>NC_086333.1:52219454-52874026 GCF_032445375.1 Bacillus rossius redtenbacheri
AAATGTTTTAACGTCACAATTTCTATGAACTTAGAAAATGTAGCCATTGCCGTGTAAAATGTTGGCACCACTACAAAAGAATTTGAAGATAAACGGAAACACAGCTTATATATATTTATATATATTGGTAAGTAAGAATAACACATTTTGTCAGTTCAATAAATACTAACTTAGTTGAAGTGTTACTGTGGTAATATGCTGCTGATAACCATTTTAGTTAGTTAAAATTTATT
Source organism: Bacillus rossius redtenbacheri (assembly GCF_032445375.1). Taxonomy (NCBI): domain Eukaryota; kingdom Metazoa; phylum Arthropoda; class Insecta; order Phasmatodea; family Bacillidae; genus Bacillus; species Bacillus rossius. The sequence goes on from NC_086333.1 coordinate 52,219,688, forward strand.
TTTCCCTGATTTTGAGTGTGCTGTAGAAGGGTTTGGCCTATTTTCGAGGTCGGCCTATTTTTGGACCAATACGGTATATACATATATGTATACGGTACATATATAGGTATGTACATAATGTACATAATGATATTTATGGCAAATATAATATATAAAAACATACTGTTGCATGCCCAAGTTCATTAAATTATTTTTCTTTTTGGTAAAATAATTAAAACTTAATAACTTGGGAAAACCTTGAAAATAACCCTTCAGAATATGTAGTATTGTCATAACAAAGATAAATTATTGTGAAACTTAAACCATTCATTAAATTTTTTTCAAAGAATAAAAATATAATAAAAATAGAAAATTACTTTAATAATTTTAATATATAAAAAACTTTTATAGATTCCATGGTATGTCAGGCTTTAAAGTGAGTGGATGCAAATGGGTTAAGCGAACAGATGTTACAAACACTTGTGCGATCATGATACGAGGAAAATCACTCATCACAGAAATCCAAGAAAATTGATGCAAAAAAACAGTAAAATAAAAATAGAGAAATATATACTAAATAAATCTTATATGGACTCTGAACCGTAATAAAGTATTGTAAGATAAAAGAAATTGGGAAACTGGGAAATGCATTTTATTAAATATAAAGTATTTAAGACATTTGGATCAATATCAAGGATTATTTGTTACATATAAAAGCATGTGTGGTTTTAGGTTTCAAAAAAATACTACCTATTGTAGCCTTTACCATGGTGCAAATTTCAAAAAATTTTTATATAGTTTTTCGTCAACTCAAAAGTTTATACTACGTGTATATATATTTATAAATATAAAAAAAAAAATTTGTGGACACTACAACTGTTGCATTTTTTCACAAATCACTTCCAAACTGATACATTAAATCTAGTAGTCGAAAATCTCGGTTGAGTTCATTAATATGGGCAGTATTCGACTAAAAGAGTAGAAATGGAGAAGGTTTTTGAAAAACAGAAAAATCGCTGTAACTCCCATAATATGGAAATTTCACATCCATTTGAACTTATTATAACTCTTAGGAGTAATACCAAAAACATTTGTCTAAATAAGTTTTTGATACGACCAACCATAACTGCAAGGGGTTGAAAAAACAAGGGTTGGAGGACAAAAAAAATAATAACTCCCTTCATAGGAACAACATTGAATTCTTTGCACATTTTATATTAATCTTATAATTTTTATCTAAAACTTTTGTCTGAAACAATTTTTGATAAAGACGAACCATTGCTGCAAGGGTTTTAAAAAAGGCATGGAAATAAAAAAATAAAAAAATGCATAATATCCATTCCTTTTTATTGTAAAACCTAAAAATATTATCTACAACTTTCGTCCAAAATAATTTTTATATGACCAACCTTTACTGCAAGAGATGGAAAATAACAGGGGTTGAAGACAACAATTTTTTTATCTCCCTTAATATGCACAATATTAAATCCATTCAAATTGTTTTAAAAAACAAGGGTTGGAATGAGAAAATAAATAAAACTTTTCGTCCCGGTGCACTATCGAATCCATTCTTATTTTTGTTTATCTGTCTAAATATTGACTAGACCTATTTTTAAAAGAATTTTTTTTACCCAACCATTACTGCAAGGGGTGGAATTAACAAGGTTTAAAAGTAAAAAAAAAATCATTATTTCTTTTTTAAATAGATATAGGTACTATCTATATCCATTATAATTTATTGTATGAATCCTAAACTTCATCTAAAACTCTGGCTAAAATAGTTTTTGATGAAATAAATTATTACCGTAAAAACGTGGATTAAAATTTAAAAAAAATTCAAAACTCTTTTATCATATTTGTTTGAATTTATTTTAAACCATCTTAATATTATCTTAAACCTTGGCACAAAAATTTTTTTTATATGGTCACATTATTAGTGCAAGGGATGAAAAATAGTGTTTGAAGGTCCAATTGGAATATATTATGAAATTCGTTGTAAGCTATTCAATGTTGAATTTGAAACTATTGAATGCTGGATACATTGAGTTAAAAATATTCGTAATATTTTCGCTGCATGAAAAATTAGTAAATATTTAACCAATCATTTTGTTATATTGGAGAACATAAATATGTTATGTACATTAAGTACTTAAGATGTTCCAGAAACTTATAGAACTTTACAAAATATTTTCAGAGTAAAAAGGTACTACTTCGAAATCTACCTGCGCCTGTAGGCATGCTGAAACGGATTTTCATTAATAAATTCATTCTTCATTTCTGAATAAATCTTTTTGGCTTCATACATTTTACAATTTTTTTCATTTAAATATTTGTGAATGAGTCCTATTTCGCTGTATCCATCAAATATCCAAATTATTCAATTTGAATTTGAAAATTTTTTGTTTATTTGCATGTCACTAATAATTTTTCCACCGAATTACCAACCCCCGCCCCAGTTGCAGCGAACCTTCAAAGGACACAACTCGATCGCTAGGGTGTGTGGTGACCCCGTGCTCTGTGAATGACGGTGCAGTACGCCCAGTACCAGAGGTTCGGCGCGGAGGAGTACGTCCTGCAGGCGGGCGGGGTGCTGTGCCCGCGGCCCGGCTGTGGCATGGGCATCCTGGTGGAGCCGGAGTGCAAGAAGGTCACCTGCGTCAGCGGCTGCGGGGTGAGCCGTGCCAAGAGCCGTGTCCGGTGTCGCGACTGTCGTCCGGTCTCGCGCTCGGCACCTGCTGTGGCCAGATCGATACTGCCCAGCTTGTTGACATCAAAAAAATTTTCATTTTGTATACGATAGTTTAATAAGCTCTAACCTTTCATCAGTTTAACTATTTATGTATTGATTTTTTTTAAAAACCGTTAAATAATGTCTTTTGTTAATATTATTACAGTTGTTTACATTATGAAGAAATAAAAAACTATAAACTAGTGATGAGTCAAATCCCAAATTTTCTTGAACCAATGTTTCAAATTCGAATATACCAGAGAGTGCCTCGAATGTACTGTGTTTTATTGCATAATTGTCACACATTTTTTACCAAAATTAAATTTGAAAAGTAGGGGTGGGATTTTTATGCGAAAAAAAAAAAGTTATTCATAAAAAAAATATATATCATGGAAAGTAAGTTTATTTTAAAAGTAGAGTATACAAATGCACGCCAAAAATTTAAATTAATAAGTCGTGCAACAAAAATATTTTGTTCAACTTTAAAAACAAAAAGGAAAACCGTGAGCTGAACGTAAGCTGGAACTAAAGAATAACTATTGTCGCAGTATACTTTTACTACGAAAGAGTGCGGGTTGTCAAATGTAGTTAACTCAGCATTAGACAGAGCATGCGCGTTGCATGCTATCGGCACGCTATTGATATTGATATTCGACTAAGTGCGCACTCTCTATACATAGTCAACATAACCAAACATGAATGATGCAAACTAGCGCTGGCTACCTTTTTTAAAAGTGGTACACAGTGGAGATGAAGAGGAAAAAATAAAGGCTATAACGTTTGAAAACATTTTTAAAAGAAAATTTACACATCAGTCAACTTCGTATTTCTCAACTGTTAGTTAAATAAGTAAGCTGTAATATCCAAATGCATATTAGATTGGAATTTTAAAATTTATTGTTTTATATGGGAAAACTACGTACACAAAGTGCTCAAAATCTAACAGCAGGACCAAAAACATCACGTGATGTTTATACAAGAATTTTTTCTTTTCAAATTTTGACAGCCTAAAATAATAGTGCGACGATTATGCGATAAAACACGGTACCCCTCGAATCCAAATCGAGATGTCGAGGGTCAAAAATAAAATAATGTAGAATAAATTCAAAAATCAAAATATTAACTATGGTGATGACAAATTATAACCTTTAAATGGTTGTTTCGTAGGGAATGGTAACAGGATAAGTATGAAGAAAAAAATTGACGTAAACTTCACAGGTTATCAGTGTTGAATTTTTTTATTTACTCTATTTTCTCTAATATTTTTCTTTGAACCTTTTTCCTCAAATATTGAATACTTTGAAGACTAAGGATTTGGTGGTATTTGAGTATTTGATTGACTCATTCCTAGTATAAACTTATGTAAGCCGTGCCCCAAAAAAGCCTTCCACTCCTAATATTTTGACCATATCCAAAAATATTTGTTGTTTAGAATAAGCTTTGCACCAAGCTTTTAAAACAAACCTTGTGACTAAATTTCACGTTTTTTATTAAGTGTCTATTCAGGGATTTGGTAATTATTCAAAGTTATAATATGATTGATTGCCTTTAAGGTTTTCCATAAACCTAATAGAATTCTTGGTAATGGTGTTGACATCTACAATAATTGTTGTAAGCAAACTTTAATCTTACCACGAGAGTGCTATTTATTGTTAACAATATTTCCAGTAAAAATCTTTTTGCAGATTCATGTCTCTAAAGATGTAACACAGTGATGATTTTATTTAGAGATAAAATGTGAATAATAATATGTTTAATGTGATGCCAGGAAAAATGTGTTAAAATTGTAAAATTCCCTCAGAGCACATCTCTTTTATTTACTGCAGCGAAGCGCCATTAACATCCCGGCTATGAATGACTGAAATCAATGCTACCTTACAAATATAATATCACCTTTCAAATAAAATTTTTTATTGAAATACACCATCAATCCTTTTTTCCTCCAGTCATGTAATATCTTTCTACGACAATGTACGTACTTTCTTCCCGTGGTACAGTTTCTTATTTCCTTAATCTTTTTAATCATTTTAGGCTTTGTTCAGCAACTGAAAATGATTGTATTTGTAATCAGTAATTATTGCAACGTATTTCTCACAGAAACACAAATAATGTGCACTATGTCAGTCTTCCATTAAACAACTCGTGCTGTGCAACATTGCCATGTGGTGTTCAAGTTTCGAATAAGCCACACACCATGTTTTTCCAGCACACCTTTGACGAAAAATTTGTTTGAATTATTGAGTAAATACAGTATCATTTATAAAATCTAATTATTATTTCACAATAGAAATTATTTGCAGCAGGCACTCATTATAATAAAAATTCCATTAATTACACTATGCGACATTTTAAAATTTTTGGAACAATGTTTTGATACTGTAAGGTGATTTTAAATTGTCATGCAAAAAAAACCTTTCTTCAACTTAAAATAGAAAAACAAAATCTGAAATCCGAATGCGAGCCTGAACGAATGCATAACTATCGTCCACGAGTGTGTGCGGACCATCAAATGTAGTTAACTCGACACTTGACAGAGAGCACGCGTTGCATGCAATCTGCGAGATATAGATATTCGACTGTGTGTACGCTCTATACGGGAAGCAACATAACCAAACATGAATGATACCAACTAGCGCTGGCTACATTTTTAGAAGCGGTACACTGCGGCGACGCAGACAAACAGATAAAGGTTATAACGTTAAAAAGTCTTTAAAAAAAATTTACACATCAGACAACTTCGTATTTAATTAAATAAGTAAGTGGTAATGTCCGAATAAATATTAGATTTATACTTTAAAATAGATAGTTTTATATGGAAAAAATACCTACATACCTAATAGCGGGACCAAAAACATGTGACGTTTACGGGAGAGTTTTTCTAATCAAAATTTTGACGCCCTTAAATATAGGTGCGACTATTATGCGCGTGCGATGATTATGTGATAAAAGAGGGTAACTAGTCGTATGGCCGAAAGAATGTTAGGATATTGTGTGTCCTTTTTTATTTTTTGCGTTATGGCCTTGAACGTTAACCGTATATAACAGTCGTTAATATGATTTTGTAACTCCCTCCAAACCATTGGAATTGCAAAGGGCAAGGTTTTTTTTGCACCATTTTTCCACAGTATCAGTCCCTCAACACACGTGCCCAGTTTTTGTCTTGATAATCAAGCTTTATGCCGAAGTAAGCATAATAGACATTTCTTACAAAACTACTAATTTCTTGTCTTTGCCTAGCAGTTACATAACTTCCACAAATAAAACAGAACACGTTTGAGTTATTTAAACACTTACGGGAACTCATTTCTCAATTATAACCCCACACTACAGCATGTAAATAATGAATTACTGTTTCCCTCCTATAGCCAGCTCAGTGTAACAAGTGTTGCCAACTATTCCCTCGTACCAAAATAAAATTTCCCCTTTGCAATGAAAATTCCCTTTGTAAAATTTATGTTTAAATACAAAATGAGTTTCCTCAATTTGCCAAAAAAAAAAAAAAAAAAAAAAAAAAAAAAAAAAAAAAAAAAAAAAAAAAAAAAAAAAAAAAAAAAAAAAAAAAACATGATAGGTAAAAATGGATTACAGATCTGGAATCAGTGCAAAAAAAATACTTTAGGAACATTTAAGATCAGAGAATCATAGAAAATCATGTTGCATAGTGTTTTATTTTAGTGTTATATACTATGTCCAAACAGAGCCAAAATTTTTAATGTATAAATCATTTTGCCATAAATCAAGTTGGTGTCATTCAGTTACATTTTATTAAAAGAATTTAATATCATAGATGATGCTCTTGATGATATACAAGTAAAAGTATTTTTGAAATTCTCATTGTAAATAGTCTTTTTTAATATATATTTTTTGATGTTAAACATCTTAGCTCTGGGTATACGGCAGTACGAGAGTAATTTAAGGAATGTGACAAAAGTCAAGGAAGAAAAATGTGTAACAACCATGGTTCTGCCATCTGTTCACAAATACAAAGGGAATCTTTATTGTATTAACTGTTTAATGAAATTATCAATATAGGCAGTATTTTAGTCAAGTTCCTTGTCAAAAATTAGATCAAAAGCTAGAGCTTTTGTTTTTTCGAAGCCGTTTCATTGTATAGTTTAAATTTTGTTCTGCAAATAAAATGATTTGATAGTCAACGTAGCTGTTCGGGCTGCGAATTCTAGCAGCAGGTGCAGAAGCTGCAAGTGTTTTGCATCCAGAAATGTTAGTTGAAATCAAAATTTTCGTATATTTATTATGCTCAGCATAATTTTAAAGACTTCTACATTAAATTTGGTGTCCGAGGCCTGTGTTTCATATTTTTCATATTATAAGTGTATTTCCAACATGAGGACACAGGAATTTGCTTGTTACCAGGTTAGATGTTACATATCACAAGCGAGTACTAATATTTACTAATATATTAGTATTTTTAAATTGTTAAAATATTTAAATACATTGTAAAGTTGTGTCTAAAACTTTGGTGGTGCTCTTTGAGTTTATCTAGTGACAGAGCACACTGAAACAAGGACAGTGCTAAGAGCAGGTATCTTGCATTGGAAAGAGAAAGTAAGTGCCCATTTAAATGCATAATGAAAACGAAGGAGGAGATATAGATACCGTAAAAGCTTTGCAATCTGGCACTTTCAGGACCACTGCTATACCAGATTATCGTACATCAACATAGTTTTGATGGGAATACCAAAGAAAAACTAATTACAGTGATGTGTAAATCAATTACTGATAAGCTGCTCTGTGCCTATAAATAATACATATGCATAAACGTGATATTTAGCCAGATATAAACCGGAAACATAGAACAAAAACGAAAACTCACAGTCACGACAAACACTTAGCAAACCAAAAACAAGTGCTGATTTTGCTTGAAAAAATTCTAAATGCAATTGGCTTGACTGGTGCTGAATCACAGTGTCTCCCGAACCCAAGAATGTTGGATTAATGAGTGCAGACTACTGTTTTCCAACGAGGTGTCGAGTCAGATTACACTTTATCTAAATTGATGTATCCAAATACATATTTGTCACGTCCTCAAAATGACTTGGAATTCAAAATAACCTCAATCATGTCTGAAGTTTGGCTCCTTCTATAAAATGTACAATTTGACAGTGCATTTGTACCTAATTTGAGGTGAATTTTTTCTATTTAAGAATAAATTTGAAAGTAGAATGTAAGGCAATATGTACTTGTTTCAAAGTCATTAAAAATTCCACTTTACAAGAAAATCATTTTACTCAAAATCTACTGCATATATTAGAAATGTAAACCAAGAAAGTCACTTTGAAGGCAACAGCCACATCTTGCACACCTTTTAAATATACGTGTAGTATAAAATATCATTAACTGTTTGAAATTTTTTTTTTTCTTTTGTTTAGTTTGTTTTCTGCCGTCACTGCCTGCAAGGATACCACCTTGGTGACTGCCTGCCCGACGGAGGGCAGTCTGGGACGTCGGGAGGCTGCGAGTACAGCGTGGACCCCAGCCGAGCTGCCCAGGTATCTGCATTCTCTAGGGACAAGATTACGTACACGGGGAAAGGCATTAGGGGTGCACGAGTACTCACAATGTATAGTCAAATTTCAAGTACCATGATTATATTTTAATTAAAAATTTATTCAGCTTATTTATTTATCAGTTCTGGTTCCTCAAAAAAAAAAAATAAAAAAAAAATATTTTTATTCAATCTAAGTGGTACTAAACTGCATTTAAACTTTAAAACTACCAAAACAAAAAGTTTAAACACAACTGAGAGAAAGGTTAGCTCCGGTATTATTTTTCTATTTTCTTTCGTCATTTTGAGTTGGGAATGATACATTTATTTATTTATTTTACTAATTAAGTTATTTATTTATACATAATTATTATTTTGCCAAGATTTGCACATCTCTGTTCAGAATGTGGTTATGAAAGGGTCAGCTATCTCCTCTTGTGTTAGCAACACAAAATAATGAAGGTGCTTGTATTTTTCAGTCGCGATGGGATGATGCTAGCAAAGTGACTATCAAGGTACTGACGAAACCATGCCCCCAGTGTCGCACTCCAACTGAAAGAGATGGTGAGTTGAGAGTTGGGCTTGTTGTAGCTGTATTCTTATGTTCATTGTTTCATTGGTGAATAAATGTTTGGTGTTGGTAGTAATAAAATGTTTTTAAGTAAATGTTTGAATTTTAAAGCTTTTATGTTGAATTCATACCTATCATCTTTTTTTGCCTCTGAATTATGTAATGTTTCTAATGTTTATTTTCGACTTTTTTGAATTTGTATTAAAGTATTTCAGGTAATATATTTATTTATAAATAATTCAAATATGAAATATTTCAGTTCAATCCAGTCTTTCATTATTTTATTTGCTTAAACTTAACAGATATACCTAATGCAAATCTCAAAATATTTTCAGTCATAACAGATTATAAAGTTTGTTTGGTATCTACAATTACATATCATTAGGCCTGTGCGAAGCTTCGACTAAGTGAATCAATCATAGTTTTTTTTTAATATTTGATTTGACTTCGCCAGGGAATTTGCTATTGCTCTTATTTGAAGCTGACAGTTGTGATGCAAAGCTTCGCATCTGATGTGAAACTTCACATTTGTTACAAAGCTTTAAACATCGGAAGCCTAAGATTGCTCATTAAAATATTAATTTTTTTTTTGTTGTATATGTTTTACTTCATTAAAGTTGGTTACTTTAAAAAAATCAAAAGATGGCACTCAGTTTGTTTTTAGTTTTTATGAATGCTGAATGTTAATATTATGCATGGCTATTTTATAATTTTTATTGAATGAAGTTATAAATTAGGCCCAATTGGTTAATCAATCAGTTCAAACATTACAAACACTAAACAATTTTTTTTTACTTCTATCCTGTATTTTACAAAATAAGTAGTTTAGCTTTGCCAAAAACAATATTCACAATTTGATTTGACTTCGTGAATGTTTTAAACATGCAATTAGATACTCACTATGCATCAAAAAACTAGTATTCACACAGGCCTAAATGTAATTAATTGCATAGCTGTTAATCTCTCCAAAAGCATTGTGAAAATTTAATGTTAATTGGAAAAATTGTACCAAGGACATTTTTCATGGTTTTGGAAAGTTCTACACAGTTCTTATTTAAATATGATTAAGAAATAGTTATGAAATTTATGGTTATACAGGCAACTTATTGGTGATAAGTGGTACTTTTTACTCCCACCAGAAACATTAAAGATAGATATATAAAAGTAACATATTAAAAGAAATTTAGAACTATAAAGTATTAATTCTGTGAAAATGAGTGAAGTAAAAATAATAACCACTGAATTGTTTAGAAAAATTGGTGCTGTATTGCTAGGGCCATGCAATTTTCGCGATCGCGAAAAAACGACGAAAAACGCGAAATATTCATGAAATCTGATTTTCCCACGAAATTTGCCTTGTTTTGACAATTCACGATAAAACCGGAGAAATACGCAAAAAATATTTATTAACTCCTTTGTTCAACACAACAGAGACAGTTCCAACTTGTACCACCTTACTACGAAAATAATATGCAATACGTTTTATAACTGTAATCACGGCAAAAAATTTCAACAATCCTTAAAAATCTGACGTGAGTAGAGTATTAAACTTGTATTCTCATAAATTCATGCGGTAAGGGATGGGGGTTGGAATCCAAACGGTATTTTTTTTCCCAGCAATGTTACCAATTTATAATATATTTTTTCTAACCTCAGATAACTTGTCGTATATATGTATAAAGCTGTCGGAAAAAAAATTAAATAGAACCATCCGTCGAAACGATCGTGGTAGTATATTTTATTAACGAAGTCACGCGCCATCTTCTTTGTTGATACTGCAAATTAGACCAAAGAGTCACAGACTTTCTATGCATAGATGTGTCTATCCAGATGTAGAAAGCCGCTCACCCGAACAGTTCCGAAGTTTTCCGATCGCAAGTAAAAAAGCACCATAATTAAAAGGATTAAAATATTGTTATTTTACGGTCATTAAGTATTTTAAATAACGCCAACCTAACCTAGGATAATGTTTAACTTCGGAAGATTTCAGGTTGTACTTGTGGTTTCTATTTGAACTGTAAGTTATCCATCCAATACAGCACAATGTTTTTAAAAGGCAATATCGCCACTATTCCAAAATGGCGCCGTTCTGGAAATGTTCAGTATTCACAATGAATGCAACACATTAGGTTCTGAAATTCAAAAAAAAAATTTCTTGGAAGTAATTAATTGTTGGTTAGTTCAACATGCCAAAATTTTTAACTTTGCATGAACGTGTAAAGGAATTTAAAAGTGATGGCTTTTTTATTTTTGATGAAGGAAGTAAAATTATGATGTGCAAGTATTGCGACAGTCGTGTGGAGTGGCTGCGAAAAGACTTGATTTTTGTAACTGCAGTCTGATACTTCAGGTCAACCATTTCAAGCATACTAGGGGATTGTTGTACATTTTAAATAAATTATCAATATAAATATACCTATATATGTATATATTTTTAAATTTTATTGCAAAGTATATGCATTAAGTGGCTTTAATATAAATACATTATATATAATTTGCTAAGTTGATTAGTTTTAATATGCTATTCTAATGTTAATAAAGTGTATATATGCATATTTCATATTTGTATAGGAAATTCAATAGAAATATAATTTTAAAAATAATGTTATTTGCCGGTAATTTTTTTTGCAGATTTTTAACACAGCTTTTCAGTTTTTGTAACAAATTTTTATACAGCTTTTATCTGTTTATAATGACGAAATACCTAACTTTTATTCACCACTTTCAGGTGGCCCTATGTATTGCCAATGTCTGTGATCTGTAAAATCTATAGTATTAGTAGATCGTCAACACTAGAGGTAAGATTATGTGGTGAAATAACAGCGAAATTAAGTAGTCATTACACAGCCAAACACCGAACTGGAAGTCAATACATTTCCAAACACCGAAGTATGTTACATTACAGGTTGGCCCGGCTAAGCAACCTAGAAAAAGTTAATTATTTTGAAAAGTTTTCATTTTGAAAAATAATTTTTTTAAATTTTCATTTGTTTATTACTTTAAAAATAAATTAAGTCTTCTGATCAACATTAGTAAGTGAAAAAGTTTTTATCTTATCAAAGTAAGAGAGTTCTTAAACTTGTCTGGTGACTTTCTGACAAGACAACTTCGCAATACACACCTGTTACATTTCCAGTTGATTATCATAGCTTCATGCCGCTTAATCTACAAAAATAAGTCCCTTAATCAAGATTACTAACTAGGTATCATTCCTGCGGAATTATCCCAGACGACGGTCACCCTTGGTGGATGCCGGTGCCAGGGGTCAAATTTCTAATTAAATAGAGTTCGAAAATACCACAAAGAGAATGTTTGAAACTCGGCCAGACTCTGACCAGCAGGTGTTACATTGTCACTTAACGTATTTCTCATGATATGTTCATGAGTTGCCAACAACACGACCGCACGCTGCAACAGTCGAGCGACGACTAGCTTGCACCACGTAGTTTCCTTCCTTTACAAAGTTAGAAACAAAGGGAGGCAACTCCGTGGTCACCCTGGCCAATCACAACACAGAACCAGATACATGACCATATAGGAAAAGTGTGTTGTTGCAAACTGCTCTCTGAAAGTCTGGAAATTCACATCACACTACCTCATGGTTCGTTCTTATTTGGTGGCTGAAAAGTGCTTAACGATGTATTTTTAGATACAAAAAAAAATTACTTCAGAGCTCCAGTGTTTCCTATTGCTGTCTTTCTTTCTTCTGGAACTTGAAATTTGTCCAAACACACCAGAATAAAACCACAGAACAATAAAATAATAAATAAAAACCCTCAAACTATATGTAATTCCTAACCAAAATTAATAATGGTTAATTAATATTTATTTTAGCGCAATTAAAATAGTTGAAAGGTCTATGTAAAATAGAAGAAACACAATTACAAATTAATTATGAACTACAAATACAATTACACAAAATGAAGTGTTATTAGCAGGCAGGATTTGTGCTATGTCACAAGTGGAAGTCAGTAACACCGCATAACATAACATACAATGCAGCAAAATTCACCTCAGTTACCTCATTATACTATTAATATAAACAATTCATTTCATAAACCTTTATTTTAGATTTTTATTTAAAAACTTAAAATGTTATGTATGAAGTATAAAAAAAAACATTATTTAGTTTCTATCTATGTTCTATGGTATTTCAAAGTAAAGTGAATAAAAGCATTCTCTAGCTGTCACCATACAGTCATGGTTAAAGGCCTATAGAGAAATATTACAAGAAAATAAATTTGGGCTTTTAACATAGCATACACACACACACACACTTTCAAACACAAACACAAACATACAGACACAAACAAAACACACACAAACACACACAAACACACTTTCTTTAACTTACTGTTACTATCATCAGTATATGTAATATTATTGTTTAATGTACACATTTGAAATGTCTTACCACAAATTGTTGAACCAGTTGATCAATGTAATTGACTTATTGCTTGATACTATGTACTACTTATTACATGGGTTTCAATAAAGATGAAAACCACTATTTTTAATGACGAAATTTACTTTCTTATAACACCATAAAATCTTGTCTCTATCATGTATAAGCATCAGCCTAGTGGTATGATAAATTTTGAATTGTAGTGTGGGTGTTTGTGTTTCTTTTTGCAACACGGGTGAAATGGAATTCTTTTTGGCAGGTGGTTGCATGCACATGATGTGTACGAGGCCACAGTGTGGTTTCGAGTGGTGCTGGGTGTGCCAGACAGAGTGGACCCGTGAGTGCATGGGCAGCCATTGGTTCGGATAGCACGCCTCCAGCCCGTGCAGTCGGACTCTGCTGTGAGCGTTTGCGATATTGACGTTCTTACCATTTTATTCTGGAAGAAAGGAAACAGGGTTGTGATACCATTTTAGTATTTTTATATACCTGTAATTGCTGAAAATAAACGTGCAAAATTATACATATCTACTTTGGGATGTTTTATCTGCATCTGTAGTCTTTTTGTGCAGTTTTGCTATGCTCCTGGTGTGTGCAATGTTCGTACTCCTGTTGAGATCTCCAGTGTATACCTATGCCTCAATCCTAGCATGTCTCTCCGCAAAGAAATTCTAGGTGAACGGAAGTTGATCCTCGCTGCTGATTAGGTTGCACCCAACAAGGAAATCTTCCCGCCTACCCCTTCTTTGCGTCAAAGCAAGATGAGTGATTTACACTGGCCCTAGGAAAGTTTATGCTGGAGGTGGGTGTTGTGGTGAACGTGAGCTACTGAGATATAAGGCCGGATTTATAAACCGCGGAGAAACTAAAGATGCCACAAATAAAGTACATAACTATGTTTTCAAATACACGTTTATAAATTATGCTAGACTCAAAAACACAATGCAAGCCACGACCAGCTTTCAACTTCTTGCGTTTCGGCTGGCGTTTCCGGCGTTAAAGTGAAATGTTCCCAAAACAAAAACTGGTAAAGACCCATACATTTTGTGCGTAGAAGGCAACAGTGTGGTGTTTATTATATACATCATGTTTTCACTTGTGAAAGAAAATAACATTTTAAAATCAAATTATTGACAATTATTTTCATGATAGAGGCCGAGGGAAGAAATATGTGTTGTACTGTTTTAGAATTTCAAGTTTTAGGGTTGGTGATGTATTGCGACTTATGAGCTTTATAAGTGACTGTGATTTAATTATGCATTGCAACATTGCATCTCTTGCATAGTTTATACTCCTGGCCTTAGGGGTGGCAGAGGGGTAGGGGTAGGTAGGGTGCTAATGTTCAGAAACTAATGTTATTTCCATGTTCTACCCAGTAAACGTTATTTTATCGAGTGTATGTTTTGATCAGAAGATAAGAGGGTGTTACACTGATATCAACCCCAAATGTTAAGTCCATGAAGCTAGCTGCTGTGTGAGGTCATGGCTAGAGATAAATCATATCTGCAGTATAGGTATGTCACTACTGTCAAGCTAGAACTCTTCAGTTCTGGGCATACTTGATAAGTGGCAAACTGATTGTGGGACAGCTGCTTTCGCACAAACCACACGGGATTTGCTTTAAAAGCAGTGACGGACCCTCGGAGGAAGGGAAGGAATATAGTGATATCCCCCCTTCCCCTTTATCTTTCCTGAAGTAATGAAAGTAGTACGTGAGATATCGTCAGTTTGGGTGATGCAAGGTGAACTGTTACTACACCTGGAATCACAAACCACAAAGACAGTGATGCATACTGAGAATGATAATTTTATTGTAGAAATGCCTTGTTAATGTAAGTTTTTTGAATACAAAGGTATTTTTTTTAATCCCCTTCCAAAATAAATTCCTATATTCACCAATGGTTAAAATTGCCACTGTAAGAGGAGAGGAGCACAGAGGGCCAATGTGCCAACCACTACAAGCAACCAAGATATTCGTCACAAGCTGTGAGTGCTGACAATGACCGTGCTTTGCAACGGCCAGTGCTGCTTTACGTTCCAAAGATGGCCATTATGCTGGAATAACAATAACGTGACGGCACGATGCAAAGATGGCGATGCGACAAAAATAATTCTTGTGTTATTGTGAACATTCGGTTTTTTTACTCACGCAATAACCAAAAATATACAAATGTATATAAAATGTTTCTTGCTGTTACTTTCACATCAAACATATCACATCCATCAACGTATGCAATGTATTTTTAATATATATGTTTGAGAGAGTAATTAGTTGAATTTACATTTTAACATTTAATTGAAAAATTCAGAGATTTTACAGACAAAATTAGTAAACATAACTTTAAAATTCAAAAATAATATAAATAATTACCAATGCACCAGTTGAGTTCCTTTGCAAGAAAAGGAATTGGACAATAATTTGTTGTGATAAACAACAGTTCCGCGACTGGAATGAGTGCAGTGACAAACCGCTCACTGCCTATTGGGAGGATAGCATCCATACACTCCCCCATGGCTACATCGGGGATGATGAGTAGTGATTTTTTTGGTTGATATCACTCATTTATGACAATTTTGGTGTTAATGTTTGTATTTATTTTTAGTTGTTCACATAACTGTCTGTAATTAGTTTTTGTTGTTTTTGATTTTAGTTTTTTTTTTATATTTTTCCCTTTCGCTTGGGATTTATTTTTTTTTGCTAATTGATTTAATTGCTTGTATATAGTTTTGATTTTATATTTTTACTGTATATAGTTTTATCTTCTTCGTGAGAATGTTTTTTTGTTATTGTCATACTCTTTCTATTTTTGTTTTTAAGTCAATTTATATATTTTTGCTGTTTGATTTCATTGCTTGTATATATTTTTGAATGCCATGATTTTTTTCTTCTTCTTAGCCATTTTATTTCTTTATTATAAACATATTTTTTTTATTATCTTTGTTTTGATGTGTGTGTGTGTGTATATATATATATATATATATATATATATATATATATATATATATATATATATATATATATATATATATATATATATATATATATATATATACACACACACACACATACATGCACTTTTTAGTTATTATTTTATTTGGAACACTGTCTAGTGCCTTAATGCAGCCGATATCCCATTCAGTGTGCGATATAGCCGGTCTCCAGTCCAGGAAAATGCAGAGGATGGGAACAGAATTTTTGTAAAATTACAAGTATTGTTTTGTCATCACATTTGACATGGATGCATAGGCCTTCTGGGGAAGCTACCATGTATAAGAAAAGGAATTTACACATCCATCACTGTATCTCATGAGGCCTACCTGTCTTTAAGCAGTGCACTGGGTTTACTATGATTCAGGGTAATAAGATCTATTACATGTACCATTACTATCACTGCCAACACGCTTAGAACATTAATGAAATGATAAGTGAAATGAGAATATAAATTAACACATACAATAGTATCAATTAATTAATGAATAAAATGTATAGGCATGGTGAAAATTCCTCCATGTACTTGACTAGTGCCTACCTGAGCACACAACTTGTTTGCAGAGCTTCAGAAAAACCTGTTGTAATGTTTGTTCGCGAAAGGTATCCGAGTGTTGTCTGTTTAAGAAAACATTTAAGGATATACAGAGATCAGATTATTTAAAGTTTCAGTAACAAATAATTAACCACTTATTGTTTATTATTTAAATATATAACCTGCCTTTCTCAAAGTTAGGTTGGTTTCTGTAGAAGAGAGAAAAATAAATTAGATGCAAACACTTAAATATCCGGCACTGCTACCATGCAGTTTTTAAACACACATACATGAACATACTTCTTGTACATGTTCCTATGTAGAAGATATAGTACTTGTGTGTTAGTGAGGAGACTGAAATTTTGAAATTTTTGGTCCTGCTGTTAAGCTGGTGTGAATGTGAGTGAATGTGACATGATGTTCAGAATGATTCAAATAATTAGGCACATAATTTATATAATTTTTGTTGATATATTCAAAGAAAAGTTATTACTTTGTTAAATTTTAACATAAATGTTGCCATCACAGTCATAATCACAAATTAATTAATTTTAAATATAACATATATTGGAGACTATGCATACAATAATATTTAATGTATTTTAATAATTAAAAATATCTTCTAATAAATTTTTATTCAAGATGGTGGATGGGAGGTAGAAATGAGAGAGCATGATAAATTTCAAAATGGTGAACGGGGAGCATGGCGCTCGATGGTGATGGTCGTAATGGTAAGCGCAACCTTCAGGAATGCTTGAATGAGTTGACTCCGGGATTCAGAGTCATCAATGATGGTGGCCGGGAGTCAAGATAATTCAAGATGGCGGCCGTGAATCCTTGGATTCCATTCACAATCCGGTGTTTCCATACATACCAAACCAACCTACTAGTAAAAGTCCTGAATTAAATCATAACATAACATTATGGAGTTGTAAGTAGGTAGTTTTCTTTAATTGGAACATTCAATGCTCATACTATGTGACTGAAATTTAAACAATTTTTATATCAAGTTCTTAATTTTTTGTTACATTCTACTCGTCTGATCCTACACCCAACAAGAAAGCGTGATTTAGGAATAAAAACGAATAAAATAGCTAAAACAAAATGCCCTGATATAATTTTCCCAAATTATCCTTACCATGCTTGCGGCAAAAGGTGGTTCCTCACCTGAGCCTTAATTTATGAATCAGAAAAAGTTCAATTTTGTTAATTTATCACTATAACTTACAAGTTGAATGGTTTATGTAATTACATTAATCCATCATTAACTGTAAAAAAAAGTGTGGTATGTTACTTTTAAATTACAAATTGATCTTCCACTTCCAAAAAAATTGCATTAACAAAACATACGTTGTATATAATTAAGTCCGTGTCACCACCTCACTTATTGCACCATTGCTCTTCCCTGTAGATCAGGGAAGAGCAATAAATCGTCTGATTGGCCAAGGATGTGGCCAGTCAGAAGTAAAGGCCTGCTGTGAATGGTTGAAGCCTCCACCAATCAGAGTTGGCATGCAGTGGATTGGTTCTCGAAAAGGCCAATCAGAGAAGTGCCATGAAGCAGCTGCAGTGGGGTGTCTTGCAGCCCCAAACTGGGAATATGCTGGTCGATGAATGTAACTCAAAACACCGCAGGAAATCCCGATGTACTTTATGATAATGAAACCACCATGGAATATATTTGGTACTAGTCTATATTTTAATTTACCAAAACAAACAATTCCTCCTTGACGGGAAATTCAAATCATGGAAAATAGCTCACATGCATCACATTACTTTATCTGCATTTGATCATGTTCAATTTCCCTGCTCTATTTGATTTGGATATGAGAATTTTCTTTTATGAAATGAAATTCAGTTTTTTACACCTATCAAGGGTGGAATTTTAAAATAAGGTTTTTAGTGGTTAGCATTTTCGATATTTTATTTATTCTCGCACAATATTTTGTTTTCGACAGGCTTACACCATACAATTGAACCCTGTTTGTGCGTATTGTGACGCAAGTTAATTTCAAATTTTCCCACCGGTTGTTGCTCAAAGACAGCGTGCATCATGTAACGTTCTTCAGGTTAACATTCGTGGCGGTGCAGCAGCTGGGGAGGGGGGGGGGGGGGAAATCCTATTTTTTATTGACTCCACTATCAGTCCCTAACGTATCTTAAGTTTGCAGCTAGCTTGAGCAATTTCGTGATAGAAATAATAATAATAATAAATAGAAACATTTTGCCATATTTTAAAAATTTTCATGATTTAAAAGTATTGTTACAAGGATAGTGGGTGCAAGAAAACAAGACAACGAGGCAGGCCATGTGCTCGCCTGTGGGTGAGGCGTGGTACACTGACCCAGCCCCACACAATACCCATTTTCTTAGCAGTTTTTGGACAATACAATACAATATTTTGATAAATTAAGAACTTATTGTTAAAGTTTGTGTATGTGTGTGTGTGTGTGGGGGGGGGGGGGGGGGGTCAGAGGGTCAAAAAACCTTTAATTTAGAGCTATGGGTAATAACCAGGCTTTTTGTGTATCCATGAGGTCGGGGCATGGT
Organism: Bacillus rossius redtenbacheri; assembly: GCF_032445375.1. Taxonomy (NCBI): domain Eukaryota; kingdom Metazoa; phylum Arthropoda; class Insecta; order Phasmatodea; family Bacillidae; genus Bacillus; species Bacillus rossius. The sequence goes on from NC_086333.1 coordinate 52,238,951, forward strand.
GGGAATTTGCCCTTACATCGACTGTTAGTCTTTTTTTTGGGGGGGGGGGGGGAAGGGTTAAAGACCCAACATTTCGAAAATTTTAAAACTCTTTGCTTTATTGATTTGGAGTGTTTCCGGTCCAAAAGGTTGGGCTATGGTGGAAAATGTGCCCAGGGGAAAAAAAGGGGGGGGGGGGGAGGGGCGTAATGCTACTAAACTGTGAAAAATTTAAAAGTACATTCTTTTCGATTTAGAATTTTTCGAGGTGGTGTTATAGTGAAAAATGTGCCCAGGGTTTGACTTTCTATCCCTCGGATGGGAAGGGGGGGAGGGGGGGGGATGTCTAATGCCCATAAATACCGTAAAATTCAAAACTATATTCTTTCCAATTTAGAGTGTTTCCGAGGTTGGGTTATGATGGAAAATGTACCCGGGGTTCGTTAATGGCAATATGAGCACTATATCTAAAATTATCTGGCCACACTTCTGGCATGATAATGTGAATGATACGGACATTCCATCAGTCCGTGTTGATTTCGAAACAGACGGTGTACATATAATTAAACCAATAGCCATTCAGTTCCAGCGAAATACAGCTATGGTACTGCTGAAAGGCCAATGTTGCCATTAATACTGAGTTGGGCATCTACTATGCATAAAATGCAAGGCTGCACTTAGATTATGCAGTTGTTTATTTGGGATTGCGTCTCTTTGCTGCTCTTTGTTGCAGGCTTATGTTGCTCTTAGTCGCGTAAAGTCAATGGATGGTCTGCAAGTAGAAGAACTTGATAGCTCTAAGATAACAAGAAAAGTTCCATGTAATGTTAACGTATTAGCTGAAATGACTAGATTACCTACGTGAAAATGACTCATTTTAAGTTCAGTGTAACAAATTCTTTAATCACTAATTTTTAGTATTTTTTATTTGTTTCAATTACTCATATTCAATATTTTAATTTTATTTTTAGACTAAAAAGAATAAAATAAACTTTTAGTTAAAAAAAACTAAAAAAACCCACTTTTATCTTTGGATGAACTAAAAATTAAAAAATAAATATTAAATTTAAGTTTTTGTCCAATAGCCAAATAATACACCACAACCTCGTATAAATAAAAGCGTAGGGTGCTCTCTTCTTTCATTTTTGTAATGACTATATCCTAAAATTAGTGATAGAAAATTTAAGACAAATGATATTAAGCTCCCCATTTCTTAGTTATACAGAGTTGTGGCGCATTATTTAGCTGTTGAACAAGGAACTTAAAATTAAATCAGATGTTTTAATTTTTAGTTAATTCAACGATAAATGCGGGTATTTATTTATTAAAAACTATATTTATATAAACATCCTTGGCTACTATTTCGCGATATGAATTTACATTAATGCCCACATAATACAGTACATACAAACTGTATTATTTTAAAGTGGTGGCTATAAAAAGCAAATATGTATCTGCAATATTTGATTAGCTGGTATCTTTAATGAATTAATTGTTGCAGTATAACACACACATGTAAACACAATAATCAGCATAAATGTATAAGAACTTAAACGTTTACCGAGGTCTCCTACCTTAACGTTTGAAATTACATTATTTAATCGTTATAATTTTAAATTCATTAGGCAGATAAGTGCAAGAACTAACGATTTTTGACGATTTAAATAAACAAGGCCACTAACCTAATGGCGTAACATTTTTCGATTTGCATCTTTATTTTAAAAAAAATTGTGAGTGATGTGTAAAATCTAATCTCAGTAACGAGCAAATTAATGTATCTTCATATTGCAAATACACTTATAATATGAAACTTGGACACGAAATTTAACCTATTTTTCTTTCAAAAAATGCTGAGCGTGATAAATATACGCAAATTGTGTTTTCAATTAGGTACATTTCTGGACGTGAATCACACGTAGTTTCCCCACTCGCCGCTAGAATTCACTGCCGGAGCATCTACGTCGACTATTGAATTATTTTATTAGAAGACAGACATTTTAAACTATATAAAGAAACGGCTCCGTTAAAAGCGAAAAAGGCTTGAGAAAAATACTAAAACCCGGCTTTGGAACTAATTTTCGAAAAGGAAATTTATTAAAATACTGCCCATCTGGTTAAAAATCCATTAAACAGTTACTACCATAACGTTTTCCTTTGGATTTGTGAACTTTGGTTTGCGCCATCAACCACAGATGGTAGCACCGTGGTTACACGTTTCCGTTCCATGCGACTTACGTTCCATTCACGAAATTACTCCTACCAAATGCCGTATACCATGAGCTAAGATGTTACACACACATAAAAAAAAAAAAGGCAAGTTTCGGCCGAAATTTCAACTTCTCGCATTTCGGCATTGTTTACATTTCCGGACCACGGACGGACACGTGACTAACACGAAACACATATAAATCCACTAGTTTCATCTCTCGGCAATTACGACCCCGACGAGGTACAGAAATGTACTAAACGTCCCAAAATGTGGCTTGCGCACCGACGACCTTAGTGATCTGTGGTTGGCTGAGCCGAGAGCCCTCGGCCAATCACAGCATAGTAGCTTCCCGCGAGCCGCCCCCAGCCCTGGCGTTGCGGTCTAGCGAGAGAAAACAGCCCTGCTTTAACACCGAGCTGAGCAGTGCGCGCTTATTTTTGATTTAGAATGTACTTGCGCACTTAACACAAGTATGCTGGCAGTTCACAAACTTAGACTAAACTGTTATACATCACGTACAACACCGTAGATCACAAATGCGTAGAAGTTGAGGCTAGGGCCTCGCGAAGAAGGACTGGATAATTTCTCTAACCGACCTACCGCCTACTCGCAGTCAAACTGCAGCTCTATCCTTTCCTGAGCGTGTCCCGATGCATCAACTCGCGGTTAGGCGATTTCAAAATTAATTAACTCGTAGCTCTTGAAGCGTAGAAGCTGGGGCTAGACTGTATATTTTCGCTAACTGTCGACAGCTTTTTACTGGCGACTGGCAACCTGCCGCTCTATCCCTTCTGGAGTTGATCCGATGTGCCAGCTCGTGATTATTAAACACGTAATTAAATTAACTCACTGATTTTATATGCGCTCAACACATACTTCTTTCCTAGCTTTAAGCAAATGCGTTGACCGGCAGCCTTAAGGTCGACGGTTACTGTTAACCGCCGCCAGGGGCGCATGAGTCACTGGTACACATCCAGTAGCGCACAAGCACCAATGCGGGCCGAGAGACTCCCGACCCCAGCATGGTAGAACTTGCTGCTCTTGACCAACTCTTCTTCCTGAACCATCCTTCTTGTGCTGTATCGAACCTTCCTGCTTAATGCTTGCGATAACTTGACTCCTCATGCACGAGCCCAGGGTTTTCCCTGTGTCCACGCAGGTTTTAAGCTGGGCCCAACTTAACTAGTTGTAATTCTAGAGTTTAAGAGTCATGGCATAAATTGCTGCCATGGCTGGCCAATCCCCGAACAAAGCATGTGCTGCATGCTACCCTTTCTGCATGGTTGAAAACCACAGCATGATTAGGCGTAAAGGTTTCGGCCTGGGACGCACCTAGAGTCTTAACTTAACCCAGACACACTTAGTTTTAGTTAGGTCAGGGGGAAAAAAAGGGTAAAATTCCGCAGCGAAGACTAGCAGCGCCCTCGTCGCGTCGGTGCGAAATGTCAGTCGTTTAGCCGGCGAGTAATCAGCTGAACTGGGCCCCGGGGAGCGGCCCAAGGGCTTGGATGGCGGGGAGGGAGGGGAGAATGTGATCTTAAAGGTTACTCTCCTAATAATCTTCCCCCCCACCCACCTCATGGTCGTCCGAAAGTTCGTCGCCTCACAAAAGTGCACGGTGGATCTCCGACGTGCGGCAACTCTGCTGTGAAAAAAAAAAAAAGGGGGAAGGGATGGCGAGGTGCCTGAAAGTTTACGCACCCCCTTGGGCACCGAAATTCGGTCTCTGCCCATCCTCTCCCCCCCTCCCCCCTCTATTAGTTTTATGCCGACGAGGGAACCCGCTGGCCGTTAGATTCGTTGCTGTGTCGGCCCTTATAGCGTAACTGCACTTCGACGAGACTGAAGACATTTTAAAAAGCCCATTCTATAAAATGAAGTGCGAACGTAAAGCACTCGGGAGCGACACGGAGGTGCTATATATATGTATATATTTTTTAACGAACGGCGACCAATTAAGAGTGCTTACCTATGTTGTAATTGTGTACCCCCCCCCCCCCCCAACCAACCACCCACCAACAAATATTTTCAAACAAGCTTGTAAGCTATTGATGGGAATAAACCTTAGTATAATATTAGAAAATATTTAGCTTTGGTGAAAAGAAAAGCATTGAAAATATTTCATGCACGTTGCTGGACGAGCGGCGAAATACCGAGCTCCTATTTATCGTGGGTTACAGTGGCTTCGAGTGGTCAGACCACTCACAATTCCATCGCCTTATTAGGCGTTTTCGCCTTCTATATTTGAAGTGAAGCAGCATATCGAAAACTTCTAAATCCGCAGACGTAATGAGTATAGAAGTTACGGTGTTATTTTTTAATGTGCAACATCTTAGCGATTGGTATACGGCATTTGGTAAGAGTAATTTCGTTAATGGAACAGAAGTCGCATGGAACGGAACAACGGAAGTCTCATGAAAAGGAAATGTATAACAAAAAAAGGTTCTGCCATCTGTAGCGGATGGCGCAAACCAAAGTCCACAAAGCTAAAAATAAATTCATAGTAGCTATTAGGTAACCAGGTAATACATTTTTACAATTTGGGGAGAATGTCACTAAAATTCCTTGTCGAAAATCAGATTTCATACCCTGGGTTTAGTATTTTTCCTAATGTCTTTTACGCTTTTATCACAGTGGTTACATTATATAGTTTAAAATTTATGTCTGTAAATCGAATGATTAAATAGTCAACGTAGCTGCTCCGACAACGAATTCTAGCCGTGGGCGCAGAAACTGTGTGTGATGCGCATCGAGGAATTTAGTTTAAAACACGATTTTCTTATATTTTTTACGCTCGGAATTATTATAAAGAATTCTTCGTTAAATTTCCTGACAAGTTTCGTATTATCAATGTATTTACAACATGAGAAAACATGCACTTTCTCGTTACTGTTGGTGTAGATGTTACACCTCATTGGCGATTACTGAAAAACTCGCTCACATTTTAGATAGATTTCAAAGAAATACTACCGATTGTAGCCGTTACCATGGTGCAACTTTCGGAAATTTTTTATATAAGTATAGTTGTTCATTTCTTGGTCCATAGACCCCAAAAACATCGTCAACTCAAAATAATATATATATCACAATTTTGTGAGTACGATAATAGTCACAATTTTTAACAAATCACTTTCAAACTGATACATAAATCTAGTAGTGAAAAATCTCGGCAAAATTCGTTAATGGGCAATATCCGATCAAAGAAATAGAAATGGGAAAGGTTTTTTGAAAAACAGAAAAATCGCTTTAACTTTCATAATATGGGCAATATTATATCCTTTTGAACGTATTATATCTCGAAGTAATTACAAAATCTTTTGTCTGAATAAGTTTTTTATGCGACAAACCATAACTGCAAGTGGTTGAAAAAACAAGGGTTGGAGGATAAAAAATTCATAAATTACTTCGTAGGCACAACATCGATTTCGTAAAAATTTTTTGTTAGTCTTATAATTTTTATCTAAAACCTTTGTCTGAAACTATTTTTGATGAGACGAAGCATTATTTAGGGGGTTAAATAATAAACGATTAAAATAAAAAAAAATCATAATGTACGTACCATATACACTGTTATATCCATTCTGTTTTATTGCAAAACATTAAATTATTTTCTACAACTGTGGTCTGAAATATTTTTTAATACAATCAACGAGGGTTGGAAGACAAAGCAAAATCATAACTCCCTTCGTAGGCACAATATCGAATTCTTTCGGATATTTTGTAAATCTTATAATTTTTATCCAAAATTTTTTCTGAAACTATTTTTGATAAGACAAACAATTGCTACAAGGGGTTCAAAAAAAGAAATGGAAATGAAACAAAAAATCTTAAAATCCTTACCTTTTACATTATTAATTCATTACTTTTTATTGTAAAACATAAAAATATAATCTACAACTTTCGTCCGAAAATTATTTTTTATATGACCACTCATTACTGCAAGGGGTGGAAAATAACATCCTAACTCCCTTAATATGCACACTATTACATCAGTTTGAATGATTTTTTAAACCGTATAAATAATATCTAAAACTTTCTTCTGTAATAATTTTCTATACGACCAACCATAACTGCAAAGGAAGGAAAAAACAATGGTTGGAAGTCAACAAAAAATTATAACTACCTTAGTAAGGGGACAATCGAATTCGTTCAAATTGTTTGTAAAAACTATAATTTTCATCTAAATATTTTTTCTGAAACAATTTTTGTTGAATTGAGCCATTATTCAGGGGGTTGAAAAACCAAGGGTAGAATTAAAAAAATATATATTTCCTTATCATGTACACTATAAAATTCTTTATAATTGTAAAACCTTGAATTATTTTTTATACGACATTCCATGACTGCATGGGGTTGACTAACCAGGGGTTGAATAAAAAAAAATTCACAACTCCGTTAGTAGGCACACTATCAAATCCTGGCGAATTGTTTGTAAATCTGATAATTTTTATGTAAAACTATTGTCTGAAACGATGTTTATTACAAATCATTATTGCAAGGGATGAAAAAACCTGAGGTTGGAATGAGAAAAGAAATAAAACTTCCATACCTGGTACACTATAAAATCTATTCTTATTTTCGTTTAACTGTCAAAATATTGACTAAAACTATTGTTAAAATAAATTTTTGTTTGCCCAATAATTCCTGCAAGGGGTGGAAATAACAAGGTTTGAAAGTGAAAAAAAAATACATGACTTTTTTAAAAATAGATACACTATCATATCCGTTATAATTTATTGTATGAATACTAAACTTCATCTAAAACTTTGGCTGAAACAACTTTCGATGATACGAATTATTACCTAAAAACTTGGGTTGAAAAAAAATTATAAACTTTCTTATTATCAAATTCGTTTGGATTTATTTAAACCATCTTAATATTATCTTAAATCTTGGCGCAAAGCAATATTTTATACAACCACGTCATTAGTGCAAGGGATTGAAAATAGTGTTTGAAGGTCAAAAAATTAAATTTTTTTACTTTAGTTGACTGATAGCATATACTATGAAATGTGTTTTAAGATAATGTTGCGTTTTAAACTATTCAATGCTGGATACATTGAGTTAAAAAACGCGTAATATTTTTGTTGCATGGAAAATGTGTAAATATTTAATCAATGATTTTGCAATATTAAAAAACATAAAAATCTTGTGTACATCAATTTCTTAAAATGTTTCAGAAGTTTATAGAGATTTCCAAAAGATTTCCTGAATAAATAGGTACTTCGAAATCTACCTACGCCTGTAGGCTGAGCCGAAGGTTTTTTTTTTTAGTTATATTCATTATGGATTTCTCGTGTTGAACTTTTATACAGTGAAAGAAAATAATACTTTAAAATCTAACCATCGAAATTATAACTTGTTTTTATCATACACATGAACTGGAAGAAATTTGTTTTTGATTTTTTTTTATAATTTCAAGTTTTAATATGGTAGTTGACGTATCGTGACTTTTGTTTTTTACAAACGACTGTGATTTCCTTGCGTTGGTTGTGTTGTTGTAATTCTTTGCGTTCCTTGCGTAGTTTATAAGCCCGGCCTGTAGTTTATAAACCCAGACTGTAGCTTATAAGCCCGGCCTGATGATCAGCTGATCTATGTAGAATGTGTTTTTAAAGGTTACTCGCCTGATACTCTTCTTCTCCTTCCCTCCTCTTCGGCGGCGTTAAGCACGAATAATATTTTTTTTTTCGCAAGAGGAAAACATGGCGGACGTTACCCGTGAGCCGGGAGGAATTTTTATCAGTGTGCTCCAATCTCCTCCACCAGTGCAGTCTGTCATTGCTCCATTTTCATTTTCATATCGCCAACCCTCGATGTTTCTGCTGACCCCGATGTTCACGGTACTTCAAGCCACAAGTATATTCAAGCACACGAGCTGATTGACAACCTGTATAGTCCTTTTCACGCTAAGATTGTGGTACAGAGTAAATTGCGAGTACTGTTGCCAGGTTTATACTAACATGGTTGTTAATATTAAAAGTTGTATTTTGTGTACTATCTTTATTATAAGTTTTAATACACATATTTGTTAATTATACTTTTTCTTGATTTTCTAAGACCATACAATAGTGTCTACTGACACTTGTAGTCATTCTGACATAAATAAAATAGTTAAATTATTTACACCAAAGGAAAAACTATTGGTAACAGTCAGTCACTATTACTAGCAAGATATTCCATGAAAGTATATGCAATGCTGAAAAGATGCTTAAACTTAAATGATGTAAACTAAATGTTTATAAAAATGGTTTAAACCAAAATGGCGCCTTTCAATTACATCTCATTAGAAAAAAAATGATGGAAATTATCATAATTAAATAAACCAAGAAAATGTATTCCTACTAATCTCATTCCAAATTTTACCTTGCAAAATACAGTTTTCCGATACATTAAACTGGAAAGATAGATTTTGTAATTGTTGTTTGTCAGGAAAAATTCAGATACCAATGAATTCGAATATGCCTAGTGATTTAATCATTATATTGCTAGAATTTTTTTTTGTTTAAAATAGTAGAAATGATGTTTTTCGTAGTGAGGTTTTGAATTAATATTTTGATGCTAGTTGTTTGAATAAAATGTATCTTTCTTGTAATAATTTTTCCAATTCAAAAACAAAATTAAAAATACACATATATGTATATATAATAGTATTTACTTTAAATATGCTGATAATCATCATTAGAAAAACTATGAAGAAAATTTTTTTTTACAAAATACCTGTAGGCTATATGTTGTTGATTGTAGTAATATTAATTGTAATATTAATCGTAGAACACAATAAAACATTTCTGTTCAGTTTAATAATTTAAGTGTGAAATGTTGTTTTAATTAGTCAAATAAATCATACTTATTATATTTTGAAAGAAATAATTATTTAAGATATATATATATATATATATAATTAAATGGATGAAAATGATTAATTGTTTGTTTTAAATTGAACTATAATTAATATGATTAGCAAACTTGAAGAAGTAAAATAAAAATGGAACGAATTTTTGATAAACTTAATAATACAAACAAACCAAAAGTAAACAAATAATACATTGTTATGTTATTGCATACTTATCACAAATAGAATATTTTACTTACAATTAAAATTAATACAATTTTTGTTAGTTTCAATAATAAGTATAAATTCGTTCTTTGAACGATTCCTGCAATTGAGAAGATTGATTTCAAACAGTTTCATGCATATACGCCATTGCAGCAACGACTTAGGTCAATGAAATGTTATGTATCAGTATAAAGTTAAATTGCCAAAATGATGCAACAAAATTTATTCCAACAATTTTTAATGTATCATTGGTTTGTATGTCCGATACAATAGTGCAGTGAACAATTATGAATTAGTTTTATTTTATTACCAAAAGTAAAATTCTGTTAAAAAAAACTAAGGATAATTAACTAATGATATAACTTTTTGGAATATTCTTCAAAGAAATATTTTTTGCAATTTTCTAAAATCGAAAATAAAATAATTGACATAGTCAGAACCAGGTAGGTTTACTGTGTTTCGGCGAATTTGTCCTGCTGTTAGTTTACTAATTTGGATTTCAAATAATTCGATAGCTGCTGAAGTGCATTTAAAATAAAATATTTAAAACTATATCTTAAAGAATACTGTTACAAGGACTCTAGCGACGATGCTGGTCAGCCTGCCGGCGCGCTTGCCTGCAGGTGAGGCGCGATGCAGGTAGTTTCCATCCCTCCATTACCGCCACACGCCTTATCCGATTACAGCGGTGCCTCGCTACCCCACTTTACCTTTATCCAGCACTTTCCAATCGAGCCCGGAGAATTCTCTGCGGCTCTTGAAGGTTCGGTACGTTCCAAGAACCCCGTCTGCGTGAAGTGGCGTAACTAGGACGCCGTTTTCTCGAAGCTTATAGTGTTGAATCGGGGGTTCTTATGACGTGAAAGTTTGGAGGGCTACGAGTCCTTTTGACGGTAGGACTTGGCAGATATATAAACGAAAATACTAATCCTGAAGTTATGAATTTTTTTCCAAAATATCAGTGAAAACAGTATGTTAGTGTGTGAGAAGCCACGTTGGCTACGGCTACCACTGTAGCCCCTATGTCAGTGTCAATAGTAATGTGTTTTGGAATACACGTGTTCAAATTTCAATTTTTTTTTTCGAAATCCCCCCTCGGAAAACAATTCTGTTTCCGAAACTGCCTGTGAGGACAGTGAAGTGAAGAAGACGAGTGATCCGTTAGTGAGCGAAATTGTACGATGAGCGACGGGCTTCGTGTCCGAAGATCGGTGCATCGGAGACCGAAGCAACCGGAACTGCGTGATGTGCGCGGCGGACGAGTGTGAAGTGCGAGGCGGTGTGTTTGGACAGAGGTGCGAGGTAAGAGACGAACAGAAGAGAGAAGCTTTAATGGGGAGCTTTAATGGGTAGGGTAAATAGTGGACTTAATGAAAGTGGATTAATTTGTTGCCACATATTTTAATTGTTGTATTTTAAATAATCGTGTTAACATTAGGTAATAAATAAAACTGCAGTTAACTAATTGGGCTGTACTTTACGAACCTGTTTTTCCCCACACAAACATATGTTAACACTTAGTTTTTACTACAATTCAGTTTCAGAAATATTGTTAAGTAAAGAAGTTTGAAATACTAATGCAGTTTCTCTCATTTAATTCAATTATTAAAAATTACGATAGCGTTATTTTGAAATGACAGAAAAAATATTATTAGAACTACTAGGTACGATTTATTAATTCATGTAAGAAAACAATTGAAATTTATGCCGTGTTTTACCTAAAAGTTTCAAAACTCATTTCACTTGTACATTTTACTTTAAAAAAATTAATGTTAAATGATTACGTTTTTGCGGGTGTCAGTAACTTTTCAAAGTGCAGCTAAGTGCAGCCAAACGGTTTGTTATGAAACTGGAAATTTAAACTTTCAACGGCAAGTAGGTACTACAGGTGGCAAGTACTCAGTAAATATTACTTCCTGCAAAAAAAAAAAAAAAAAAAAAAAAAAAACGTGGTTACCCATTTAAGCTATTTTCTGTGATACGCTGTATTTTAAAGCCAAGTTTAAAAAAAATGTATCAATTGCCCAGAAAGATGTTTTGAAGAGATTGAATGTTGGGTGTTTCAAACCACAGTTTGGACTCCCAGTTGTTTAATTGCCGACTGTACCTCTCGAGGCGAGCGCGCGACCCGCCAAGTTTCGAGAGAGTCATCCGCGTACTTATATAATACCTCTCTGCTTCTTCCTCCATGGCGTCTTCTTCTCAGCCCTCCTACCTCCTTGCCCCGTCTCCCGGCACGGCTTTGCTCCTTGTTCTCTTTCTACGTAGTTAACAAAGTCCTGTGATTCTAAACTCATTTGCATAAATTAAACATTTCCTTTAATTGCTTTAGTAAGGAGGGGAGGCTCAGCGCAGAACTCAAACTATGGGGCCATCGCTGAAGAGCATGCGCGCGGTGGCGCTCGGGCTGCAGAACGGGCTAACCGCCGTCAGAGGCGACTCTAATTGAGCCATCTTCTCGGTCCAGCGCCCTGCATGTTGGCTCTGGGGTCACAGCTCCTGGCTTTGCGGGCTCCATGCCCGACCGGGTTGGGAATTTTTTTTTCTTTCACTTGTGGGAAATTTTCTTTAGTGGGTTCAGGACCGGGTGTTTAGTTTGTCCCTTTACCTCCACATTGCAGAAGGCGATGGAGATCCATTGAGATGCCCCACGCGGTTAAGATTTCCACCATAAATTTTACGAAGAACGCTGGTTACAAATTATCCAGGGATCTTTTTAAAATTTATCGTTTTCTTCGTAAATTTACGTCTAAAATTTCACCATATTTTAACACGAACCCACAAGAATAATCATAGCATTTAAGAAAAAAAAAAAACCACTCAAAAATTTGTTAAGACTCATTTTAAAACAACATACTTATTTCGTCCACGAGTGAATTTAACCTGTTTATACCGAGGAAAAAAAAAAAACAGAACTTGAAAGTTGAAATACGTCATAGTTTCTAAGATCATCTGAAATTACGAACAATATTTGTTGATTTGAGGTGAATCCTTCGTTTACAAGTCCGTGAATTTACTGTAATTACTTAACAGCGTAGTTAGGACATACATAACATTCTCCCCGGGACGATATCTGAGGAATAAAACCAGCTTCCGAGCCGATTAACCCATCATCATCATCATCATCATCATCATCATCATCATAATACATTATCAGCTTCGTTAAGCTACCCTTTCACCCACTCAACCTACTTCTTAGTTCAACCTAGGCTTAGACCGTGTTCAAATTCGCCTAAAGTATAAACTTATATCGTACTTGTCCCCGGAAGTAATATATACAAGGGCTGTCAGAAATGGAAGTAAAGTTTGCAATTATGCAAGTAAACTAATCTGTGTAACTCTAGAGTACTTCGAGTTAAAGAAATGATGCTATTTAAAAAAAAAGGTTTTGTAAGTATATTTGACACAACATATAAGTAATTTTAAGAGTTTTAAATTATTTTCACTTTGTATTTGACTGGCATTAATAAATTGACCAAGAACGATTCAAACAAGTTTATAAGGAAGTTTATAAAAAATACATGCACATAACTACATACCGATTGTAACTACGAAACGAAGGTAGATTAAAAAGTAATTGTGACACTAATGTTAACATAACTGCGATATTTTAAGTATAAGTTTTCCAATACAATTAATTTTTTGTAGGAAAAAAAATGCAAACAACTTTTTCGGCTGGCTAACACCGTTTGTAAATGCCAAGACATTAAATCCGTCCGGATTCGTGAAGTACGCCACAAGGGCCAGGGAAGTACGAAAGTTCGGAAGTAAAGAGTTGCGTACTTGAATTAGGACACGGCTTTAGTACCATCCATGCTTGTACCAAAGGTAAAGCTACATTGTGAAAAAAATAATAATTTTACACCAATATGTGGCAGCCGATGTAGGTATATTATTACCCCACACCACACGCGCAAGTTTATTTTAACCCACATAGGTATGTATAAATACACAGATTTGTTAAAATAACACACAAAATATTAAAAATCATATATACACTACATGCATAATTTTACACAATTTGGATGAGTAGTTTTACTTATTTAAAAGTAAATTTGCACATACAATGACTATGTAATAATGCAGTGCATGTATGTGTAACATAGTACACTTTTTGTCTCTGTAATATTACGCTGCTGTATATGTGTATCTATTATTCATCAAATAAAATCATACATCAATTTAGCATTTTGTACATCATGGAAGGCTCCACAGTTGGCTACTAAGTGTCGCTATTGTGGCTTCTTGTAGATACCTTCATGAAATCACTAGTGCAAAGGCACCGGCTAGAACCCTGATCACAGATGCTTATTTTGAGCCCTAAAATCAACGACATAAACCATTAGGCTAAATAATAAACTGGATATTATGAAATTAAATAAGGTATATAAATTAATTTTATTTGTTCAAATTATTGATAGGTCTCTAGGAAGCGATTGTGATTACTGGGAGAACGTCGTCAGCTTCTTTTAATCACTTTCGTTCCACTCGCAATATTATAGTTGCCAGGGGCGCTAGTGTCACCAGCTTTATTTCTAGCTATTACAGCTTACGTCAAAGTTATAATTCACTAATTTCAGTCCCATTTTACACCAATAATGGAGGAGAAATTTAGTTCTGACTAATGAGTAATTTTACACTTTAAAACATATAAAGTAAAAACTACACTGCAACAGGATTTTTGCCGAAGGTATCTGTAGAAATAATTTATTAATTTTATACAAAAAACTAAGTTTCAATTTTTGTAAAACACACAAAGTTTATGTTTTTAAAGTTATGATTAGACTACATTGCTACATTGCATATAAAATTACACACAATGGGTTTTAATAACTTAGTGTAAAAATGCACCTACTTCACTTTTTATATACTGTGTAGGCACATGGAGATACAAGTGAGTAAAATAACACTACTTTTTAAAATGCATACTGCTTGCCTAAAATTTACACACACCATTGGTGTACTATTATTTACAACACAATATGTTATTTTACTAGCACATATTGGTTATAAAATTATCATAAGACTCGTTGATTCACATAGGAATTAAGTTTACTTATTAATGTTTAAATGAAGAATACTGCCTACATTAGGTGTAAATTAAAACTTTAGTGGGAATTTTACACAATGAATGCTACCGGACAGGCACACCGGAATGCATTCAAGCGAATTTACACTTGTTAAGAGTGTTTAAATACGCATTGTAAATTTTCCTAAACCATGTTGGTGTATTATTATCACAACATAACGTGCTAATTTACTTCATGTTAGTGTACGACATTTAAGTTTTAAACTATCAGAAAAATCGTGTATATTTTCCCATTAATGTTTAGTTTTTAGAATATGAAACTACAGTTGGAGTAAAATTACACGACATTGGTAATTTTTCACAAGGAAGGTGTAAAAGTACACAAACTGAATGTTCGTGTACATGAATGCCCTTTTCGTTAAACATTCGTATTCAAGTCTGTAGTATCGTATTTCTCTGATGAAATCATATCTCTTTGATGATATCGTAATTCTCTGTTGAAAACGTATCCCTATGATGAAATCATATCCAGCTGATGAGCCCGTATTCCTTTTTATGAGGTCGTATCCCTGTGATGAGACCTAATCCTTATTGGTGAGATAGTATCCCTCTGACGATATAGCATTCCTCTGATGAGATAGTAGGTATTCCTCTGATGAGTTCGTATCCTTCTGACGAGATAGTATCCTTCTGATGAGTTCGTATCCTTCTAATGATATCATATTCTTTTGATGAGATCATATCCCTACTGATGAGATCGTATAGTTCCTTTTTTTTTTTTGTTGAATGTGAATCGATAAGACTGTAGTCAGGACATGATTGGCCTCGTGGTTCGGAGACACCTTTTATATACGCCTGACATTGAAAATGAACTGCTTAAAATGTTGGTCGAGTATCGACGAATAATAGCCCTCGGTTCGAAGACGCCTTTTCTATACGCTTGACATTTTACATGGGCTGTTTAAAATGTTCGTCCAGTCTCTAAAAAAGGTCTCGCTACAATGCTACTGCCGATACCTTCCCTAACATCTTTGATTTGTGCCGTTTGAGTATCATCTAGTACACTAGAAACCAATATCCAGGGGGTGGCCACGTCTGCATGGTAAGTGTGGAAATCAGATTTTTTTTATCAGCTCATTGTTGCGCCATATTGGTTAGACGACCAAAACACTGGCTGAAGTGGAGTGTCTGCATTGTGGAAATAGTTTTCAACTACTTAAAAAAAAAGAAAGTGACTTTTTTTTAATGACGGAGATCCTAATCCATACTTACTAACCATAAAAACACTTTATCAAGCAATGTTTTGTGCGGAACAGTATGGGAAAGGCGAGGTTAAAAAATTACTTCAACTACGTCACAGTATGCCATTTCCTGACAATTAATTCATAACTCCATGCCAATAACGGACAGATTTATACTGTCAACACAGGTGAGAGTGCGTAAACATACCTGGTGGCATTGGGTGACAATAGCACACTGCAATAATTTTGTAGTAGCTAATAGTTTACTTATCTATTTCATTATCCGCAGCCAAACTTTATTCACTTTCATTGGATTTTTATTTTATAATTAATTTGTATTTTTATAAAAAAATGGGATTCTCCAAAAGTTATTAATTTTTCTAGTTTAAAATTAGTATCAAACATTTTAAACAAATAAAATGATAATACTGCACATATATTCTGCCATCTGTTTGTATGGTGTGGCAACGACGTCAGAGTTGTAACACAAGATAAACACGAAGCTACCGGTATTGGTTTACTAGTGTGTTAGGTATAATTATATCGTTGTCGACGAAAAAATAAAGCCAGACTATTAAAAAAAGGATTGGCTTAAGACATAGTTGCGCTCAAGAACGGTTCGATTGCTATTAACGACGACTTGATTTTCCCGCTTAGGAACCAAAACGGATAATTTGTTTTCGAGAATAAAACTAGGCTACATATTTGTTTTAAAAGTTATTAACTTGGTAGAATTAACTGATTTTTGGCTTCTGGACCGAGTATAGGTCTTTGTCGAAACGTCGGGTACATCAAAATTTTCCACTGGTGTAGCTTCAGCCCTTAGTTGATCTGTCCACGAACGTTTGGGAAACTTAACTATTCCCCGACCTTCAGACTCGCTTGCACAATCCTCATTTGTACATATTAGTTTTTTTAAAAAAAATCTGTTGTAAAAGTACAATGGAGATAAAATAAGGTTTTTAAATAAATAAAGTTCTCGCAATGTTGTTTTTAAATTTTTAAGGTATGTTTTTAATTGACTCTAGGCCAGGGATCGGCAGACTTTAGAGTGAGGCGAGCCAACTATTAAGTAAACAAACTCTCCATTTTCTTTAGAGAGCCGCATCGTGTATTTTCTCTGTATCTACTAATAAAAAATAGAAAAAATAAAAATATTTTATTCAATAATTCAACATGAAGTCTTAAAAGTAAAGGCTACTATGGAAAAAAGAAACCACGTAAATATAAAAAAAAATGGTGGTCATTAGTAGAGCTCTATTGATAAAAAAAGAAAATCTTAGTTATTTTAATAAATTAGGAATTAAAATAAAAGAATATAGTAACTAGGTGAGTGCGGGGTGGGGCGATGATGGTAGTTTGCGAGCGCGCAGGTCGAAGACATGCGTTGTGATTGGGCAGTCTCGTTTTGTTCGGATTTTTTTTTGTTGCAACTCAGTGATCTGTAGAGCTGTAAAATCCCGTGAGAAGAGTCGCATGTGGCTCGCGAGCCTCTGACTGCCAACCCCTGGTCTCGGCGGTCGTTAATAAAATGGAACAATGGTTAGGTTAGGTCTGCGACACATAAGATACTCTAAAAGTAATAAAATTGAAGAAATATCGCGTGTTTAGTCTTTATCCCGACCGCAAAGTGGCACGAGTGAGAGGCGGACTTCGGATATGTTCGGTAATAATCGGGGGGTCGAAGCCTACGAACCAAAAATATTATAAAATCAGTCTGGACTGTTGGAGTTTTATTTAAAATTCAAGAGCCTACTTCGTGAACAGTTCAACTTTGCTATGATTCAGCGTAGAAAACTTTTATTTTAATAAAAGAAGCGCCTCATTTGAATATCAGATGAGAATAAACGCACGTTCTCATCGCACGTGCCGTATGGTTAAGCTTATACTATCATGTTGGCACTCCTGGCGCCAGTCTACGTCTTGTTCGGTCGACGGACGGGCGGGCGGGCGGGCGCTTGGGCGGTTTTTGCCGCGGGCGTATCATGTTCCCTGCCCGAGGAGTTGCAGAGCCAAGTTGCCTTCGCGGGGGATGGGTTTGCGCGGAGAAGGGGTAAGGAGGGGGAACGACCGACCCACCCCCACCTCCCTCCTTCAGGGGTGTTCGCAGCTAATTAGGTAACAAATCTTTAACAACTTTAAGACTGCAACGGGGCGCGAGAGCGTCATCTCTTTTCTTCGCGCGCACACATCCTCCTTTCTCTCTCTCTCTTTCTCCCCCTCACACACGCGCACCATACATTGGTCTGCACTTTGCCGGAATAAGAATAATAGACGAGGAAGAGGAGAGAACTCCCTCGTTGGGGGGGGGGGGGGTGGTTTGTTGGAAAAGGGGGGGGGGGGTGAACACATTGAACGAGAACATGCACGCAACTGTTCTCATGGTGCTTACCACGGAAGGAACAATTAGGATGCTGTGTTGTACCTACTACGGGAACTCGACCATCCAATATTGTCGTACAAACTTTGGGAAAAAAAAATTCTCTCTCTTCGAATTTCGCTCGCCAGGTTACTTTATCGGAAATTTCGTTTTGGAAACTGGAGAAATAAGTCTAACAAAGTGAAAAATTTAATTTGTAAAAGTCTACTTGTAAATTTTCGCAAGTTATTAAGCATAAACCATCTAGTTTATTTGATTAATTTACTTTGAAGATAAGATTCTCTTTTTTTATGGCATGAAATGTTTTCTGTATGTTCGCTGAAAAACATTTGTGACTTTTTGTTTTTAAAAACTGGTGTATATTTTATTTCGCTAGGATGACGGGAGTCGGAGATATAAAAATAAAAACATATTTTTTAAACAACCAAGTGCAACCAATATAAGATGTGCGCTTATTTCTACCAACACCCACTTCTACCAATATTTCTATGTAGTACATATATAATATTATTTATTTTAACTATAACAATAAATAACTATTCCTCGATTGATAATAAATTTTTATACTACGTGATGTGATAATCAGAGATAAAATAATCACCGTGTGATTATTCGTAGGGGGGAATACACTAGTTCTAAATATATTTTAGCAATGCTACTAGAAATTAAATGGAAGTTATTAATCAGATTTCTGTGTTGTACATTTGTTGAACAAATAAGGTACAATTCTTATAAAGTTAAAAATTTTCTACACAAATATCTAAGAGATACAATGGATTCATGCGGGACATCTTTTACAAATTATAGTATATTACTCCAGTAAAATTTCGAATTTTTTGCGTCAGTTTAGTATGAGGTCATTCCAAACATATTTGAAACTATTTACAGTCTCCTACGCTCAAAGTAATACCATAAAACCCTACAATTTTATTAATACAAAATTATAATCTATTGTTATTGTTTTATTCATATATTGTATTAAATTAAAACCGCGTCTCCGCTCGCGAAATTTCAGAGTTTTGCCAAAATCTTACCATTGAAAGAAAAGTGTGAGATTCATTCCAAACAGTTTTTCGAAATAAATTGACACAATAAATTGTTAGGTGAATACAATATTTATTTAATTACAAAACCGCTTAGGAATGATATTTTTAAAAGTGAACATGCATATGCCTTTTTAATTTTTTAGTATAGATCAATTATCTAACTTTAAAACTTATGTATTTGGAGTGTTCGAGGATAATGAAAAAAACACTTACCTCCTTTTCATTTCATGAGGTAAAAAACTAAAAAATAGTTAAGCACGCTCCTATTTCATTTCAATTATGTTTGTGACGTAATACAGTAGTATCTTTATTTGAAATAAAGAGTATAGACATCAAATTTACTATCCTACATTAGTTGATTTTTAGTTTGCTTAGTATTACTTAAATAAATTCTTCAAATTTTTTACCTCTCTCCTCTTTACCCACACTAATGGCCATATAGAAATTCAGAACTAAGTAAATATGGCAATATCCGTTAACCAAACAAAAACAAAACTCATCAATTTTTTATTTTTACTGCAGATGTGAATTCCAAAATAATTATAATTAACTCATATTTATATTAGGTCTAAATTGAACTTGCAAATACGAATTTAATGTATTTAAAAACTTTTTAATTTTTATAAAGTTATATCAACACCTATTAAAACTTATGAGGTTATAGTTTGAAGAACGGCGAATAAAAGAAAATAGATGAAAGTATATTTATTTTTAATTTCCAATGTATTAAATGAAGTTTTATTTGATAAGATGATAATTTTTAATGCTAAACCATATTTAAATTATTTCACCTTTTAAAAAGAACTTCGCAAATATTAAAAAAGAGTTCGTAATTTTGCATGTATAGAAATAATACCACATAACTTACATCCTGCTTGATTAGCTTCAGAGATACGCCTTTTATAATTAAAACAATCTACCGCCTTTTCACCCCTGTTTGCGGTCGAATATAGAAAAACGGCAAAGTTCAACTCATGCTATTAAATCATAATTTTGAACGTTATTCTTGCTCAGTTTATTACCTTCATTTTAGTTTGCTCGAATATATTATTCATTGCTATAAATTTGGGGCCGAATATCAAAAATTGTTAAAGTACTCTACGTAATTAATTATTTACATTATTTATGCTAAGATTCTTACATATAGCTTTGTTTGCTATGAAGATATCAATTTTTTATGATAAAAAACTAACTCTATTTCACATCCTTAAAATACGAAATTCGGAGAACATAAAAAATATAAATTTTATTTCTATATGCGTAAAGTTCATTAATAATTTCTTACCTTTAGATATAGAAGATTCGGAAATATGCATATTTTCTTTAAACCAAACTTAATCCCTTTACCGCCCCTAGGGGCCGAGTCTTGCAAATAATTTAAATAATTTAATAGTTTTTTACCATTAATTTACGTCTTATTTAATTATCTATGGCAAATTTATTTTTTAAAAAAAATAAATGAACACTGACCCTGTTTTAACCCTATTAAAAGACGAATTTAATAAACGTCAAAAATAAGTGATACCTAACTCTAGTGGCAAGTTTTTTTTAGTTTATAAATTCTTAATATTATTGAATTTTAAGTTTTAGTTTTTTGTTTTAAAAACACACCTTCTACCTTTATCAAAATTAGTGTTGGAGTTTCGCAAACTGGTAAAATTGTAGTTGGTGATTTTCGTATGTTTATTATTGGTACGCAAAATAATTTATAATGCTTAATTCATTTCAGAGATACAATTAATAATCTTAAAACAATACTTTCCCTTTTCACCCTTAGGGGTGAAAACATTTCGCAAAATGTAAAAATTGTGGTTGGTAGAATTCGTAAGTTTATTATCGATACCAAAAATATTGTTATGCCTAAATTAATTTCAATATTAATTAATTAATATATGTATAAATTTTCAAACCATAAATAGGTACCCTTTCTAACCTCTAAGGGTTGCATTTCGCAAAATGTAAAAATCATCGAAGGTAGTTTTCGTATGTTTATTATTGGTACCCACTTTTTTTTATTATGCTTGATTAAAGTTGAAATTAAATTTATCTACCCTAAAAACCATATTCACATATTAGAGCTGGAATTTCACAAATGGTAAATTGGTGGTTGGTATTTTTCTTATGTTTATTATTGGTACCAAAATTAATTTATTATGCTTCATTTTATTTGTAGATATAATTACAAATCTTAAAATCATATTAATCTTTTTCACCGCTTAAAGGTTGCATTTCGCAAAACATAAAAATTGTGATTGGTAGGTATTGTTCGTATGTTTATTATTGGTATCCAATATAATTTATTACGCTTAATTAAACTTGATGCAATTATTAATCTTAAAAATATACTTGCCCCTTTTTCACCCCGAGGGGTTGAATTTCGCAAAGTATAAAACATGTTTGTTTTCGTTGGTTTATGATTTATTACACTTAATTAAATTTGGAGAGATAATTGTTAACTATAAACGTTAGCTTACCCCTTTTTCACCCTTTAGGGGTAGAATTTCCCAAAATATAAAATTCGTGGTCGATATCTTTGTATGTTTATTACTGGTACCAAATATAATTTATTTCGCTTAGTTAAAATGTGAAGTTATTATTATTCACATTTAAAACATACTTAGCCCTTTATCACTCATTAGGGGTTGATTTTCGCACTATTTAATGAGTGGTTGAATGCGTTTTGTAAGTTTATTATTGGTACCGAGTATGTTGTTTTTGTTAGCTTAATTAGTTTAAGAGATACAATTATCTTATAATTATATTTACCTCTTTCTCACCCACTTATGGTTGGAATTCTGTATTTAAGTATTGCCTATTTAAGTTAGCCAAAGACTTATATAATAAAAAAATACATCAATATATGTACAGTAATTTTCGATTGATGGTTGAATAAAAAAAAAGACAAAAATTTTAAAACTAATTTTTGAGTTCTAAATAATGTAAATAGCCACTTCCAATAGTTTTTTTTTATTTTCATAATTTCATACAGACATTTTGTTTCGAACTGTTTTATTATTAGTATGGATTAAAATGACTGAAATATTCTTAATTATGAATTGCGAATAGTAAAAAAAATGTATTTTATCTCTCCTAATATTTTTATTTAAAGAATATGTTAAAAGTTTAAAACGTACACTATATTTGGAAGTAAAATTTACCAGATAATTAGTGGGTAAAAAATTTACAAAAAAATTTTTATTCACTGTTGTTTAAGGCGAGGTTTAGTTTATCCTTGTCAAATGTCTCTAAAACCAATTTTCGATTGCTCTTTAAAAAAAAATATTTGAATACGTTGTTTTTAACTGCAAGAACAGTTAATACGTTAGGAAGTATAAACGTGGGCAAGGATGGGAAGGGGAGGGGGAAAATCAAGCACGATGTGATCGCCAAAAAACGCAAGCGCTTACGTACGATCAGAAATAAGAGAGGGAGAGCGGTCCTACGTGATGATATCCCAGGGAACCCTGGGGAAGAGTTAGATCACGAAGACCCGCGGAGATCCTGCGGTTCTGCTGGCCTCTCGTTATCCTGGACGGGAAGAGGAGGAGGGCGCGCCGCGGCGGTAACGACCTCTCCAGAAGTTCACCCGGCTCGCCCGAAGAGGTCAGCAGGGTTCCCGCCTCAGAGCGATCTTCTTTCGCGCGGCGCTGGACGTCACATCACTACGCGCGAGACATCTCGAAACCCTTGCGACCGCTGAATTGATTTACAAACAAGCACAAGAAAATAATAGGCGAGGATTCGTATTTTGTGCATAAAGCTGGGCTCGACAATGATCCGTCACATCCGCCCGTCCTTTAAATCACGGAACATTCAGCCAAACAGACGGCCCGGAAAATTCCACCCGTCCGTCCGACAAAACTTTGCGAAAAGTTCTACTTACGTTGGACGGATGGATTAAATTATATCCTCGAATATGCCTGAACGTTTGTTTGTTTTAGCTGCTTTCATACTGACTATTTAACTTGCGTTTCAAAATACTTGAAAGTTCAATATTTGAAACAATACTGTAATTAATAACGTACTGTAAATAGAAAATATATTTAAATAAATAAATATTAAAGCAAAATAAATTAGTATAATGATTTACAAGAGCTTAGTACACACGATCGTCAAACTAGTAAACCTTTACAAGAGATTTAAAAAGAAACGTAAGCCTTCTAGACAATTAGCAGCATCCAATTATAAAAAAAAAATGTTATGACGAATGTACGGATCATTGAGAACCACTCGGCATGTTGACGGACAGACGGAAGGTGGGCTTACGCAACGGATAAATGAGCGTTCAGCTTAACAGCCATGAATCTAGGCATTCTGAAACCTCAACGGTTGTAGTTTTACGTCAGCTCACTAACGGCGCTGCAGACAGCACTTATGCTGCCATCTGTGTTGACTGAAAGTAACTTGATAGCTAAAACACGATAGATTAATTACCGATTGAAGTTACGTGTTTTGAAAGTTAAATAGTGTTACGATTTATAACGTGGGGAAAACTGGATTTACAAGGGATAGCCCAATTAAGTTTTATTGCAGTTTTATTAATTACTAATATTTACAGTAATAATAAATAATTGTACTTAAAAATGTCCGATCACAAATCATTGGCACTTAAAAATGTTTATTTTCAAGTCTCTCAATATCTGTCACGATCCGCAGTTCGCACTCCTCACTGGAGCTAGGCTCAACAGTGATTCGCCCCCTTACCAAGCAACTGTTCACACACACAGTCTCGCGCCACTCGGTTCCCGCACTCTCACGATCCAGTAGAACAACTCCGAGTCGCGCCACTCTCGGGAAGGAAGTAAGGGAAGGGGGGGGGGTTGTTATCTCACTTTTTTCGTCGATGTCGCACACTTCACTTCGTTCGCAGAACTGTCCGAACTCTCGGAACTCGCTCGGAACTCGGCACACCCATCGCGGGACTCGTCGCTGAAATCTCGCCGCACTCGTGGCACTCACGGTCTCCGTCGAACTCCCTTGGAGGCCGGCGTCACTGCTCAAGTACTGTGTCGCTCTTCTCGAACCAACGAGAGCTGGTGTGAAGAGTCGCGTCATCCCGGGCCAACCCGACGCACCGAAACATCCAGAACGGTGGTGTTTATTCTCGCCACTCCGCGCGGCAGCCCGCTGGATTCCCGAGGCCGCTCAGTGATAGATAAAAGCGCCGAGGCAGGACGATGCGTGGTGATCAGAGGGGGAGGAGGTATCGACAACCCATGTAATCCGGCCAGGCGCACGCACGTGGCATGCCTTACGTCACTGGACAGCACGTGACACATGGTGTGTGACGCCAGTGGCCATGCAGGGCCGCCAGCCAGCTCTGAACCTGGCATCGTGGTCTGGTCTCTCGCGTTCGTAACAATAGTATTGTTAAGATGTTTCAGAATAAAGTGTGTGATGAGGAATTGACGCATCCGCAGCCACAAGACTACGACACACCCAGACTCTCGGTGTCACGTCGCCATAGAAGTGCCATTGGAACAAACATGGCGTCAAATAGGAATGTAATTACACAAAAAGTTTTATGATCATTTTTATTGATCGTTTCATTATTTCTTAAACTTACCCCTACCTGCTGTAAATAAGTTTCAATTCAAAATAAAAATCAGTAAATTAAAAGCTAACTCCTTGTCCCTGTTCAAGGGGAATTTATATTTTTTTCGGCAAGCTTTCAGACATCGTGCGCCTACTGCTCGTCACACGGTCACGACCAGTATTTGCTGCCTGCTCCAATATGCATATTCCAGACTTTCTGACGAGAGTGCATCGTAGCATCGTAAAAACTCTGCTAGAGTTTTCTGAGTGGCTTCTTTTGAGTTGGCCGTGCAAGTCCAGTATCTCACCACTGCGTAATTTCGCCACGTTAAATACCTGAGGAAATATATTGGCTTCGCGCACAAATGGTTACATCTAGGCCGCTTGTTATAATTATCTTATACTAGGATATTTATTTTGTGTGTGTTTTTGTGTGTAAGTGTATGTATAGGCGCGGTCGCTGAGTGGTCAGAACACTCGCCTCCCACCAAGGAGACCGGGTTTCGATTTCCGGCGGGGTCGGACCCGGATTTTTGCAAGTGGGAAACGTGCCATGGCCTGTGGGTTTTCTTGGGGTAGGCCTACTCCCCCCCTTTTTCTCCCACCATTCTTTCCGTCGCTGCTGCATGTCCCATCTCATCTCACTTCACGCATTCTTCATGCTGGTCGGAACTACAGGTCTGTGTCCTCCTGGTAGCGCAGTGAGTGACAGCCCATTTCACTCATGTTGGCTCGGCCTTAGGCTGGTAGCTACACGTCGATTTTCATTATAATATAAAAATATAGAATTGATTATGTATATTATACATAATATATTCTATATATCTTATAGGACCTTACATTATATATCCTACATGTATATGGCAGCTTCAATTTCTTCCGCTTGCCTACCAATTTTTCTCACTAACATTCGTTTTTAGAAATCTTTTGTATTATTTGAATGTCAAGCTACATAAAAAAAAATTCATTAACTATTATACTGTAACTGTTTTTTTAAGCTTCTTCTGTACGGGGATAAAGAGCATTGTTTCGCTGAATCACGAGAAATTTCCCGCTTGATTTGACGGCCTCACCTTCCGGATTCCCTCTTTTCGTTTATTGAATCAAGCCCCTGAGCTCGGCTCCAGGAACCGGAGGAGCTAAGTAAATCACTCCACCCAATTAGACGTCTCGCTGCTTCGTGACAGACTTGACGCCTCGGAGCGATTTTTTTGTTGTTGTTGTTTCGGAACTAGCGATCCACACGCGGCGGCGTGCGGGCGATGACTCACCGGGCGGCTAAACTTCGTTACAGCAGCGCCCCGTGTCTCGGCGACCTGCGTCAGCGGCGCTGCGGTGCCAACCTCACGAGGAAGGAAAACGAGGTTACGTCGTCCGTGTTGTCTCGCGGGCTCTTGTCGCAGACACGGCCGCGGTTATGGCTTCCTTTCTGCAGCGTGTCTGATCCCCAGTCTGCAGTGTGCCTTTGAGGGGCATGTCTTGTGTCGGGGAGTAGGTGTGTCGGTGCAGGGCCGCAACTAGGGGGGTGCAAGCGGGGCATACGCCCCGGGCGCAAAGCTGTGGGGGCGCCGAAATCGCTTGCATTGTAATTCCTACTACAACTGGTAACTGGTAAAAATTTTTTGCATGGAAGTTACAGTAGCACAGAAACTGTTACATGTAGGTATGGAAAATGCTTAAATAGCACCATTTTTCCGTGGGAGGGCCCCCGGACAACCGCTTTATTGGTGTGGTATGTGCAAAAAAAAAAAGGGGGGGGGGACGCATGAATCCATTCATGCCCCGGTTGCCAGAGACTCTAGTTGCGGCCCTGTGTCGGTGAGGCGGGATGGTAAGCGCGACGCTCACTGGTGCTACGAACAACGTGAGAACACGTGAATTTTCTACGTTACCCAGGTTAGACGTTCACACATCACTGGCGAGCACTGTAAGACCCGCTCACGTGTTGCTTTTTGAGCGCGAGTTTACCTACCCTGACAGCAGGACAAAAATTACAAGTTGATAGCTAATAAAATTAATTGGAAACCTCACAAGTTATCGCGCGGTCTTCTCGTCGTCACAGGACAACTGTGACCGTAACGTCATATGGTGGAGAAATGAACATTAAGGCGAAATGCAAGTCCCTTAAGTGCTTTCAGGACACTGTACCGGTTGTTATACACCTGAAAATTATTCCGAAACATGCCTTTTTTTTTTTTTAGCCATCATCACTCTTATAAATACACATATTAAAAAACTTAATCCGAAATCAAAAGTACTTGTTTAGCCCTCGGCGAATTCTTAAATGGTTTTTGTAAGCAGACCCCACTCGAATG
The DNA here is from genome assembly GCF_032445375.1 of Bacillus rossius redtenbacheri. Lineage (NCBI taxonomy): Eukaryota > Metazoa > Arthropoda > Insecta > Phasmatodea > Bacillidae > Bacillus > Bacillus rossius. Next base: position 52,265,745 of record NC_086333.1, read on the forward strand.
TCTTGAGTAGTTTTGAAATCGCGTCGTTTTTTCCTGAAGCCATGCGCACTTTTTGTGTGTTCGGGCAGACCTCTCTTTCGAACGCATGTTTTCTGCCATAAGCGTTGTCCTTGTTTTGGTGTGCTCTGTTGACAAGTATACACTAATGAGGAAAAAAATACTCTTTTAGACAAAACTTTGTAATGTAATGAATTAAAAAAATAGTATAAGATTTGTAATTTGTAAAGTAAATTTTGTAATGAGAAGTTTGAAAATACAATTACTGTTGTATTTCATGAGCATCAAACTATTTTTTTTTATTTCTAAGGAGACGTAATTAAAAGACGCTATCTTGGTCCCAAAAGGTTTTGTTAATTAAACATTTTATATCATTTTCATATTAAAACTTTTGACTTTTTTGAGCATAACTCACATACTTTTATGAAATGCCTCGTTATTAATAGTATAACTTCTTCAAAAAGTTTCTCCTGTAAAATAAAAATTATTGCATTTTTTTTATGTCAGAACGACCACACTGTAATAATACTGACAACAGACTTTATTTTATGGTGTTAGTAAACTCAACAAATAACAAAATAAATCAAAACTTATTAAAATTAATAATGGTATACCAAATAATACTTTTAACGCCGGGTAGTATCAGTATGACAACAGTGGTCGCTATTTACTCTGTACTGCAATCTAATTGCAAGCGTGAGAGGACTACCTTGCACACATACGCTGTGTACAGTTTCAGAAGAACCCACACGATGTAATAACTTCTTAGGATATCAGAGTGATGTCTGGTTACGAAAAGCTTTAAATAATACGCCGATGATATATAAGTAGTTCGATTTTCGTACTTCGTTTTAAAACATATTTTTTTTTTTTTTTTTAGAAAAGTGTGAATGGTTACAACGGGTGTTTCAGAGTTTTTTTTTATTTTGGCATGAATCACCCAGTAATTTTATTTTGAAAGTACACCAAGGGACTTTCATTACACCTTTATCTTCATTTCCCCGCCATGTAATGTTATGGTTACCGCTCAAATCTCACAGTTGCCCTGTGAACAACTATGAGCGGACACAGCTTCAAATCTTGGGAGGGGCGGAAAATTCCACACGTCCGTCCGTCGAAACCTTACCAAGCGCGGACGGACCGGTGAAATCATAACCTCAAAAATGTCTGAGAAGGCATTGCCTTTATTTTGAAAGGTTATTTGTTTAGCTTTTCTATATCATGTTTTTAATTTATATTTGAACAAGTTTTTAAGTTTGATACTTGAAACAAATCTAAACGATACACAGAAGTGTATTGGTTGGTACGGAATACCTCCCATTTTAACGAGAAGTCCGACATTTTGAAAAAATAACAGTCTTATTAAAATGCTATTTTTTCCTTACATCTCAAAATTCATTATCAACGATATGAAGTGGATTATTTATTTCTCTACAGTTTTTTTAGTTCCAGTGGGTAATTGAAAAAGGATTTGGCCGGGTGGTGGGAAGTGGGGAGTAATTGCCTTATAGGACCAACACTGTGCACGACGAGAAGATTGCACTTAAAGGCGACACCACCGTAGAAGCACCAGTGAGCGCCGCACTTAATCTCACGCCTCACGAACACAAGCACACCCCCGACCAGGCAAGGCGCCGGTAACTGGCGTTGACATCACGTAATTCCGATGGATGGCAGACAGTATGCCCAATATGAACTATGTATCTGTTTAGTACTGTTACGTGCGCACCAGGAGGCAAGTCCAAAGATCAAGAAACCTTTAAAACTATTTTATCAAGACCAAAAGGTTTTGAATTAGTAAATATTTAGAGGCACTACAGATTTTTGTACGAAAATTTAACGAAAACACTCATTCAACCAAAGATAGAACACACAGTACACACACTAGACGCACAGTACACACACTGAACACACAGTATACACACTGGACACACAGTACCCACACAGTACACACAATACACACATTGTACACACTTTACACACACTACACTCACTGAACACACTGAACACACAGTACACACACTGGATGCACAGTAAACACACCTGACGCACAGTACACACAGTAAACACACTGGACGCGCAGTTCACACAGTGGTACCTGGGTGGGCCTTCCAGCGGCAGTCTGGCCCGGTGGCCCCGCACGGCGCCACTGACGTCACGCGCGCATACCTTTGTGGATTAGGGCGGCCCGTCCTCGCCACCCCCTACCCCCGCTCCCTCCTTCCTCGGCGCTGTCATCTATCCCTTAATGAATGGTCTGGAAATTCCGTGAGATTTCAGAGGCCGCCGCATGGACTGACGTGCTATTCGCGCCACTGTTCTGGATGATTCGGGTGCCCGGTCGGCACGTCACAACCACTCCAGTCCATTCGAGAAAGACGACCGACGGATATAAAAGCGGCGACGCCGGCCTCCGCGGGAGTTCCAGAAGGCGAGCTGAGTGAAGTGCGTGTTCGGCGAGCAGCGCAGGCGCTGGGTGACGGGACCGTGCGAGTGTGACCGAGTGGCGCGAGACTGTTTGTGTGGACAGGTGCGAGGTAAGGGGCGAATCACTGTTGAGCCTAGCTCAAGTGAGGAGTGCGAACTGTGGAACTTGACAGATGCTTAGTGTTTTGTGAACAGACATAAATTGTGGTTTAATTAGTAATGTAAATATTAGTAACAAATAAAATTGTATTAAATTAATTTGGCTATCTTTACGAACCCGTTTACCACCACTCGTAGCAATATCTATGGCACCAACATTATAACAATGAAAATAACCTTTGTTTTATTTAGAAAGCTAAATTTTAAAAATAATTATTCAGATTTAGGGGAGAAAATAATTCTCCAATGAATAAAAGTTCTTAAAACGGCGGTAATTGTATATTTTACATCAGATAAAATTTCATAAAATTAAAAAAAAAATTATATTGAAAAAAATATAAATATTAAAAAAAATTGTATTTACAGCTCTTGCCATTAAGTTAATTTTTACACTATCGCCTGTATGTTTACAGCTGTCCGGTATTAGTTTATAGTATTATTGGTTGAACTTATAATAGTGATGCAGAACTATATGAATGACGCTCACCGGTGTTCCCAGTTTCCAGGTGAAATGTTTTTGCACATGGAAACTTTGAAATTTGAGTGATAGAGCTTTCAGGATTCTTAGCCGAAAGTTACCTGTCTAAACATTGTTCCGAAAACATCCCTTTCTAAAAAAATTCTCTTTCAGCGCAACCTACAGGCGTAGGTAGATTTCGAAATAACTATTTCTGCTGAAAATATTTAGGAAACGACATTTATTTCACTAAGTTAACTAGCCACTAACTTCAAGCAGCCGAAATAGCTCAGCTGGGAGAGCGTTAGACTGAAGATCTAAAGGTCCCTGGTTCGATCCCGGGTTTCGGCAAACTATTTTATCACTACCAATGTGGCTCAAATGCAGTGTCTGATTTGCGAGTGTATTGGTGTGGGGTGCGCATTATCGCCGAGTGTACATACGTATAAATACTTTCATGAGCTATTTCCAGTGTTTCACTGCAAAGAGCTTGTTAAATTACTAGATAATGCCCGGCATGCGTTGCAATACCTCAATCAATTTTTTTTTGTAAGTTTTTAAACGTATACTAAGCATCTCTCTTTATCTCTCTAATTCTCTATCTCTCTATGTATATCTCTATAACTCTCTCTATCTTTCTATTTATATCTCTATCTCTATATATATTTCTACATATATATCTCTATATATCTTTCTACATATATATCTCTATATATCTTTCTAGCGGACCCGACAGACATTGTCCTGCCCAAATGTACATATGGCGGTAAGTATTTCTACGCTGGACATTTTGTATCTTCTCATTATACATACCCCTCCTCTTGGGCACGCCACTGCCGTTACCAAAAACCTTTCCCATGTTTACGCAGAAGGCAACAACAATGCAAAAGCCCGTTGCCATGGAGGCTTATTATCAACAATGCTTAGTTTTTTTGCTTTTAAAGCGTGTTTTTTTAGTTTTTTCTTAACTAAGAATCGAGATAAAATATCAAATTGTGAATACAAACCATCCTCGAATCCCCGTGAACTCACACAAAAAATTTCATCAAAATCGGTCCAGCCGTCTAGGAGGAGTTCAATGACATACACACGCACACAAGAAATATATATATATAAAGATTTAAGTACATAAGGTATAATGTATTAACATGAGTTTATTTAAGTAAATTTTTATAAACTACGTTATTACATAAAAACTTAAAGTTATTTGTATTTCACGAAGAACATTGATTAAATAAACAAAAAATCGTGTAAGCAAATCAAATTGTAATCAATTTGCAGTGAATAATAAATATTTTGTAGCGGAAAAAAATCAGTATTCGCTTGCGTGTGGCACAGTCGTCTGCCCTCACGTGTCTGCCCGTTCGGGTAAGCACACTTAGGCATATTTCCCCACCTACATCGCGCCGTACCACGCCGCGCTCCGCCCCCCCCCCCCCCACCACCGCGCGGCAGCACAGCGCTCAATGTGTACGGCGCGGTGCTTGGCAAGTTTCTTACTCGCTTTAACTTCAGTTTCACATTTTGTAATGACTCCGTAAATGTTACATCAGAATAGCTCTAATATTTTGTCTCTTGTCGCAAACTTATAAAACATTCACATAAACCTTACATATTTCCATACAAATTTTCATACCCTATTCCTATTGTTATTATACGCCATTGAGGGCAAAAAATTTACAAACTTTAAATGAAATTTTTATTTATATCGAATCATCAGCCTAAATTATAAGTTTCAAGCTTCTAGCTCTCAAATTGACGATACATCCATACAACATTTCATCCCCCCTTTCAACCCCTTACAACCTTTTTTTCGCATTAAAAAGTAGCCTATGTCCTTTCTCAGGCTCTAGACTATCTGTGTACCAAATGTCATTTAAATCGGTTCAATAGTTTTGGCGTGAAAGCGCGACAGACAGACAGAGTTACTTTCGCATTTATAATATTATTAAGGATCTTGCACTTTTGAATTTTTTCCATGACAAACAGTGCAACACTTAAATGTAGTATGTCCAAAGAATTGTATAAAATCAAAGTTCCCCATTGCATGAATAATTTAAAGACCGGTTCGGGTGGTAACTCACGCGATCGCCAAACGCTACGTTGTATACCAAATACATATGTAATACGGTGTTTGGCAGCGAATGTTGTTTATCAGGAACACAGGGATAATCATTTCAACACAAAACAGACCAAAAATTAATTTTTACTATACATTTTTAAGGCTCTTATGTACACTTCCGAGCTATCCCGAACCGCGCCGAAAGCTTCCGAATTCCACTGATGTGCATGCGGTTAAAGCGTTTTTGACCATAGCTAAAATTATAGGTGTTCTGATTGAGTTAGCTAAGTCTGAATATTGCCTGTTGGTGCCTGACCATCGGGTGGTCCGGATCGTTGGAAGCCGGATTATCGGAAGTAAACTGTATTCGCTCATACACTGTAAATTTTTTAAATGTAAATATAACTGAAATATTGATGTAAAATTACAAATATTTTTACCCTCGTATATTTACACGAAACCAACTGTATCACTACTAAATAGTGTTTGCAGTAATATTGGGTTCGAGTACTTACCCGGGCGTTTGTGTTGTCACTGTATGCACCTTCAATAGTGAAAGTTATTTGTAAAACGTTCCCTGAATAGCTTTCCAGTATTAACCGCGCACTATATTAAGCATAATAAAACAAAATAAAGTCAAATAGTTTAATATTCGATTATCCTTTACATCTTTTAAAAATATGTTTGAATGAAACATCAATTAAATTATTAAATTATGCTCCAATTTTCGTAATAAATATTGAATATTATCTCTAAAAAACGTATTTCATCATGCAAATAAAACCGTAGCAATCTGCTGTACAAAGTTACAATATCTTACTTGTAGTATGAGAACTTATTTCTTGGCAACTTGTTTCGAAAGGAATCGTCTGTAAAAGCACAGAAAATTTTTCTGTGCAGTGGTGAAAAGTAGCACAAGTTTCCATAACTATAACGATCACTTTCGTTATCTTTTTTTACAGCTCGAAAATAACTTTTAGTAAATATCTGGTGAGAAAACTTTTTGACGCAACGACAAACGCAAGAGATTTATCTTAATACATCAACAGAGTTATCCCTTCATTAACAGAAACGACAAGAAAATTAAATAAACCTATCCGAGCACACATACGGTGCGCACAGCTTCAGGAAAAACAACGCGATTTGAAAACTGCTCAAGATATACCAGTGGAGTCTGCTTACGAAAATCATCTCAGAGTTCGCTGTGGGCCGATAAGTAGTTTGATTACCGGATTATGTTTTTTAAACTATATTTTTAGCAGCGTTAAAATGGCTAAAAGGCGTGTTTTCAGAGTAAAGAATAAAACAACCGGTACAGATCCTTGAAAGCACTTAAGGGCCTTGCATTACACCCTTATCTTCATTTATGCGCCATATATTGTTACGGTCGCAACTCAAATTTCATAGTTTTCCTGTGCACGACGAGAAGTCTGTGCGCCAGTTCAGAGCCTTGCGCTTAGAGGCGATACCGCGCTAGAAGCACCATCGAGAGTGGCGCTTATCATCCCGATTCACTAACACACGTACACCCCTGACGAGGCGTGCCCCTTAAGGGGGAGATCAAAAGGATCTGTAAACAGGAAAACTTTCATGGCCTTTTCATCCATTGGTGAAAAAAAAGAGAACATTTTTTGAATCCAAATAAAAGTTAATTATTTTATTTAGCGTGAATTTATTACTATGTCATGACGTAGACATCAGCACTGAATTTTTCTTTGGAAAGTTACAGTACTGTAATTAACCATAGGTACTCTAACTAAATATACATAATTATTCTAATTAATGACTTTGACTACGAGTTATGTATAAAAGGGGGGCGCGTCGTTTTGCCTAAAATCGTTTTGCCTAATCGTGTTTCCCCACCTTCGTTTTGCCTAAAATTCGTTTTGCTTAAAGTCATTTTGCCTAAAGTCATTTTGCCTAAAGTCATTTTGCCTAAAGTCGTTTTGCCTAAAGTCGTTTTGCCTAAAGTCGTTTTGCCTAAATTTAGTTTGCCTAAAGTCGTATTGCCTAAAACCATTTTGCCTAAAATCGGTTTGCCTAAAATCGGTTTGCCTAAAAGTCATTTTGCCTAAAGTCGTTTTGCCTAAAATCGTTGTGTTTAAAGTCGTTTTGCCTAAAATTATAATCGCATGCTTAAGTTCCCCTAAAGTCGTTTTGCCTAAAATCGTACTGCCTAAAATTCGTTTTGCCTAAAGTCGTTTTGCCTAATGTCATTTCGCCTAAAGTTGTTTTGCCTAAAGTTTCAGCACTTCGCTTTCTTTAACAGACAGTTAACTTGCCGAGCAGTCGTTTTGCCTAAAATCGTCTTGCCTAAAGTCGCATAGCACCACTCCACATTCTCGGGCAGTGATCAAACCTTACAGTCATTTTGCCTAAATTCTTTCTGCCTAAAGTCGTTTTGCCTAAAATTCTAGGCATCTGTTTAGCTTGCCCTACAGTCATTTTGCCTAAAGTCATTTCACCTAAAAGTCGTTTTGCCTAAAGTCGTTTAGCCTAAAGTCGTTGTGCCTAAAGTCGTTTTGCCTAAAATCGTACTGCCTAAAATTCGTTTTGCCTAAAGTCGTTTTGCCTAAAGTCGTTTAGCCTAAAGTCGTTGTGCCTAAAGTCGTTTTGCCTAAAATTGTAGGCATCTGTTTAGCTTGCCCTACAGTCATTTTGCCTAAAGTCATTTCGCCTAAAAGTCATTTTGCCTAAAGTCGTTTTGCCTAAAGTCGTTTGGCCTAAAGTTAGTTTGCCTAAAGTCGTTTTGCCTAAAGTCGTTCTGCCTAAAAGTCATTTTGCCTAAAGTCATTTCGCCTAAAGTCGTTTTGCCTAAAGTCATTTTGCCTAAAGAACATTTTAGGCTAAATGACTTTAGGCTAAACGACGTGTACTCTATAAAAGTACTACGCTATTTTTTTATATAAACAGGAAAAGTTACGCCACTTAAAAATTTCCAATTTGAACAAGGTAAGAGGATAGACATAAAAACATGTGATAAAAAGTGCAGAACAAACGAACACACGAGTTCGTATCACGTGCCGGTGAGCTGTGTGATAACAGAGTTTTGCGAGTCTAAAGCGGCCCATACACTTACGAGTCTAGCTCGCCGAGCTGAACTCGCAAGCCAGACTCAGGTATTTTTTTTTACTACACAGGATACGAATTTTTCTTGTAGATTACATTTTTCTAAATGAGTTTATCGAAGCAAGTTTCAGCTGCAGTTGTCGTCCTAGAAGAACGCGATATGTTTACAAAAAGGGAAACAGATACTTATTAGGGAAGTGTGGTCTAAGAAGTGTTTGGAACATTTAACAACATTCAGACATTTAAATTCGATGAAGTTCATCAGAAAAAACAGCCCTGACGACTACAAAATCTATTTCAGAGTGATTGTCTGGAATATGCAGTATTTTCTTGGAAAAAGCAAATCCGTGTATGTTAAAACAGAGCAGTGTGGTGCAAAATGACATATGTGAATCACTTCTTGCAGCGGCTATTCGGTTTCTTACAGAAGGGCGCTCATTTGAAGATCTCAAGTCTACCACCATCGTATTACCTCCGAATTAAAAAAAAAATTCCAGAAACCTGCATGGCAATCTACAAAGCTGTCGAAGCAGAATATTTCAATGTGAGGAAATTTTTCACAAACTATAGCGTATGACACAAGTATTTGTTCAACACATAACTTATGTCAGTGGTTGGCATTTGTCGATTTGTGATATACATTTTTTTTATCTCACCTAGTCAATATTTCTGCCCTTCACCGCTTTTCCCACGCTATATTTATTATTGTATATATTTTTTATTTATATCTTCACTGAGCATTAAACGAACTAATGAGAGAACAGAATAATGATATTCCTTGGAATAACTATATGTTTCACTGTTTGTGAACTGTTTTACTCCAACCAAGAAAAAGGCACATAAGAATAGCCAAAATTGCAAAGAAAAATTTACTACAACACAAAATTTAATAAACTGTTGATGATTTTTCCAATTTTTTTTAGTAGAAATTTCAATTATTTGGCTGTTTCGAACCCTCTTTGTACTTAATTCCCCGGCTCATGGACCGACAACCTCGCTGGGTGGGCTGGGTGGTGGGGAGAACCAGGCGTTGACGACGATAACGAAGTTACACTCTAAATTTAACCAAAAGGTCAGGGCTCATGAACATCTTCGACTTGTCAGCCGACATTGCACACCTCAATGACAGAATTACACAGAGTACAGTGCCTAGCGTGTTGGGACCCGAGCCAATCTCGTAACACCCACACACGCGAGAATTCCATCTCCGATCCGGACTCGTACAATGTTCGAAATCACACTAAATTTACGGAAATTTGAACGAATATTTTTACTCAAATAAACAAAGAGTTCTACGTAATTTCAAACAACATAATCTTCGTAGAAACTACGCCGTATTTAGACTTCCGATTTATATGTTTCGTTCTAAATGAATGTAAAAAACACACACATGGACAAATAAAGAGTGCTTTTATTGTAGCATTGGCCAGTTCTCGAATGTTTTGTTAATACACCAATAGTATTCTTTTAAAATAATGTTCAAGGTAAGTGAACTCTGTGTCCGTACATTTAGGAAGATAGCAGTATACTTACGAATATCGATGGGTAATTTGTAACCAGCTTTCTTCGTAAGCTGAAGGTGAAATTTTTTAACGGTGTACGTGTTTGGCATCGTTGGCTGTACCGCATGGGATGTTTCGCTGCGCACCAATGTCCCCGAAAAACATTGTTCGTGTCAATCTTTACGCGGCGAAGAAACAGCTAATCGGCTCGGTTACGAAGGCCCTCCGCCTACTCAACCTCAGAGTGCCGAGGCTTGTGGATGTCTGGTGTGCAGAGCAAACGTGGTTCGTTTCTGATTGGGCAGTAAAACAGACTATGAGTTAATAAAGCATCCCAATTAATTACATCAAGAATAATAAAGAACAAACAACTGTCACCAAACTCTCTCTATCGCTACAAAATGAACAAATCTATCCCAGTCATGTTCGAATGCAAACATTTTTAACTATGTTGGAATCGTATTAGCGCAACGGGTGAAATGTGAAGGAAGCGAGTCAACAGTAAAATACGGTATTACCTATTGTGAAACATGTTGTTTTAACCAGAGTACAAACTAAAATAAAAACCGGTTTTTGTACAAAATGTTTTCGCCAAGAAATATGCTCCACGCGTACGACAGCCAAATAATTTGTAGAATTTTGATCTAAATGTTTCAAATAAATAAAAAAAAACGTTAAATCAAAATTTACCGTTTATAAGGAAATAAATCCCTGTGCGTGAACATATTTTAAAGCTAAATTTTTAAAATAAAATATAGAAAATCTAGATTAATAATAGTAATACATTGCCAATGCACCAATCCAACCATCTTTCAAGAACGAAATTTTTGTCGCTCTTTTCAGGAACGTTGCATCCGCGACTCGACGGAAATAGACAAAGAAATATCCCTTTCGGCACAGTCTACAAGCGTAGGTTGATTTTGAAGTACCTGTTTCTTCTGTAAATATATTGGAATCTTTAAAAAAAATCCTGGAACATTTTTAGAATTAATGTACCTAACATCCTAGCGTATATATTCGCCAACATTCAAAATATTATCGATTTAACATTTTCTAATATTATATTTCGCGAAAATATTTTGTATGTTTTTTAAACTTAATGCATTCAGCATTGAATTTCTTAACGAATCTTATATTATATCTACTAAGGTGGTCATACAATTATTTTTTACCTACAAACACTATTTTTCATCCTTTGTATTAATAAGTGGTCGTATAATTTTTTTGGATAAATGTTTAAGGTAATATTAAGATGGTTATTAATAAATTCCGACAAATTTGATACTAAGAAAGTTTTAATTTTTAAAATTTCAACCCCTGTTTTATGGTAATAATTGGTTTCATCAAAAATTGTTTCAATCAAAGGTTTTAGATATAGTTTAGTATTTTTAAAATAAATTGTAATGGATTTTACAGTATGTCTATTAAAAAAGTAATGACATTTTGCATTTCTACCCTTCTTATCTCCAACCCATGCAGAAATAATTTTTTGTATAAATGAACACTAGACAAAAGTTTTCAAAAATATTTAAAAAGTTAAACAAAAATAAACATTAATTCGATATAGTACATGGTAGGGAAGTTTAATTTATCTTCTTATTTCAACCCCAGGTTTTTTACCCCTTGTAGTAATGGTTTGTAAAATCAAAAATTGTTTCAGACAATAGTTTCACATAAAAATTATAAGATTTACAAGCAATGTGAACGGATCGGATGGTATGCCACATAAAGGAATAATAATATATATTTTTTATTTTAACCCCTTTTAATCCACCCCTTGCAACAATGATTAGTTGTATAAAAACTTATTCAGACAAAAGATTTTGGTACTACTACTACTACGAGTTATAAAACTTTCAAACGGATGTGATATTTTCCATATTATGGGAGCTGCAGCGGTTTTTTATTTATTTATTTATTTTTTAAAAAAACCTTCCCCAATTGAACACTTTTGTTTGGATATTGACAATTAACGAACTCGACTGAGATTTTCCAAAACTAGATTTTACATATCAGTTTGGAAGAGATTTGTGAAAAATTGCGGCAATTATCGTGTCCATTATATATATATATATATATATATATATATATATATATATATATTTAAACTTTTGATTTGACGATGGTTTTGGGGTCTAAGTACCATTAAAAGAAAAACTATATAAAACGTTTTCGTAAGTAGCTCCAAGGCTACAAAAAGGTAGAATTGATTTGAAATATGCCTGTAAAAAGGAATTTCTAATGGGTAAAGACTGTCGCGTCCGCGAATTTTACCGCGCAGGCGTCGCGCACGTGTCGAGAACACGATCGTGGGTAAGGAAGTGATGAAATTCGCGTCGTGTCCGCCCCGTCGCTCCCGTCGCGCTGTTGTGTGTTCCGGCGTGGCCGCTCGATCGCGCACGTTCTGCTGTGACGCAGGCGCGAGTGGAAATTGCTGCGCGCACGGGAGTAACGTAAGTCGTGTCCAGGGGCGACTCTGGGAAGACTTTTCCCCAGGAAAATCGTACCAAGAAGAACGCGTTCATCAAGTATGCCAGAGAGTCGCTTTCAAAATGTTACAAATTTTATGGTCTCAAATACTGAACGATTTTATTTTACTATGCATGTTGATGTAAGATAATTTAGCAAATGAATTTGGATATTTAAGTAAACACAATTATAACCTTTAAAGTTAAAAAATAAAATATGTGTTTAAGGTGGGGGCATGGGCGTAGCTTCCAGAAGGGGGGGGGGGGGGAGGGGCAGTGGGTCCGGCCCCCTGGTAAAAATAAGCCCCGAACTGAGAGGGCCCTTTTGCGTTTGAAAAATCGTGACTGTGAAACAGGGGTGATAAACGTAAACGTCAAAACTACGTTTTATGGTAAACTTTCTGTATATTTTATAGCTTTCTGATTATTGAATGCATATAGTCCAACGTATGGGCAGCATACAACACACAAGGTCTATATCCAGAGATGACTTGCGTCGGTTTAAACCCGCGCAAAACTCTCGGGCAACGCGTGCCCCTGTTTGCGAATCCTACAGATTTGCGACCCTGGCGGGGGCTGTTACCTCTATAAAACCCCACATTGTTTTTTTAGAGTAACGCTTGGTTATGTCTTAGGATCGAAAGAGGACATGCGGCATTGAAGCTTAAAAACTTGTATTCTGTCTGTTGTGTCTGTGGTTGGCAGCAGACTGGCTTAATTCTGTTATGACAAAGCGGACAATGCCTCCTAAGTAGGAAACTAATGAACACGGATATATATTTATCATTTTTAAAATAACATACAAAAAAAATACCATCTGAGAGCTTCGTAATTGAATTTAAATGTAAAGAAATTAAAAAATAAAAAGTTTGTGCGTTGTAATTATTATTTTAAAACGGAATGAAAATTTAAAAAAAAATCAAACATAGAAACGTAGAAACGTAGAAACAATGATTATTTAAATTGAAGGGGTTTATCAACGTAAGTTTATTCATGTTATATGAAATACTAATTTTGCATAAAGTTTAAATGGCACCACTTCATAATTTTATCATAACGCACTAAACCATTTAAATTTTTGAAGTCACAACGAGATCCAAAATAATATATACTTTTCGAAAGTATTTACACTGGTACCCCATCCTCTGCAGTACGCATACGAACACGCTTATCTGAAAAAGTTCGCAGTGAAAATAATCGCAAAAATTTTCTCACCCCTTTCGTTTATCCTGTCGGCTTTTATTCTCCTCGTCTTAATTAAAAACAGTTTTTACGCTAGAAGAATATTAACAAAATTAATCTGGATTCCTAACGATTTATTAAAACATGCAGAAGTTTTTAATTACCATAGTGTAATTAACACAATATGGAAAATGTCGGTGCACGTAAAAAAAGAAGAAAACGAAATTCATTAGTTTCTCCCTCTAAAAAAAATCCCAGGGATATTAATTTGAATAGCTTAGTACGGAACATCAAAAGGAAAAGTGGGATGCCAAAAAAGTAATGCAAGGCAAGACTTTTGGTGTTGCGGAAGAAGATTACTGTTGGTTATAATTATCGAAATTCCAAGCCCTTGTGTAGCCGGGAAAAGGGGTAAGGTAAAGGTGCTTTCGCCGCCTCGTTATTGGTTCCCCCCTGTTTTTTATTTGTTAAGCAAACAAACATCTGAAGAGCGGAATCGTTATTCGCCCCGGGGGCACGTTTTAATTACATGAGACATTCCCGAAACGTGGGGGTTGGGGATCCGCAGTTGGTGGAGGGGGTTGAAAGGAGTGGCTGGGTGGGGGAAGATGTGGGCACAGCAGGGGAGGGGAGAACCTTCCCAGCCCCCGTCTGTAACAAGGGCTAGTCTACCCGCTCGTCACGACATTGTTGCGGTGTTGCATAGCTCTTCCCTTCGCAGGCGCCTTTCGTTCTCCAGAGCACCGGCATCGCTGTGGCTTCTTAACGCCGTCCTGTGGGAAGTATAGAGCAGGGGAAAAGGAAGGGGGGGGGGCCTTGGTGGCAGAGGGTGGAGGGGGGACTAACCCGGAAGACCTCTGAAGCCGCCACATGTCAAAGCAACTACAAAGGTTATTGCGTAGTTGTCTCCTCCGCGCCGAATAAATGGACGACGTTAAAAGCTCGGTCGAGGCACACCGTGATGGTTCATTTCATTTCCTTTTCATCACAATTATTAAATACTTATTCTCGTAAAAATATCACGATAGCTCTTTTGGATTTGTTGTATTTACTAAACTTTCTTTTTAATTGTTACGATGTATTAAAAAAAATCTTTGTGGGGGAAAACTACTGGGTTCGCAAAGGATAGCCCAAATTAAAGATTTTACTACACAGTTTTATTGATTTCCAATATTCGAATTCTAACAAATAATCTTCTAAAATTGCCAAATAATTAATTACGCTTAAAAATGTTGCTTCCCCAGTTACTCGGTTTTTACACACCGCACACCTCGCTGGGCCGCACCTCTGGCGCAACTCTCGCCGCAGCACCCCTCGTGGATCTCCGCCGCGGGACTCCGTCGCCGCACTCCACCGCCGTCATCGCACTTCCCTTCGCCGAACAGCTTTAATCGGCTTTAAAACGTTTAACCGTGCAACGTGCCCCGTGTACCAACAGATGCAGTTTTCCAAATAGTTCGCTCGGAACTTCCCTCGGGACTCTCTCGCCCCGTAACTCCGCCGCGCCCGCGACACTATCGCCCGGAACTGAACTCTTCGCCCTGGAACCTTCGTCCAGGGACTTTGCTGCTCCGCCGCACACGCGGCACTATCGCCCGGAAACTCCGCCGCGGGAAAACTCTCGACTCCTCACTCACTGACTCACTCAACTCTCTACTGAACCCCGGAGGCCGGCGTCCTGGACTTTTATATCCAGGCGCCACTTCTAGAATTCACGAGCGCGGCTGGGGGCTGTCGCGTCATTCCGCGCCGACCCGACGGCAGAAATCTATCAAAAGACGTCGGCAGCTCGCATGGCGGCGCGCGGAACTCCCCAGCTATCAGGTGCCAAGTGTCAGGTTATCGGCGCCGCGCGGGTGGTGGAGGGAAGGAGGGGGGAAAAGCGATGATCCTTGTAATCTACCAGGCGCGCGCGGCACGTCTCACGTTGCGGCGGCTACGTGACATCAGTGGCCGTGCAGGGCTGCCAGCCAGCTCCGAACCTGCACGCGCCGCGGCCCTGCTTACGTTCGTAACAATATATTTAGCGACCTGTAAAATGCCGTCGCGTGATTATAATTAATTATGAACACAAGCATTATTTTTTCCCACTATTGATAATCAAAATACACGGTGACAATATTAGTACATTAGCATCAGTTCTTATCTAATTGTGTGGTACACGTATTTTTCACGACAAAAAATCGTAACGCTCATTATAACGCTCATTATAATTGCAATAGGTCATGCCTGCGGCAACGACTTATTTCCTGTGATTGGTAGCAATCTGCATGATAAACGACATTACCTTTTTGGGTGGACCATTTACGAAGCGTTTGATTGTACACTGGATGACTGTGGTTGGTGTGTCAACAGTGGACATGTATGTACCTGAATGAAACTTAACCAATTTCGAAACACAGGCTACTTGTGACCCTAGTGATTGAACATACATATAAGTGAAATGATTAAAGTTGTTTATAAGACACGGCTATGCTCAGATGGAAACTTTTGCGATCACAGCTGGTTTCCCAACAATTCTTTATTGGCTCATATCGGAAAGAAACAAGATTGGGGAGTTAGATGTGAACTGACCCTTAGGGAAACCAGAGTGACGCTATATGGACCAATGTGCAATTGGGCACAACTGTTTACAATGGTTTGCGTTGATACTTGTAGACATTCTGCTTGGCATATTATTAAATATAAGCTTTATATAAACAATGTTTATGGTTATACTTCAATGTTGTAATAATTGTTAAAATTAGCAAACGAGCTTTCCCAACAGGAGACAGTTGAGAAATATGAAAATAAAAATTGGGTTTTAGTCATGTTGCATAGCCTACAATAATTAAAGATTCTAAAAATTCGAGAATGGTACATTTAAGTAATTGATGGACAAATACTGTGTAATTTTATTATCTTCATTACTTTATAGAAAATCAAAAATATTGCATATAGTTAGATTACAAACCTTTGGCTTGCAGTGCTTAAAAATATAATTTAGTCTCTTAATACATTGGAAAACAAAGAAAAACTGGAAATTGGAAAAAATTGGAAAAAAATAGTTCTTTCAAGTTACCTTCATTTCACTAGAACTTTTATTCGGCCTTTATAAAATTTGCCGTTTAAGATCACTGGTCGATTGAAATAATATCACAATGATTTATTACTAGAAGTATGAGTAAATATTAACTTTGATTTCACATTCTTGAAACCATTTATAAAATCACTTCAATGATGAAATACATCAATTGTACATACAATACGAAACTATAAACAAAAAATATGTTTCTTTAAACTAGGGCTTAAAATTATAAAATACGATGGTATATGCATTAATAATATCGTATGACACCAGTTAAATATAAAGGCAAAAAAGTATATATAAGATCTGTTTTGGTCTTAGTTTGATGCAATTCATACTTTTTTATTTCATACATTTGAATACGAAACTGTTAAAACTGCAGAAAATCAAGGGAATCTTACTGTAATATTCTTAAAACGGCTCGAAATGATTCACAAAGGAACTGCTTTAAGGGAGAGAGATAGAAATCGGAAGACACCATATTGGTTTCAACTCTGTTTTTTTTTGTCACAACAGTCTTGCAACTTTTAATGTTGCAGTTTTCCTTCTTTAAGTCAGAGTTCACATAGTAACACAGTGTCTATGGACAATATTATTACAGTAGAAGTCATCCCAAAAATTATTTCAATACCTAACTCCAGAGGCTTACACAGGGGAAACTATTTGCAGCAGAGAGTCAATTATTACTACCACCATTCCATTAAATCATATTCTGCATGTTTAAATAAAGAACAATTTTTACAATTTTTATGAGAGTGTAAAAAAAAATTGAAAACAAGAAAGATGGGGGTCTTTCAAATCCCATAACTTCCCGTTAACAGTTTTTTTTTCAGGTAAATATCTCTGATTTTCAGCAGCTTACATAGGTTTTTTTATTAAGAGTGAACTTCTAGCTAGCGTGTCTTTGTTTCGTGTGCTTGTGTGTTTGTGCGCGTGTACGCATCCGTATCGATGGGAACGGTCCCAAAGACCGCCGTGACTTGCGAGACGTTTCATTCCCGTACGCCCTTTGGCCTTGACAACCCTCTCCCTCCTTTCCCCCCACTGAGCACACCAACACCAGCAGCACCGCACCCCCCCTCCCGACTCCCTCTGTATACACGTTCAAGGGAACTGGCCTGCTCCGCGCATTATTACATACCCCCCCCCCACCCCCCTCCCTTGCTGCTCAAAGGCAATATTGAAAAATCAAATTTCATATCCTGACATCATAAACGGGGCCGGGGAAGATGAGACAGCGGATGCGAGAAGAATAAGAATGGAACGAGTGTATTATGACCACTGGTCGTAATGAAAAATACTTGTTGGAGGGGGAGACGGGCGGAGGGAGGAAAGGATAGAGCTCTAGTGCGCGGAGCAGAGCCAAGTTCGGGGCAGCGTGCCGCGTCAAATGGCGCCAGTCAACCTGGGAGACATTTCCCTGCTGGACGTAGCGACATACACCCGTGCACAGGATGTCCCAGAGCAGCACAGACAGCGCTCCATCGTCAAGTGATTACCAGGGACACTGTAATTTTTTCACGAAAATATCTGACCAATTATTAGGTTGCAGTAAATGTACGCCCACGCAAGCGGTTTCTTCCCTGTGATTGGCGGACGTCTACAAGATAAGCCATTGCCAAATAAGGACGCAATGAATGCCAGTGATTGGTGTGCCGACGTCAGTCACGCGCCTGGAAGAAACTCAACCAATAAGGAAACACAGGTGATGCCACGGTGTTTAAACATGAAAATAGTCTCGAAATATTTTCGCGAAATATGCTTGGAAGATATTAAAAATAATATTTCAGAACCAAATCCTTTTTTTAAATTTATATATAAAACTCCTTGCAGCTAATCAATAATTAAGGACCGGAAAAATTTCGCGTTTTTAATGATCTCTAGGATGGACTTCACATTACTCTATATACTCGGGAGAATTTCACCTTTTCATTGGTTTCCGACTGCTGAGACTTCACAGCTGGGTAGCCTGTGATTCGGTATTTCTTTATTTGAGGTTTTATCATTGGTAAAGAAAATTCCCTGTAAACTGTGCATCAATAGCAGAAGCAGCTTAGATGTACACACATTTTATTTTTATCTAATCACGAAATGAATCCACGAATTATTGTTTTCGGTCCTTACGAATAATGTTTCTTGTTACAGATATACTACACCTTGTGAAAACATGGTCGACTATATCGTTCCCCTTCATTCAAAATAAGGGTGACTTAGATTTATAAAATTGCATTTAAAATTGATTGCATGTTTATAGAAACAGTCGAATCACAGGAAAATGCTCCATCTTACTCGCGTGATTTCTAGAATAATATTTTTTAACACAGTGAACATATTTTCAAGTGAATAGCATACGTTCAGTAGCACTTCAACTGTATTTTCATTGGTATAGCCACTAGCAGAATAGCTAAGACTGTTTTTTTGGTAGACAAACAGGGCTGCCCACAGAAATTTTGTGGCCCGGGGCAGAGTTAAGGTTTGTTGCCCCCTCCCCTAACAAAAATATTTTTTTTTTTCACTCCACCGGCCCAAATACGCCATTTACACTCTATTCACCTGAATCTGAAGAAGAGAAACCTGGGTCCTGGTTTTTACCTGTTAATAGGACTACACCACCACCAGACCTGTATGTAGTTAGTTTAGAAAACTGTATTGAAATGATTATGATTACTGCTTCAGGACAAATAAAAAACGATGACGTTTTTAAAAAATTAATATCACTAACATTAGTAGTGAAAAAAAAATCTTTTAAACTAAACAATTATATTCACATTTTGGTTTGATAGCTATTAAAATTAAATTATAGCATAACACAATAGTGTCAGTTTCCGTTACTCAACAGTTTGTCTTCCCTTTTTATATTTTGCTTCAGATGTTTAGTATTTTGTGGCCCGGAGAAATCTGCCACTTCTGCACCCCCCACCCCCCCCCCCCTTGTGGGCGGTCATGGAGACAGCCTACGCTGCATTCCATGCTCCCATCACTGCTCCAATACGCCTCGTGGTTCAACGGTTTAGCTTCCAAACCACGAGTCCGCGTGAAGTCGGCCAGACTGTCACATGTCAACACCAGTTCTGATCATTAGAAGATGAGATTCGGTCGATTTGAGAAGTTGAAATTACTGTTACCGGTTGCTTCATCAAAAGCAGTTGTAACTGAAAATTTTTTTTTGGCCAAATTAAGCGTCTTTACGCAGTGTGTTTAAGGTAGCAATCAAGCGTGGATAGTATCAAGGGGAATTTACGTTTTGCAAGAAAAACAAAAATGATCGCTGATTAGACGGAAATGAGTTATGCCCGCGCTAGCAATTATTCCTTTGTAATTAGCGGTAGTCTATAAGATAAGCCATTGATCCCATTTGGCTGGGCCATTCAGGACGCGTTTGCTTCCACACTGAATGGCTGTGATTGGTGTGCTGACAGTAAACATGCTACCCAAAATAGACCCAGTCCAACCACGATGCACAGTCAATGCTATAAAGTTTTAAACACACAACTGGCCTGAAAATATATTCGCTTGAAGTACATGTACCACTGTAATTGTAAAAGGTGATGTTTAACACGAGTGAATTT
Source organism: Bacillus rossius redtenbacheri (assembly GCF_032445375.1). Classification (NCBI taxonomy): domain Eukaryota; kingdom Metazoa; phylum Arthropoda; class Insecta; order Phasmatodea; family Bacillidae; genus Bacillus; species Bacillus rossius. The sequence continues at coordinate 52,285,704 of NC_086333.1, forward strand.
TGGAATCTAGGTTCGAAACCCCGTGTAGCAGTTGGAGTATTGCTGCCTGGTCAGCGTGTGCGAAGCCATTGTTTACGTATTTTTTTTAGGAATGTTGGCAGTTGGTGTGTACGAACTGCCTTACAGCGGGGGCAACCCTGACTTCCCGAAGTATTGCTCTTTTCTGCTAGCCGTCGCTACTCGATCTCCAGTGGCATCATTTTGTTGTAAACGGTATTATTTTTTGGAAATGGAATATAAATATTCATGTAAAATTACAGATTTTTTTAAATTTGTTCATTTAAATGAAAGGAACTCTAACACTACCAAATAGTGTTTGCAGTAATACTGGGTTTAAATTCTTAGCAGGGAATTTATGCTTTGTGCTGCCCCAGTATCTACAAAAATTAAACTTATTTGTAAACCTTCCTTTGAATAGCTTTCCAGTATCAACTGTGCATTTTAATGAGCACGGTAAAACAAAATGAAGTCAAATAGTTGAATATGCAATTATATTTTCCATGGTTAGACAATTGTGCTTGAATGAAATATTAATTAAATCATAGAATTAAGAGCAAATTTTTCGTAATAAATAATAATCAGTATTTACTCGAAAAACGTATTCCATATATGCAAAAATATCCGTAGCCACGTGTTGTACAAAGTTACAATATATTTCTTGTAGTATTACAAACTATTTATTGGCAATGGTTTCCAAATGAATATATTTTTTTAAAGTACAGAAAATTATTTCCTGTGCAATTTTCGCGAGGACTTGGTTCACGCGGCTCATTCTTCTGTTGACTCAGAGAAACACCGCCTCTGCCGACCACTACGTCCAGCGGTTAAAACATGCTTTCGACAAGCCTAGCCAATCAAGAAGGGAACGTTTGTGTACAAGAGCACACTGGGTTGAAGTCTAACAAGAAGTCAAATTGTATCGTGAAAAAAAAAAAACAAATGGCTCTACACACCTACACATATGGACTGAAAAAAAAATTCGCGGATTAAATTGCCTTCAGGGTGGACTACACAGCCCTATGCATACTCGGGCAAATAACGCCAGTTCGTTGGTTGATGACTTGTGAGCGGTCTCAACTGGGTTGTCTGTGATTGGATTTTTTTTTGGTTGAGGGGTTCTCATAGTCCCAGAGCCCTCCAGATAAATAGTGAGCCGATAGCGAAAGCAGCGCAAAGGTATGTGTATTTGACATATAGCCTATCGCGAAATGTATCCGCGGAATTTTTTTCCGGTCTCTGCCTACACTCCAAGAGAGATTACACACGCACACACATATACAACACTGTAGGCTCGCCCGTGTTAAAACACTGTAGGCTCGCCCGTGTTAAAACACTGTAGGCTCGCCCGTGTTAAAACACTGTAGGCTCGCCCGTGTTAAGTGATTAGGAGTGTTTCTTTTAGGCACGTGTTTACTGTCAGCACACCAATAATACCCATCCAGTGCGGAAGAAAACGCGTCCTGAATGGCTGACTAATGAACGCAATAGCTTCTCTCGCAGACGGCAGTCAATCACAAGGAAGAAATAGTTGGTGCGGACATACCTTGATGCAGTCTAATATAAGCGTTCGTAACTTTTCGCGGAGAAAAAGGACACCCCCCTCCAAATCCGTCTTAATCCCTTATATATAGCAACCGGAACAATTTGCGATTTCATTTTGCGATAGGTTAGAATCCAAATATGTTTACCTTTTCGCTGCTTCAGTGATTGGGCCACAGTGAACCTGAATGACTCTGAGCCAGTTAAAATCCCTCAACAAAAGAAGTACTGATTCAGGAGCATCTCAGATGATAGGTGCCATCGAGCAGGTGTTGTGTACCCAAATACATAGAGGATTGTGGAGTCTATCCTAGAGGTCATCGAAAGCACGAATTTTTTTCAGTCTCTACTTACATAGTTAGGGGCCAGAAAAATGTTCGTTTGCAAAGAGCTATAGTTTATACTCCAGAGCTACCTCCATACTTGGTCGAATCAAACGTGGTTTGTTCGCAGATCTAAAGTTGTGCCACGACCTATTCGCTCGTTATTCGGTATTTATATACTTGTGAAGTTATCTTTGGCGCACTTTCCTTGGCAAAAATCGTGGGCCAATTGCATAAGCAGTAGGGAGACAAGGAATTTTAATATTAGCTTATTGGGAAACACAGATTATTTTGGTTTAATTATTGTTTTAAATGCTTTTAAAATTTTTAATCGATTTATACAATATAACTTTAGATACTATTTATGAAAAAAAAAACTATCGGACTGTAAAATTTTGCAGTGTTTTTATTTAAAATACAAAACTTTTTTTCTACTAAATCTCCGGGAAATAACTTAGCCATAACATGGCTGATATTATGATCATCTACACAGTAGCAAATCTTGTGATTTATTCCATAATTTTTATGGCCTTTTCCCAGGCGAGGTTTAATTTATGGTACAATAGAACTAGCGACCTTTATCCGTGGGTCATAATAAAACTAAGGACCTTCATATGTTATAAAAAATAAAAATAGAGACCTTATCCGTTTTTATATTATTTGTTTTGCATATTGATGTTGTGGGCAGCAGATATTTCAATTCATTCAAGGCCACATATTCGCGACATCTGTTTCACATCAATGATGGTGATTCCTTAGTGAGTTAAGGCGCGTACACAACGGCGCGCTACGTCAACTGTCGGTTTTGTCGATAGCACAAAGTGTGGACCTGTTGTTTGTCACGCACTTGTCTTTAGCTGCGTGCAGGCAGTGAATGTGGAGTATTTGACGATCCAATTTTGGACTTGATAGATGTTTAAAAAACATATCCCTATGCTTTGGAATATAAGTTACAAACACTACTACCAAAACTCAAATAAAATAGGGTTAGTGGAGAGACATAATCGCTATAGTCGGGCAGTCAAAAGCTGAATGTAGAAAAAATGCGATAGGGTTAACTGTCGTCGTACAGAAGTGAGAAATTAAAAAAAAAAAAAAACAAGACGGGGACTGATAAAGGTAAGATTTTCTGACACTTATCATTGCTTGTAAACTTATGTTAATTTTAAGTATCAGAATTATTGTACTGTCATTTAGAACCAAATTTAATTATTGATACTTCATTTTTGAATCCATTAAACACGCGAAAAATTACATTGTTGTATCAGTACATAACTGATACTGTATATTGTAATAACATTTAGGACTATATTTTTTCATTGTTGATAAAATATTTCAATTCATTTAAACTGCTCAACAAAGATTAATTAATGTTTGTTCAATAACATTACATACCATATTATAATTGTTGATATATTTTCAGAGTCATAGCTGAACAAAATGTTTTATATATAAACATGGGTGTTAATGGAACATTTTTCAGGCACTTCCGAAGTGTATATGAGCCGATTGTACCATGTGAAAATACGTGACATAGGTGAATAAATTAATGTTGGATGGGACATTGTAAACTAATTTTTCAACCAATTATTTGGTATTGAACAAGTCTGAACTGAACTATTTTACATGACTATTCTTAAAGTTTTAACACTACACTTTTATCATTTTTTTACAACTATGGTTAAATGACGGGAGAAGAACTTTTGTCCTTATGCTTTGAATTGATTTACCGGTAAAACGAAAAAAAGGTACAAAGTGATTATAACCAAAAAATATAATTGTGGAAATATTACCATTAAAATTACCACCCCTCCCTTTTTAGGATTCTTACAGTCCTTTTTTTACTTTCAGGTGTTAATTTACGTTTTCAAATCATTTTGACATTCGGTATTGTTACCACGTGCTATGAATTTTCTTTGGAAAAGGGAGTTATTGAACTAAAACTTTAATCACAAATTAATTAATTTTTATTAATATTTAAATTTTTGTTTATTGTGGTCTTTAAACGGGATCATGTAAAAAATATCGTGCAAAATGAGAGCCAAGAATTTGTCTCTCCATGTAGGTACACCAAACGAGCCAAAGGAAGGCAACAACTTTTTAGAACAGCACTGCTGGCGGATGCTGTTAGCATTTTACAGTCTAATGTTAGAAATTTCAACACATCTCCTGAAAAGAGTTAGATAAAACATTTTTGCGTACTTTTATTTTAAAAAATTGTGTCATATTCGACAAGTAGCCTACAAGATTCGGGGTTCAGCAAGCAGTTTATGAAAATTTGATAAAACAGATCGTGGTTTGTTTGAAACGCCTGTATACAACTATGGCCAAGCTCAACTATTTAATTCCACTGCACCTAATAACTATTTACCGCGATCTGCATGCAACAACCTGCTTCCATCCATCTGCTCCATCAGTTTCTCTTCCTGCACAACAACTACCACAACAACAACAACCACAAAAACAACCCTTTGAGCTACATCTGTCGCAGTCTCCTCCAGCTTGTCGTACTCTGACACATCTAACTTCACATGCACAATTAACTATGCTGTCATATGCCTCTGCTGGAGACGTACAATAAGTTAAGGTCACACTTTTTCGCCACAGAAGTCATACCATAGTTTTTTTTATCTCATTCACTACAGTGTTCTGCCGATTTTAGTGACTAGCCTGCACGCAGATTTCCTTAACATTATTGTGTAAATTTGTTTATCTGATGTTTTATATAAACATTTCTGATTTAATTTATTTTCTTGGAATTATATTTTGAAAGTTACTTTGTTAAATAGTACGTGTACTTTATTTTATAATCAAATAAAAATCAAGCAATAAGATGATTTGTTTGTACTATGGTTCTAATGGCTTGTATATTTTTCCTTATTACTTCAATCGATCCTGAAACTCTTCTCCCGATAGCTTGCTTTGAATTAAAAAAATTAATATCCCGCAAGCTTGAGTATGAATTTCCTATCGCTATAAATCTCAATGTCACGGTTAACCTAGAATATAATTATAAAGAAAAATTTAACTAGAAAACAAAAATAATTAACATTTTTAATAATGCTGATAGGGAAATGTGAGACGTTAGTAAAAATGGTGAATAATACGTAAGCTACTTACCGATCTTCAAAATTGATCGATTCTCGTTAGTGTGTTTCCTTCTTGCATATTTTGGGTCCAATTTTAGCTTGTTTTTATTAACTCGTTTTCTTTTCTGTTTATCTGTTCGGTACAAACTTTTAATCAATTTTAAACTAACTTCCCGATGAGCTAGAGACTTGAAACTTTAAACATAGCTCAGAACTGGATGACAATGCATGCACAAGACTAAAAAGAAGAAAATAATCATTTACCTAAATAAAATTTTTTTAACACAACATTTTTTTTTTTAAAACGGAGTAAAATAAAATAATTTCTCATAGCCCCATACAGATTGTCCTCAAAATTTGTGATAGTGAATTTTTAGTACCTGTGAAAATACTTGTGAGATTTAAAACGATAAACGTGGGGCGCGTGCAACATGTAATAGTGGGAAGTAGTAGTAGTTGGGAAAACTCACATAACAGTTCATATCATTTGCAGTGCAATAACATTTTTAGTGACTGAGGCGAACTATTCATGCATTAATTACCAATTGCATGCGACCACCGCTTGCAGTAATAGATGGTTGAATAAAATTTTTTTTTAGATGAAAGTTGTAGATAATACTTTATGGTTTTACAATGAATAAGAATGCATTTAATAATGTACATGGTACGGAATTAATGTTTGTTTTTTAAAATCCTACCCTTTTTTTATCCCGTTTCTGCAATGGTTTGTTTTATCAGAAATTGTTTTAGATAAATGTTGTAGATAAAATTATACCACTTAAAAATAATTTGGACGTATTTGATAGTGTGCTTACTACGGGAGTTATGCATTTTTTTCCCTCCAACCCTTATTTTTTTCCACCCCTTAATATTATGGTTGGCCGTATCAAAAATGTATTAAGTGAAAAGATTTTGGTATTACCTTTAAGAGTTATAATTCGTTTGAACGGATGTGATATTCATCATACTATGGGAGTTATAGCGATTTTTCTGTTTTTCAAAAAACTCTCCCCATTTCTACCCATTTAGTCGGATATTGCCCATTAACGAACTCGACCGAGATATTCCATTACTCTATTTTCTATAGCCTATCAGTTTGGAAGTGATTTGAGAAATATTACGGTAGTTATCGTGTCCATAATTATTATGTCTATTATATATGTGTATATACATATATACATGTATATAAATATTAGTATATATATAACTTTTGAGTTGACGATGGTTTATATAGTTTCTCATGAAACGAATAACTATATAAATTTTTTACGAATGTTGCAAAATGGTAACAGCTACAAAAGGTAGTGTTTGTTCGAAATCTACCTAAATGAAAAAGAAACAAAATGTACCTCAGCTATTTTTGTTTGTCTCTACGTGTCTACGTTAACATTGCATTATGTTTGACTTGCATCAACTTACAGGTTACGTTATTTTTAATTTAATGTCTCAAAAATTGACGTGAAAACACTGTGCCCTATGATTAACGATTGCCATAGGTCGTATTTTTTCACAATTTGCCTAAAACTGGATGCAAGAAGTTACGTGACTGGTTCTTCACTTAAGAGAAATCTCCACGTGTCCGCATCTTAGAAATTCTGAGAAGCGACCAAATCTCAAGTACTACTATTGCTGTTACCTATACAAACCTTTACAAACGTAGATGATGAAATTATTTTTTGATTTTTGATATTGCTCTAAATTAAGTTAATAAATAGAGCATTCAAAATTAAATGTATATATTGATTGAATTTGTAAATTTTATTTCGAATAACTTAAAAACTGTATAGACAAGAAAAAAATGTACTGGGTATTTTTTTAGAGTATTTCTTAGTATTTATGTATTTACAACCATTAATTAAATTAGTTATGAAATTATATCCTTTTATAGTAGTTCATTACATAATTAAATAAAACATATTATATAACTTCTCTAATTTTTATGGGGTAATAAATACGACTGCATCTATTTGGTCTCGTGACTTCAAGATGGTGTTTTTATTTCCTATACATAGAGATCATTGATATTGTTGTTCACTGCTTATACAATTGCCATGTTTGTTTCACTAAAGGGTTTTACGAGAGGCGTAAACACAAAAAAAAATCATTTTTCGGCTCGACTTACACGCGTTTCAAAGTTCGTATATATATATATATATATATATATATATATATATATATATATATATATATATATATATATATATATATATATATAAGGTAACTCGGGGGAAGATGCCACAGTTAAGGGGTTTTAAACTCACAAATTTCGAATTACACATGAAAAAAAATTTAGCATTAGGATACCATTTTTGTTGTACATTTGTGTATGTCAGAAATGGACGAAAAGTCTCGTAAAAAATAAATGGAAATAAAAATTAACCAAATGTTAAGTCCTGTATGAGTGGCATGTTCCCCCAATAGTAAGGGTAAGATGCCACTTGATATGGGGGAAAATGCCACCATCTGTAAACTAAACAGTGGTATTAAAAATATGATGAGGGTGTTAAGAAAAAGTAGTTATATTGGTTTTTATAGTAACTATAACATACAGATTTACACAAAATAACACTTTGTTTACAAAACTCTGTTGAAGAACATCATGGCATACCTAACACGTATCACAATGTAAATTTCTGAACTACAATCTTCATGAAACCATTTTCTACATGCAACACATTGGATCCAGTCACACTTGGGACCTTTTTTAGCATAGAAGTACCCATTACATACTGAACAAAAATCATCACTACCATTGATATCATCTAGTTCACTGTCACTCTTACTATCTTGGCAAGTTTCGCCACTACACGAAGTCGACGAGCTCACTTTCCTCTTTATTTTTCTTTGGGGAGCACGTTTGATCGATTTCTATTTGGCACGTTGTTTCATCTTGTTTTTCATCTTGATATCCTTTTGAAGTTGTGATTTTCGCATGTCCATTAGTCTTGCTGGTGAATTCAGGACTGCTGTTTGCTTCTTACGACCAGTTGGCTTAGGCATAGTAAGAACAGGAACAGGTGATATTTCTTCGAAGGAACTCATGCTGCTATCTTTATTTGTCGAATGTATTGACACATCATTGGCCGAATCAGTTGCCTCGTTTTCAGGAGCATAGGAGCAAGAAGCAGTTGTCGATGCAATAGGCATCGTGACATTTTCTGCAAGAGTAGAAGAATTTTCACTTGTAACAACTTTATCAGCATATGCTGCTGTATTTAGGTTGTTACCAGAAGCATTGTCTGATAGAGCGAAAGCGTGTGCAGGAATTTTTTGCGGGTTGTAAAGATAGATGCCACAAGCAGAAAATCCTGCACTACCATTGCCCATTGTTGCGGTTCGACTCTAAAGCGGAATTCAACAATGTTCCAAATTGGAGACGTGTCAGTTTTCTGCCGGGGTTGCTGTAAATCCAAGTGTTTACAGCTTGCTGCCAAAATGTCTTCAAAGATTTGAAAAACGACCGGTCTAAGGGTTGCAGATACTGTGTTGTGTGGCTTGGAAGGCAGATTAGCATTATGTCGTTGTCTGCAGCGAAGTCCAGTACATCAACATCTGAGCAGTGGGAACTTTGATCATCCCGAACAAGCAAACACTTTCCTGTTTCCTTTCGAGGCAAAACATGTATTTTTAACCAGTCAAAAAATATCTCAGTATTTACGCAAGCAGACATTTAATTCATTTTGACGTGTGAGCCAGGTGGCAGGCCGTCTTCAAATTCAGGCTTCTTTCTTTTTCCTTTAAAATTGCTGTATGGGGGCAAGAAGATCCCTTCGGCATTGCAACAAGCAATTACGCTGATCGTCTCACCTTTCTCTCCAGATATAACATGGTGAACATCTCTATTAACTTTGGTAGCTATCACTCGACCTGTTGATTTGAAGACCACACTCGCCCATGTTGTAAATCTTCCTTGGGGCACTGAGAAAGTCATTTTATTCACAAACATGCAAAAGCACTTGAAAATAGTTGTCAACTTATTTACGGGACATTCCAAGTCCACGTGCGATGGAAATACCCTGTGCCTTCCTAAGTGTTACTTCAGGTTGACGTTTCAAAAACAGTTGTAGCCAGTCGTATCCAGCTAATTTCGTTTCAGTGTGCTCCTTTAGTAACATTTCCAGAATCAATTCGTCTTTTCAATGTTCTGTAGGGTATGTGATGAAACTGGGACGCATCCCATACTTTCATTTTCCCGTTTTTCACATCTTCAGAAGCAAGAAGTAAGTTTTCTTCCGACCAGGACGCAAGATCCGTTTTCCTCTCGTACCTGCGGGGAATAACCTGTTTGGGAAAAGGCGTAGGATTAAATGCTTAGCTAAAAAGTAGTTAATGCACAGAAATAATATTGTTATCAACATGGAATTATAATACATTATCATGGGGGAAGATGCCACTTGACGTGGCATTTTACCCCACGTATTGGGGTAACACGCCACTGACATTTTTTTTACTCCAATATTCTCAGCGGGAATCGCCACACTTCACTTCAAATGCGTTAAAGAGTGTTGAATCTTCTTATACCACTAGTTTTATGCATAAATATAAATTAAATTTCTTACGTCTTACGAAATGGTAATAAAATATTATAAGATACCTACTCACCTTTCAATATCTTCATATATTTAACCATAAAACGATGAAAAAAGGTCCTACACGCCGTGACTCCTCGTGGCTTCTTGTAGACGTTCAGCGCTGTCTCGCTACGCGGCTGGAGCTGCTATCTGTGTTTTTGTTCGGAAATACGTCCGCCTCAGGCATCTTCCCCCGACAGGCATCTTCCCCCCGGTTACCTTATAATAGTATTCCGGAAATTATTTAATGTTCTAGAAATTTAAACAATATTCTGGAAAATTTTATGCACAAAGAGTGACAAAAACGTACTGTTTTATGGGCGCAAAAATGTGTGCGTGGAGTCCACGTGCGTCTGAAATGAAACTTCTTGCTTTTTATGTTATTAGGTATAGGAAACCTCATTATCTTTTCCTAAGGTTGCAATAAAAATAATATAAGCAAGTATGCTATCGTTAAATTATGCAACTGAACAAGTATGCGAATGTGCAGGTATGCAAGTATGGAAGTTGGCAAGTATGCAATTTTGCAAGTATGCCGGTGTGCAAGAATGCAAGTGTGCAAGTATGCAAGTGTGAAAGTATGCAAATGTGTAAGTATGAAAGTGTACGAGTATGCAGGTATGCAAGTATTCAAGTGTGCAAATATATACGTTTGAAACTATGTAAGTGTGCTTTCATGCAAGTGTGCAAGCATGTAAGTGTACAAGTATTCGAATGTGCAAGTATGTGAGTATGCAAGTGTGAAAGTGTACAAGTGTTAAAGTATGCAAGTGTGCAAGTATTTTAGTGTGCAAGCATGAAATATGCAAGTGCGCAAGCATGCTGCGTCATTTCTACCTCTACCCTGCCGGCTCCTCCACCGGTTCTCCCACGGCGTACCTAGCTATTCCCCTCATGCGATCGGAATTTTCGTTAACGCTCGAGAATTGTAGCCCCCTCAGCAAAGTAATTTAACTTCAAAAAAAGATCAATTAAATTGTAAAGTTGATCGGGTTATGTTTTTCCAAGGTTCGCAAGTTAAACCAGTTTGATTGTTGTTTGCTACGTGTTCCTTTCTACTGCAACTTCCCGCAGGCAGCTGGAACACGGCTGGTGCTAGGCTTACGTGCGCCGCTCAGGCCCTCATCACAGGCTCAGTCACAGCTGCGGCTCAGGTTGTCTCGGCCTTGCCTTGTGCGTGGTCTCAAGTGCTCCGCGCCTTCAGACACTCCTCAGGGACTTCAGCCGGCGCGCCGTGGCGTGTGGGCGAGACACCGGTGTTGCGTTTCGACGCGGCTTCATGCTGGGTGCATCGTCAACGAAGCCCAATTAACAGATTTTTCTCACCCCCTACACCATTTTTTTTTTGCCTCTTCCTCAAACTAATGAAGAAAAATTACATCCCGCCCCTTCCTTTTGAAGCCCCCGTTGAACTGGGCTCTCTCCACCTTTCTTCAGCGTCACGACACCTGTTGGTAAATCTAAGTACTAAGTTTATACCCTATTTTTTTTTTTCCACCCTGAGATACCGTCTTTTGCCCGCTGTACTCGCCCTGAAACTACGTGGCCCCACCTGTATGCTTTCTTTCGCGACCTGTACGTCTTTCCTTGGACACCTTGGCGAGTAAATCCAGGCCCTTGTGCCTCTATCCCGCGCTGCCCGCGCCATATTCAGGCTGCCTGGCCAGCTACTGCCTACTCTTGATTTCTTCCGCCCTTGAAGGAGACTATGTGAGTTCACCACCCCTCCGGGACACTACTACTGTGTCGGCGGGTGGGGGTGATGTTTTACTGTACCTTCACATTGTTCTACAGCCGGTTCTACGTCTGCTCTTTGACTACAAGATGCAATCAATTTCATCTGGGAGTTAGGTTCCCATACTAAATTTTTAACATCACTTGGCAATAAAGACGTGAAGTAGTGTTTCCTTCTGTTGGGTCTCCACCTTACTGGATTTCTGGAACAATCTCTCCATGTTGTAGTCAAAATTCCTCCCCAACACAGCAGAAAACGTGAACCTCCAAGCCTGTTCTGTTGTTATGTTTTAATTTTTTTTCGCTCCTCCTGTGCTTACGTGTTTTTTTGGCTAGTGGGTTCACGTACCTCCCGCAAGGTTGAAGTCGACACTAGACTCATGAAACAGCTGGGTTTACTTTAAACCGCATTGGCCTGGAGTTTTGAGGCAAAGCCTACGTGCCTGTGCTCTCGAGCCGTTTTCCACTCATTCTGTAGCCGACATGGGGCAGATAAGTTTCAATCTAATCGCCAGTAAAATATTATTTAAGTGAACCTGCGCTATGAGCATGTCAAATCGAAGTTAAAAATCATGTTAGCCAGCTTGTTTTTAAAGTGGTATTTTAATAAGGACATATTTTAGTTTCATAAACAAAAATTTTATTCAAATTAGTAATGAATGATGTTTAAACTGCCATAACCAACACACGAAATCAATAGGTAGATTTTGAAGAAATAATACCAATTTTAGCCGTTACCATGGTGCGACTTCCGGAAAAGTTTTATGTAATTTTCGGTTCATGGTCCATAGACCCCAAAACCATAGTCAACTCAAAAGTTCATATATATATCACATTTTTATGTACTTACATGATAACTGTCACAATGTTTTTACAAATAACTTCCAAACTGATGTATAACAAATAGTAATAGACAATCTCGGTCGAGTTCGTTAATGGGCAATATCCGAGCAGGTGGGTAGAAATAGGGAAGGTTAAAAAAAAAAAAAAACAGAAAAATCGCAATAGTTCCTATAATATGACGAATATCACACCCGTTTGAATGTATTTTAGCTGGTAGGAGTAATACCAAAAACGTTTGTCCAAATACATTTTTGATACGACCAACCGTAACTGAAAGGGGTAAAAACAAAAAGGGTTGGAGAACTAAAACTTTTTTAACACACTTCGCAGGCACACCATCGAATCCGTTCAAATACTTCGTAAATCTCATGATTTTAATCTAAAACTTTTGTCTGAAACAATTTTTTGATAATACAAATCAATATTGCAAGGGGCTGGAAAAAATTGGGGTTGGAATAAGATATAATAAATACAACTTCCCGACCATGACACTATCGAATGCATTCTTATTTTTGTTTAAATTTCTAAATATTGTCTAAAATTTTTGTTAAAATAAATTTTTACCTTACCAATCATTACTGCAAGGGGTGGAAATAACAAGCGTTAAAACAAAAGCAAATAATTACATTTTTAATAGATATAAAATCTAATCAGTTATAATTTATTGTATAAATCCTAAACTTTATCTAAAACCATGGCTAAAACCATTTTTAATGAAACCGTAAAAACATGGATTGGAATTAGGACAAGAAGAGTAAATACAGACAAACAACAGCATTGGACAGAGGAACCCAACGATGATTAAACACAGATAATCCGGACAGCACAACGCATATGCGTTGCAGTACTGTCGAAGAATGTTTACAAAGATTTTCAACGGATTTGATACAACTAAATGAGTGATAGTTTTTTTCTTCAACCCCTTTTTCTGACATCCTTTGTGATACTGGTTGGTATTATAAAAAAGAACACTTTTGAACAAATGAGTTTGGTACTACTCTTAGGAGGTTTATAACTTCAAAATGGTGCAATATTTTTCGTATAGAGGGAGTTATAGTGATTTTTCAGTTTTCAAATAATCTTTCCAATTTCTTCCAATTGTCGCCATTAACTAACTCAACAGAGATTTTCCATTTCTATTTTTCATGAATCAACCTGTAAGAAATTTGCGCAAAACCATGTTTGTTATCGTGTCCATAAAAAGTTATTATAGGTACATATGAGACTAGTTGTTTATTTACTGCTTACACAATTGCCATATTTGATTCATTAAAGGGTTTTAAGGGAGGCGTGAAAATAAAATATCATTTTCGGCTCAGCCTACACGCTTAGTTAGATCTCGAAGTTCATATATCTTTTCGAGCATTTCGGAAGATTCTAAAACATTTTAGAAACTTCCAGCATATTCTGGAACTTTTATGTTCAAAGTACACCTGTATTTTCTCTAATATTTGTAGTAAAAGTAGACTTCCGATAAAAAAAAAACAATTTCAAAAATGCTCCCAAGGAGTTTTGCGAGGGCGTAAAAAGAAAAGTTCGCGTTTTTGGTCAAAAATCTCGATGGCAACGGCTATTACATTGTGATGCATTTTTCGTCTCCGTTAGAATTTTTCGGAGGCGTTAAATATCAAAATGTCCCGTTTTTTCAAGTATATGCCCTGCAGACTTGAAACTCGGCAGTGATGCTCCTTATACTAACAAAGCCGTCAACTGAGAGCGTGGGTTTCTAAAAACCAACTCACAAAAATGTGGTTTAGCCCGGGCTACGCCTGGTACTTAAGATAGTATATACAGCGAAATATACAAAGCGAAATACCATCACTGACTTACTCATTACGAATTCTCCGGAAATTAACGACTTGTGAACTTGAAATTCTGCAGGTATGTTCCTAATGTTATATGAACACCCACTTAGAACGTATTTTACTGCAATCAACTTCCAAGGGGGTGAACGGGGGTGGGTTGTGTAATCCAGAGAGTGAGGCCCTCCCTGGAACTATGATAATTTGGCAGGTATGTTACTCAAGCTAAATTAACTTTCACTAAGATTTGATTTTATTAAAATCAAGTCCACCCCCCCCCCCACGGGCAAGGGTTGGTAAATTCTCAAAATCTTATCAATTTAATTATTTATATGTGTGTGTATAATGAGCAGTGTGAGTGTTATGCCTAAATATAGTGAAGTACAGGCACATCAGGTATGGTGTTTAAATGTTATACATGCTTCATGAAACTAACAGGAGATATTAGTACCATATTCGTGCTGAAGAAGATTCTTCATAGTGTGGTGGTGATTGATAACCGTTGTGGATTTGATGTTTGATGTTCAGGGTAAATCTATCGAAGCAGAACTACAAAACTGTCCATAAAAATTTAAAACTCTTCAAAATATGAAATTAAAAGCAGAGTATCTAAAAGTTATACCATAAATCTTACCCAAAATAATACTAATGTTGTTATAATTAATTATTAGTAATAGTTCAAGTAATTACTATTTTAGATGGTAGTTAATGTATTTTTTAAAAATAAATACTTTAATAAACACGGATGTTACATCGGTCTTAAGCCACACTAAAAATTGTCCTCATTTAAGAACTACCCAGCGAAATTTGTCTTGTGTTTGAAACAATTTTTATAAACTATAAGATTAGAATCACTTGGCAGAAATAAGTGTGTAATTAATTCTTACATACTGGAAGCAATATTTAAAGTTTAGCAAAATTTTGCTTCTGACTTATAATTTACTGAAACGGTAATAATCACCACAATCATAATAATAAGATAACTATCATCATCATCAACATCATCATCAACATATTCAAAAAGGAAGTAGGTGGGTTGGTAAAGAGACAGAGAAAGATGGAGGCATTTTATTTTGCTGAACCGGCCGCAGGCTCGAAGCAGTTGATGGATGATATAAACATTGTGATTTCTGTAAATGAATATTTTACGAGCCCACGAAATTTTTATCTGCCTTGCTACACTTTTTTTATTAAACTTTCATTTTAAATTCAGTTATTGCCATCCCGCACTTTAAAGTGACTATCAAAACAACACTGTTTCTCATCTGGGGAATAGATTGTAAATCAGTTTTATTCTTACGTTCTTTAAATGATTAATGGAATAGGGGATTTTAATTTAATATACTTTCTTGGACATAAGCAAATGCAGTTTTGCACTTTTTGCCGTGGAAAAAATTTCATAAATGCAAAATTAGGTTTTTAGGTTTGTTTTATGTGGGTTTATGTTTTCATTATTATTATTATTTTTTGTTTTTATGAATTTTTTTTATGACAAACAGTACAAAACTTCAATGGCGTTTGTCCAAGAAAATTGTATTAATAAGTTTTATTCTTCTTATACAAAAGTATTTTTTTTAAATGTGATCAGGTTTTTGTTTTTGGATTCGTAACCAATAGTGATTGCAACAATGTTTTGACGTGTGAAAATCTTAGCTCTCGGTGTATGGCATCTGGTAGAAGTTGAATAAACGGAAATGTTTAACCACCGTGCCGAAGACGTCAAGATGGCGGGCTCACAAATAGCAACATAAAACCTTAAATGGTTGGTGTGCCAAATGAAACTTTATAATATTGAGACTACCAAGGAATATATCATGTAAACTGAAATAGTTATAGTAAAAAGTAATCTCAAGTTTTATAATACACAAAAAAACTAGCATTGCTATGATTATAGTATACATTCTTCTTCTAAATTCCGTTATGCTTAATAGTACAGGGGTAGAGCGCACGCTTGTAAAGTTCAAGGGCGAATTTTTACATGGCTCGAACCTTCTCACTGGACAAACCTTTTTTTACTTTTTAAACAACATTATTATATAATAATGTTGAATCAGCTCAATAAGGTTAAGATTGAATTTTTGGGAAGTATTTACAGACTGATTTCAGTAGTTTAAGCAAATACAAATATACAAGCATATACTTACTGCTATAATATGTGTTTTAAATTGTTTCAGGTTATTATTTTAGTAATGTCGTAGAAATATGACTTCTAAGTAGTGTAAAATTTATAGTATTAACTGTTTGATGAATTTTAACAATATGGATAGTATATTAATAAAAATTCTTTGACGAAAATCAGGTCCAAATCCGGGACTTAGGAATTTTATCAAGTCTTTTTTCTATTCTTGGAGCCATTTATAATAGTTTAAAATTCTGGCTTTTTCTTTCTGCTAACTATGAGTGATAGTGGCAAGCAACGTTTACGATCCAGGCAGTGAATCCTGGCGGTAGGCACAGAAAACAATTATGGTGCTTGAAAAGCGGATACTTTATTGATTAGTAAATTAATATCACTCGGAATTAATTTAATGAATTCTGCTTTAAATTTCGTGTTTAATTTTCGTATTGTAAATTTATTTTCAACATGAGAACACATGAAGTTGCTCCGTCACCGAGGTTAGATGTTACACATCTCTAGCGAGCACTGAAAGACCTTGCTCACATTTCTTTCCCCCACTTTGGTTACTATTATTTTTTTAGTGCTTTCTAACGAAGCCGCTCGCTGAAGGAGCACGTTTGCGTGGAACTCCCCTCGGCCCCGCGACGAATTTCCATCAACAAACACACAATATAATATCCTCACACGCATACACACAATATGAAATAGTTGTAATATCGCGTCCGGCAAGTCCTCGCGAGGGGCCACGCCTCATTGCTCGCATACAGGGAAAAAAAGGAGGGAGGACGGACGGACGGAGGTACGTGCGGACGGACAGGAGCTGCGCCCCGGAGGCAAGAAGTCTGAATACTCGCGCTCGCCCCTCTCTCCAGTCCCTTCCCTGTACCCCTCCGCCCCTCCTGGCCTAACATCGTGCAGAGGCGGCTGCAGTATTCGTGTTTCATAACACTGGCGAGGGTAGACGCCGTGCCTGGCAAAAGCAAATATTGCGAAGAGTCCAGCCCGGAACGAGACGGCTTCTGCGCTCGTTCGTGGGGCTGCAAGTCGGCCTCAGAGGCCGCTCGCGGGGGAGACGTCCTCCCTGTCTGCCGTCGCTAGCGATGATGGTTCATCAGGGGAACACAACACTGTTTGAGAGGCTTCTAAACCACGTTTCCATTTTAATCACAACACAGCCACAAATAACAATATGAAACACTTTCTTTAAATGATTCATGCAACTGGGAATGTTGATTTAAAACAGTTTCATGGAGATACGACATTGCAATTTTTCACTGTTTGTCGTGGGAAAAATTTCATAAAAGCAAAATAAAATAAGAAACAAAATAAATAATGAAAACATAAACCCACAGAAAACCAGCCTAAATCAGCTGATGTCAAACAGATAAAACCAACGATGAACCTGAACAGGTATTATGGACAACACAATGACAACACCAATGAACACAGTAGATTTCCTATGACAAAACAGTTGCGAAGTTTCGGCAAATGGAATCTGTTCCCATCATCAGGCACAAAAAATCTGTGCCTGTATTGTGTTGTCACGCATTTTTATAAGTTGCAATATTGCATTAATGAGCAACCGCACCTACTATTGCCAATAAACGGTGTGCAATAAAAACATAATTAATGTTACATTGTTGTTCTGAAGGACGTTCAGCAACAATACAGAAATAATTCAATCATGTCAAATTACAATGAACTTTAATTTAAATTCAGCGGAAAAGAATTTTCACAAGGTAACAGGCCACTTACTGATATAAAAACTGGGCATAACTCAAATCTGACAATTTTTTATTTGTGGCGGTATTATTTTGGGTGTGCGACACGGCACATTTACTTTAGGGCGAGTCATGGTATTTCCTCAGTGGCTGCGGAACGAGAATCCTTCGACATTCAGAGCCAATAACAAAACAAATGAGGCAAATTTAGACAAAGTGCATTGTAGCTCATCAAACTGTCAAACTTCCACGCCATACATCACCGTCTCTAGCTTACATGCTTCAACAAACGGACTCCAGGTTCGTTTTTTTCGTGAATTTTTACCCCTAGGTTAGGGTCGGCTCAGATAAATCAAATGTGATTTATTTTTCACGTATCATTGGTATTACTTTTTGAACAATGTGCCTTCCATTCAATGGATATCAACGAATTACCAATATAATTATAAACGAATTTATATTTCAGCTGGATAGAGTTCTCCTTACGATTACAATGATACTAAGTGTTGCCAGATTCAATCAATACCAAACATCATCTCAATAAAAAATTATTCAATAACTCATAGTCCATTGAAAAGTTACATTTGGGGTTGCGTTTGTCAGAGGACGCAATTTTATTTTTTAGTTATGAAGGTGGGGGGTTAGTGTAAAGTTAAATCCAAGTTTGTAGGGTTGCAACCCTTGTCCCACGGCCGCCATCTTGGAAAAAGAGGTTCAAATGGTTTTTACGGTTTATCTGCCAAACTATAGGTCGCAGAAAAAAAACATTTAACATTTTTTGTTGAAAATCAAATTATCTACAACTTTTGTCCAGTAACGTTTAGTCGTATAACCATAAATAAAAAAAATTATAAGCCAAAATCCATAAAAATTTGAGAAAAAAAATCTATTTTTTGATATAACATTTTTCTAATCATTTTACCAAAAAATTTAATTAGACCATTTTTATAGATGGTGTTTTAAGGAACAATTTTTATTATAAACATTTTTTAAATTTATATAATAGTTAAGGTTTTACAGCGCTGCGAAACGAATACAATTCTTCAGTATTCATAACTATACATGAATATAAATATACATATTAATTATTTGCCATATTATTTAATCATATTATTTGTTTTATGATAATCTTTTAATTATTGATAATGCAATATTTAGATTACGGGTATAGGTTAGCTGTGTATAGGAGTGTTTTGCATAATAAAATGCAAATATTAAGTCCCTACCTTTGCCTGCACATGCCCAATATAGGGATAACACACTAGTGACGCCGAGGGAGTGGTTTTGAAAACTTAATGAAATACTGAAATAAATTAAACATTTCACAAAACTAGACAATTTTTTCTACCTAAGTAGTAATCAAGTTTCTTGGTGAATTAAATATTTTTTATTCTGAATTGAATTAACTAAACTATTGTACACTCGCAACTCAAGTGTTCCTGACGATAACGATATTATGCTTACCACTGTATTAACTAGCCGGTACCATTAAGTATGAAGCATTTATCGATTCAATTGTGCTGTGCAGTAATTTAATACTGAACTTTGCACTGGAACATAGTGACCAGTATACCGTTATAAAATGTTGTGTTTTGAATGTGCCAAACCTAAAACCCGACCATTAACAAATTAAATGATACAGTTTTTATTTATGGTTTATTGTGACTATTTGAACCCCATGTAACATCAAAATTGAGTATTTTTGACTTTGATCACATTTAGTTGAGTAAAACCTGCACACAATTATGTGTTCAACTACCTACAGTGTTACATGTGCCTAGTAAGAATAGTAACAACTAGATTGGCATATGAAAATAATGACAAAAATAAGTGAACACGTTTAGAGAACATGTATTCTGTACAACAGTGTAAGTAAGTTGTACACACTTAAGTAGTTGGCGCTTCGGTTTAGAATAGAAACAAGTAAAACACGAACCGCTATACTGAGAGCACTTAGATGCGATGCCTTTGTGTCAATCGAAAGAAGACTCCAATAAAACTAGTAACAAATAATGTACTGTGGATGTATTCTCGTAGATATTATTTTTTATCGTTGTGCATTGTTGCACTTAAAGTATAAACAGGTTAAATTTAAGAATAAAGAAGTTAGAGGCCCAGGTTACATAAAATCAAGTCGACAATTACCTTCACTTGACTATCGTGATCAATCTTTATTGCAGCTAACGTATTTGTCTAAATTGCAGTAATTTTTTTAATGGAAAAAAATGGATGGGAACAAATAACTTATAAACTATAACATGGACCATATAACTTATTTTAAAGCACTATATTACAATAATAATAGGTTATTTTTTTGACGTGACAACGTCTAATAAATCGATGAACGCCGGCTGCACACACGAAAAAGTGTCCCATAACGCACATTGTCCCACTACGATGTGTCCCGTTACGCTCATTGTACGCTTGCGCCGCATCTCTCTTCCACACGATTGGAACAACCATCGATTTGACTTTTCAATTACATTTTCGTCGTTTGAATTATTGATATTATGCAATTTAACGATCGTCCACCAATTTTCAGCACAATCGGTACGGTTATTCAAAAGTAATGTTCAATTTTCATACATGTTTTTGTACGAACAATGGTGTTTTACAGTTACACATAATAATTCAAATTACACCCGGGATATTTTGCACAATGTTTTAAAAAAATATTGTAACACATTATAAATAAGTTTGCGTATTTGGGATGCGTATTTGTTACAAAATCGTATTATAAAAACGAAATAATATTAATCCCCTACAGTGCCGTCATCTTCGGTGACGGACGCGAACCGAACGAATCGCGATATCTACCCGCTTCCGCGGCAACCAGGCACTCGTTAACACATATTTTCCTTTGATTATCGCGAGTGGCGTTATTATTAATGAATTATAAATAAAATTTCGTACCCGGGGCCACAATTGCATATCATTTTGAGCATTGGAAGACATAAAAACGTAAAATATTCTCGACGAATTTTAATCTCGGTCCCAACGCACCACTGGCGTCTGGGTTGGAGATTGAAGCCGAAATTATTTCTTAAACTTACTAATACTTATTTTATTAACTGCAAGGGCATTTTTATTAAATTATACGTTTAATTTCACGACAAACAAACTTCGTCGTTAAATGTGTAATTGCGAAAAAGCGTAAAACATTCTCGACGATCTTGAAGTTAAATAGCAAACATGTATAAAAGGTATAGTTAAAATAATCTCTTCATTAAAGTAATAAACATATTTGAATTAATGAGTGCAAATAAAAGTAAATTTTCAATTAAATTGTAGATTTAATTTCACTCCTTCTTTGTATCCATACAAAAAAGTGATAATTCAACAAAAATTATTCAATTTTATTCATAAAAGTATGCAATCATTTCATCAATGTTTTGTTATGACGTTGTCACGTTAAACTATCGTCCGTGAACTGACTTTACAGACAAACAATTTTTTTAAATATAATTTTCATGTTTTCGAATAACACGTACTAGTAAATTCTGATCCTTGTAGTGTTAAGGGGCTCCAGAATAATATTTGGATTAAAATTTTGACATATATGTTATTGGAGCCAAAGAAAATATCTTATTTAATTGCTCGGTGCAAGCGGAGAAAACCTGGTGCCACATAGCAATGCAAATACATCAATATCCTCCATGATGACGACGTCAAACACAATCGTTGTTATACGTTTGCTGGTGGGAGGCAGTGATACTTAAAAATAACTTTTAGATATTAGTACGAAAATTTTTACAGTTGATTTCGTAAAATTTGTGTACACACTTTTCCACAACATTGTGTAACAATGTGTTATTGTGAAAAAAAATATTAGATAAGCTGTTGGGTGCTATGTAAAATTTTATTTATATATTATGAACATAAGAATTATATGCACTTATTCCACCATTACGGCATTTCACCCAGTACTTAGGGTGTAAAAAGTTTTAACCACCCTAAGAATTCGCTTCTAAAGTGAAAAATCCATAAATCGTATTATTTAAGAACCCAAATTTATGGCGGTTGGAGTTTCGGACACCCAAAGTACTGGGTGAAATACCACAATGGCGGTATCAGTGGATATAAACTTTAAGAAACATATTAAACGTAGGCTTGAATGTGTCGCCATCAACTAGGAAAAATAAAAAATAAAACGTCTAGCGTATGTGTGCTCTACTTTACTGTAGATTTCATAGAAATAATACCTAGTGCAGTCGCTACCATGGTCCAACTTCTGAAAAATTTCTACACAGTTTTCGTTTAATGGTTTCATTACCATAAAAATGACGATGATTCATCGCGAAGCTATGCTAGGTCAAGATTGTCTTCAAACCACTCTAACTTCATCGTACTACTCTTTTAGTTGGAAGAAACATTTTTGACAGGACGTGGTTATTTTCCGACAAACCACGGACGTTTTGCAATGTAACAGCGCTTTTTTCATTAACCAGTTCAAGAGCCATGCAAGCATCAACTAAAGAATAGGGCCGATGTTGCAGACCTAAATAGAGTTTGTTGAAATAAAAAAATGTATTTATTTTTCCGGGATGAAACAACATCCTTAACTTTACCCATCGACCACGTAGAAATTTTCAAGGATTGTGCGCACAGTGTACGTCATCCAACAGATTTATTTTATGTGCAAATATACGTGATTATCTGAGTTTCAGGGTTGAAAAATGTGTGACAATATACGGTAGCTACATACAGAAGCAAGTCCTAAAGTGTAGTTCCTAGGTACTATACCTTTCCCATGATACATTTTTCGAGTTTCTGTGGTCGGTTTTTGATGTAAAGCTGTTGGTCAGCATGTAAAGCTTAAATACATGCATGCGGTAATTAGATAATCCATAACCAGCTGTGCAAGTGTCCAACTACCCCCCCCCCCCAGTTTTTTTTACAATACATACATGTTCTTAGGATACATTCATCTAGTAGTGACTGTTTTTACTTCTGCTGTGTAAATGTACAGTTTTTTTTTTGTAAAATGTATGTTCATCGTTGTTATTATTTATGTATCTCTCAGCGTATAAATATTTTTTGTATGCTTTTTGTTGATGTTTGAGTTTTTTTTTTTAAGTTTTATGAATAATCTTGAACACAAATTAAGTCCAAATAAACAGAATTTTTACAATTTTAGTTGTTAATATCAAGCTGTCTATAAACTAAAATAATAAAAAAAAAGTTTATATTCGTGCATTTATCCCAAGGTCCGTTGAGACGAAATCCGTTGATTTCACTTTGAGCCAGTGTTTGTTCTAATTTAGTTAGCAGTTGGTTAGCGAAACAAACAGTAGCTGTATGAAGGATAATGTTATAAGTGTGTTTAGTACCCAGATAGGAAAAAAAAGTTATTTTGACTTCAATAATAAACATGGCCAAAAATACACACATCAACTTCCCAGCTTCGTACCTTCGAACGCTTAACCATCGTTAGAATACTTGTCACAGAAAGGATATCAAATAAGTTAACTACTGAAGAGCCTCTCTTGTTAAACGCATGGTCCGTTATTCTTATTATTTTTAAAACGCTTGGTAAATTTGTTGTGGGCTCTCGAGTTTCAAGGATATAATTATTTCAAAGTGGATCTAGGTTATTTTTGACAATCTATAGGTAGCACCACAATTTTTTTCGCGAATTAAATGGGTATCAAAGTTTTTTTGAAGCACATATATACAGCTGCTTTACGTTGATGAGTAGTCTACGTTGCTCTGGTAGAGTTATAAAGAAGTTATTAATGCATATCTCGCGAAAAGATTCAGAGACTAGTTATAAGTTAAAAGACTGTAGCATTGTCTGTGTTTCGTGATTGGGTGAATTCATTTCAGGTACAGATCGATTGTTACAACACCAATTACAGTTTTTCAGTGCGGAAGTAAACGCGTCCTGAGTGGCCCGATCAAACAAGGAAACGAGCGGCCACCAATCACAAAGAAGAAACCGCTGGTGCGGGTGTATCGTGTTGCAGTCTAACAGGAGTTCAGATTTATTCGCAAAACATGCCAGCCTAAAAAGGCTTTATTATGTATAGGAAAGTCAAATCCAGCCTGGAGTGAAATGAATCCGCAAATCTATACTTAGGTGGCTCTATCTACACTTAGGTGTATACAGAAAAAAAATTCTGTACGTTTACAAAAGATTCCTTTAGAAACCAGTTGGCAAGAAATAATTTCTAATATTATCAGAAAGATATTGCAACGTTGTACAAATAATTGCTATGGTTATTTTTGGATTTATGAATTACGTTTTTCGAGATAAAACTGACTTTTTCTTAAGGAAATTGGTGAAAAATTTTGTATTTAAATTGATGTTTTATTCATGCTATTTTTTTTAACCATGGAAAAAAATAATTGTATTTTATTTTGTTTTATTGTGCTTATTAAGGTGCGTAATTTATACTGGAAATATATTCAGGAAAGGGATTACAAATAGTTTGAACTATTAGAGGTACAGGGACAACACAAATCATAATTGCCCGGATGATAATCCGATCCCAGTATAAATAACTCCAAGCACTATTTTGTAGTGATACACTTTTTTTCCATGTAAATGTAGAATGTTACATATATCTGTAAAAAGTATATACTTTGCGATAATTTTGTTGTGAATCTAAGAAAACAGTCAATGAATCTTAGGCGTTGTGTATGAAAGCTGAAAATAAGTCAAAAGTGAGTTTTTTTTTGTTTTTGCTGAGAACTTGAAAAGAAATTTCCCAGCGTTGTAATGAAATTACTCTCGTGACATCTTTGTACGTGGGCTGAATCCAAAAGGGACTACGCAGTGCCCCTCCCAGCGTCGGACTTGAAAATCCAAGTTCTGAAATTCAACTCCCCAAATTGGCTTACACTCGACATTTATTAATTCCTCTGTTTCTCCTCTCCCCCTTCCCTTCTTCCAAGCCACGTTTCCTTCTGCCTCGCCGTGGAAGCTCGCAAATAAAGTAATTATTACATTTCACGCCGGATGAATTTCATTTTGTTGCAGGATGGCGGAAGGGGCGATGAAAAGGCTGGTCGGCCACTCCTCTCGTAGCGTTCTCCTAAGGTTCGTTTTCCACCGTCCTGCGCCGCAGTTATCGCCTCTACGTGCCCCCCGTCGCCGGGCTGTATCAGCGAGAACGGGGAGAAGAAAATACCCGCATTCTGAGGGGGGTATTTCGAAATGAAACGGTTCCATTGTCTGTTGACGGGACGACCGTAATAACCACGGGTTGAAATTACTATCCACTCACCAAAAATCGCCTTTCAGGAACGCTACTCGGCAGGCGTCGTTCTCCTTCAGCGTGGCTTCATGCATTTCTCGAACGTTCGAAGTTACCGCAAAAGAATGCTTGAAAAAATTCAACATGCTGATATATGGGCGCAATTAAAAATTGCGGAAGGTAAAAATATATCCCAGAAATTCATTATGTTTGAAAAGATAATTATGTAACAACTAGCTGCAGTACGCGGCGTTGCCAGGGCTGAAAACAGGGTGAAGGGGACCTTTTTCAAAATTAGATGTAGTTAGTAATTGTATTCTTAATTTGAATGTCAAGTGTGCAAAATAATTTATATCACTTTCAGATCCCGACAGACGTTGTTCTGCCAGCGTATAGTTATTTACCTGTATATATTGAAAAATTGGTGGTCTGTATGTAATCTAGACGTAATAAAGCACTATAGAAAAAAGCTGAAAAATAAGAGATTACTAATATTGAAATGATTCCATTATCTAGCTAATGCTCAACATGCATTGCAATGCCTCATTCAGTTTTGTTTTGTAATATGTTTAAAGTAGTTACACATATACAAATCATCCATCCATATCTCTAAATATATATTTATCTCTATTTACATCTATAAATATGTATCTCTCTATCTCTATTTATTTATTTATATCTACATATATACATATATACCTCCAACTATCTCTATCTGTTCTATATATAAATCTCTATATAGCGGTATACATCTTTATATATATATTTCTTGTGTGCGTGTGTATGTCACTGAACTCCTCCTAGACGGCTGGACCGATTTTGATGAAATTTTGTGTGTGAGTTCACGGGGATTCGAGGATGGTTTAGATTCACAATTGGATATTTTATCTCGATTCTGAGTTAAGAAAAACTAAAAAAAAAACACGCTTTAAAAGCAAAAATTGCAACGCATTATTAGAAGCCATTAAGTTTTGCTATTGTAAGGAACTAAGTAGAGAGTAAGAAAAAAATAAAGATCCTGACAGTTTATAGCGTCGCCATATTTGTTTCAATTTTCAATACCCTTTTTGTGTATTGCAATTTAAATTGCAGAAAAAAATCATGTTTCATAGCCACATAAATAGTGAGGATGGTTTAGATTCACAATTGGATATTTTATCTCGATTCTGAGTTAATAAAAACTAAAAAAACACGCTTTAAAAGCAAAAATTGCAACGCATTATTAGAAGCCATTAAGTTTTGCTATTGTAAGGAACTAAGTAGAGAATAAGAAAAAAATAAATATCCTGACAGTTTATAGTGTCGCCATATTTGTTTCAATTTTCAATACCCTTTTTGTATATTACAATTTAAATTGCAGAAAAAAATCATGTTTCATAGCCACACAAATAGTGAGTGTGTGTCATTTCTCTATGTCCACGAGGTCTCACCGCGTGAATTTTCTCCTTGGAGCGAACCCGCCCGCTTAATTAAATAAACAGCTTTTATCGTTGAATGATTTCATGATTTATTTAATGAAAATATGCTCTCATAAAAAATTAGTTAGATAGACATTCAATAGGTGTCTTTCTCTCTTACTCTCTCTCTCTCTGAAATGTATGTAGCTTGCTCGCGGGTCAGTAATGGAGACAATCTTTACATTCTAGCTCAAGACGGAAAAAACAGTAAATGTGGTTTACAAAGACATTTTATGAAGTGTCTTCCCGTCATTACATTTGAAAGTAGAAACATATTTACTCAAAATTTAGGTAGTAACATATTTTTATTGCAAAGACTGAAATAGAGGTGAGAAAAATTATCATTTGTGAACATAAGAAAACTACTACAACTGTATCAACTGTTATGTTATAATGTTTAAATTTCTAAATGGTGCAAGATAATATAAAATTCCATGCGGAAAAAGTCGTGGGCAGCAGATACGTATAGTTATAGGTGTGGGGCTATGCATGCTGATTTTTCATATACTGCATGGATGCGAACATGTAAGAATAATCTATCTATCTTACTATAATAAAACAGTACTTTTTCAGTCTGTCTGTTTGTACGCGATTTTGATGAAATTTTGTGTGTGAGTTCACGGGGATTCGAGGATGGTTTAGATTCACAATTGGATATTTTATCTCGATTCTGAGTTAAGAAAAACTAAAAATACACACTTTAAAAGCAAAAAAAAAAAAAAACTAAGCATTGTTGATATTTAGCCTCCATGGCAACGGGCTTTTGCATTGTTGTTGCCTTCTGCGTAACCATGGGAAAGGTTTTTGGTAACGGCAGTGGCGTGCCCAAGAGGAGGGGTATGTATAATGAGAAGATACAAAATGTCCAGCGTAGAAATACTTACCGCCATATCCATATCTCACAAAAAGTACATTTGGGCAGGACAATGTCTGTCGGGTCCGCTAGAAAGATATATAGAGAGATAGAGATATAAATACAAAAATAGAGAGAGTTATAGAGATATACATAGAGAGATAGAGAATTAGAGAGATAAAGAGAGATGCTTAGTATACGTTTAAAAAATTACAAAAAAAAATTGATTGAGGCATTGCAACGCATGCCG
The DNA here is from genome assembly GCF_032445375.1 of Bacillus rossius redtenbacheri. Classification (NCBI taxonomy): domain Eukaryota; kingdom Metazoa; phylum Arthropoda; class Insecta; order Phasmatodea; family Bacillidae; genus Bacillus; species Bacillus rossius. Next base: position 52,313,204 of record NC_086333.1, read on the forward strand.
AGCATTATCTAGTATATATATATATATATATATATATATATATATATATCTTTAATTAACCCATTTCTTTCTCTATACCTGGCTCTATCTCAACTTATCTCTCTGTCTCTCGCAATCTCACTCTATATATATTACTCTATCTCTGTCTCTCTTTTATATTTAAATATCTCTTTTATATTTAAATAAATTGTCTCATGCGTGCGCACTTAGACAACAAAAACAGACGAAGTGCCGCTATATAAAATGAAATAAACACATTTTTTTGAAACGATTCGTGCTCCAACAATTGAAAAATAGTTAAACCGTCTCAGAAACCTTCACGGGAATCCGCATAACACCTCACCAAAATTTAATCGCAATCGGATAAATGGTATAGGAACGCATACTGCACAAACAAACAAAAATTAAAGGCATGACAAACGCAATGAACGAAGGTGCGTTTAAAATTCAAGGCAACTCTATCTATTGACGAAGTTAAGAACCAAACTGTTATAAGCACCTTGATTTTGCTAGCCGCTGCGAGCTCCACTAAGCGGGCTGGTCTCACCAAGGATAAAAATATTAATTTGCAAGACCTTACTATGTGTATGATCGTGTGGCAGACTTAGAGAAATGACACTCACTCACTATTTGTATGTCTATGAGTCTATGACCTATGATTTTTTCTGTTATAAAATGCAATTTTACTTTTTCACTCCCTTAAGGATAACATTTCATATTAATATGTAGCCTATGTGTTACTCTGATGTATAAGCTATATTATTGTAAAGTTTCATTAAAATCCATTCAATAGTTTTTACGTTAAAGAGTAACAAACATCCATCAATACTTACAAACTTTCGCGTTTATAATATTAGTAGGATGTATTATGGAGCCCGCCTAAAATAGGTATCTTTATGATAGTGAGGTGGGATGATAAGCGCGACGCTCGATGGTGCTTCTAGCGTGGTATCGCCTCTAAGCGCAAGGCTCTGAACTGGCGCACAGTCTTCTCGTCGTGCATATACAATACTGTAAGTTTTGAGCAGTAACCATAAAATTATATGAAGAAAAATTAAAAGAAAAATATAAAATGCAAGTCGCTTGAGTGCTTTAGAGAATGTGTACGGGATGTTTCATGTCTAAAAATTATCAGGACACGCATTTTTTTGCCAGTGTTATACTTATAAAAATACAGTTAAAAATGAAATACGTAAATTTAATAGACTATCCGTAGGGGCATGCATATCTCGCGAAAATATTCCGAGACTAGTTGAAAGTTAAAACACTTTAGCATCGTCTGTGTTTGTGATTGGACGAGTTTCTCTCACGTATATGTCGAGTGTTACAACAGCAACCACAGTAATGTAGCGTGGAAGTAACCGCGTCCTAAGTGGCTCGGTCAAATAAGGCGACGACTTCTCTCGCAGACGACTGCCAATCACAAGGAAGAAAACTGGTATGGGTATACCTTTTTGCAGTATAAATTTTTTTTTTCGCGAAAAATGCGTGCCCCTAACTATTCGCCTTCAGCGTATTCCGTAGTGATTTTTCGTAAACAGACAAAACTCTGTTATGTCGATCAGTTTTCAAATAGCGCGGTGTCTTCTGAAGCTCTGAACACCTGCACACACACATATATATATATATATATATATATATATATATATATATATTTACAAAATTCTTGATACGTACATTACGAGGTGATAGAAACCAACACACAAACATAAATAACCTAAAAATATATGCTTGGACTCTACTGGTGATGCGCTAGAGGGCGGCACGTGCTGCGTTATGTAACTATGAGGAACAAGACAGATGTCGTGACAGGACACGTTCCGCCGGCAGTTATCAAACGAAATCATTTTGCAGAGATGTCTGTGTGATAGTGCTGGGAAACGTTCTCCGGTGCAATCATCGAGATTCCCTCGCATCTCCGTTCGTTAACCCGAGCACGTGACGTGTGCCGGCCTTCTATGGATTCACGCGCGCGCCCATCTCGCCGTATATCCGCAGGTCGCTGCGAACTGCGCGTTTATGTCGTTCGCTACCCTCCAGCGCTCCACCGGTTCAGATCCGAGCATGCATTGTGTTGCACCGTAATACGATATATTTCCTACGTGACTGCTAGTATTACTCTCATATAACGTGACTATCTCAGACTTGAGAGCAGTGATCAAACAAGAATATTAACAGTATCACACTGATCAGTGCGTGTTGTAATAGGTCAAAGTACTGTATTTCTTTGAGGGGAAAAGCAACATATATGTTCAAATAAGAAAAACCAAACAAAATCGATATCATGAAATTATTTATACTTAGCTCCTTGTTGAAAACATACTATAAATTATATAGTTTTAGTCATAATGAACATACATATCTTTTACTGTAAATGTGTATGACTAAAGGTGTCTTTCAAATGCGTTTATGTAAGTTGCTTTCAATGTAATAACTTTACAATATAATCTTAATACACAACACCTAAAACAATAATTATTTTATGGTCGAACGACTATTTTTTTGTATATAAAAAGCCAAATATAGGTTGGACACATTAAAGATAGCAATCGTTCATTCAGTTTATGTTAGTTTATAAGCCTTCGAAAATAACAACACACTGTTAATAGTTTACTTATGTTTTTAAGTAATGGGGTTAGCTTCGACTAGCTGAGGCTCAGTGGTAGTCACAAGAAACTTCCAACAGGACCACTGAGTGTGTATAAGAACCAAAAATTACAGATCATATTGTTCAGTTTCAAAATTATTTGTTTCACTCCTGAAACATACGTGTTAGATGAGTCTTATTGATTATAAACACGTTTTAGCAGTGTCTTATGATACTCATACTCAAACAGTATTGTTCATATAATTAGTGCAAAGTATGTGGATAAGTGAGGCGAAATGTGCAGAACAATGTACTCACGGAAATTGCCGCTTACTTTACAGTATCACAGATACTTAAAATGTTTCATATATCAAAACACTTAAACACATTTATTGAACACTTTGTTATAGTTAAAAATTGTGAAAATCCTTGTTTGCACATTAAATCTAGTGGATTAAACACCACATAGTATCGTAACACTACTCCATATTGGACGCTAAAACATTCCTTTTTAACAAATTAAAATGTTATTAAATTAACAAAATGCTACTTCCCGATTGGGTGGAAGGCTGTGAGATTAAACGTTTTCCCACATCAATGTAACACTAGGAACTGTTAACGAAGATGAGATAAGTGTAAAATAACAAGGAATTAAAATAAAAGCATAATGCAAAGGCTACTTTGTATAATATAAAACTATTTCAGTTTACAAATATCATGATCAATAGTTCTTATAGGGATCTATGAATTGTATTGACATTCGTAAAAAAACAACAATAGTCCGTTTTGTAGATATGGATTACATTTCAAAGCAAAACAATGTTAATAAAGTCATAATTAATAAAATGCAAGAAATAAAAAATATTAAATTACATCCGTTTTTTAGTACAGTGAGGCGACTTGCGTATATACCATTGTTAATGCTCGTGTACATTACACTTTTAAGAATGTAACAAAACATATATATTATGAAGTAAAATAAAAAATACAAAGAAGTAAAATTTGAATTGAGGCATTTGCAAACGATAATAATTTTGTCTGCATAGTAGATGGACGCGAGTAAGCAGTTTAAATAATTAGATCATTATTTTTAAAGTGGCACATAGGACCACGTTGAAAGAAACTCTGTTGGAAACCTGTGTTGATTGGGCATTGAAATGGAAATCAAATGGTATTGTAGATTATGTATTTTTTTGTTCGCATAGTTTTGGAAATAAAAGCGAGATGGGATTATCTCTGACTTACACACATTGAGGTGGACACTTCAGGCGACCCAGTGAGCCTGTGATCTGGTCGAAGTGCTGCCAACCTCTAGTAGCTGTCCAGGCTATAGTGCTCTAAACGACCAGAGCCACCAACTGCCAGCGCGAGTGCTCGTCGTGCGAGCCGGGGAGTACCAGTGTCGACAAGGGTCGCCCCGCACCACTGTCCCAGTCCGAGACATAGGGGGTGCCTGGGAGACTGGACCCTTAGGCCCAGCCCTTCGGATACTCCACCAGCCTCCAGCGCCCCGGTGCTTGCAGCGTTGCCGTGCACAGACTAGCCTTAGGTTCTTTGCAGCGAACCGAGGCCTTTGGGACTCGATGGCCTGAGGGCCCGGCAGTGCTGGACCTTCTATCGTTTACTGCAGAGAGGGCTTTGCTTCCTCAACAGGTACCTCTTTCCAGCGTCTGAGGACGTCGAGGGACGAGGACTCCCTGGCAGTGCCTTCTTTGGCAAACATCCTTGGCACCGCGAGGAGGCAGAATGTTGCCTTGGGAGCGGAGAGGCTACATGCTCGCTTCTGACACCCTCCCCGTGGATCAGGTAGGATACTGGTGCCGGTAACAGCCCCTGATGCCTCAGACGACACGCACTTTCCCTCGCAAGAGCCGGAACCACCCCCAGCGACACTCCACAGCGACGAGAAAAAAAATGAATGAAATCAAAGAAAATCAGTGCTTGAAAAAAGAAGGTTTGGTTTGCATGGTAACAATAGCCAAAATTTTATTCCATATAATTCAAAATGTATACATGAATCAGTACAACATTATATCAACATATTTTATCGATCTTAAAGTACATATATATAACACCATAAATAACACAGACCATCAGGGTTATTAACAAAAAATAAAATCGAGAAAATATCTAATATAAGAAATCAGTCCAAATAGTAAATTTATTAAAAAAACATGATTTAAAACACCGTAGACTATTACCGTTAGAATAATTCAACAAAATAAGATCAGTATTTTTTTTCAGTTTTGTGTTGTTATAATATTAAAAAATTACTCTTAAGTTTTCACATTATTAGAAGTAAAAATTCACAGAATCGATGCATTAAAAATATGTATGAAGTAAAATTGATTTACAGCATTTCTTATAAATATATTTTTACAAAACAACAGCAACGATCATGTCCTTACATAAAAAATGTTATTTTAAACTCTAAGCCAATTTTAATGCCTTACCAACAAAGCATTCTTATGCGTACAAGATAAATTGATTAATAACACTTTAGATCTAAATGTTACTCTTTATGTCGTAGGTAACAAATGCATGAACGTGAGATGGATACTAACCAAAGAAACATTAAAATACATTTAAGATGTATTTTGCAAATAATAATCAAATTATTATTCTACTTACCTAAATCCACAGAAATACAAAGAAAAAGAACAGTTCAAAGAGAAAATAATCATATTTTTTGCAAAGCTTCTTTAAAAATAAAGTGTAAACAATTTTAAAAAAAGTTACAAACTGTTATCCATAGTCTGCTCGTATGGGGTAAAATCATTATTTCAAGTTTGAACACGGGTCTTGCATGTTGTTCATAAGTTCAAGTAAATAGAGTGCTTTCCGTAAACAAACCAATTACTTAAAACTAAACGCATTTTTAGTGCTGTGAATGTTAAAACGCTTCCGGCTTTAAAAATAAAAATTGGAAATGTCGTTCAAGTAATGTTAAATTAATTACCTACCACAACTCACACACTCTTAGAAATTACAGTAAGTTTACTGACTTTCCAACGAACACTGCAACCTATAAACGAAAGTTTCTTCGTAGTGCCACATAGCTGGATGCTCGCAGAAGCTACTCAGGACTCCGACTTCAGAGTCCTGTTCTCCGTTGTAAACACGGTAAGCAGGCAAGTGGAGGGAAAGACAGTATTTATTTTATGCAAATTTAACGAGTTTTTTTTAAAAAGATTAAGGCAATGCTCTGAGATGATCCTCTTGAGCTTGGGTTCGAAGTAAGCGAATCAATTTAAAAATTTTTCAAAAATATCCTTTAATTTACGAAGTTCTCCAGAATATTTTAATAAGTGTTGCATGTAAATTAAAGGTAAACAATCATAATGCGATTCATTTCAACATTATTGGGGAAGGGGTTGACGGTAACGGAACTGCTAAACACCAAAATGAATCGATACTTCGTATATTTACTTAACGTTGTAACGTAATCTTTGTTATTTTCAATAACATTAACACATTTTTTTTTTTACTTTCTTAAATATGTTTTAATGGTATTTTGATTTAAACATATATAATTAAAGATCTACTTGTATAAACAGAAGCCTTAGATCGTTGAGGTGGAAGGAATCTCTGGACGCGTCAGAACGTTCTCGCGGTCGACCAGACACTTGCTCGTGGCGCTCCAAGCGGCGGGATTCGCGAACCCTGTCACGCGCGCTAACTGCGGCGTGAAATCCGCCGAGCCAGCAGCGCTTCCGAGCGACTGGTCGCCGCGGCGGCGTTTCTCTTTTGTGTTTCGAATGTTCGCGTTACGTTGTGGCAGCGACTCGCGATGCATTCTTCGAACACAGCTCGTCGGAAAGAAGAGAAGGGAAGGGAAGTCTTTATCCACGCCGGTTAAACACTCAGTCATGCGAATCAGTAGAATTTCCAAACTCGATGATTTTATGACAAACGGTTTTATTTTTTTTTATGGATTTTACGACGCATTCACACAATATTGCACATTTTTTTGACGTGGACTAGATGCACATCTTATGTTTCGTACTTTTGGAGTCACGACAGAATCTTGGCGACACGAAAATATGATACTTTGAAACGCCCACAACGGCCAAACTGTATTCTCGAGGCTACTAACAACTACACCATCGTAAAGCTCGCTCTGATGGCGAAGGGAAAATGCTGACGCCAAAGCCTCCCCGCTCTCCCACGTCACACGTAATGACGTAACCGCGCGTCAGCGAACGCTAAAATGCGTAGCAGGCGCGGTTAGCGTTCAGTCGCAAGCGAGCTAGCAACGAAAGTACTTGGACAATTTGCTCCAAACAACCTTAATTCTTTACGTTAGAGTGCAACCTACGTTTTATAAAAAAAAAAACTTTCATATTTCGTGAAAAATATCTCTTTACACAAGCAGCAAAGAATAATGTCCAAAAGTGAAGAAATCGAAGAAGCAACGAGTGACACTCATATTATAACCTGCTTCCTAGACTTCCCGATGCAGATTGATGTCAGCTTCATCGATTAAGAACATAAATAAGGCCAGAATAATGCGACCTACCCGGCCCAGATGGCCCAAAGTGATGAATTAACATGACGCCTCGAGCGCTGCAGCCGTCTACATCGGCCCAACTTAACCATAACGCATCGAATATGGAATCAATGCACGTTAAGAACCCAGAGGAATAAGAAAACCAATTGCACTTTGGAACATGAATGGAATTCACGAAAAAAGACAACAAAAAACATAGCGGTAGTTACCCACCCAAATATATTTTCCATCACCAGAATAATTTGTTATAAGTTCATTGAGGTAAGCTTGATTCGTTTCCAACACTAATGGATAATCTATTTAAATTATTCAAAATACGTAAAACATAGTTCATGTGATATGATGTAAATCGATGAATTCGTCAATAATATGAATACGATTTTTATGACAGAATTCAGGAATAATTATACTTAGAACTTCATTTGCAAGTGGATGACATTTTTAAAACAGTAGACTGAGTTACATAATATAATTATGTTAAATGTCGTTTTGGAAACGTATTACAATAATTTTTAGAAAAAAAAAACTCTTTGTTAATAAAATAAACAATTATTCACATCAGACTGACAGTTAAAATAATCGTCTGTGCGAATAAATTTAAATTTATTAAGGAGTTAAATTAATTCACAAGTGTACTATGTATGATTCCTTCCAATAAATAAAATGCCTGATCTAAGGACTTTGAGTCTTCATTGCTATAGCAGTCTTTAAAAATAGGTTTTATTTTAAATAACTTAATATTATATTGTAGGTTTGCAAGAACCGTTTATTAAAGATATTATAGAAATATTTTCCAAGCAGGCATTTTTTAAACCAGAAATGTTCATCTTTATAAACTTTAACGCTTTTGCACGAACGTTTAAATTGCAAGTAGTGTGTTGCAGCTTATACTGAAAATAATATATAAGAAGAATGAATTTCAGCGAGAAACTCATTACACTTATGAGACAGTTACGTACTTATGTGAGAGCTCAGTTTCTGATGAAAATGTTTACGTCATCTTGTAAATTTATTAGAAGTATTAATAAAGTATATTTTCAATTTTTAAATGTTTGAAATTAAATCGTTAAATTTCATTGGTTGTATATGCATTTATTAAAAATTTAATATAAAACAGTTTAAAGAAGTTTCTTGGTTAGAGGAACCTTTGTAGATGTTATATCTATATTTGTTAATAAACTGTTCAGGGTAAATATCTGTTCATTCCATGGATTCATTTAAATCTTTGCAAATGTTATTTTACGTTTTTTGAAACACAAATACAAAATTACATTTTTGTTTGTCTTTTTGTTGGTGTGTTGTTTTAGCATTACTCGAAAAATACTGAATGAGTTTCAATTAAAATTTTTTCTTAGTAATGTATTTTGTTAACTAAGAATTTTGTCTATAATGAAGTTAAACACTTGGAAGTTAAAATATTAGATATAATTGATAACAAACTAAAAACACCAACTTTATACTAACTTTGATATTTTCCACTATTAAAGGGTGAAAATGAGGCAAATTTGGTTTTATTAAAAAAAAATCTCAGAATCTAATAAAGAGGGAGGTAAGGTATTCAATATTAATAATAACCTTAGAAAATATACCAATGAACTTTTAACACTTTCGTAAATTATAACACTAAAAGGAGGAAAATCAGTAAACAACTTTTATGATAAAAGTTCAAATTATCTTAGCTATTCAAGCTGATGTTAAGATATAACCTATGATTAATAAACGTACTGAATACACCATTTTTATTCGTTATTTTCCTAAAATTATCCCTTAAGGTTTTTAACAGAGGTAAGGTTGGTGTTTTAGAAATAAATATTCATATTATAAGATCAACTAATGAGGAAGTTTAAATAGTTTTTATAAAAAGCTGTATACCATTTTTATTTTATTTTCGTAATTAGATCGCTAGGTGGGTGAAAACCTCATCAAGCTGGAGGTAAGGTCTTGTGAAAGAACCAGATTTTTTTACCATTTTCCGAAAATGTACCTCTTTGGGATATAAAATGGGTAGTTTTGGTTCAACTAAGAAAAAATTCCAGTGGTTAAATTTTGCATAAATTACATACACAATAATTTAAGTAGTATGTGTTTCAAACTTTAAAAAAAAAAGTAACTAAAGTGAAAAGTGGGTCAGTTTTGTTGAATATCAAAAGAATAATTTCTCAAAAGCTAAATAGTAGACGTAAATACATCGGGTAAGAACAATGATTAAAAAAAAGCATACTTGCCTTGACTATTTTAAAAATTTCACACCTTAAGATGTACATACTCGTGCGATTTAGGTAGTTTAAAATCTTTTTACTTTCCGAAATGCCATTTCTTAAGTGGTGCAAATGAGATATGTAATTTTGTAAGAAAAATCTATCTGTGATTTTTCTCAAGCCGAAATTAAGAAACTTGGCATGAAAAAATACTTAAAAGTTTATGTCGTGTATATTTATCCCACATTGTAAAATTCCAATTCTAGGCAATAAGAACTATTAGTTTTATGTTACTATGAATATCTACCAATGCGGAAGGTAAAATACAGACCATGAATAACATCCACAAAAATTACATATTCTATGTTTTAGAAATTTTGTATTTTCATTCCCAATGGGGTGAAATAGGCGTTTTTGGTTTATAAAATATAAACATAATATATCGGATAAAACTTTATCAGGGAATTATAAATTTTAATTATAAACTGAAATTAAAAATAAATAATATTTCACTGTAAATTTCTGTATTACACATACTAGGCGGTAAAAAAATATGAGTTGGGTTTATTATGTAAAGGATATTGCCATTTTAACAAAATAATAATAGTTAATATTTCACATAGGCCCCAAATATTGTACATTAAAAACAAAGAATAACCTGCTTTATTATTCCATACTTAAAGAAGAGTAGGGAGGGGTAAACATTTCAGGAGTTCTGTTTCATCAGACTAAACATAACTCTAATCCACTAATACATACGCAAATAACAAATTTGTGTCGTGTACTCTACTTTTAAAATAAATACGTAATTGTTTCTCATATCTTCATAAAATATATCCATAATATGGTAAAAAAAAAAAACGTGGAGGTTTGATTCCAACTATTCCATTCGTATAGCCAATTAAATGAAGTTGGTAATACGAAATAAATCTAGATTAACATGGAATAAACATGTGTTTGACCATATTTTCAAAATATGCTCCCTAATATAGTGAAAACGAAGTGTGGCTTTTAATTTAAATTTATCTCGGAGTACACTAAAACAGAAGACATGAATTCAAGAAATGTAATCTACATTAAAAATACACAGGCTTACGCATTACCACTTTTGTAATTCCAAACCCCTTGCCGTTTTTTTCATGAATGGATTATTATATACATCAGACATCTCACTGCGACCATATCTTTCGTTAATGACTCTGATAAAAATAATAACAATAATAACACTGAAATATTAATCAAATGTTAGAAAGTGTACTGAATATATTATTACAACATTTGACTTTCATGCACTCTGTGCCACATCAAGAAAGAAACATTTCAACTGAAATCTAAAATAAATAAATATACATACTGAAATTTGTGTACCTTAAACATCTTTGGTAAAAACACATTTAAATGTACATTATATTCTATTTACATTGAAAACAATTAATTACATAAAGGTATATACATAAGGTACTTTCAGCTAATATATTGTTTCACACAACCTATACCCTAATAATACTAAAATACGCTTTGTTTTCTGCTAAACACATCATTCTTTGCATTCGTATTGGCTCTTTAAAGATTACGTATTGATATTTATTTCGTTAGCGTATTCTGTATATCTTTCGAAATCCACATAAAATATTTTCTAACAACTAATTTACAATATTTACTTAAATAAATGTTCACGTACTACACTTTAGTACCTAGTAGTAGTTATTAGTATTTAGATCTACAGTTCATAGCAACGAAGTCACAAGACAGCTGGCATTAAAGCGTCAATTGCAGTCCGATTATCTTTCTTATAGCTTTGTAAAGTCAGTTGAAATTACGTAAAAATTCGAAAACGATCTTGAAGTACACTATATTTGGCTATTACCTACTAATCACTGACTAGAAATTCAGGTAACTCTCTTTCAAAAATAGCAAAAAAGGAACTCTTGCAGTAAAATTAAACTGGTAGCATAAAAAATATTTAAAAATATTTTCTCCTCCCCCTCCTCCTTTCCACCGTAAACAACCCATGTGGCCTTGACATATCACTATAAGTAAATACTGCGTAAAAAACACAAAACAATGAACAATCATGAACAATTAACTTTTTTAGTACAATTTTTGTGTCGAAAGGTAAGAATAAGACATAGTTGAAAATAAATCTAATCTCTTTACTACATTCTGCAACAATGATCGCACATCAGTTATGCTTATGCTGAAAGAGAAAGAGTACCTCATTTAAAAGGCATTGCTAGAGTACAAATTTTTTTCCTTGATAAATATGTAATGTCGATCGAGCACTCTACGATATTTTTTTACTGTTTTTTGTTTCATTTACTAAAATAACAAACAAAAAAGAAGTGAAACTGCGGTCAGTATAGTTGTGCTGCGGTCAACGTTAGTGAGGTGTGCATGTACTCGAAATATTTCCGTTCGTGAAATTGCTAACGGATTATTGAATCACTACGAGAGATTTTTTCCCTGTTTATTTTCCGTGAGCTTACATTTTTTCAATCTTGTTTATAAATTATATCAAATATTTGTTCGTTAGTCGGGCACGAACGTTATCATAATGAAATGAATTACATACACTTATTTTATTTTATTTTTCAACGATGATATTATCTAGCACATGAAGCACCCAAAATTAATAATAATAATAAAAGCCTTCAGTTTAGTTTAACTTCAGGGTTTACAGTTACTATGACTTATCACAAGTATTTAAAATCACAAACTTCAAGTCCTCCAGACATGCGTTTATTTTTCGCGTTTTTCTTTTATTTCATATGTACACTCCAGGGAAGATACACACCTAACCATACGTACTACGCTCACGATCGTAGATACGACATTCCACGTAACAAGGATCCAGCGTATCTTCTTGTCCACGGCTACTATACAGATAAGCAGAAGAATTCACGGAACTAAGTTTATTTAAATTTTTTCTGCCTCTACACATGAACCCACCGTTTGTGTGTATTTTATTTATATCTTGTATACAAAATTATCAGAATATTTACGCTCGTAAAACTGAAATTATTTCGAAAAAAAGCATGTACTATTCCAAGCAGTTAAACGGAAAAAAAAATTCCTACTGGGGGCTGTGGTTGAAAAAAAATGGTAGTGCAAAATATTCTTCACAGTGATTTTTCCTACATCAAAAAAATAAATGCGATGGGGTCATAAAAAGGCCTTGAAAAATGGAGCTTAATGAATCTCTAAACATCATGTGTGATAATAATGGGGCTAAATTTAAGGTGACTAAAAAATTTTGGAAATCATTTTGAAAATACTCACTGAATAATAATTTTATATTGTACGGAATATTTCAGAAACATTTCGAGACTAACATGTACATTACTGATAAACCAACCATATATCATTTCCCATGATAAATATATCATATATACCTACTTGTACTACATTTTAATGTGACCTATATTCTTTACAGGCGATGTTTATTTAAAGGTACACAGTTTTTTATTAATAGTAAATTTGTTAGGTTTTTGAAATTTCTTTTGTGAAATTTAGGCAAAATCATTTTTGAAAAACGGGTAAAAAATGGTTAGTGATAAATTGTTGTGTTGTACTATATCTTTATTCAGTAAAAAATTGCAAGAACTTAGATATTAAAATAAAAGTTTTAAAATAATGAAATAAACATATTAAAAAATTATACTAAAAACACTCTTCTGTGACTGCCCCGAAATATATTGTTTAATATACACACTAACAATTTTTTTTTGTGGTGAACGAAAGTGCTAAATTTTATAATTAGACATGTCAACGAATTTTGTGGTCACTAACAAATAAGTGTTTTTTTCGAGACTACAATATTGTTTCTTCAGTGAGAAATTATGTTTCTTAATCTTGGATTGGATGGATTTTATATAAGAGGAACCAAGCAAAATTTTGGGATTTTTCGATTTACGTACACCAAGTCATAATACATATATCTGGTTTGTTTGCATCAATAGAATAAATCTCTTTGTACCCTGTGCCGCCACCTGCCATGTACTGAACCAACCACATCAAACTTGATTTCATACAACAGTAACATTACAACATGTTTTATCTATGGAGCTATTAGCAAATACACAAGATACTAGTACCGGATAGCTACAAGATTTTTGTGTGCAAGCTGACGTTGTTGTCTTGTCAGACCTATCTTCTTACCTCCATGATTTTATCAGTGTCATGCATAGGTCACATGGTTCCTGTTTAACCCCCGACACGAGTTTTATTTTATTTTTTTAAGTTTGAAGCCTGTCTGTCCGTGGCATCTAGCTTCCAAACAGATAGACCGATATCAATTATTTTTTTAAAGGCTGGGTTGGTTGGGACATTACTTAGTTATGTTCGATGAAAATGTGTTCATCCGTTTAGAGATCATTAGCTCTTTTATACAATTTTGCGTTTGGTAGCATGAAAGTTGAAATTCTTATCTCTATGTTCCTGAAATGTATTGGAATACAAACATAATATTTCTGCGTAAACGTTAATATATAGTTATACATCAGAACTAATTAAAGGCTTAAATATCCCGGGGTTCTTGTCTAACAGGGGGTGACCACGTCTGCATGATTTCATCGTAATTGTGTGAAGCTAGTTATTTTCTTCAGTGGTCGTTGCGCCATATTGGTTAGACGCCAAAAAACATTTTCGGAAGTGTAGTGTTTTGCATTACAAATACAGTATTTTTTTTATTTTATTTTAAAGTTACCGGTTTTAATGACGGAAATTTTAATTCATATTCACTAACCACCGTCAGACGTGGTCAAGCACCATTTCCGCGATGTTACGGGTGGAACAATGTGGCGATGGCGATGTTGAAAAGAGACTTCAACTACGTCACAGCACGCCGTCTCCTGACGATTACCAACTCCATGCCATCTAACTGTGCGCGGGACTGAAGTCATTGGCATCAGCAGTAATTTTTTTAAGATTCCGTTTTGTTGATTCGGTTTTTAGTTTAATTTTTGTTCATACACAAAAGCCATCCAGAAGCAGTTCACTGCCCAGAAGAAAGATGCGACCACAGGAGCAGGCAGTGGTCTTGACGACAGCGAGAGCAGGGGGGGTGCGGTCAACGCGGCGAGCGGCCGAAGACGAGGCCGCCCGCGGGGTCGGGCGCTGCGGCGCGTCACTTGCTGTCGAAGGACAGCGACGAGCACGTGGTGACGGGCAGGAAGCCGTTGCTGGCGTGCGTCGCCGCCGCCTCGCCGTTGCTGGCGTGCCGCTCGCCGCCGCCGCCGGACAGGTCGCCACCGCCGCCGCCTCCTGCGCCGCCGCCGCCCCCGGCCGCCATGGCGCACAGCGGCGGCAGCCCCGTCAGCCCGGGTCGCCCCGGCGCCTGCCCCAGGTGCCCCGCCGTCGACGGCTGCAAACACAGAGACACCCCGCCCGCTGTAGCGTGCACTTGACGTGATGAGCGACGAGGACAGCTCCGGTTACCAGCCTGGTCAGCTGGAAGAGGTTGGATAGGCCTCCACCGGACCGCGGGTTCGCTGGGTGATTGAGGAGTCCCAGCGTGAGGCGGGAGACTGGGGTAGGCGCCAAGAAGTGATGACAACTCCAGAGGGCTAAGGGAGCATACAACTTGCTGGTGAGCTGAGTGGAGTAGGGGGCCGGAGGTGGTGCATAAGCTGAGATGGGTAGCCTCAGCCTCTTTGCATAGCCAAAAGCTCTAACGCTCTTCCTGGTTGCGTAAGCGGCGTATCCGCATCCAAGCCCATGGGGGCCCCAGGGCGGCAGGGCCTCACGGCTAAGAGCGCTGGGTTAAGAAAGAAAAGGGGGGAAACCCTATTTGTGACATTTTAGCGTGCACTCTACAAGCCGGGGGCATCCCTGCCTCAGGCATCCTTAGCTTGTCCGGACGGCAACCAGACATACAGTAGTGGGAAAGCTGAATCTGCCGGAAACAACAATTGCGACTGAAACCTTTCTGTGGGGTTCGACTACTAAGCCCTGGGGGTGAATCTAAAAGGCCGGTCTCTACGTGAAGAGCCAAATGGCCTTTGGAATGGACTTGATGTAAGTTTTTGGACATACGCCATTGCTAAGAACTTTTTCTGTTGAAGAAAAACTAAAAACTAAAAATAAATAAATAAATAATGGAATGGAGTCTAGCGCGCCGTTGGCGGGGCCAGGAGCCCCGGGCATAAATGGTTCTAAGTCTCGTGGGCTTCGGCAAGGTGTGGCCGGGGGAGAGAGAGAGAGAGAGAGAGAGAGAGAGATATTTTCTAAGTCCTTCAGCACGCGGTGGCAAAGGTACCGATGTTAGCCCGGACGCCACCAGGTTTGTAGCAGTGCGGGATGAGCCTTGTTGTGAATGGATCCCCGATGAGGTATCCTCTGTCGGCCCAGGATCAGCTCGGGCAGGTCTGGCACTGCTCTTATCGCTTGGAGCAGACTCTAAGGGTTCCCTGGCCCTGTGAAGAGCTGACGCGGTGAGCGGCGACACTAGCCGGACAGCTGGGAGAGGTTGGGTAGGCCTCCACCGGACCACGGGTTCCCTGGGTGACTGAGGAGTCCCCGTGTCACGTGGTGGTTAGAGGTAGGCGCCAGCAGCACTGAGAAGTTGTAAGGGCTTGGGACACAGCCAACTGTCTGGTCAGCTGAGAGAGCAAGCTGGGACGAGGTGGTTATGATGCTGGGATGGGTAGCCTCAGCCTCTCGTCATAACCGACGCTCTAACGCCTTTCCCAATTGCGTAAACGGCGTAACCGTTTCCGCTGCCCACGGGGGCCCAGGATGGAAAGGCGTATGCTAAGATCAATGGGCTAACAAAAAAAAGTTTTGGAGTAAAACCCTCATGAACTGTAGTCTGTAGCGTGCACTGTGCATGACTACACTTTACAGAGAGCAGTGAGTCAGTTTTTATAACAGCTCAACGCTTAGTCAAACTTATGAAAAAAAAAAAACTTTTTCAACTGTTGTATCTTACTTATGGTAAGAGTCTAGATTAACCACGGTTTACACTCATTATTCAAGAACGAAAGTTTCGCTCGTAATTCGAACTCGTCTTATGTGCTAGATTGTATTAAAGCTCTGTGGAAACAACCATATAATTAAGGCGGGAGGGGCAACCCCCAAAAAATGAAAGTTGGACTTATAATAATTTTCACAGCCGTTATAGTTAAAACAACGTGTAAAGATTTTGAATATTGTTTTCGAATTTTTTTTGCGTCGTTCTCCGAAGTTTGAGTCCGTGAAAAAAAAAAAAATTGTACATTGAATGCCCGAGGATTTTGGGCAATATCTGACCCTTCCGAGGGGGTCAAAGCCCCCATTTTCGCAGCAATGATATAAATGACAGTTGTGGTGTTTGTATTCTAAGAGCTGTGATTTCCCTGCTCATGGTGTGCCGCGGGGACTTCATCTGGTCTGTATTTGAGGCGACCTGAAGCGTCATCACCAGTAAACACTTTTGAAACATTTGCTTGAGGATCTAACTGTTTTCAAAGACTTAAGAAAATTAAACTCCAAGAGAGTAGTTTTAGCAGGATGTCGTAACGTTTAACTCTTGTTTGAGAACATTGAACTATCCTATAGTTTTGTTTTCAGGCATAAAAATTATTATCTAATTGTCAACTCACTATTTTTTATGTTAAATCTATACTAATATTATAAAGCTGAAGAGTTTGTTTGTTTGTTTGTTTGTTCGAACGCGCTAATCTCAGGAACCACTGGTCCGATTTGAAAAATTCTTTCAGTGTTGGATAGTACATTTATCGAGGAAGGCTAATATAGGCTATATTATATCATCAATAACATTAGGGATCCTTATTAAAGTCCAATAAGGTAACCCAAAGTGTAAAAAAATGACCCGAAAAAATCCTTACACGGCGTGCGCTGCGAAACCTATTGATTATAGAACAAAACAATGTACTACCACTTTGCAGAACATATAATTGTCTTCAAAAAATATGGCCTAACCATATGGCTGACTATTGTAGTTATCTCACAATTAGTGTTTTCTTTTATTTTTTAAATAATTAAAATGCCATCGCTTCAAAAACTCTTTATTGTGTACCTTGGTATTAATCCTTATCAAAATAAATTACTGAATACTCAAGACGAATTCAATACCTTTCGAGAACTTTTTGAATTATTCAATTCGGACGTTCCATTCAAAATATATCGCGATATTTAAAATGTAAGTATTAGTGTTGTAGCCAAATAAGTATTAAGTATTGCACGCGCATGTATGACTAGCATTGAAGACCTAATCTCTAAAGTGTACCCAGATGTAGTCCATATAGAAAACAAAGACTACCAGTGGATGTGTCAAAGGGCAATATTGGCAGCTAGAAACAGTAGCGTTGACGACATCAATAACATGATTCTGGGTAAACTTCCAGGAGATAGAGTGAACTACAGGTCCATTGATAAAGTAATGGATCAAGAAGATGCGGTACATTATCCACAAGAATTTTTAAATTCTTTAAATCCGAGTGGCCTTCCCTCAGATTCACTCAAATTAAAAACTGGCTGTCCAATTGTGCTGCTAAGGAATCTTAAACCACCAAATTTATGCAACGGAACCAGACTCCAAGTAAAATTCCTTCGCGATAACGTGATTGGTGCTACAGTATTGACTGGTCCAGCAGTAGGGCAAACAGTGCTGATACCTCGCATACCTATGATGCCAACGGATTTGCCATTTCACTTTAAGTGAATTCAATTTCCTGTGAAGGTATCGTTTACGGTAACAATTAATAAGGCCCAGGGACAAACATTTAAGTACGTAGGAATAGATTTACGCCAAGAGTGTTTTTCGCACGGGCAACTATATGTTGCTCTGTCGAGATCTGGTTCGGGAGAAAATCAATTTCTACTTCTGCCGGAAGACAAAACTAAAAATATAGTTTACGCAGAAGTACTTTAATATACCATTGGTTTTGAGTGTTTTGAGAATAACCTAAAACTGTGCATCTACCATATTATCTCAGAAAGTCACAATACCCCCCAACAAAGTCCACGCGGACAAAGTCGCGGGCACTGCCAGTTGTTAATATTTATAAACAAACGCTATGGTAGGGAGGGGGAAAATCAATGCTAATATAATACAAATAAATCTTGTGAAATCCGCTTTATGCCTATCTCCCATCGTTTAAGCTCTTCGCGAGAAAAGATCAGCTGAGCATAAAATGAAAATAGTATTCAATCCATTGCGTCTATCGATGGTAGAATTGCGCTCTTTAAAAAGACATTTTCAAGCATCGATTTTTAAGAGTAATTCCACTAAACCGAATCCTACTCGGACTGCTGAAAAATCCCGTGCAGGGTCCGTAAAAGTGAAATCGATTGGAGCAGGTCGTTCTCGTGAAAACGTTCACGTAATTGGCCTGTTCCTGCGTGCACAGTCGAATAACACTCACAGCAGTGCTGGTATAAACTTTTAAGAAGGGGTTTAAAAATTTTTACTCATCCTTTTCCTGCATCACCACTCGGACTAAAAGATCGGAAATGAGCCATTTTCATTTGTTACTAGAAAATGTCCAGAATTTTCAACTGGAAAAATGTTGGAGTACAAGTAAGAATTAATTAAGTGTCTCCACAGAAAATTCGAGTATAAGTTGTTTATCATGGCAGGGCAGCAAACAATTTCTATCTACATGAGTTTAAATTATATATTCTTGCAATTTAATTTTTTTAAACAAAAACGAATTCCTGTTCTTCAGACGGTATAATCATGCCACAATGAGAATGCTATGCTTCCTTTAAATGAGTTTGTTGAATTTTTATGTAGGGAATGTTTATTGATTATTTCACAGCTTATGTTCTCAAATTTAAATAAATTATTTTAAAAAATGTGTATATCAAATTCGTTACGATGATATTATTTTAAATAGTAAATTAAGTGTCTATTTTTTATTTGTTTATTGAATTGAATAAATATGTACAGTCAAATTTTACATTTAGTACCTTCTATGAACTTAAAGATTTAAAACGAAAATAACGGATACAGCAGAATAATTTACGAAGATACTAACGGATATACTTTTAAACACAAACGTTTTAAATAACTTATATACTTAAATCATGCTAAAAATCCAAAATGTATATATCCTTGTAGGTTGTAACACTTTATATCATAGATAATTACTGGTAATGATAAAACAAATATTGTTAGTGAAATTTTGTGCTGGGACCTGGAAAACATGATACAATTAATGAAATATAAAAATTATTTTTTTTTAAAAAGATTACTTTAGCAAAGAAAAGAGGCTGAAAGAACAGCGAGAGGAAAGAAAAAAAATAAGAGCACGAAATGATTTTGTGGAGGAAGGGAGGAGAGAGAAGGAAACATCGTTTATGTTAAATAATGATCCCAGGGGCCTTTTTTTTGTTTCCCTTCTCCCCATGCGAGCTCCCACATCACATCCCATGTTTGAGACTCATTTATCCGATTCCTTACCTAACCCGAGCAGCGCCTGCAAATTACCCGGCGCTGCCCCCCCCCCCCCCCCCCACACCAGGTGGGATGGTTCCCACAGCTCTCGCGAGATCGCGCGCTCCGCCGCCAGACAAATGACACGCGATTTGCGTGAATTGAGAGCTCAACAGGAGGGGAGGCGAAGCGGCGGAAAAAAAAAAAAAAAATAGAAGATAAGTATCTAAAACGAGGGGGGGGAGAGGAAAAGACGTGCGAGGAGAACCGGCTGAAGAGGAAAAAGAAGGATTAGGAGGCGGGTAAAAAAAAAAAAAAAAAAAAAAAAAAGATTTGAAGAGTATAAGAGAGCGGAAACTTAACGGAAGTTATGATCGGAATAAGCTTTAAATGATGAGGTCTTTGAAGAATGGGATTAAACACGAGATGCTTGAGGTTTCAAAATAATTAAAATAAATCTTCGTAACTGTAGAAACTGCTTTTATCTTACTTGACGCATCAGACATTTAAGAATCGGTTGGAAAATAACCTGTTAAAAATTAAAAAAAAAAGTCTTAAAACCAAGATTAATTGTTTTCTTTCATAAATTATAGAATGAATTTTTCTACGTATGCTTTAGTTAAAAAAACTTTTTATTTTATTGTATTTTTAGGTGACTGTCTTGAATCAGGGGCGTGATTTTCATTGCAATACATATTAATGCATATCTCATAAAATTATTTGGAATGAATTTTTACATTACTTAGCTGATTAATAACTATTTTAATAAACAAATAATAACACATAAAACTTAACAGTAGTATACGAATGGCGGACCTGGGACAGGCGCCAGGCGCTGGTGCCGGTGCCGGTGTCCGCCATATTGGATTGTGACGTCACGGCGGCCATCTTGGATGGTTGTGACCTTGACCTTTGACCTTGACCTTGAATTTGATCCTCAAAAATCGCCAAAATCCGCCAAAATTGGGCAAAATTTGCCCAAAATTCCTCAAAAATCGCCAAAATTTCCATTTCTGTGGAAAAAGGTTCCGCCAAAAAATCTCAAAAAATTCCACAAATTAAAAATTTCTCATTTAGAGGGAAAAATTTCCCGTTTCGAGGGAAAAATTCCCGTTTTTAGTCCTTAAAAATCCCAGCGGCTGAAAATTCCTAAAACTGGCTTAAGCATCCTTAACTCAAGCCTCAGTTAAGCGATTTCTAGGAATAAGGATACCATGACCGCCATCTTGAATTATGACGTCATCGTTGCAATTTCCGTTACGGCCGCCATCTTTAAATTTATTATCCGATTTTAATGAAAAAAAATTTAAAATTCATAAAACAAATTAAATAATAAAATTTTTAATAAAATATTTAAAAAACAAACATTTACGACACGGAGCTCGGAGTCCTCGGTTCGAACCCGACGAGTGCAAAAAAAATAAAAATGGCGACCGATCCTTCCCCCGAGGTGGCTGCAGGCATACTGACTCCCACCACTTTTTATCATCATCTAGTATGACGTCATGGCCACCATCTTGTCTTCGATGCTGGAAGCCATCATCATTGTATCGTCGGCTAGAGTGCGCCGATGACATGTTAGTTTAATTCGTATCCGCAAGAGTGCAGTAATCATTTATTACTGTGACATCCGCCATCTTGTCATTTGGCCGCCATCTTGAAAATCCGTAATTATTTAGCTAGAAATTCGGGAAAAGTTCCAAAATTCATTAAATAAATCACTCATTAATTTACATATTGATTCGATCGATTCCCGTCCTCGGTTCGATACCCGATCGTTGCAATAATGTTTAATCTTATGTAAAAAAAATAATTTAAATAAACCATGTTCAACATTCTTAAAGAGACTTTAAATCCTCTACTACCACCATCCTATCAGACATCAAGACCACCATATTGGAAATGTGTAATTTTAATGCTAGAGATCCGGGAAAAAGTTCAGAAATCATTAAATAAATTTCCGATCAATATACTGATTAATTAGATCGACTAAGATCCTTGGTACGATCTAGGATGATGCAAAAAAAATTAAATATATCATCAATTTAACATAATAGTAACAGGTTCGAGGAATTAAACACCGCAAGTTCTTTTACAAACATAATATTTATTACATAATTTCTATTTTACTACAGGATCACTTACGAAAGCCAACAATCTTATAATCATTTAGTTCCGCAGCGGTGTGAAATGACTAATTCTTAGCTCCAATCGGTTTATACTAGACAGAGTCCAGCCAGAACCTTTACAGACATAGTCCACCTCTTCTTGACAGAGTTTCTGGATACCGTTTTTAACAGTTTGCTTCACATCGTTAGAACTGTAAATTACTGCAGCAGATGTCTTGAATGCACACTTCTTCACTTCGTCATCGAACGGATATGGCTTTCCATATATACAGTCCAACCACAAGTTATATTTCAAAGGTCCGTTTGTTGCTACATCATCAGTAAGCTGATTGATTATCTTCTGTCTGATATCGTCAAGAAAATTACAAATGTCCTTCGACTCACCGAACGTATTTAGATAATAGTAGTCTTTCAACGTTCCACGAAATGCAGACTGCGCCAAGTAGAAGCCATTATCGTTCACTTGTAATGCTACGAACACAGTCTTAGGTTTAGTTCCATGTTCAGACGTCATAACAATCGGTTGCTGGGCATCTGTTTTTTTGGTTGTACGCTTTCGTGTCTCCAATCTAAAGCGAGGAGTCGAAATGTCGACAGGTAGTTCAGCAGTAGGAGCACAGACTCCACCTTTACATTTTTTCGCATGATGTCGCAAACTGTCAATTCGAGTAAACCATTTAAGGCACTCATCACATCGAAACTTCATGCGAGAAGGATTCTTCGCGCATTTGCTCCGCTCATGTCTTCGTGCATCATGGTAAAATGCGAACGACGTATCACAGTAGCTGCAAGGATACCGTGGTGATGAAGACGATCCTTTCAGACCCGATCCAGATACAGGCGTTGCAACAGTAGTACCATTTCCAGGCATTCTCTTATGCACATCGATGCATCGTTGTTGCGCCGAAACCTTTACTTTCTGCCGCACAGCAGGACCTTTGCATGCCTTCATGTGCGTTTTCATATTATCTTTTCTGGCAAACTGCTTATGACATTTCTCACAAACAAACATTTTACGATATAGGTTCTTGGCACATTCGCTCCTCTCGTGTCGCCGAGCATTGCTGTTGTTTGAGAAAATCTTGTCGCAGTAACAGCACCGATGTTCGCTAGTTGTCAAATCAGCATCCATTGAAGTCTCCATCGAGGTCGTATCGTCGATCGTCGTGGTTTCCTGCACATCCAGCTCAGTAGTCATTAAGCTATCTTCTGCTGGTGGTATCACATCTGTTGAAATCTCCTCCAATGTTGACATCGTCGTCGTTGCCAACGGGATCTGCTCCACCATTGTCGTCGCTGTCGTCAAGGTTCCCGTAGACGATGATACAACGTCCATCGAGTACGACGTTAAAGTCGGTAAATATGCCATCGAGTTCTCAAGAACAGGTAATTACGCGACTTATTCACCAGATGAAATAATCTAGGTGATCCTTACACCGTCGACGACAGTAACAAACTGAGCGACCTGCTGTCTAGGACTCGCTTATATACATGCACCGGATGGAATAATACGCAAGTCAAATCAAGAACCACTTACTATAATACCAGAGTCAAAACAACATTAAAAATAGAAGGACCATCAACGAAAAGGCAGCACATTTGGAAGCACCGACAACGAAAAGGCAGCACCGACAACGAAAAGGCAGCACATTTGGAAGCACCGACAACGAAAAGGCAGCACATTTGGAAGCACCGAAAACGAAAAGGCAGCACCGACAACGAAAAGGCAGCACATTTGGAAGCACCGACAACGAAAAGGCAGCAGCGACAACGAAAAGGCAGCACATTTGGAAGCACCGACAACGAAAAGGCAGCACCGACAACGAAAAGGCAGCACATTTGGAAGCACCGACAACGAAAAGGCAGCACCGACAACGAAAAGGCAGCACATTTGGAAGCACCGACAAAGAAAAGGCAGCACCGCCAACGAAAAGGAAGCACATTTGGAAGCACCGACAAAGAAAAGGCAGCACCGCCAACGAAAAGGAAGCACATTTGGAAGCACCGACAACGAAAAGGCAGCACCGCCAAAGAAAAGACAGCACATTTGGAAGCACCGACAACGAAAAGGAAGCACCATCAACGAAAAGGCCGCACCGCCAACGAAAAGGAAGCACATTTGGAAGCACCGGCAAAGAAAAGATAGCACCGCCCACGAAAAGGAAGCACATTTGGAAGCACCGACAAAGAAAAGGCAGCACCGACAACGAAAAGGCAGCACATTTGGAAGCACCGACAACGAAACGGCAGCACCGACAACGAAAAGGCAGCACATTTGGAAGCACCGACAACGAAAAGGCAGCACCGACAACGAAAAGGCAGCACATTTGGAAGCACCGACAAAGAAAAGGCAGCACCGCCAACGAAAAGGAAGCACATTTGGAAGCACCGACAAAGAAAAGGCAGCACCGCCAACGAAAAGGAAGCACATTTGGAAGCACCGACAACGAAAAGGCAGCACCGCCAAAGAAAAGACAGCACATTTGGAAGCACCGACAACGAAAAGGAAGCACCATCAACGAAAAGGCCGCACCGCCAACGAAAAGGAAGCACATTTGGAAGCACCGGCAAAGAAAAGGCAGCACCGCCCACGAAAAGGAAGCACATTTGGAAGCACCGACAAAGAAAAGGCAGCACCGCCAACAAAAAGGAAGCACATTTGGAAGCACCGACAACGAAAAGGCAGCACCATCGACGAAAAGGAAGCACATTAATTTGTCATTGACTGCAATATTCATTGGTTCCAATATTCATTGGCTCCAATATTCATTGGCTCCAATATTCAATGGCTCCAATATTCATTGACTCCAATATTCATTGGCTCCATCAGTCATTGACACCTACAGTCTTTTGGTTCCAAAAGACTTTTGGCCCCAAATATATTAGGCTAGAATTCTTCGAGTCTAAGAGACTATGAGACCACATGGCTACAGAACTACGTGACTACGAATCTTCAAGTTTACGAGACTGCGAGGCTACAGAGCTACGAAGCCTCTAGTACACAGGTTTACGTGACTGCGAGGATACAGGACTACCAGTCTGCATGAGTACTTGACTACGAAGCTACTCGTCTACAAGGCTACAATTACAGCATCTGTTTTCGTCAGAATTTTCTCTTTTGCTCCAACTGCACCACCAGCATTATGTTATAAGATTACAAGGCCGCCTGCTTACGTAGCTTCAAGTCTACGAGGATACTTGGATACGTAGCTTCAATTCTACGAGGTCCTAAGACTTCATGACTACGCGACTTCGAGCCATGAGGTTACGAGATTACGTGACTACGAATCTTCATGTTTACGAGACTGCGAGGCTACAGAGCTACGAAGCCTCTAGAAAACGAGTTTACGTGACTGCGTGGATACAGGAATACAAGTCTGCATGAGTTCTTGACTACGAAGCTACTCGTCTGCAAGGCTCCAATTGACACATCTGTCTTCGATGGAATTTTCTCTTTTGCTACATCTACGCCATCAGCATTATGTTATAAGATTACAAAGCTACTTGCTTACGTAGCTTCAAGTCTACGAGGCTCCAATACATCATGACTACGAGACTACGAACCATGAGGTTACGAGACTATGCGATTGCAAGTCTTCAAGGTTACGTCATCGCGAGGCTATAGGACTACGAAGCTTCCAGAACGCATGGTTACGAGAATGCATGACTAATTGGCCGCATGGCTACGAAACTTTATGTCTCTGACTGACTACAATAGCACTATTCAGTGGTGAGAGTTAATTTATTTCATGCAAAGGTACTTGCTGCAAGCAGTTCCACTTTTCAACATCAGATGACGTCATGTTTTGCTTGCAGGTAAAATAATATTTATTTATTTTATGCGGGATGCGGGTTGTTCACTATCGGTCGCATAAGAAGAATGGCATCGATAGTCTTCAAGGAGAAGGAAGTTCGTCCTTCCTGCTAGTGCTTCTCAGATTTCTCACAGTCCGCCATCTTGGATTGCGACGTCACGGCTGCTATCTTGGATGGGTGTGACTTTGACCTTTGACCGAAACCGCAGGAATGATCGCAAGCACACGGATTAACCATCATAATATTGATAAGAATAATCAGGAGCACACGGAGAAAACCATCATAATATTGGCAAGAATAATCAGGAGCACACGGAGAAAAACGACACATGTTTTCTTTGATATCATAAAATTACAGAAAAAAAATATTTAAAAATAAAAATAAATTAATAAAAAAATTTAAAATAAAAACCAAAAATACATAAACTGATTCTGGCTTGTACTAGAACTCTATCTTTGCTCAACAATGATAAGTTTACAAGCTAGCAGAATCAGTTTATGTATTTTTTGTTTTTATTTTAAATTTTTTTATTAATTTATTTTTATTTTTAAATATTTTTTTTCTGTAATTTTATGATATCAAAGAAATATGTGTCGTTTTTCTCCGTGTGCTCATGATTATTCTTGCCAATATTATGATGGTTTTCTCCGTGTGCTCCTGATTATTCTTATCAATATTATGATGGTTAATCCGTGTGCTTGCGATCATTCCTGCGGTTTCGGTCAAAGGTCAAAGTCACACCCATCCAAGATAGCAGCCGTGACGTCGCAATCCAAGATGGCGGACTGTGAGAAATCTGAGAAGCACTAGCAGGAAGGACGAACTTCCTTCTCCTTGAAGACTATCGATGCCATTCTTCTTATGCGACCGATAGTGAACAACCCGCATCCCGCATAAAATAAATAAATATTATTTTACCTGCAAGCAAAACATGACGTCATCTGATGTTGAAAAGCGGAACTGCTTGCAGCAAGTACCTTTGCATGAAATAAATTAACTCTCACCACTGAATAGTGCTATTGTAGTCAGTCAGAGACATAAAGTTTCGTAGCCATGCGGCCAATTAGTCATGCATTCTCGTAACCATGCGTTCTGGAAGCTTCGTAGTCCTATAGCCTCGCGATGACGTAACCTTGAAGACTTGCAATCGCATAGTCTCGTAACCTCATGGTTCGTAGTCTCGTAGTCATGATGTATTGGAGCCTCGTAGACTTGAAGCTACGTAAGCAAGTAGCTTTGTAATCTTATAACATAATGCTGATGGCGTAGATGTAGCAAAAGAGAAAATTCCATCGAAGACAGATGAGTCAATTGGAGCCTTGCAGACATGTAGCTTCGTAGTCAAGAACTCATGCAGACTTGTATTCCTGTATCCACGCAGTCACGTAAACTCGTTTTCTAGAGGCTTCGTAGCTCTGTAGCCTCGCAGTCTCGTAAACATGAAGATTCGTAGTCACGTAATCTCGTAACCTCATGGCTCGAAGTCGCGTAGTCATGAAGTCTTAGGACCTCGTAGAATTGAAGCTACGTATCCAAGTATCCTCGTAGACTTGAAGCTACGTAAGCAGGCGGCCTTGTAATCTTATAACATAATGCTGGTGGTGCAGTTGGAGCAAAAGAGAAAATTCTGACGAAAACAGATGCTGTAATTGTAGCCTTGTAGACGAGTAGCTTCGTAGTCAAGTACTCATGCAGACTGGTAGTCCTGTATCCTCGCAGTCACGTAAACCTGTGTACTAGATGCTTCGTAGCTCTGTAGCCTCGCAGTCTCGTAAACTTGAAGATTCGTAGTCACGTAGTTCTGTAGCCATGTGGTCTCATAGTCTCTTAGACTCGAAGAATTCTAGCCTAATATATTTGGGGCCAAAAGACTTTTGGAACCAAAAGACTGTAGGTGTCAATGACTGATGTAGCCAATGAATATTGGAGTCAATGAATATTGGAGCCATTGAATATTGGAGCCAATGAATATTGGAGCCAATGAATATTGGAACCAATGAATATTGCAGTCAATGACAAATTAATGTGCTTCCTTTTCGTCGATGGTGCTGCCTTTTCGTTGTCGGTGCTTCCAAATGTGCTTCCTTTTCGTTGGCGGTGCTGCCTTTTCTTTGTCGGTGCTTCCAAATGTGCTTCCTTTTCGTGGGCGGTGCTGCCTTTTCTTTGCCGGTGCTTCCAAATGTGCTTCCTTTTCGTTGGCGGTGCGGCCTTTTCGTTGATGGTGCTTCCTTTTCGTTGTCGGTGCTTCCAAATGTGCTGTCTTTTCTTTGGCGGTGCTGCCTTTTCGTTGTCGGTGCTTCCAAATGTGCTTCCTTTTCGTTGGCGGTGCTGCCTTTTCTTTGTCGGTGCTTCCAAATGTGCTTCCTTTTCGTTGGCGGTGCTGCCTTTTCTTTGTCGGTGCTTCCAAATGTGCTGCCTTTTCGTTGTCGGTGCTGCCTTTTCGTTGTCGGTGCTTCCAAATGTGCTGCCTTTTCGTTGTCGGTGCTGCCGTTTCGTTGTCGGTGCTTCCAAATGTGCTGCCTTTTCGTTGTCGGTGCTGCCTTTTCTTTGTCGGTGCTTCCAAATGTGCTTCCTTTTCGTGGGCGGTGCTATCTTTTCTTTGCCGGTGCTTCCAAATGTGCTTCCTTTTCGTTGGCGGTGCGGCCTTTTCGTTGATGGTGCTTCCTTTTCGTTGTCGGTGCTTCCAAATGTGCTGTCTTTTCTTTGGCGGTGCTGCCTTTTCGTTGTCGGTGCTTCCAAATGTGCTTCCTTTTCGTTGGCGGTGCTGCCTTTTCTTTGTCGGTGCTTCCAAATGTGCTTCCTTTTCGTTGGCGGTGCTGCCTTTTCTTTGTCGGTGCTTCCAAATGTGCTGCCTTTTCGTTGTCGGTGCTGCCTTTTCGTTGTCGGTGCTTCCAAATGTGCTGCCTTTTCGTTGTCGGTGCTGCCTTTTCGTTGTCGGTGCTTCCAAATGTGCTGCCTTTTCGTTGTCGCTGCTGCCTTTTCGTTGTCGGTGCTTCCAAATGTGCTGCCTTTTCGTTGTCGGTGCTGCCTTTTCGTTGTCGGTGCTTCCAAATGTGCTGCCTTTTCGTTGTCGGTGCTGCCTTTTCGTTGTCGGTGCTGCCTTTTCGTTGTCGGTGCTTCCAAATGTGCTGCCTTTTCGTTGTCGGTGCTGCCTTTTCGTTGTCGGTGCTTCCAAATGTGCTGCCTTTTCGTTGATGGTCCTTCTATTTTTAATGTTGTTTTGACTCTGGTATTATAGTAAGTGGTTCTTGATTTGACTTGCGTATTATTCCATCCGGTGCATGTATATAAGCGAGTCCTAGACAGCAGGTCGCTCAGTTTGTTACTGTCGTCGACGGTGTAAGGATCACCTAGATTATTTCATCTGGTGAATAAGTCGCGTAATTACCTGTTCTTGAGAACTCGATGGCATATTTACCTACTTTAACGTCGTACTCGATGGACGTTGTATCATAGTCTACGGGAACCTTGACGACAGCGACGACAATGGTGGAGCAGATCCCGTTGGCAACGACGACGATGTCAACATTGGAGGAGATTTCAACAGATGTGATACCACCAGCAGAAGATAGCTTAATGACTACTGAGCTGGATGTGCAGGAAACCACGACGATCGACGATACGACCTCGATGGAGACTTCAATGGATGCTGATTTGACAACTAGCGAACATCGGTGCTGTTACTGCGACAAGATTTTCTCAAACAACAGCAATGCTCGGCGACACGAGAGGAGCGAATGTGCCAAGAACCTTTATCGTAAAATGTTTGTTTGTGAGAAATGTCATAAGCAGTTTGCCAGAAAAGATAATATGAAAACGCACATGAAGGCATGCAAAGGTCCTGCTGTGCGGCAGAAAGTAAAGGTTTCGGCGCAACAACGATGCATCGATGTGCATAAGAGAATGCCTGGAAATGGTACTACTGTTGCAACGCCTGTATCTGGATCGGGTCTGAAAGGATCGTCTTCATCACCACGGTATCCTTGCAGCTACTGTGATACGTCGTTCGCATTTTACCATGATGCACGAAGACATGAGCGGAGCAAATGCGCGAAGAATCCTTCTCGCATGAAGTTTCGATGTGATGAGTGCCTTAAATGGTTTACTCGAATTGACAGTTTGCGACATCATGCGAAAAAATGTAAAGGTGGAGTCTGTGCTCCTACTGCTGAACTACCTGTCGACATTTCGACTCCTCGCTTTAGATTGGAGACACGAAAGCGTACAACCAAAAAAACAGATGCCCAGCAACCGATTGTTATGACGTCTGAACATGGAACTAAACCTAAGACTGTGTTCGTAGCATTACAAGTGAACGATAATGGCTTCTACTTGGCGCAGTCTGCATTTCGTGGAACGTTGAAAGACTACTATTATCTAAATACGTTCGGTGAGTCGAAGGACATTTGTAATTTTCTTGACGATATCAGACAGAAGATAATCAATCAGCTTACTGATGATGTAGCAACAAACGGACCTTTGAAATATAACTTGTGGTTGGACTGTATATATGGAAAGCCATATCCGTTCGATGACGAAGTGAAGAAGTGTGCATTCAAGACATCTGCTGCAGTAATTTACAGTTCTAACGATGTGAAGCAAACTGTTAAAAACGGTATCCATAAACTCTGTCAAGAAGAGGTGGACTATGTCTGTAAAGGTTCTGGCTGGACTCTGTCTAGTATAAACCGATTGGAGCTAAGAATTAGTCATTTCACACCGCTGCGGAACTAAATGATTATAAGATTGTTGGCTTTCGTAAGTGATCCTGTAGTAGAATAGAAATTATGTAATAAATATTATGTTTGTAAAAGAACTTGCGGTGTTTAATTCCTCGAACCTTTTACTATTATGTTAAATTGATGATATATTTAATTTTTTTTGCATCATCCTAGATCGTACCAAGGATCTTAGTCGATCTAATTAATCAGTATATTGATCGGAAATTTATTTAATGATTTCTGAACTTTTTCCCGGATCTCTAGCATTAAAATTACACATTTCCAATATGGTGGTCTTGATGTCTGATAGGATGGTGGTAGTAGAGGATTTAAAGTCTCTTTAAGAATGTTGAACATGGTTTATTTAAATTATTTTTTTTACATAAGATTAAACATTATTGCAACGATCGGGTATCGAACCGAGGACGGGAATCGATCGAATCAATATGTAAATTAATGAGTGATTTATTTAATGAATTTTGGAACTTTTCCCGAATTTCTAGCTAAATAATTACGGATTTTCAAGATGGCGGCCAAATGACAAGATGGCGGATGTCACAGTAATAAATGATTACTGCACTCTTGCGGATACGAATTAAACTAACATGTCATCGGCGCACTCTAGCCGACGATACAATGATGATGGCTTCCAGCATCGAAGACAAGATGGTGGCCATGACGTCATACTAGATGATGATAAAAAGTGGTGGGAGTCAGTATGCCTGCAGCCACCTCGGGGGAAGGATCGGTCGCCATTTTTATTTTTTTTGCACTCGTCGGGTTCGAACCGAGGACTCCGAGCTCCGTGTCGTAAATGTTTGTTTTTTAAATATTTTATTAAAAATTTTATTATTTAATTTGTTTTATGAATTTTAAATTTTTTTTCATTAAAATCGGATAATAAATTTAAAGATGGCGGCCGTAACGGAAATTGCAACGATGACGTCATAATTCAAGATGGCGGTCATGGTATCCTTATTCCTAGAAATCGCTTAACTGAGGCTTGAGTTAAGGATGCTTAAGCCAGTTTTAGGAATTTTCAGCCGCTGGGATTTTTAAGGACTAAAAACGGGAATTTTTCCCTCGAAACGGGAAATTTTTCCCTCGAAATGAGAAATTTTTAATTTGTGGAATTTTTTGAGATTTTTTGGCGGAACTTTTTTCCACAGAAATGGAAATTTTGGCGATTTTTGAGGAATTTTGGGCAAATTTTGCCCAATTTTGGCGGATTTTGGCGATTTTTGAGGATCAAATTCAAGGTCAAGGTCAAAGGTCAAGGTCACAACCATCCAAGATGGCCGCCGTGACGTCACAATCCAAGATGGCGGACACCGGCACCGGCACCAGCGCCTGGCGCCTGTCCCAGGTCCGCCATTCGTATACTACTCTTAACAATTCTGAGAAAATGAGCTCATAGTTTCCGTGAGGAAAAAGCAGCAACTAGGTCATTAGCGTAGAAGGACTTTGAAGTTAAACATTTTAAAATGCATGAATTTTTCGGTAGTTAATAATATGACTTGTTCGAAAAAACAAATATATTTTTCCCCCTACCCTCAATCAGCCATTCAAACACTTCAGAAATAATCACTACTCTACTAAATTTCTCTCTTTGTTTAAAGAACCTTAAATCAAATATTTGGATTTTTGAGGTCGTAGTTAAATTAAGACGTGATAAATTTTTGAACGCCATTTTGAATTAAGCCACTTCTACCATTTTAAATATCCGTAATTATGATACCAAAATAGAGAAAAACGTAAAATGTATATAATTAATTTTATTAAATATTAATAAAAATATTGTTCTTATGTCATGATCCTTGGATTACCTACTCGGCCCACTGAGGTCATTTTATTGAAAATGGCGACACTTTTTCATCCACGGAGGCCACCAGCAGACTGACCCCCACCACTATTACCAAGGAATACATATTATATATTACGCCAAACAGTATGAAGTTATAACGGCTATCTTGAATTCGCTATTTTGTTTTCGTCTGTTAGAGTTCGCTGCCTATTGATTTATTTTTCACTCGCTATAATTGCTGTAACGACAATATCCAGACCGTCAGATGTCGTAGAATCCACCTTACTATCGGTCATGTTGCCTGCCGTATTGAAAATCTGTAATTATAAACCTATAAATTTGGATTTTTTTTTTAAAAAATCATCAAAAAAGTCACCTATTAATAAATGGTTTGGTTCAATCGATTTCTGTCCTCGGTTTGTTTTACTTTGCCGATTCTAGCTTAATGTTATTCTTATGGGACTACAACTTGATAGCTTGGTGGTGTGTTGGCTTGCCAATCGTTAGGATTCAGCTATGTTCGGCGTGTCCGTCACTCGGTGCCTCTGATTAGGAGCTTGTCTTCAGGCTAGGTCACATTCCTCTCCCGAATCCACAGTCCGGCTCAATGTTTGTGCTAGTCTCTCCTCCGAGGCGCACTATCGCCGTGGATAGCCATATTGCAGTACCCAACGTTGCCCGGGCTGAACACAGGGTGAAGGGGAACTGTTTAGAGATCAGATGTAGTTAGTAATTGTCTTCTTTATTTGAATGTCAGGTGTGCAAAATAATTTATATCACTTTCAGATCCCGACAGACGTTCTGCCAGTTTATAGTTATTTACTTGGTCTGTATGTAATCTAGACTCTATAAAGCAATATAGAAAAAAAACTGAAAAATAAGGGATTACTAATATTGAAAAGATTCCATTATCTAGCTAATGCTCGGCATGCATTGCAATGCCTCATTCAGTTTTGTTTTGTAATATGTTTGAAGTAGTTACACATATACAACTAATCTATCCATGTCTCTAAATATATATTTATCTCTATCTACATCTATAGTCTTATATATCTATGTATCTCTCTATCTGTATTTATCTCCTTAAATCTACATATACACCTCACACTATCTCTATGTATTCTATATGAGGGTACTGATTGCTTCGTTGTTAATATCACACGGGTGTTTTTTACTTGTATGGAAAAATTAAGAATGATAAGGTATCTAGTGCGTGGCAACAATGTTAATAGGCAATAGGAAATAAACTTCTAGCGCCTGTACATTGTCAACACACACTTCGTACGCGTACTGCATGTTGTATCTAACCCCCTCCAACGCATTTGATTCTAAATTGGACTTTTAGTAAGGATCCCTAATGTTATGATAATATAATATAGCCTATAGCCTTCCTCGATAAATGTACTATCCAACACTGAAATAATTTTTCAAATCGGACCAGTGGTTCCTGAGATTAGCGCGTTCAAACAAACAAACAAACAAACAAACAAACTCTTCAGCTTTATAATATTTGGTATATATATATATATATTTTTTTTTTTGCGGTATTGTAAAAATCACTTTTCTGAGGAATTTTTCGGGAATAACATTTTTGGGGAAATAAAACGGGAAATTTTTCCCTCAAGTAAGGAATTTTCCTTCATACAAGCAATTTTTTAATGATAATATATTTTTGAGGTTTGTTGGTGATTTTTTTTAACAGTGGAATCATTTGAGTCATTTCGAAGAATTATGGATCAGATGTTGTGAATTTTGAGTTAATTTTGGTGGTCCTTTACAGATTTTTTTTAAAACTTGCACTAAATCGCTGACACATGCCATTCTTAAGTGCAGCTGATTTTGGTAAGTAAGTAAAGTGCCAATTTATTTTTGTGTGTTATAAAGAAATAATGTATGGAAAGGTGGCCAAAAAAACAAGGTTACTTAGTTTACCAGTGTGTCCCCCCCATTATTGAAAGTCAGGGAAAAGTCAGGGAAGTTGAAATTGTTCAGGAGAAGTCACGTAATTTACTTGAATTCCTGGAAAAGTCATGGCCGGGAGATGAGCAGCTGCCAGCCAGATACAAGCCCACCGTACGCCAAGTCTCTGTCTGCGCCGGCATGGACCACTTATATCAAGCGCAAGAGAGTCACTCAATTACTATTCGTTAAAGCACTAGTTTACCCGATATCTGGGCGAATTTAACTTGATACTAACGTAATGTAAAATAAATGTATTGTACTATGTAAAATATAAATTCTGCAATCGTAAATATGTTATTATCCAGTGTATTTTTTTAAACACATTACAAGGAAGCAGTAAAACATAAAACAGCGCGGGGTAAGTAAGCGCACAACGCATTGCTCATGTCAGTTTAATTGGACAGTTCCGTTGGCATGTTGTGAACCAATGTGCACCCCGTGCTCAAAGGACACTTATCTGTCGACAAACATCAGTTCATTGTCCCGTCACTGTAGGTCTCAAAATATTGTAACAGTGACAATATGGGGAAACTGATATGAGATACGCGAGATGTCAGCGAACCTACGTTTTTTAGTGCATGGAAATAGTTACATTAGTGGCATCTAGAGACGTGGAGTGGAAAATAGTCAGAAAGCAATGCAGTACAGTGTCTCGCGCTTCGCCAGTGCTTATTGGCAAGTTTCCCATATTGTCCTATTACGATATATTTGCCATAACCCAGGCGACGCACGACCCTACCTTCGCCATGTAGGTTTCAACTCGTGAAATGCGAGCACCTCAACCCTGAGGAGATGGTTGTTTTGTTGGGATGTTCGCACAAATGAGGTCGCGCAAATGCGATCTTGGATCGATTCTGCGTGGATGCAGGCCAACGATTCCCGCAGGTGTGGAAAGTGACGAACGTTACCGCGCCCAAAGATAAGTTTTTTTTTCGCCACAAAATATCTATAATTTTTTTTTTCAGTATGTATCTCACCAAATGTGTTTTGGTCTAAATTAGGAGCCTCAAAGTAATTATTTAGTAGTGAAAGTTAAATTTTGCGTTCACTAATAATTCGCTACGAAGACGCTACAAAATTATTTTGTTGTTTCCTCGCTATTTCGGGTATGGAAATGTACAGAGACAAAATATTGTTACGATCACGCTTGGCTGCAGTGCTTGGCATCGCCGCGCTCGTACGGCCTGTCTGCGCCCCCTTCCACCTGCATCCTCTCCCTGGTATCTCGTGTCATATTATCGCGCGACATCCTGACCGTCGCAGCGCGCACCTGCCTCAGATCGAGTTACTTAAAAGAGGCCGCCCTGCGGAATAAAAGGACCCAGACATGTTTATCGGCGCGTTTTGTGGGAACCCGATGCTTGTTGCGTTTATCGGCGTTCTTTGAGCAGCCGCCGCGTCCTTCGACAGGACCGACGACGCGTTTATGGACATTTCGACGGCGAAGGTCACGCGATATCTCGGAGACATGCCCGATTGTTCTGGACAGGAACCCAAGGGCTATATAAGGAGGTTGGGCCGACCTTCGAGTCAGTCAGAGTTCAGTGGGGAGTTCTCCCGCGGCGGAGTTTCCGGGTGATAGTGCCGCGGGTGCGGCAGAGTGGCGAAGTCCTTGGACGAAGGTTCCAGGGCAGAGAGTCTGAGTGAGTTCAGTGGAGTCGGGAGTTCTCCCGCGGCGGAGTTTCCGGGCGATAGTGCCGCGGGTGCGGCAGAGTGGCGAAGTCCTTGGACGAAGGTTCCAGGGCAGAGAGTGAGTGAGTTCAGTGGAGTCGGGAGTTTCCGGGCGATAGAGTCGCGGGCGCGGCGGAGTCCCGAGTGAAGTTGCGAGCGAGTCGTCGTGTGGGATCTCGGCGAAGGGTGTGACGGCGGCGGCGGAGTGCGGCGACTGAGTCCCGCGGCGGAGACCCACGAGGGGTGCTGCGGCGAGAGTTGCACCGGAAGTGCGGCCCAGCGAGGTGTGTGAAACGAAGGACTGGGGAATTGACATTTCTTTAAGTGTAGTTAATTATTTGCCATCTTAGAATATTATTTGTAAGTGACAAGTAGTGGTAATAAATAAAACTGTGTGTAGTGAAATAAAATATATTAATTGGGCTATCCTTTACGAACCCGCAGGGAAATCGTAACAATATGTTAGGTGACCAGAAAAAAAAACTTTCGTTGGATAATCTTGGATTACTCCGTTTCTAAATTTCCTTTAAATTATTTCATTGCTCCATATTAGGTGTTAACTTCGCGTAACTTCCAAAGATGTCTCTTTGACGACATTTTGTAACCGATAGACGTAATTATTGTGTAAAAACATCCGCCATAAAACAAAAATAATTATTTTCTAATACGTTTATATTTACCTCTAACACATCGTGATTTTTTCCCCCTTTCGAAGAATTTTTCGACAGAGCATTTGAACTTAACAGAGTACCGACGAAAAAAATTTAGGTTGTTTTACGAACGAATATCCCTCTGTATATCAAAGGAAATACTTTTTTTACTATAGAGCTTGACGTTTTGTTGACAGTCATTAAAGTCGGAATTACTGGGAAAGTAATCGAGCTCGGTTGTAGACCTAGTAAGGAACAATCCCAACATTTTCTTGGAGTGGTCTCGGGTGCCCTGGGTTCTTTACTTTTGCGTGGCCCTGGTATTTTGTAAATGTGCCCCAGAGAAAAGGTTAAGAGTTTTGAAAAAAAAAAACTCGTTTTAGGAACGTATTTAAATCAACCAGAACCTCAAATTTCAATGATGGTTTTTATGAATTATTCGTAAGTTTAGCATATAACGACCAGCTTGGTAACATAAAGTATTCTACAGTTTAATGACTAACATTTATATGACTAGTGCTTTGGTAATAGAAGGACCTGCGTTTGGGTGGTTTCCCGGCTTGCTCTGCCTTGGAGCCTCCCCTGAGGAAACTATGGCACGACATTAGGACGACTACACCGGAGAGCGAGTAGAGTGCCTTACCACTGCGTCTCCTCTCACGGTAAAATGGCGGCGACACCTGGCAAAGAGCTAGGAATTATTAGCAGGCAAACTTCCGGAAGTTATCAGGTTCATAAACTTTTTATAACGCATTTTATAGTCCATGTTTGAAATATTTCAGAGTCAAATACATTTCGTGTTTTATTTCGGACTCTTTTCAGATTCAGGATTTTTTCAAAACACTTTGCGATTTAAAAAAAAAATAAAAAATCTTTCCCATTCACCATAGTCATTCAAAGAACGTACTTTCCGGTTGGCGTCCGAAAATTGGCATTTGAACATGTAATAGTTTTCAAAAGGCTTTACAGTTGACGTCTAGGCCTGTTAAGTTTCGGTTATACTTATCAAGTGTTTGACACCAATTTTACTTAAATTCGTCAAAATGCGAGAATTTTCAAAAAATATTTCAGGATACCATTTGAAGATTATCGAACTCGATGCTTTTCAAGTTATGAACGTAATTTTTTTTTTTTTTTTTAGAGTTTAAAAATTCGATAATATTCGTCTGGGTGCAGATGGTCAGAAAAGGGCCCGCATGGAGACGAAATGTGGGGTTATAGGCCAATGAAATTTTTAAAAATAATATGTCGGTGTTTTATGTATATTTATATGAATTCTGCTCATTCATAAAGATAGCACCATTTTCAACACATACGACACTTACTAGTTCAATGATACTTACTTTACAAAAACAGTGTCATTTCGACTGATAGTTTATGCACTTTTACAATATAATAATTTGTAGTAAGCACGTAAAATTACTGGGAACAATAAAAATAAATCAGCAAGTATACGTGCGCTTGAAAATGTAGCAATGCCGTAATGTAAAAAAAAAAATTGGTTACTTATAAAAGTTGCAATGTAAAAAAAACTATTTAGTAAATACATTTTGGTACGTATATCAGGCTAAATAATTTACATTAATTGAATTTAATCTGTTAAATTTTTTTTATCTGAGTTGTTTTGATTAAATTAATGTATTTTTTTCCCCGTATTTCGGTGCTTTATGGTGTGTTAAGGTTACAAGGTGTATCGACATGCCTTATCGCCATCGCCGTGTAATCTTATCCCTCGCCACTGGACGAAGGCGGCGACGAGCGGTCTGGCGGCGGACCAGAGCTGTCCTCGCGCAGTAAACCACCTCCGGCTCCTGTTAACTACGTATCGCGCAGATAAGTGGTCCGACGCCCGCCCTCCAAGGAGCGGGGAGGCACAATGGGCCCCTCGAGATGCCGCCGCTTTAATCTTAACTCGGTTCAATGGCGGGGAAACAGTGTAGTGGAGGGGGCCAAGGTCCACTCTATATTATCGGGCTAAACTCCAACCCCCCCCCCCTCTACTTCTTCCACCCAGGAGTCCCTCCTTCCCTCCCTCCTTTTCCTTCGGTTTGGAGACCTTATCGAGACTTGCGTTACAAACTTCAACAGGCCGAGGATAAATCAACCCCTTCTTCCTTTCCCCCCTCCCTCCCCTCCTTTCTCAAGTAACGTGAAAAGGCGAGTCCTGGCCACCATTAAAACATCCATCAGCTGTTCCGCTCGTTGTCTTCGAAGGCTTGCTTGTTTTCTCGGCGAACTTCGACGCCATCTATCTGGGCCCTCTAGGGCTGATCGGCCACCGATGCGTTGTTGGGGAGGAGTTGTAGCGGGGGAGGGGGGAACAGGAGAAAAAAAAACGTATCGCCTTTCAACGGAACTGGACGAGTATACGGATCGCGAGTTCCCCCCCCCCCTTTTTTTCCCACCACACACACACGCAAACCTCTGGAGAATTTTCAGAAATTAACTAGAGCACTGAAAGGGGAGAGTGTTGCAGTGCCTTCGAAAGTTATCTGAAAGAATCTTTCGGTGATCAATGTTTTCGAGAGAGAGAGAGCGAGAGAGAGAGAAAGAGAGAGAGAGAGAGAGAGAGAAATCACCGACCCTTTGTGCGAATGAATGAACGTGAAAAAAAAAAAGAAAAAAAAACTGCCTTATACAAAACGCAGTCTGAGTAAGTGCCGAGATAAGGAATTTTATGTGCTCAAAATAGCGTCTTGATAAAAAAAAATATGTTAGTGTTTGAAAAAAAAGAAGCAAATGAAATCTGTTACTTTATGTTTCATACAACAATGACACTAAATTACAGAAGCCACAATTACTTCGGAAATTGATTTGACCGCAGGCTAGACACAACTTGCGTACGTATATTTGATCAAGCCTTTTAAGTTTTAAGAGTGCTCATTGGTCGATAACGAGGACACAAACTTTGGCAGACTAAACATGATTGGGTAATAACTTATTCTACTTGTTCGTAATCGGGCTCTGAATCGTCAAGGCCGTGTCTAAAGCTTAGCGTCAACGTCAAAAATCATATGTATAAGTCCTTACAGTATACTCTGGTACAAACCACGAAAAAATCGATACTTTATATGTATCTACAAATCGATTTTGTATTTAAGTTAAAAAGAGAAAAAAAACAGTCATTATATTTCTCAGCATCAATTTGCTACTCGCTTTCAGCAAGCAATAAGTTATTTTTGTCCCGTAAAACCTACCGTGTTATAATTCTTACTTCGTGTTTAACATAAATCAATACGACTTTAAAATGCGGAAATTTTTGATCTATGTTGTCAGTTGGATTCGGTTAAAACAAACGACTCTTGCGCGTGATTTAAATAGTGTCCAGTCTAGCAGTTAACTTAAAATTAATTATTGAAAAAAGGAAATTTGGGTCAAAATAGCTGTGGAAAGAATACCTACATTTATGCCTTAATTTAGTATTCTAATCTTGTCTTACCTTTAAAGTTTCTTACAGTCCTCTCTTCCCCCTCCGAAACACAAGGATATAAATTTTCGATTCCAGCTAACACTAACATATTCAATTTGTAAACGATTATTTTAGCTATCAACGAATGACAGGGCATCGACCAAGTAATATTACCTTGACGTTCATATCTGTCAAAGTTATTTGAGCACTTGTGACATAGGGGCCAAAAAATTATATAAAATAAACTTTTAAAAACCAACATGTTCAGCTTATTCAGTAAAAAAAATCACGATTTTTTAAACTTTGACATACTAGGTCTTAATAATCGTTTTTAAAAATGATATGTGAGTCCTTGATAGGCGAACATTTTTTTTATACAAATAGCATGTTGTTATCATATTTATCGCATCTTATGCCGTAGCCTCTGTAAAATCTAAATAAAAAATTCCTTTATTGATTGTTTATCCATTCCTTATTTTTTATCCACTTTAAGGTAAGTTTTTTGTTTTTCGTTTATTTTTTAAATTGTTTTGTCTTAATTTCCTTTTTTTAGAAATTTCAAAATATTGTTTGCACCTGTGTTGTTGACAACTGTTTTCTTTCTTGTTTATTCGTGTTTATTATGAATCCCTCGAATTTGTGAAATCCACGGTATGGTTCCAAAAAAAAAATATTCATCTCAGATATTATTTTTTTTGTGGAAGTTAAAACCTACCCTGCAAGTGGCAGGTCATGCGCGCACGAGCTGCTTTCGGGAACTTCCGGAACAGTACAACGCGATGCGCGGTGTTGTTTAGATAAACTTATTTGGTATTCGACGCGGGGCCTCGGAGAGCTTCCGCCTTCGTTCTTACTGCGGCTCCGCGTGGAGGGACGTAAAGATTAGTCGGCGGTTCATGAAGACGATGCCCCGTGGGCTGGCGAAGAGGGGGGAGGGGGAGATCCTTCAGAGGAAAGCCGTTAACTCCTTATTGCCCTTTTCCCACCCTCTTGCGCGGAGCATCGTGCCTTTCCCCCCTCCCCCCTTTCTTTCTCCAGGGCCTGCTTCAAGCGCCAATAAGGACCCTCCTTGTTTTGGCACAACAATGTCGCAATTATGCCCCCCACCCCTCCCTCCCAGGAGTAGAAGGGCCTCGCCGCGACCTATCTGCGAACATTGAGTAGCTCCCGGCTAGGGGTTGAAGAAAACTAAAAGGAACTTCCTTTCCCTCCTTCCCTAAATGCTCCATCCTCCCACATCATTTCCACCGGAAAATACCCCCTCCTCCCATCGGAAACCCAATAAAAAAATACCGCGCACCAGGAAATTCTTGTAAAAAAAACATCTCTACTCAGGATCTTTTGGCGCCTCTGCGTGATAATTCTACGGATTCTTAACAAGGTCACTTAACAGCTTGACGTTCCCTACGAAATGAACCAGACTGCAAAAATATTATCACCACCAGTGTTGTAAACGATTTTCATTGACGTTCGCAATAAAATATTTCGTTCAAGACCACGTCCCGACTGCAAATGTTTCAGATACCCTCTCTTGGTGTTTGTTTGGCATAACATACGATCGTGGACCGCCTGGCAGGGCGCGCGAGCTCTTGAAGCGCGGGGGCGCTAAGGGCGACACTAGCTCGTGCATCACACGCCTCTTCGCCTCTACGCACCAAGCCTGTGATCCAAAATTTTCATGTGAAAAAACCGTACTACCCTTCCACACTGTGCAATATACATATGTAGCACACACACACACATGTATATGTAAAAGAAATAAAACTACCTTAAGTAGTATAGTCTAAGTTGGCCAATCCGGCAACTGGTGCAGGTGCGAGGAGCTACATCCTGTGACCACCATCTTGGATTGTGACGTCACGGCGGATGTCTTGGTTGACTTTGACCTTCAAAATTTGCCAAGGATGTGCCAAAATAAACTTAAATTACGCCAAAATTGACCCACATTTGCCATTATTCGCCAAAATGTCCAGGTTTTTAGGTAAATATTTTCACAAACCTTTTTTTTCTCTCAAAAACCTGAAAATTCCAAAGTTTCTCTATTACGAGGAAAAATTTCCCATTTACAGGGAATATTTCTCACTTATTTCCTTAAAATTTTCAGAGGGGCCATTTTCGTCAGAGAGGGGCAATTTTTGAAACAGCATACATGTATTGTAACTGTTATAAGATATGCTGTTTGTGTATCCTGAGTGTTGGATATTTGTGTGGGGAGCGAAGGGGGAGGGATGTCGGAGACTGAATACAAAAGATAATATTTTAAAGATAAATATGTATTTAAAAATAATTTGTGAACGAAAAGGAAGAAGTAAGGAAATAAGAATGAATTTTATCTGGTTTTGCTGGGGAGAATAGTTAGTCTCTAGGCATTGGGCTGTTGACATCAAGGTGTCACGTCATTGATTACTAGTGCTACCATCAAGGTTTGAAGTGAGGAACTCAACTTTGAAGAGTTTAGTGCTTTAAGAAGTTGATTTTATTTGATATTTTTAAATAAATATTTGATAACTTATGTTTTACAAGCTTGTTCTGTCGAGGATTTAAATTGGGACTTTTTTTATATTAGAATAAATGGTATCTGAATAAACAGTTTTTGATAAATATTATTTAAACATTTTTAAAAATTGTACAGCTTGTTTTCAATTCAATTATAAAAGTCTACACTTATTACAAATAATAAATCACTAAAATTAAAATTATTATATTGTTTGGTTTTAAATTTGCATATAAATAAATATTTTCGCCTTATAAAAAGTGCTTACGCAATGTGAAGATGTTCTTTAAGTTGGCGTACATTTTAGTATAAATGTAGTTTATTTGGGGTTAACACTTCACATAATTTTTAAAGCTATATATACTTTTACAAGTAAAGTAAACAAAAATATTGACAATATATATGTTGGATGATAGTCTTTCAATTTTGTGGTAAAAAAATCAAATAAAAACACTTTTTCGAATGTTTACCTTGTCTTAAAATTAATGAAATGTAAATTAGTTTATATAGTTTATAACTACAACGCATTACACATTTGTATACTTATTTACATTGATATTTTATGTTAGTGATATAGAATTTCAAGGTAAGTCACAATATCAATGTTAATAAAAATGGCAGATATTCAATACTAGCCTAAATAATATCAAGGAATGGACATAAACCTTATTCGAACAACCAAATAAAATGTTAATAAATAACGATTAAAAATTTCACAGAAAAACATGTTTCACGAATGGACAAACAAAATTGAATTGAATTATTTAGTTATATTAAGGTGTAAACATTTTACATCTTTTAACTTGATTGAAAGAAACATAAAAAGATTTTTAACTCATGAAAAAAATAATGTTTTTAAATATCTTAAGTGTTTTTTTTCAGAACGTTATGCGGCATGTAAATAAAAATAAAAATTAAATCGCAATCTGTAAACTGTAGGCTATTTTTCACAAAATATTTATGTCATTATGGCTTACGCATAAATTATGAAAGTTAACGATTTTCTTGTCAAATATCCAAAATATTGAAGATTCGCTGAAAAATACAAAATAATTAGTTAAATCTCAGATATCATTTATTTAAAGTTCTGTTTTGTTTAGTGTGAATTAATTTTTTGAAAGTAATATAAGTTCATGAAGAAATAGACGCGAGGCCATGATATCGATGACCTACATTTTAGAAATAAACTTGTTATATATATATATAATTTAACAATTTTTGTAATTATTTTCCATAAACTGTTAAGCAGAAAAAAAACGGGCACGTCAGACGGAATATTTTTATAAATATTCTTTGATAAATTATTCAAAAATACGTAAGTTTATTGATTATCTCCTCTTTATAAATATATAATTTTGAAATGTGACACAAAAAAAATTCATAAACCTAAAAGTTAGACTAAAATCATTAAAATAAAATTTTTACAAAACTTTATCCAAGCTGAGTAAGTTATAATTAAAAAAAAAATCAAACGGGCATAACCCTATTTAAAAGAAATTGAATTGAACATACAAGATATTTTAAAATTGTGTTGAACTCGAGTCATATTGTTCTCGCGGAGTTCGTTTTTAAAGAGGTCCGTCAGGGTGAAAATGTCACATGACAGGCAGCAGCCGGGCGCTTTGCCGCCGGGCCGACTCGGGTTAACTCGCGGAGATTTTGGGCGCAGTGCGCCCCATGTCGGGGGGGGGGGGGGGGGGGCTGGTTTAATTCAGCGCTGCCAACTGTCGCTCCCTCGATTTTCCTTCACCACAACTTGCACGCAGTTGTTGATGGCACTGAGTGCATTACAATGTACACATTGATGGCCTCTCTCCCAGAGAGCTGGCGGCACGGTGTTCGGGCCCAGGGAAGTGGTTGGCTGAAGGAGAGCCGCGGAGTGGGGGGAAGAGAGCATTGGAGGGGTGGGTGAAGGATGGATCGGGAGGGGTGAAGTGAGGGGAAGTGGAGGGGGGTCGCGAGAGGCGAGAACACCGCTACCACCACTACTTACAGTTAAGTTAGTGCGGGAGATGACACATCGATAGCACCGCCAGCTAAGTGCGGAATGGCGTACTGGTTTCCAGATGGTCTTTTCGCGGGATAAATAGGTAATTAGTGCCGGTCCAAGGCGTAACTAGATCAGGGCCTTCTCCACCCGACAGCGACGCGGTTGTACAGATGACGCGCCGATCACACACCCGCGGGACAGCTATTCGTGGAGCTAGCTACAAAGCGACGCCCTTAAGGGAATAACTTGACAGAAATAACATCTTAGGAAAATATTATACACAAAA
This sequence comes from Bacillus rossius redtenbacheri, assembly GCF_032445375.1. Taxonomy (NCBI): domain Eukaryota; kingdom Metazoa; phylum Arthropoda; class Insecta; order Phasmatodea; family Bacillidae; genus Bacillus; species Bacillus rossius. The sequence continues at coordinate 52,357,809 of NC_086333.1, forward strand.
TAAATGATGCACAAATTATTTTACTATAAATGTTTACCTATTTTAACTAAAAAAATATAAAATACCAATTTTCTTTACGATATTCAAAACTGAACGTAGTCAGTACTGAACAGTTATTTAAACTACTACAGGTTTTTAAAATCATCAAATTACATAACAATTTGAGTTGAACTTATTCATTAGAATTTATTGTTTAATACTAGAAAAAATTACATAGAATCTTGCAGAACAAAAACCTTTTCAAACAATAAATATATACGAATCTAAAAAAAATTAATCTTTTGGTAAGTCATTAATGCATTAAATATTATGACATAGTGAATGTTGAGTACTGTTGAGCCTCTGCAGTATCATCGATGTAATTGAAAATACAACTATAAAAATTAACACGAATATATTTAAATGAATTGATATAATTCAGAATTTTTTAAAAATTAACTAAGCACAGTTCAATTATTTATAACTAACTAATTTGGTTTTGTATACTTCACATGAATGTATTAAGAACTCAAGAGTTTCTCAGAAATGCAAAATAAAGTGTTTATTCGAATACGTTTGATAAATAAATATAAGCAGTTGGCTAATAATTTATTAAAAGTTAAATATTTTAAAAATTATTTTATATTCATCTTTTTTGACGGATTAAACTGTTATTATTTTTTAGTGATTTCCTTCTATTGTAGTTTTATTCTGAAACACATCAACTGGTTTAGTTTTATTTTCTTCCTCAAAGAAGATATTATCAAAAATATATATTTTGACGTTCAGAAAGAGGGAAAATATACTGCAGTTAGTCTATAGAAAATGCCTTTAGGAGTTTATTTAGTTTATAAAATATTTAATCTAAAGTTTTAAGTACATTATCGATGTTAACAAAGTGATAAGGTAGCTATTTCTGTTTACAAAGGGATAAGTTTCTGCAGTTTGTTCAAGTTTAACTGGGAATTTCTCAAAGCGCTTACATATAGGCCTACTTGGACTTAATGTCGAATATGCTTGTTTCTATCACGAAAATGTACTAAATTGTAAAAAAAAAAATTCGTATTGAGAGAATTATAACTCAAATTCGCACATAAGCAAAACAAATTGATACAGTAAACGCCAATTCAAACATTATACTTTCAATAATCATTTTTTATACATCTAACTACGTTAACAATATTGTTAATACTTGGTTGAGTGTGTGTCAGGTTCCCTTCAAATGAACGCAAATCCATTTACATACTGTACTTTATTTTGAAAGTAATTATCGAACGCGTTTGAATTAGTACGACGATTTTATGCTTCGAAATGAAATCTTATGAAAATTATTGAAAAAATCAGCCAAATACTTTCTTTGTTTTACTCTGGTTACATAGTTTAACTGCGATATTCACAGCACAAAAACAAAGCAGGCATAAAATTGAAAAAAAAAAAAGATGACGTAGGGTTTGTTAACATCCTCACGTTTTGGTTAAGGTGTTAAATAAAGTTATTGCTAAAAATAGCAAAAGAACATGGTCTACTTTCGGATACACTAAGAAATAGCAGTTATGTTGAATAATTCTATTTTCAAATACATCAAGTGTCGCAATATGCCTATGAGAAATCATCGTGATTGGGAACGACAATTCTTCTGTCATCGGCTGATAAAGCAAACATTATAATATTCTTTATACTCTTTAATTGAATAATACATTTTAAAATGTAAAAAATTATTTATTCAGCTTATTAACAATGACAGAGGCACATCTCACAAAGAAAACTGTTGTATTTAGGACGATTGTAATAAACTTAAAGTAGAGACATGCAAAATTTGCAATATTTGCGGTATTTCTCCTCACACAGAACTAAGCTATAAACTTGACATGACGTTATTGCAACGGCGATTTTTTTTAGTACGATTTCCCTCTTTGAATGAGGCTGTATACAGAATAAGTCTGATTTCAGCAGACAAACTTTACATTACGTAAAAAATTAAGTTGAAACCTATATACAACTTACGGTCTAAAGTGCTTCCCAAAACTGGTATACTCCTTTGAAATGTTAATTGAAACTATTTAATGCCCAGCATGCGTTGCAATGCCTCTTTAATTGTTATTATTTTTTAAGTTTGTAAACACATACACAGCATCTCTCTCTATATCTCTCTGTAACTATATATCTCTTAATATCTATATATCTCTTTCTATTAATATCTCCATATCATTCCTTGTCTCCCAATCTCCATATCTGTCTATAGCTCTACACGTATCTTCGTATCTCTCTCTATATATGTTTTATTTATCCACTAGGTATATATATTTATATTTCTCTTAATATATATCTATATATTTATCACTCTGTATATATATTTATATCCCTATACCTCTATGTGTATCAATATATCTACATCTCTCTCCACCACTCTGTATTTCTCTATCACTCTCTCCATCTCTATCCCTCTCTATCTCACTGCGTCACTCTCTGTCTCTCTTTCTTTCTCTCACTTTCTATGTCAGAAAACATACTAACTGGTAATTATCTGATATGTCTCACGCGCCACCATTTTTATTCGGACCATAGAAAAGAGAAAACGCCATGAAATATTTTCAGTGTTTTATTGCATATTCGTCGCACTTGCATACTGCCCCCATTGTTATTTGGAAAAAAAAACTCGTATAAAAATAGCATTATGTTTTTGGCAATTGCATCAGGCAACAGCAATCAATCTTCACGTTGAGGTCAGGCAGTTTGGTAGTTATAATGGGAAAGTACAGTAATAACCATTACAATGATTTCCCGTCCATACGGTCAAATGTTTCGTTCCCTCCAATAATAAGATGTACGTTATATTTTTTTCAAGTGTAAGATGGTGCCCATAAACTTCTTTTACCGTACAAAACGATGCATTTTAAAATTTTCGCAGGCTTTCACGGTCATTGTCTGAAGTAGCTTGGCTTCTGGGTTGTAGCCGCGTCCTTGGCAAATAATTCACCGACGTTTTGGTCGACAGTGCATTTTAAAATTGAAAACCATTATTTGTTAGGATATTACCGATTAATTATTCAATTAACAGTAATACGATGTTGGCGATGTGTAAAGATTCTTTCGAATAAGTTTTCAGTCTTATAGTCCTTATCTGCAGCTCATTCATATTTGGTTAAGTTGATTACTGTCTATAGTGCGCTCGCATAGTCCAATATCGATATCGATAGCTCGCCGAATGCATGCAACGCGCACGCTCTGTCTCGTGCCGAGTGAACTACATTTAACAGCCCGCATTCTTCCGTTGTTAGTCTGTACTACGACGATGAAATGGCGAAATTTCACCAAGAATAATTAAATAATGCTTAATGGTTTTGTTTTAATGAAATCTCACCTATACTGTGATCTTTCCCTTTTTTTTGAGCGTCAAGTGTGCAAAGTTTCAACTCAATCGGATGAACGGTGCGTGAGCGCATAGAAAACGAACACAAGTACATTCTATTTTTATTAACTCGCTTTCTTGTATGTCTGTCCGGGTGGAATTTTGTAATTGATTTTAAACTAACTTCCCGATGAGCTAGATACTTGAAATTTGGACCATAGCTCAGAAGTGGTTGACAATGCATTAAAATCTGGACAAGAAGAAAAAAAAAACCAAAAGGAGGAGATAAATATGAAACAAATAAAAATACGAAAACAAAAAAAGAGAACATAACAGCAACATAAAAAATGAAGAATAATAATTACGTTTACTAAACGATTTAAATTTTTACCCGATACAATGTAGCTCTAACTCGCTTTTGTATTGATTTTTTTTTTTTTTTCGATAAAAATTTTATAATCTATGTATAACTAACTTCTCTATCAGCTTCATACTTGAATATAGTTCTAGCACACGAAAACAAGATGGCGATACATTTAAACATTGGCATTAGCGGTGGGAGGTCAGTCTGCCGGCAGCTTCCATGGATGGATTGAGAATAGTGGAGCTCGATTGCTCGAAACTCACAGGCACGACACCGTGCAATGAAAATGCAATGAAGGAAATGGAACTTATGCGACAATTAAGACCTCAAGCATTTTGACTAGTCATATATTTAAAATTTTGACAAACGGATTTGACATCGATTGTTTTAAATATTTGAATAAAGTTTTATAAAAAATATTTATCTTTGCTTCGTTATTTTATTTCCAAAATAAAAATTGAATAGTTTGATGTATTATTGGTAAGTAGATATTACATTTTTCTATTTAAGATACAACCAGAAGGAAAAAAAGTAGGAAATAAATCTGAAATTTATCGCATGTCTCTGTAATGTCGTCATAAAAGTATTTAAAATCAATTCCAAAATGTCATTCACTTAACCCTAAAAAGCAGATAATAATAATAATGATAAAAATTTAATGTAGGTACCATGTTTTTATAACGGACTTAAAAGTATAAAATAATTTCCATAATCCTTATGAAGGATAAAACTATATACAGATTTCTAACTGTTTCTAAATTATCCTGAAAATTCATAGGCTTGGCAACTTTTGATAGTTATTAATAAACTTGTAAGATTGGAATCGAAAAACATGGGGCATTTTTATAATATGTTATACATATAAATAATTTTTATTTAAATATTAATGTTTAAAGATTTTCGTGGCATGAAAACGACTGAGGATCATATGGCGTTTTGACGCGAATACGTATTTAAAATTGCTTCCATAGTTGGAGGCAATTAAAAAAAAGGAATGATAACAAAATAGGGGGATACAGTTTTGGTAATGCAGCTGCATGTCTATCATCTCCATCCGAAATTTAATTTCACCACCGGATAGCTTAAGGATCAAAGAATTCGTTACGCTGAGTGAGGACTGAGACAGCATCGCGCGCGATGGAGGCGGAAGCGCCGCCATTTTGAGGTCATTTTTCTGCGCTTCAAGATTTCCATTTAGTATAACTTTTGACTCGGAGAAACTACGACGTTCGTTTGAGTTTCAATCGTCAGCTCTCGTCAAAATCTATCGATTGCATATATGAAACATTAGTGTAAAATAGTCATAGTGAATATTTATGGTGTTAAAATAAAAAAACAGCGTATTTTATATTTTGTATGGAAAATATTACCTGTTACGTACACGTATTCACGCACAACACACAACCACACCCCATTTTTTTTTGCTCACCAGCAGGAGCACGAAATGAAAATTGGCGGAATATTTCATTCGCCGATGGGTCGGACCACGCGTTCCGATTGGCCGAGAGGCCGCGCTAACTCACCGGCGGTGGGAGGTGTCGCTTGATGTGCGCCAGGCTGGGCGGGTTGTAGGCCATGTTGGCGAACACCAGCCTCTCCTCGTAGTCGTACTCGCACAGGATCTTGTTCTCGCACAGGTAGAACCGGTCACCCACGCAGAACCTGCGGACACGAGGGGAGGTGTCGCTTGATGTGCGCTAGGCTGGGAGGGTTGTAGGCCATGTTGGCAAACACCAGCCTCTCCTCGTAGTCGTACTCGCACAGGATCTTGTTCTCGCACAGGTAGAACCGGTCACCCACGCAGAACCTGCGGACACGAGGGGAGGTGTCGCTTGATGTGCGCCAGGCTGGGCGGGTTGTAGGCCATGTTGGCAAACACCAGCCTCTCCTCGTAGTCGTACTCGCACAGGATCTTGTTCTCGCACAGGTAGAACCGGTCACCCACGCAGAACCTGCGGACACGAGGGGAGGTGTCGCTTGATGTGCGCCAGGCTGGGCGGGTTGTAGGCCATGTTGGCAAACACCAGCCTCTCCTCGTAGTCGTACTCGCACAGGATCTTGTTCTCGCACAGGTAGAACCGGTCACCCACGCAGAACCTGCGGACACGAGGGGAGGTGTCGCTTGATGTGCGCCAGGCTGGGCGGGTTGTAGGCCATGTTGGCAAACACCAGCCTCTCCTCGTAGTCGTACTCGCACAGGATCTTGTTCTCGCACAGGTAGAACCGGTCACCCACGCAGAACCTGCGGACACGAGGGGAGGTGTCGCTTGATGTGCGCTAGGCTGGGCGGGTTGTAGGCCATGTTGGCAAACACCAGCCTCTCCTCGTAGTCGTACTCGCACAGGATCTTGTTCTCGCACAGGTAGAACCGGTCACCCACGCAGAACCTGCGGACACGAGGGGAGGTGTCGCTTGATGTGCGCCAGGCTGGGCGGGTTGTAGGCCATGTTGGCAAACACCAGCCTCTCCTCGTAGTCGTACTCGCACAGGATCTTGTTCTCGCACAGGTAGAACCGGTCACCCACGCAGAACCTGCGGACACGAGGAGGGGTGTCGCTTGATGTGCGCCAGGCTGGGCGGGTTGTAGGCCATGTTGGCAAACACCAGCCTCTCCTCGTAGTCGTACTCGCACAGGATCTTGTTCTCGCACAGGTAGAACCGGTCACCCACGCAGAACCTGCGGACACGAGGGGAGGTGTCGCTTGATGTGCGCCAGGCTGGGCGGGTTGTAGGCCATGTTGGCAAACACCAGCCTCTCCTCGTAGTCGTACTCGCACAGGATCTTGTTCTCGCACAGGTAGAACCGGTCACCCACGCAGAACCTGCGGACACGAGGGGAGGTGTCGCTTGATGTGCGCCAGGCTGGGCGGGTTGTAGGCCATGTTGGCAAACACCAGCCTCTCCTCGTAGTCGTACTCGCACAGGATCTTGTTCTCGCACAGGTAGAACCGGTCACCCACGCAGAACCTGCGGACACGAGGGAGGGAAAACATCGTCAGCGTGTTAAGGAGGGTTCGCGAGTGGAAAATTAAGAATTTTTCGTGTACTTGCCATATGACTAGAGACCTGAAAAATTCGCGGGTTCATTTCGTGTTATGCTAAAATTCCATTAATTATACCTTAGTGCTGCTTCTGTCATTGGTTCACTGTTAATCTGGAGGACTAAGGGCCAATTAGAGACCCTCACTCATAAAAGTGTCGAATCACAGACACTCAGTCGAGACGACTCACAAGTCAGCAGCCAATGAACAGTTGGCATTTGCCCATGTGTGTAGAGGATATTGGAGTCAATCCTGGAGGTCATTGAACCCGCGAATTTTTCCGGTCTCTACATGACTCTGTGTATACTAGTGGAATGGTTTATGACAGTCGTGTAGGAATTTTGACGGGTCGTGTGCGAACTATTTATGATGGTTGTAGCTTTATCTTTTTCCTTACAAATTAAGGGAAGCGCCAATCAGAGCACAGTAGAATGTGTTGTTGGCGTGAAATAATGTTTCGTTTGGAAAACAGGTTATGATGTAGTACGAAAGGAGTAGGAGATACGGAATTACTAGCATGATCTTAATAGATGACAAAATCTTTGGAAAACATTACACAAATATTTAAAAAAATAAGACTCTAGTTTGAATATTTATTTTGTTTTAAGATTTAGGAAATAAATTATCCGGGTGTGTTTCTGGTTAATTTTAGCTTTTATACGAGTATATAAATATATATTTATAATTCATGAATATATTTTCTAACTGTACAGCCATTTTATAGTGGCTTGGAATGGATGATATTAGCATTACATGAAATAGTTTTTATATATTAAATTTAAATATTCTCGATTCTTAATTGAATACGGATTCTAGGTTATGAGCTGAAATGTTGAAAATTTTAGGTTTGATCGTAGCCATTAGTCTGGTTTTTAAAGTAGGCACATAACCAATTTCGCCATGGATAAAATTGTTACATTAAACAAAATTATGAATAGACAACGATTACGAACAGAAATCCATTTCAAAATGCAGACGATAATTTAAAAAAAAATTCAACATAAGTTATATTTCTGCTATCTCGCCCGTTTTAATTGGTTGGAATTAACGACCACTAATTCAATCATAAACTGGACATTACTGAACCATGTATTCGTCGGCGCACAGGTTAAGTTATAGTTCTTAAGTTTTTCAATAGTAAACCCACCTTTAGGCCATTGAGTCAAGTGATGCAGTAATCACAGATTTAGAAATAGACAGGAGACAGCATGCTGTGACGTAGTTGAAGTCACATTTTTTTTTACCTCGCCATCACCATGTTGTCACGTCTAAAACATTGCGTAAATGGTGCTTGACCACGTCTATATATAGTTCGGAAAGAGCAAGGCAGGACAGGATACAGTTTAAGCACGGGTGACCACTCTCCTAAACGAAGTCACTGGTTTTACTGTGACATTGACGATGTTACTTGTTCAAGCAACACCTAAAGTGACACAGACCTGGAAAACCGATTTCAGCCAGGATGCTTTGCATATTCATTTGGCCGCAAGATAGACAGCACAATTTTATAATGTTCCACTACGTAGATGATCGGGCCTCATTAATTTTGACAGCCCCGTTTACTTTCGTGGGCAAACAACCAACAGCTATCGGTTAGGTAAGCAAATAACGAAAGTATTACCAAAAGAACAAAATGTTCTGTGCAGAGAAAACATCCAGTGGAAACACACATGTTGATATAGGGGCCAGTTGTCTTTGAATTTTTTCTTGACATCAAAATAACTCGCGGAATTACCAGATTTCCATTAATGGAGACATTGGGTAGAAGTTTTGGTAGCTCACACGAAATTTAAAAATAAACACAAATATGAACAAAAAAATTTACAACCATATGCTTAAAAACAATCAAATTTTGAAACAAAATATTATCATCAAATAAGAAATTAGATAATTTTTTTTTGATTGCGAAGAGAAACTCTATAATCATTTCAAATTTATTGCTAGTTTGTAAATATTTAAATTCTTGAAATGGTTTATGCATTATAATTTAATATATACTTATATATCTATTATATGGTTATGGTAAAGAAAAATGTGACTGATCTTGAAGGGTAATGTATACAAAAATTTAATAATATCTGCGAGTAACCACAAGTATGCCGAAAAGCCTCTGATTTTCATTTAAAACAATATATTTAAATTAATATTTAAAGTATATAGTCGTATATATGCCTGTTATTGTTAGTGTTTGATCGTCAAATCTGTATTGTAGCACCAGTTCAACAATTAAAATTTATAACAACGCAATTCTACATATTTGTATCCACCAGGTCTTGGTTATCAACAAGTTGACAAAAGTTACAAGGATAACCAGATTCGTTGAAATAATCTGAGTGCCTCTTTAATTTTAACAATATACAGACTTTATTCTGATGTCAATTATCCAGTTTATTTACGCTCATGAATGAAATATAAACCTACATCGCAGTTTTTTTTTCCAGATAACACCTTATAATTGAGTGTTCATTCAGTCAGCTTACCGACATAAATTGTGAGGTGGTAGAAATACTAATTATTTTAAAAGTGCTCTTTGATTCAAGGATTGGTTCTGTACACTGTGTTTTGATAGAAATCCTTCACCTCGAAAAGGTTCTTTCTTTAGCTGGCTGGCGTGTACCTAATAACATACGTAATATTGCTTTTGAGATTCCCCCACCCCTTCCTCCTCCATCTTTTACCTCCTGCTGAATCTAGGGTCGGCGGTACGTGAGAAGCCTGCAGAATGCGTTCACAAAGATTAAACCTCGTTATATGCACATGTGCTCTCAAACAATCTTAATACTAGATGTGCGGTCTGTGGTATGGCGACCGGCTGGTACAGTCCGCCGATGTCACAAGCAGACCTCAAAAAAAAGTATGGAGGCTTCATTTCAACACTTTCAGAGGGCGATGGTAGCTGTTTCGTTAGTTAAAGATGAAAGTTTAGCTGATTCAGCTAATCTGAAAACCTTGTAATCTATTCTTTGAATGATGTTTGCTACGTTTATTTTAACTTTTTTTTTTGTACAGAAGAACCCGAGTTCAATCTTCTTTCGTGATTAAATATTCCAGACATCTACAAAATCTTACAAGACAAATGCTTGAATGTATCTTCAACATACACTTCCGAACCCACGGGATAGCTGTAACCATCTCAAATACCCTTAGTTAAGCTGCTGGTTTGCACCGTATATCATAAAGAAACCTCAAGAACAGACAAACGGACGTGTACACAAGCACACAGAATACAAGTCAAAACTAGCCGATGTGAAATATTAAATGCAAAGACAGCACAGCGAATTCCGGGGAACAAATCAGTCAAAAAAATAAATCACAGCACAGACGAACACAATGGGACTGAAAACGATGAGAAAGTTGCAACGATAACAGTAAATTCAGAAAAAATAATATTTTGGACAACACAAAGAAAAACTGACGAACCCAATGATGACACTAAACAGATAATGTGGACAACACAACACAACGACAACACAACTACGAAAGCACAGCTTTTGTCTTAGGGATCGTCCATTAATCACGTGAGGCTCGAAAAGGGGGGGGGGGGGTTGGAAAAATCACGAAATATCACAAGGGGGGAGGAGGGGTGTAGAGAGATATCACGTGTATTTATTTTTTCACGCGATTTCTACTAAACGGAAAAGCGACGCGTGACCTTGACTCGCCGTAGCCAGGCAACAATATCCCCGCCCGGCTCGGCTTGCCAGTCGCCAGTAAGACTGTGATTTGGGCGCCGAATATACATGCTGTGCTTAATTTTCCAGAATTAAATTAGATTATACCTATATTTAAAGATAATATTCTGAAATTTTTAAAAAATATTTCGTACCGAAAAAATACACGTGATTTGTTTGGGGGGAGGGGGGTAGTCTAAAACCTCACCACAAATCACTAGGGGGGAGGGGAGGTTAAAAATTTGCTAAAAAAACATCACGTGATTAATGGACGACCCCTTAGGAAGCATACTGTGTTCGTCTGCGTTGTTGTAGTTGCTATATGCTTCCAGTCAGCTCAATCCGTTTCCATTTTCAACTTAAATAACATTATCATCATCTATTCAACTACATATATATATATATATATTCAGTAAAATATTACTTTTAACAAGGATAAAAGAGTTTTTAGGCTAGCTGCCATGCAATATATCAGTTAACTGCTTTTCTGTTTTTTTCTTTAGGTTACTGTACCTTCAGGAAAAAAAGTGTGTATATATATATATATGTATGTCAAAACAAGGTTTACTCATATGAAAACCGTTGTTCAAGTCCATTTTTATTTAATGATGTCAACTGATACATTACGTAACAAACATAAATAAACTTTTTATAGGTACTGTGATTAGCCTACTAGCCGCGTAAAATGTACATAACAAGGTTTTTTATACGTTGATTTTCTATTTTTTAAAACTGTTCATTTGAATTGTTCTTCATGTGAGTAAACCGAAAATACTGTTATGAATTTCACAATTTTTTGATTAAGGCATAGTAATTATAAAATGGCATTGCAAAGCGATTTGAAATAAAGAAAGCTTCTTCTGAAAAAATCCCCAAACCATTTCACAAAGGACAAAATTATGTGTTGTAATTAAGAAAAGGCAATCAAAATACAATCTTTGTTGTTTTTTTTTGCTCATGTAAATGTAATGATATAAATCTAGTATTTATATTCGTAGTTAAGCCCTTAAAATAAAAACTGTTTAAAGTTTAAAAAATATTTCATTATAAAAAGGAGAAAAGATAATTTGCTATATGTAAATTGTTGCAGAGATTCCCAAGAAAATGGTTTATAAACTTGTGTAGTATTTTTTATACTGTTCTCTGGAAAATTTATGGAATAAAAACCATCAGTGCAAACTCTGTTCTTTAAAACTCATGGTTTTGTCACCTGAAAATTAAAAAAAAAGGTGTATTTTGAATGTTATTTCATTACGTAAATAGTCGAGACCAATGAATACTGGTAACGTCTTACCTAAAGAGTTTCTAAGTCAGTGAATACGTCGTTCGTTTACATTTTAACTGGTGTTAATGAATAATGAAAACCAACCCGTTAATTCATGTTAGTTATTTCCTGCGCACACGCATTGGTAGAGACATGAAAAATTCGCGGGTTAATTTTGTGTTTTGCTAAAATTCAAATAATTATACCTTAGTGCTGCTTCGGCAATTGGTTTACTATTAATCTGGAGGACTGAGGGCCAATTAGAGACCCTCACTCGTAGAAGTGTCGAATCACAGACCACACGGTCGAGACGACTCACAAGTCAGCAGCCAATGAACAGTTGGCCTTTGCCCGAGTGTCTAGAGGATATTGGAGTCTATCCTGAAGGCCATTAAACCCGCGAATTTTTCCGGTCTATACGCATTGGTAGACATTTATCGATGTTGGGGACAGGTGGGTAGAAACTGATGTAATATTATAGTAATGACGTGACAGTACACTAAAAGAGTACGCTCACATAGAATCCCACATTTTATGCAGGGGGAAAAAAAACCAATATATTTTTATGAGTGCATTTCGCTGAGTTGGATATGTACGTGAACATTGCATGCGAAATGTTATTCGCCAGCTTATGTTGTGGGATAACATTTACGTTCTTACTTGCTGGTGAACAGCTACGTGCTTAAACATACTATCCTCCCCCCCCCCCCCCAACTAGTAAAGTTGAACTTCGTTACTGCATAAGTTATTATAACACGCCATTTGAATCAAAATCACTCTCCTGAAAATACAGTTTAAAAAACCACATTCATCCACCCTTAGCGCATTATTAAATGCTTTTCGTAACCAGACATCACTCGGATATGTTAAGTCGCGTTGTTTTGTCTGAAGCGCTGCATAACTTATGTGTGCCCGTGTAGGCGGGGCACTCAAAGCTACGGTTACAACGGATGCGTGTTCTGACGAAAATAAGTCGTGACGAGGTCGCCACGTTAAGCAATATGTCTTTACTATGGACGCAGAAAAAAAAAATTATAATTTTTGAATTTGCAAACAAGTGACTGTAGGATATTCAAGAAAATAATTGTATATTTCAACATTGTAGGTATCATACTGAAATACTCACAAAACTTTATTGGTCGACTTCAAATATCTCAAAGAGCTTTTGATACACTCATTTATCGTCTCTTGCAGCCAACAATCCGTTAACGTATTCGGTTTATCCACCACTCATTAACGAATACTTAAATATCGGGACTTTCAAAGAAATACGCATCGTCCATGGGTTCCATCATGTACCAGACCACGCTTGCGCTGAACAACTGTGAGCTGGCGAATTCATTTCCCGTCCGAACACAAACCCGCCGTGACCGTAGCCTAAGACACCTCGCCCAACGACAGGGCCGGCGCGTCCATATAGGCGAACTAGGCAACCGCCTAGGGCGCCAAATAGCTGGGGGCGGCGCAGCACGACACATAACAGCTGATACAATATGTTTAACGATTATTGAAACTAGATGAAAATTGATTTTTGTAACAGTTTGGAATGTTTATATTGATATAAGTAATAATTTAAAGTCCACGGTGACCTGTTTATGATTTGTAATAAGTAAAAAAGTAAAAAAAAAACTCAAACCTGCTTACATTTGATTGTTGACAAAATCTTAGGCTTAAGTGATGTATTTTGAGGCAAAGAAATTTTTTTTTTGTGGTGCCCCGGGGGGGGGGGGAGATTAAGGTTTTTCGCCTAGGGCGCCAATTTACCTTGCACCGGCCCTGCCCAACGACTTCGTTATGATTTCGCCTTCGACCACGCGAATCCCCAAAGCCTAGCGCGGGGAATCCCCAGACGGCATCGCGGGCTCGTGAGAAACAGGGCAAGCCCAGTCCTGGTGGTGTGACTCGTCCGATGGTGCGGCGCTCTTTCCCGAAAGTTCTCCCGAGCCTCGTACGCACGTCCAGCCCCCAGGGAGGAGGGAAGTAAGAAGTATTTAAGTATGGGGCTGGTGTGCTTTCTGGGGGTGGGGTGGAAGGAGGGGAGCGTCTTCCCTTGCGCCATCAATATTTAGGGTGTCCAACTGCACCGTTCCCCAAACCCTCCTTCCTCTTTTATTTTCCGGTTTTCCCATCGCGGGCGCAGCTGCCAGCGAGCAGAGGCGTCGGTGCGTGTTCTTGCGGCGGAACAGACGTGGCGCCAGCCCTATCTCCGAGTCCCCGCACGGGCCAGCATTAGCACCAAACTCTAAACGTGGAACCGCATAATCTACTGCAAACCAACAGATGTGTCACTGCAATTTCCCCCCCCCCTCCCCTACCCCCTGCCCGGCTAAAACAGGTCCATTATGAATCAGTTCACAGCAATGTTACCTTTCCGTCCCCCTCTTCCCAGAGAAATTTCACCGGTTTTACTACAATTATAGTTTTAATAGTTTCATATTCAAAATAACAAATAATTTTTTTCTATGGCATATGACCAAAAAAAAAATAATTTTGAGCGAGTCTGTCATTACTCGCCAGTGATGTGTAAAAACATCTGACATAGATTCACGTGTTCTCGTGTTACAAATAAACTTATTATACGAAACTCGGACACGAAATTTTACTTGGAATTCGTAAAAAAAATAATACCGAGTGATAATTACTGCCACTGTAATTCGTTGCCGTAGCAGCTACGTGGACTATCGAATCATTCGACTTGCAGAGAGAAAAAATGTTAAACCATATAAAAGAAACGGTTCCGATAAAAGCAAAAAAAAAAAAGTTTGGTACTGATTTTTGACAATGAATTTGATTAAACTACTACCAAACTTGTTAAAATGCATTAAAAAGTTGATGCTATAATGTTTCCCTTTGGCTTTGTGAACTTTGGTTCGCGCCATCCGCCACAGATGGCAGCACCGTGGTTACACACTTCCGTTCCACGCCACCTCCGTTCCATTCAAAAAATTACTCCTACCAAATTCCGAAAAATCGAGATTTAAGATGTCTACACATAAAAAAATCCGAGATTAGATATTGTCTCAATGAATAATGAAACACGTTCAGAATTCCATAGAAAGAACCAAGACAGTAAAGTAAAAACAAACCTAGCATGGAGAACAACTGCACGAGCAGTGAAATCGGTGAAACAAAAAGGAAAATCCTTATTAACAGCCAGCAAGCATCAACTGTGGACAGCAAGACAGTGCATACAGCACAGGCATCCTGTGTTGACATAGGAAGCTTACTTTGTCCGCCTGTATTATCTTTGCGTGTTGCCCTCGTTTATGTGCGATCAATTTTTTTTCTCCTGCTTATGTGTTCGTCTGTGCTGCCATATTTGTATCGTCCTTTCATACAGAAAATAAATGCTCGTGAAACCTCGAAAAAATATGTTTATGCACAAAAATAGCAATAAAACAACTGTAATGTGTGAAATCACAGCTCACAGTGGTACTATCATAACTTAGAAATAAACTATACAGAATTTTTATCTTATGCCCTTCATAAATTGTGTTAATTCTAAGTTTGTGGTTCGTCTTTGTTTGTTTCTAAGTAACGTGTTCCTAAGTTATGACAGTTATAAGCTGTGATAGTTATAATTTATGAAGCTTATAAGTTATGTGCTTGACGTTGTGTGTTTATAAATACCTTTTTTTATAAGTTATGACAGTTCTAATTTGTATTTCAAAGTTATGATATTTATAGAATTTTTATAATTAATAATGATTCAAAGTTATTATTTTTCTAAGTTACGACAAATTTGTTACGGCGTGGTAACACGGATCGCCGGACCACTTCAGGTGGACAGGTTTAAGTAAACATGTTTATAAACGTGAAAGTGTACGGTTACACGGCAGTTGGTACAAAGCCTGTTCAACATCAAAATTGATTGTTTACTCTCATCGAATGAATGTATTGTGGATCATATTAATTTGAGCAAGCGTACCTCTGTTAAAGAATTACCGCCAGTATTAATTTTAAAATAATAAATTATTTACTATTTGATTTTTTTTTGTTACAGTCGGTAAAACATTACACGACCTTGTGTCAGGAACATTCCCCATCTTGCAATTTTTTCGCAAAGAAATGTTAATACTATCAAGATTCAGCAGCCAACATCAGAAGCTTACGTAGAAGAGATATTGTCCTGAACTATGTACTTTGCCAACCTGTTTAGGTTGAATGAGAAATGTGTGTAACCGCACGCAAAAATTGAACATGTTTTCCTGAAGAGGTCGAGAGTGGCGTGTAACCGCGTCCTTAGTTCTGAAATTCGGGGTTGTGTGATTATAAATTACGTGTTTTTATTTTCTATGTTTTTTACAGTTATAAGTTATGATGGTTCTAACTTATCTAAGTTATGTGTTCTAACTTATGACTGTATAAATTGTATGGTATTAATGAATCTAGAGATTAGGAAAGTAAACAGATGAAGCATTAGCCGTCAGACGTGAAGCCATTCATCCCCCTCCCCCTCCTCAATTTTCTTCTTCTGATTTTCACATACAAATATGGCGGACAGGACGTTTGTTTATATTTGTTTCAGCTATTCTAGTCGGATTTTTATTAACGACTGTAGTTAAGCTGTTCGGAAGATAATATCAAAATATAAGTGGTATATATATATAGTATATGTATATATATATATATATATATATATATATATATATATATATATATATTTCGAAAGTCCCAAAGAAATTTCCATAATACATATGTAATGATAATGATATGAGTTGGCATTTCTCTCCAATTTAACCTCCAATACAGATACAGCTGATATATTCGTAAACAAACAGCTGCCATATTGACACGTGTAGTAGGCTACACTGGAATCCTCCTCCCTTTCCCTCGTCTATAATCGGACCTTATGCTCGCTAATCTCCGCGTGGATCCCGGCCGCGCCCACCTGTCGGCGGCGAAGAGAGCCGAGAAGGTTAGCAAAGTGTGGGGGGGGGGGGGGGAGGCGGAGGTGACGAACAAGTCCTGCCAACTGTTACTGGGAGAAACTTCCTCCAGGCGGCGCCCTCGGGGGAAGCTCGGCTGGCGGGCCTCGCCATCCAAAATGCAAGATGCGCCGCGCCGCCTGTCAGCCTCTTGACGCCCGCTCTCTCCCCGGGGGGAGGGGGGGGGGAGACGGCGGTGTTGCGGCGTCTCCTTCCCGGGTCGGCGTCAATCAGGGCCGACGCTGCCCTCGGCGCCGCCCAGACCGACGTCTAGCGTCTGCTGCCTCGGCGCGCCCTCAAGGACGTAACTAGAGTGGGGGGCACACGGGATTTGTGCCCTCCCCCGGGGGTGGTGGTGGTGGATATTTACTTGAATATCGTAGCGTCGGAGGGCAGACGAACTGGAATTATTTTCATTTTTAAATATACATACACGAAATTCATTAAATATATTTAAAAAAAAAAAAAAAAATTGGTTTGTCTGTAAAGTCGGTTCACGGACGATAGTTTAACGTGACAACGTCGTAACAAAACATTGATGAAATGGTTGCATACTTTTATGAATAAAATTTAATAATTTTTATTGAATTATCACTATTTTGTACGGATACAAAGAAGGAGTGAAATGAAATCTACAATTTAATTGATAAGTTTACTTTTATTTGCACTCATTAATTCAAATATGTTTATTATTTTAACGAAGAGATTATTTTAACTATAAGTTTTATACGTGTTTGCTATTTAACTTCTTCCAATATGTGTTATCCTGTTAAGGATAGAATGACGATAGGAAAATTAGGAAACAAATGGGAGTGTTTCAAGTTTAATGTGCCTCGAAAAAGTCAAATCGATGGTTGTTCCAATCGTGTGGAAGAGATATAGATGCGGCGCAAGCGTACAATGAGCGTAACGGGACACAGCGTAACGGGACAATGTACGGAACGGAACACTTTTTCGTGCGTGCAGTCGGTGTTCATCGATTGATTAGACGTTGTCACGTTAAAAAACCTGGTATATTTCGTGTACTATTCAACTTGCGATGTATTTAAAAATCAAGCCATTGCAAATAAATCTACTTTTTTTTCCATCTTAGATGAATCAGAAATATTTTTGGAATAGTGGAATTAATATGTGGTGGCAACATGAGGTGTTGTGGTTTGGGGGATGCCAAGACGAGTTCTTGCCCCGGGTGGAAACTAGTCTTCTTACCTCCCTGCTCACCGCGATGCATGCAGTCTGTGTACGTGAAGTTTGTCTCACATTGGAGAGCTCTGAAAAGCCAAGGGGTGGCCATGGTAAGCGTGTGAAGTAGTTTTTCTCCCCCCTCCTTCAGTTAATTGTTGGGCCATATTGGTTGGACGCCCAAAACATTGGCTGAAGTGTAGTGTTCGCATTGTGGAATAGTTTTACGTGACTCTTTTTTTTTATGAAAGTGATTGTTTTTGATGATGGAGATTCTAATTCATACTTACTAGCCATCATCAAACGTTATCATCCACCATTTACGCTAAGTTATGGGCGGTACAATATGGCCATGGCGAAGTTGAAAAGTGACTTCAACTACGTCACCTGACAATTCCTAACTCCAATTGAAAAACAGTACCCGTTGTACCCATTTATCAACTGTTTATTGCGAAGCTACGTAAAACGAAGGCAATCTTTCAATGATTCTGGCAATGGGGAACAAATTAATGGACATACACCATTTATGGACAACAAGAATGACTAGTACACAGTATCATCGTGGGGCTTGTCTGTGCGTCGCTGTCTTGCTCATGTTTGTTGTTTGTATTTACAGTTGTTATAAAGTTTGTATTTTATTGTTGTCAGCCCATTGTGTTCGTTTGTGCTATGATATTTTTCTGACCATTTAATTTCATCTGAGTTTCGCCTGTTTACTGTGCATTTATCCGTTATTGAGAATTATCTGTGACATACAGTGTAAAATAGCAATGGTGTATAATAAAAATTTTTAAAAACAATTTAGTGGAGTGCCAAAAGTTAATAATGGCTGGCTTATACAAATACTGTTGACGCATCAGCGTTTGACATTGAAATAAAGTAAGGGAATGACTGCAACTGTAGATAATAATATTTTAAAAGACACAATTTTACAGTCCCGGAAAATCTCTTAGTGTGTGCTCTCTGAAATAACGAGGGCAAAATTTTCTATATTATACGATACAACACTTATGACCTAAAAACTGTTGACACCAAGATAGTACATTTTGGTATGTATAGTACGTTCGCGTTCATTTGTATACTTTTGAATGTCAAACCTATAAACTTATATCCTGTTCACTGTGCACATCTTCACCAAAAGTCCAAACTTAAATATTCAACGCAAAACCTAATTGAACACGTTTGTGGACGACGTGAATTCATGAAATTGTTACTGTAACACACATTTAACAATAGTCATGGCCCATTTTGGTAAGTACACAATTTTAAAATCATGCTGCAGCTAATAAGAAAAAGTGTTGAAGATATCTTCCCGCCTTATGCTACAGGCAACATTCAAGTTGCTCTGGCAAGTAATGATAACTTCATTCCTAAAAAAAATATGATGATACTTGAGATTAGTGCGAGTGTATGTTATGCTTAAGTTTGACCACGTGTTCACTGAGAAAAATGAGCATAGGAAGGAAATAGCTACACAAAGAATAAGTCAACATACTGTAGTAACAGCAACAGGATTATCTGTATAGAGAACACTCGCTCCACTTCTTGAGCGCTTAGCTCCTAATGGAGAAAATATAAGAGACATCGACCCCAAACTTCACCTCCAAACATCCCATCGGATATACTCCACCTCAAACTATCCAAACTAACCATTGTGGAGCTAAACAAAAAAAATTAATCATAGAGGACTACGACCCATTTGAGAGCTTCACTTAATGTTAGGTACTTGACCCTAAACATTACGTTGAAAGACTTATCCCTTAAACTTCCAAATGGTTTCTTTATGTACATATATTTACATAGATGAATTAAATAATATTTTGAACTTAATTGTAGTGAGTTAAAACAAAGCTGGAACAAAATTATGGTAGAATATCGCTTGAGATAACTAATCGTTCCTGTATGCAGGTCATTTGCACCGAAGTTTGGTTGCTGCGATCGTGGTTCTTGTTGCTCAGTGCCGGATGTGGCAGGTTTGTTGTGCTGGTGTTCCGTGCGGAGAGGAATCCTGCCCTGAGAGTTACAGGACAGCCATCTCTCTCGGCGGAGCTTCTCCGAGCAGTTGACGTCTCGCGGGCCCTGCAACAGCGGCCGTATCTCCTGCCTGGGAAGGGGAGGGAGTGCTGCTCGAACCAGCGCCAGGCGGGCAGGAGGGGAGCGCGGCTGGTTTGAACAAGTCGGCGGAAAGGGGAGCCGAGTGTGGGAATCAGTCAACCCGCGAGACGCCAACCGAAAACTTCCTCCTCCACTCTCGCTTTTTGAGCTTCTTAATCGCATCTGATCTCCTTTCTTTCGCCTCTTAAAAACTTCCAAACAGTTCTTGATCACTGCCAACGCAACGTCCTATCCTTTCCTTCGCGATTTATTCCGTTCCGTAGGGGTGTCCAAGTTGGCTTCGCTTCTGTCTTCACGTCATGTGTGCAGTTGCACCCAGTGCTTAAAATTTTACAAACGATTTCCTAATTTCCTTTTACTGACGTTAAATACACTTGGATTTGTTTTGAAAGCATAAAAATGGATAAAAAAATTTTGATTACATTCTAACTTGGAAAAAAAAAACAATGTATATCAACTTGGTTGAAACTTGATATTGATACTGTTATCACCGTGATGTTATCTGATAGTTCTTTATTTACGGAATATTCTTTCCTTCGGTTACTTCCAAAGCAGTAGGTTTTCAATTCCAACTTCAAGTCCATGTGACAGCGTCAATTGAATTATGTAAAGTTGGCATTCTTTGTTTATCATAATTCACGAACATTAAATCCAAAACATTTTTCTACCTTCTATAGAAAGTCATAAATATCAATGATCTTTCTGAGATAGTTTCAAAATAATAAAATTCAGAAGTTCTATGTTAGGTAAATCGTCTTATAATGTTAGGATGAAATTATATTTGATCACCCAACTAAGAGCTATGATACATGGATTTTGAGAAAACTCTAATATAATAAAATTGATTATTGGTTTTTTAAACCTTGGAACAGTATGTAAGTAGCTTCATTTCAAATAAACTTCGCTGGCAGCAGTGAAAGGACAAATTTTGGTCTCGTAAGACAGTAATATGCACTGAACTGCACATAATTTATTGTTTATTACTAAAAGAAAAATAGCTGTGCCCACGGTATCACTTACTGAATTTTTACAAATAATTTAATGGATTTAGAATAATGGGTTTGCCCTTAAATATTGTTATAACATTAAAATTCAGTAATAATATTCAAATGAAAGAAACACACACTTAATATAACTTTTAAATATTAAAACAAATAAATATTAGATACCACATTGAACAAAATAAGGACTGAACGTTTGACTGGTTGTAGATAAACGAAGAATTTATGCATAGATAACTGTAGTTATTATGAGCAAGTAAAGTCGTTGTAACACAGACTTCATCTTGTGTTCCAGATGACCAGATAATTTCGGGTTAAATATGTGAAATATGTCTTAGATGTTACCATGAAATTTCTAGTTAACGGCTAAAATTTTTGTATAAATGCATACTGTTGTTCGCGGATTTTAAGAAAAGGAAATTTTCAAAAGACATTTTTTCCAAAACAAATAATTTTTATTTGTTTGGATTTTAGATTCATCCCTTGAAAAAAAACTAACGGTAAACAAAACATGACAGTCAACATACCCCTTCCAGTTTTATATAGCGTGTGAGTTCTGTGTTTGTACGGACAAATATAACCAGTAGGTTTCATTCAACTGATTATTTAACCTGCAACAATTTGTGTCATCTTACGGAGCTAGCTTTAAATGGTATTCTAACTAAATTCCTCAGAGTCAGGTTTTTAGGAAGATTTCTAATAAAGACTGAATACCTATTGTAGCCGTTACCATGGCGTGACTTACGGAAAATTTTTTTAATATAATTTTTCGTTTCATGGTCCATAACCCAAAAACCATTGTCATTTCAAAAGTATATATATATATTTTGTGTGTGTAAACTATATATTACATTGTTTTGGACATGAAAACTGCTGTAATTTTGCACCAATAACTTCCAAATTGATACATAAAATAAAGTTATGGAAAATCTCGGTTGATTTCGTTAATGGACAAAATCCGACCAAAGGGGTTGAAATGGGGAAGGTTTTAAGAAAAGAAAAAAAAAAAGAAAAATCGCTATAACTCTCGTAATATGAAAAATATCCAATCCGTTTGAACGTATTAGCACAAAAAACTTTTGTCTAAATACATTTTTGATACGACCAACCATAACTGCAAGGGGTGAAATAAAAAGTGTTGGAACGACAAAAAAAAAATCAAAACTTTTTTAAAAGGGGAATACCATCACATCGTTTAACTTGTATGTAAATTGTATCATTTTTATTTAAATTTTGTCTGAAACAGGTTTTGATAAGACCAACCATTACTGCAAGGTTTTGAGGAAAAAAACAGGCGTAGAACAAATAAAAAAATGGTAATTTCCATACCATGTACACTATTAAATCCGTTATTATCTATTTAAAATAATCAAAATTAAAATATGTAAATGATTATATTTGTAATTTTTGATGTTACAAACACAATACATGCGGTAAATGCATCTATAGGACCCACTTAGTAACTGTGACACATTATATTACTTACACTTTACTTCTGAGTATTTGCTTTACACATTAGTGTGAAATGTGTGATATGCATTTATATGACGATCGTACATTTTATGACTAAGTTTGATTTGAAATTGCTGGATAAAATTGTTTTTTCTTTATTTGTAAAATGCTTACCAACAGTTCCAAAACTTAAAGAAAGCATACCATGTATACAAACAGACGAACACAGACGCGTACATATAGCCGACAATATACGTACAAATACATGAAGCTGACAAACGGTGAACAACGATAAAAGGTATAATAAGTAGTATAATACGTAAACTTTATGACATAATAGTTAAAATATAAAGAGAACAATAAAAAAATAGTAACAGTTGAAAATATTAGTAAGACTATATTATAAAATAATGAAATAACAGTAAATGATTAATAAATAACTCATATTTATTAATAATTTTATAAATGGTTTTTTTAACAAGTTGGTTGTTAAATTGTAGCTACATGAAATACACATGTAGGTAATAATAACGCATCCTGTTTCACTTCTAAAACTCCAATATTCAACGATTCAGGCACAAGAAGACGTCATTAATAAACTGCGCATGCGATGTTAAATTGCGAAACATACTTCATGTGAGATTAAAAAAAAAAAATACCAATTTTTTTTGCGTGGTCTCACTCGAACGAGGTTGAAGCATCCCGTCATTAATTACCTGGAACGCGTTATCTGCACGGAGGGGGGAATATTTTATCTGTGACACCCCTGTTGCGGCGCGCGCCCCATCAGTCAAACGCTTTCCGTCTCCCCCGACGCTATCTAAAGATTTTCTGTCTGTTGAAAAATGCTACTTAACTTTCACGCAGAACAAACTTTCTCCCTCTCCACCCCTCTCCACATCCTCCTACCCGACTTAAGAGTGGGCGCAGCGGAAAAAAAAAGTTGGGAACGAGGGTGAGTTTTTTTTTTTTTGGTAAAGGGTAGGAGGATCTCTTACACGCTCAGTTCCCCCACCCCTTGTCTTATCTGAGCTTCTCTCCTCGGAACAACCGTTCACCGGAGCACACGTGAGAGGAAAAAAAAATTCCTAGTGTAACTTTTCTGATAAAATTAAACTGTTTCCGAACTCCCAGTGTGATTGCTTATTTGAAATTTATTTCCTAACCTTCACCTCGTTTCCTTTATCTGGAACCGCAAAACTTTATTGAATAGTAAATGTGATGACTGAGATAAGTGTACAATTGGCAAAAAAAAATATATATATATATATCAGTGCCGGGATACAATTACAATTAGTTTGAAAATATATACACACCGTTAGGTATGTATGTATATATATTTCAAATTATTTTTCACTACCTAATAACCCGCGGCTTTAAAAGAGGTTTTTACTGAATAAGTAGACAAAATAAATTGTCAGATGCATAAAATATTTATTTCATAACACAACTGTTTAAGAATTATATTTTTGGAATAGTTATGCGAAGGCCATTTTTTAATACAGACTAACTAACTATTATTAAAACTTATATTTCCGAGTTTTCGAAGATATATTTTACCTTGGTGAAATCACATTAATATCGTTTTCATTTCATGAGTTAGACAATTTAAAAAATTTTTTAAACTCTCACCTAAATTATATAAAGAAAGTTGATGCTATTTTTTACACTAAACATTTTATGTACAATGGTTAGAGATATTCTTAGAATTATTAAATAATTTTCCCTTATTACAAATACAGCCCAATTTTTAAGGATATTTGATATAATCACATCTTTATTTCTTGAAATATAAAATACAAATATCAAATTTATTACACAATATATTATTTGACTCTTAGTTTACTTTGTATTACTTAAACAAAATCCCTAAATTTTTTACCCCTCACCTAATTTCCTACAGGTATACCAATTGGAAAATTAAGAAATAAGTAAATATGACAATATCTATTAACGAAACAAAATCCAAACTGAACCCTTTATCTCTTTTAACCGCATATTTGGACTCCAAAGCAGTTATTATTAAGTTATATTTATATATAGTTATAATTATTTTCCAATAATGATATAATATATACCATATCATTTTTATTTTTTAAATAATATTAACCCGTGTTACAACTTAAGAGGTGACATTTCGGAAAATGTTGAATAAGAGAAGGTAGGTTAAGACATGTTTATTAAATAGTTCCCATTCTTAAATTAAGTTTGATGTGATCAGAACACATTATTTTTTAATGCCAAATCACTATTTTCAAAATTTCATCTTTTAAATGTAGAAAATCAGTATGTTGTAAGAAAGAAATTGTAGATGTTGCATGCCTGTAAATAATACCACATGACTTCATTCCACTTGATTAGCTTCAGAGATACGACTTTTTCAATAAAAAAATCAATTACTTTTCCACCCCTTTTACGTCGAATATAGAAACATGGTGTAGGTAAAGATAATATCAAATAATAATTTTTACTTTATTCTTGCTCAGTTTTTACCATCATCTTAATTTTTTTGGATATATGATGTGATATATTTAATAAACTCTGAGTCAATTTATGGGAGTGCACTATTTGTTTGATGTTCATGATTTTCGTAATGCATTTATTTTGTGCGACTTTCACAAGCCTGGTGCCAATTGTCCGTATGGATCTTGACCTGCCACAAAATGATAGAGAAAATGAGGTATGGAATGAACTAGGTCTTCTGCGATTGGTCCACATTTCATGTAAAAAATCCTGGGCCAATGAGGAACCATTGACAAAATAAATACCGAATAACTGGCAATCCAGCCCAGACATCTCTCAAGTGATCAGCTAGTGATCACAGGATGTCCTAATGTGTAGAGGATTGTTGATTCCAGACCAAGAAACCAAGAAACCTAGCGGAATTATTTTTCTAATTTCCTAGCCATTGCTTGTGGCGATGGATCATCCCAGGATTCGTGTGGAATAAAGCCAGCGTGTGCAACAGCCTAGACCATAAGGAATTAATAGACCGTGATCCCAATCCATGCCACATTAAGTCTTGGTATCACACGCCATGTTGATTGTTTTTTTTTTTCATTTTGTTCATCATTGCTGTTTCATAAGTTTTCTGCCAAAAATATGCCAACATATATTAACTTAGTGTAATATAATGGGTGCTAAAAGTCGCGCAAGTGATTAACAAAGAATTGCGCACCTTTCTACACCCAATTTGTTACACTAAGTGAATATCTGTTGAAAATATTCGTGGCTTAACAACGTGCCACTTGTCTTAGCGGCTAATCGTGAATTTAAGCAGTAGATTTTTTTTCCGCAGTAGATTCTTTTACCCATTTTCTTTTATCAGGTCGCTATATGTGGATTTGGTGTCTTTAGTGAATCGCTGTTGACGAAAAGTAATTCAGTTCATTAATAAATAAATCTTTAAATGCACCACTTGTCGCTCCTGTTGTAAAATGATTCCATTGAAATTAATTACGGATATAACAATTATATCACGCTAATTTTTTTCTGGCGCGATGTCAGTCCAAAATATTATATATATAAATATATTTATATATCACGATAGTGACAAGTTTTTTTGTGCCTTTAGACATTTGTTCAATCAAAAATTATCTATGGGCTCAGTGTTCCATCTTACATACTTTCTATAAAATATTTATAAAATATACGCTCCAACGTCCGCCTTGGGAAGCAATTTAACTGAGTCGCAGATACACTTAAAAAATAATTTGATAATTGTAACTGGAATAATCACTTACAAGTACAGATATTTGTAAATTCACATGAAAGCAACTGTATTGCTACAAAATAATATTCGCAATAATACTGGGCTCGAATTATTTCCCAGGAATTGACGGTTGGTGTTGTCCCGTAACCTTCATTAGTTAAAAGTTATTTGTCAAGCGTTCCCTAAATACCTTTTTCTTTTTTAGTTTTAACAGCATACATTGATGAGCATAATGAATCTTAATAAAGTACAAGCTTTGAATGTTCGTTTACCATTTCCGTGGTTTGCAAAGACTTGGTTCGGAATGTGGCGCAAGCGTCATTTGGTGAGGCATAGGCGTCCCTGCGAGGCCGAGGTGTCCGGAATGGTTCCGGCCGTCGCCCATGTTGTGCTATGGGGGTTACCATATGTCTTGGATGGCCTTCGTGGATGATGCATAAGGCCAAGTGCCGAACAGCTGTTGGTAGTGACGCCGAGTTCTTCGGTGACAAGTGAACTCGAGGACCCAAGTAAGTAAGTAAGTAGTTTATTGACACAGAATATATATATGTATGTATGTATGTGTGTGTGTGTGTGTGTGTGTGAATTGGCGCCTAGCATTTGAGGCTACCCTTAATACAATGTGAATTATTACGTGCTCCAGCCATATCGGCTCATTAATGTGACACATAAGAAAATCGAGACTCTTAAAAAAATAGTAATAATAAGGAAGAAAAATAACTCACATGTTCTGACACTAATATGGAAAATTAAAAAAAAAAAAAGAAACAGATTTTTTGGAGCATAATTCTTATCCTATCTTTGGGATGAGGAGGAATGTTATTGCTCGCTTTATATCGTTGTGCACATCACATCTGTGACAACTGAGTACATAACAACAATAATGAATGTTTACATCACGAACAAAAACATAATACATAAACATGTGAAAAAAACCATAAGAATTAATAATATACCTTAGAAAAACCTTATGTATGAAGGTTTATTTTAAATGGCATAAATAGTGCAGACATAAACTAAACTACACTCTGGTCTGACCCGAGTTTACACCTACGAAGCGAATAAGCGTCACGGCGCATATGAGTAGTTATCAAAAAATATGCATACGTTCACAAAATATTCCTTTGGAAAAAAAAAGCTGCCGAGAAAAAGAAAGATATTGTTACGTACTATGTGCAACACATAGCTATGGTATTTTTTTAATACATGAAATAAGTTTTTCGAGATGATACTAACTATATATTACGAAAACTGGCGCATAATTTTATATTTTAAATTGATGTTTCATTCGAACATAATATTTTTAAACCACGTAAAAGATAATTGAATATCCAACAATTTTATTTTATTTTATCGTCCTTATTATGTGCACAGTTAATACTGGAAAGATATTCAGTGAGCGGTAAACAAATGAATTTGAACTATTGCATGTACTAGGACAATACAAAGCATAAATACCCAGGGAAAAATACGAACCCAGTATTTATGTGAACATTTTTGTAGTGACACAGTAAATATATCAATATACAAATATTTGTAAGTTAATATGAATATTTCTGTTTCATTTACAAAAAAAAAATAATCAAGGGGGACAAGTGTGTGGACAATATCGTGTGTATTTATTTGATGAATTAATTTTCAATTATTTTGTTTAAATTCATGTGAATGTTATTTAGAAAATGAAAATACTGTTCATTAATTGGGCTGTCCTTTAGAATCCTGTTTTCCCTCAGTTTGTAACAAAATCATACAACAGTACTCGTAACACACTAACAGATTATAAAATACGTTTTACAATATTGTGAATACAGATCATTCTGTTGCTGGTAATGAAGTAAGTAACTGCTACCTTTGCAATCCTGTTACATACAAGTTCTATAGTCCTTTCGCTGCTCATTGTTTTTCACTGAAAACTTACAAATAAATCACAGCCCACCGCGTGGTATTTTAATATAAAAATATGTTCCTAATTACTAATTTTGCTACGTGATCCCATTGTCGCCTACCCGAAAAATTTTTTTCTGTCCTGACACGTGAAACACTGTTATGGAATAAACATTTCGCTTGGTTCCAGAAAGAATTAGCAAAAACCTAACTTTAGCCAGTGGCGGTGTTCTGGAGCGCCGAATTCAAACGTCGTGCCGTTGCTCTAACGTCTTTGGTCCGGTCGCGAATCTCCTTATGTTTCTTCTCCACTGTGAACTCCGTAAACAGCTACTTTCGTACGTGCTCATTGATTGTATCACGCCAAGAGATTTAAATGAACGCTTACGGAACTTTTGCAAAATCCGGTACAGTTTCGGCTCAGAGAACCACACTGTTAAAAAACTTTTCTCCTGAAATTTACGGAGAACGCTGGTTTAAAAAGTATCCAGGGATCTTCGTAAACTGACGGATATCTCCGTTAAATTACGGGTGCTATGTTAAATTACTTTGAACAAGAACAATATTGGCTTAATAGCAAAAAAGTCAGAAAAAAAAATTGTTACGGCTCGTAAAAAAAACACTAGTTCATTTACGTGTCTTATCCCATAACTCAGAAGTCGAAATACACGCTTGGTTTCTACGAAGATCCAGTTATCTGAAATTACGAAGAACTCATTAAATTGAGGCGAAATCTTCGTCAAAAATTCCGTACTTTCTAAGAGATTTTTTTTCCTAACCTAACTAAAAACTAAGTGTGTCTGGGAGGGGTCCGAGTTTGGGAGGGACACTAAGTGCGTCTCAGGCGGAAGCCTATACGCTCTAATCTATTAGCCATGCATGAGAGGTAGCATGCATCATGTGCTAGGAGGGGGATTGGCCAGCCATGGCTGCAATTGGCGCCATGACTAACTCCCCTCACTGACTATACTAGACTAAAACTAGATAAGTTGGGCCCAGATAAAACCTGCATTGATACAGGAAAACCCCTGGGCACTTACATGCGGGATGCAAAATTTCATGCATTAATATCAAGCAGGTTGGTTACGGGAAACCGAAGAAGAGTTGGACAGAGTAGAAAAGAGTCTACCATGCAGGGCTTGGGCGATTGGACTTTATTTCCGCATTGGTTTTGGGTGGCACTGGTTGTTTCGGGGGCGACTTTTATCGTTTCCCGCTGGGCTGCCAGCCAGCCCTATTTAAATTAGGAAGTGTGAAAGTTTTAAGAAATAATTGATTCTGCGCTGGATTTAACCCTGCAAATGTGTTGTATTTCTAATACTGCACATGTTATTTTTTTTTTAAATCCACGTCAAGACAGAAAGTAGGAATGTCCTTCTAGCAGAAGCGGCTCCATGTCAGGAAAAACAGGGCAATCGCCCATGGCGCTGCTTCCATCGGGGCCCCGTGTAGGTGCTTTAAATATTTATTTATTTTTGTTTGTAAGTGTTCTGTTAAAAATATGCACATTAAAGGGAAAAGGAAAATTAAATTTTTATGATCTTGTAACTTAATGTAGCTAGTCAATACCTAGTTCAATTCATGATTTAGTATTAGAAAAAAAACTTTCAAAGATTTTACTGCCACGTTTATAGATGCTTATTAAATCCAGAAATTTTATCTTAAGCATTTACAAAACTGACCCGAGGATAATTTATCGGTAAATAATGTCAAATGTCCTAATATAAATAAGCAAAACCATCGTCGAAGTTTAGTTCCAGGTTGGGTTAAAATAGTTCGAAATAGCAAATGTATCAAATTTCACTAGGGAGGGCGTCCAAGAAATTGAAAAGCCCAGGGAAAATTCTGGGGCCACTACTGCCTTCTAGCAGGACTCAAATTTTTATTGAGGTGAAACTTAATTTACAGAAGGTAAGGTAAGTTGAGGTGATGACGTCATCAAAACATAACGAAAACGTTGAGAAACGATAAATGTAGACAATGAAATGTGCAGGTAACGAAAAAAGGGCAGGTAAAAAAAAATGTAGGTAGAGCAAAGTGCACTCTTAAAACCCTTTGTTTTATAGTGGTATTTCTATGATACCACTTTTAAAAATGTTACTATTCGCACTGTTTCAGTGGTATTGCCGAAATACCTCGCGTGAGTAAGCCTTGAGCTGCTATCTGGAGATCCTAACAAGAACAAGCAACATTGGCTGCTTTAATTTTTCCTTCCGCGTTCCGCCACGTCTGCTAAAAGTTACACAATAGATTCTAATTTATTTTTAATATATTTCTGTGTGCCTCAAAGGGTTAGATTAGGGCACTTGAAGGGAAAGAGCGGGGTGTTCGATTTCATACAGCATACTACTTGCATCAGGGACGCAGCCAGGTATTTGTGAAGGAGGGATCCAGTACAACATTAAATAATATTTTTATGAGTAAGACACCTTTTTATTTGAATTTTAAAAGAAACTGAATTGTTACACTTAACTTTAGAAATATTACACTTTTAGAATTTAAGTAATGGTTTTGCTTGAGAAACCTGAACATTTATTTAATTTTTAAATACTTTGGTTTCAAGCCTATTGTTTGATTTCGTTAATACCAGTCATAAACACATATGTACTAATATTATTAAACACATGAAACACACATGTAATGTTTGTTTGAAAGTCGTGCTTACAGTAATTAACATGCGAGCAAACCAGAATTAAATATAGATTTCTTGAAAACGCAATTCCTTCCACTTCTGTGTATGAGGCAGGTCGGGATACAATGGGGAGGAAATACATTCTAAAATAATCCCTCTGTAACCTTGCGTAGCTAAATGCTACAATTTTTTATTATTTTGTCTTAGATTGTTTTTAGATACATTTCAAAGAAATACTACCTATTATAGCCCTTACTGTAGTGCGACTAACGGAACATTAAAAATAGTTTTTAGCTTCATGATCCTAGACTCCAAAACCATCGTCAACACAAAAGTTTATATACCTATATATATACATATATATTTATATATCACAATTTTGTGAACACGATAACTGTCGCAATTTTTCACAAATCACTTCAAAACTGATAAATAAAACCTTGTAGTAAAAAATCTCGGTCGAGTTCGTTAGTGGCCATTATCCAACCAAACGGGTAGAAATGGGGAATGTATTTGAAAAACATTAAAATCGCTGTAACTCCCATAATATGGAAAATATCAGATCCGTTCTGAAGTATTATAACTCGCAGGAGTAAAACCAAAATCTTTTGTCTGAATACGTTTTTGATACGACCAACAATAACTGCAAAGGGTTAAAAAAACAAGGGTTGGAAGACAAAGAAAATCATAACTCCCTTCGTAGGCACAACATCGAATTCTTACGAACTATGTGTTAATCTTATAATTTGTATCTAAAACGATTGTCTAAAACAATTTTTGATTAGATGAACCATTGCTGCGAGGGTTTGAAAATATAAGGTAAATAATTTTACAAAATCGTAACACCCTTAGTACGTACACTATCAAATCCGTTCAAATTTTTTGTAAATCTTATAATTTTTATCTAAAACATCTGTCTGAAACAATTCTTGATAAGACGAATGATTTGTGCAGGAGGTTGAAAAAATAAAGGAGTAAAATTAAAAACAAAATCATAATTTACGTAGCCTGTACACTGTAAAATCCGTTATGTTGTATTGTAAAACCTTAAATTATTATATACAACTATTTGTGGAATAATTTTTATACGACTTTTCATGACTGCAAGGGATTGAATAAACAGGGGTTGAATAACATAAAATTAATAATTCCCTTAGTATGCACACAATCAAATACGTTCAAATAGTTTGTAAATATTACAATTATTATTCAAAACACTAGCTGTGCTCGCGACATCGTCCGCCTAGAATAGAGTATTTCGGTAGCATTTTTAATTATTTAGGCTAATTATTTTACAAATAATAATGAATTTGCAGCGGAAAAAATCAGTATTCGCATGCGTGTGGTACAGTCGTCTGCCCTCACGTGTCTGCCTGTTCGGGCAAGCACACTCAGGCATATTTCCCCACATACACCGCGCCGTACCACGCCGCGCTCGGCCCCCCCCCCCTTACCACCCCTTCCCATAAACCTCCCGCGCGGCTGCACAGCGCTCATTGTGTACGGCGCGGTGCTTGGCAAGTTTCTTACTCGCGTTAACTTCAGTTTCACATTTTGTAATTACTCCGTAAATGTTACATCAGAATAGCTCTAAAATTGTGTCTCTTGTCGCAAACTTATAAAACATTCACATAAACCTTACATATTTCCATACAAACTTCCATCCCCTATTACCTATTGTTATTTTACACCCTTGAGGGTAAAACGTTTACAAATTTTAATGTCATATTTATTTATATCGAATCAACAGCCTAAAAAATAAGTTTCAAGCTTCTAGCTCTAAAGATGACGATACTTCCATACAACTTTTAATTCCCCCCCCCCCCCCCCCTTTTTCAAACCCTTACAACCATTCTTTCGCATTAAAAAGTAGCCTATATCCTTTCTCAGGCTCTAGAATATCTGTGTACCAAATTTCGTTTAAATTTGTTCAGTAGTTTTGGCGTGAAAGCGCGACAGACAGATAGACAGACAGGCAGAGTTACTTTCGTATTTATAATATTAGTAAGGATTTGTCTGAAACATTTTTTGATAATACAAACCATTATTGCAAGAGGTTGAAAAAATGTGGGGCTGGAATGAGAAAATTAATAAAATTGTATACCCAGTACACTATCAAATCCATTGTTATTTTTGTTTAACTGTCTAAATATTGATTAAAACTATTGTTTAAATAAATTTTTGTTTACCCAACCATTACTGAAAGGGGGGGAAATATCAAGGTTTGAAAGTAAAAAAAAATTAATTAATTTTTAAATATAGCCACTATAATATAACCGTTATAAGTTATTGTATAAATCCTTAACTTCATCTAAATCTTTCGATGAAACAGTATTTGATGTAACGAATTATTAGCGTAAAAACATGGGTTGTAAGATTTTTTTTTTTTCATAGTATCAAAAGTAGTATAACATAGCCGGTCCGGAAACAGGCCTCAGGCGGTGGATTGAGATTGTCGGTCCGCCATCTTGGATTTGTGACGTCACGGCGGCAAAAATTCCTCAAAATTCCTCAAAAATGACTCAAAATGACTCAAAATTTCCCGTTTTAAGAAAAAATTTCCCGTTTTCGAGGGAAAAATTCCCGTTTCGAGGGAAAAATTCCCGTTTTATTCCTTAAAAATCCCAACGGCTAGAAATGTCCTGATAGAGGCTTAAGCATCCTTAACTCAAGCCTCAGTTAAGCCTCTATCAGGATGTGACCTTGACCTTTGACCTTGACCCCGACGGCCATCTTGGATCCACCATCTTGGATGACATCATTTCGTTTTCTCGAACATTCCGGCATTGTGTTATCCGCCATTTTGAATTATGATGTCATCGTTGCAATTTCCGTTACGGCCGCCATCTTTAAATTTATTATCCGATTTTAATGAAAAAATATTTTAAAATTATAAAAAAATTAAATAAAAAAAATTTTTAATAACATATTTAAAAAACAAACATTTACAACACGGAGCTCGGAGTCCTCGGTTCGAACCCGACGAGTGCAAAAAAAATAAAAATGGCGACCGATCCTTCCCTCGTGGTGGACGCAGGCATACTGACTCCCTCCACTTTTTTTTTCAAAGCATATATATCGTCAGGTAGTATGACGTCATGTCCGCCATCTTTCCCTCGTCTGCTGGAAGCCATCATCAGTGTATCGTCGGCGAGAGTGCGCTGACGCCATGTTAGTTTAATTCTTATCCGCTAGAGTGCAGTAATCATTTATTATTGCTGTGACACCCGCCATCTTGTCATTTGGCCGCCATCTTGAAAATCCGTAATTATTTAGCTAGAAATTCGGGAAAAATTCCAAAATTCATTAAATAAATTTGTAATCTATATACTGATTGATTAGGTCGACTAAGGTCCTTGGTACGATCTAGGACGATGCAAAAAAATTAAATATAACATCAATTTAACATAATAGTAACAGGTTCGAGGAATGAAACACCACAAGTTCTTTTACAAACATAATATTTATTACATAATTTCTATTCTACTACAGGATCATTTGCGAAAGCCAGCAATCTTATAATCATTTAGTTCCGCAGCGGTGTGAAATGACTAATTCTTAGCACCAATCGGTTTATACTAGACAGAGTCCAGCCAGAACCTTTACAGACATAGTCAACCTCTTCTTGACAGAGTTTCTGGATACCGTTTTTAACAGTTTGCTTCACATCGTTAGAACTGTAAATTACTGCAGCCGATGTCTTGAATGCACACTTCTTCACTTTGTCATCAAACGGATATGGCTTTCCATATATACAGTCCAACCACAAGTTATATTTCAAAGGTCCGTTTGTTGCTACATCATCAGTAAGCTGATTGATTATGTCCTCTCTGATATCATCAAGAAAATTACAAATGTCTTTCGACTCACCTAACGTATTTAAATAATAGTAGTCCTTCAATGTTCCACGAAATGCAGACTGCGCTAAGTAGAAGCCATTATCGTTCACTTGTAATGCGCCGAACACAGTCTTAGATTTATTTTCCTGTTCAGACGTCATACCAATCGGTTGCTGCACATCGGTTTTCTTGCTTGTACGCTCACGAGCCTTCAACCTAAACCGAGGAGTCGAAATTTCTGCAGGTAGTTCAGCAGTAGGCACACGGACTTCACCTTTACAGTTTTTCGCATGCCATCGCAAATTATCAATTCGAGTAAACCATTCATGACACTCATCACATCGAAACTTCATGCGATATGGATTCTTCGTGCATTTGCTTCGTGCATCATGAGCAAATGCGAACGACGTATCACAGTAGCTGCAAGGATACCGTGGTGATGAAGACGAACCTTTCAGACCCGATCCAGATACTGACGTTGCCGCATTTACACCATCTCCAGGCATACTCTTATGAACATCAATGCATCGTTGTTGCGCTGAAACCTTCACTTTCTACCGAACAGAAGGACCTTTGCATGCCTTCATGTGCGTTTTCATATTATCTTTTCTGGCAAACTGCTTATGACATTTCTCACAATCAAACATTTTACGATATGGGTTCTTGGCACATTCTCTATTCCCATGTCGTCGAGCATTGCTGTTGTTTGAGAAAATCTTGTCGCAGTAACAGCACCGATGTTCGTTAGTTGTTGTCGATTCGGCATCCATTGAAGTCTCCATTGATGACGAACCAGCGTTCGTCGAGTTTCCCTGTGCAGCCAGCACTAGTAGCATTAAAGTCTCTTCTGCTGGCGGAACCACGTCTGTTGAAGTCTCCTCCAGTGTTGACATCGACGTTGCCAACGGAATCTGCTCCACCATCGTCGACGCTGACGTCATGGTTCCCGCAGTCGATGGTACAACCTCCATCGAGTTCGTCGTTAAAGTCGGTAAAGATGCCATCGAGTTCGCAAGAACAGGTAATTACGTGATTAATGCACCAGATGAAACAAACTAGGTGATCCTTACACCGACGACGTCAGTAACAAACTGAGCGTCCTGTTGTCTAGGACTCGCTTATATACATGCACCGTATGGAATAATACGCTAGTCAAATCAAGAACCATTTACAATAATACTAGAGTCAAAACAACATTAAAAATAGAAGAAACCATCAAC
Source organism: Bacillus rossius redtenbacheri (assembly GCF_032445375.1). NCBI lineage: Eukaryota > Metazoa > Arthropoda > Insecta > Phasmatodea > Bacillidae > Bacillus > Bacillus rossius. The sequence goes on from NC_086333.1 coordinate 52,393,442, forward strand.
GAAAATACAGCACATTTGGAAGCACCGGCAACGAAAAGGCAGCACATTTGGAAGCACCGACAACGAAACGGCAGCACATTTGGAAGCACCGACAACGAAAAGGCAGCACATTTGGAAGCACCGACAACGAAAAGGCAGCACATTTGGAAGCACCGACAACGATAAGACAGCACATTTGGAAGCACCGACAACGAAAAGGCAGCACATTTTGGACGCACCGACAACGAAAAGGCAGCACATTTGGAAGCACCGACAACGAAAAGGCAGCACATTTGGAAGCACCGACTACGAAAAGGGAGCACATTTGGAAGCACCGACAACGAAAAGGCAGCACATTTGGAAGCACCGACAACGAAAAGGCAGCACATTTGGCAGCACCGACTACGAAACGGCAGCACATTTGGAAGCACCGACAACGAAAAGGCAGCACATTTGGAAGCACCGACAACGAAAAGGCAGCACATTTTGGACGCACCGACAACGAAAAGGCAGCACATTTGGAAGCACCGACAACGAAAAGGCAGCACATTTTGGACGCACCGACAACGAAAAGGCAGCACATTTGGAAGCACCGACAACGAAAAGGCAGCACATTTGGAAGCACCGACTACGAAAAGGCAGCACATTTGGAAGCACCGACAACGAAAAGGCAGCACATATGGAAGCACCGACAACGAAAAGGCAGCACATTTGGCAGCACCGACTACGAAAAGGCAGCACATTTGGCAGCACCGACAACGAAAAGGCAGCACATTTGGCAGCACCGACAACGAAAAGGCAGCACATTTGGAAGCACCGACAACGAAAAGGCAGCACATTTGGAAGCACCGACAACGAAAAGGCAGCACATTTGGAAGCACCGACAACGAAAAGGCAGCACATTTGGAAGCACCATCTTCGAAAAGGCAGCACATTTGGAAGCTCCATCAACAAAAAAAAAAAAGGCTAAAAGGAAGCACAAGGTACGAGATCTAAGTCTTAGTTAGAAATCAGAATACAAAAATAAAAAACATTAAATTCTTATAATTTAAATTATTTATTTTATTGCTTTACATTATACAAATGCAAGTAAAAAAAAAGCCATTATTGTATGTAGCCAACATTCCTCAGTTCCTTGAGTATGAAGGATATTTCTTTGATGCACGAATAGTTTCCTGCACAAAGCGAACCATGTAGAAGTCTTAGCCGGTCAACCAATATGTTTGGATCTTTCCATGATGTGTAATCATTCTCTTCTACCACCATCTTCCTTGCACCTTTATAATAAATATTATGATCTCTGATGTCTTCCGTTTTACCACCAACCTCAGGGTAACTTTCATGTTTGAGACGGTGATCATCACAAGCTTGATCAGATTTATTTAATATATCACGTCGTTTCCATCGTTTCGGTCTCAGGACACCGCCACATTCTTCGATCTTGGCAGCTTTAGGTGCTTCATCATAGTCTATGTCTTTGTCAACAGCCTCAGAGTCACTGTAACAATCTAATTTAAAACACTCAATTGGTATCTGGCATTAGTCTCAGTAACTAATATGAATTCCGATTTGGGATCTGACGCTGTATCGAAAGAACATAGGTGTAAGTTTTGCAGTAAAGAGTTTATCTTGAGAAAGAATAAATGACAACACGAGAAGAATGACTATGTTAAAAATCCACTGCGCAATATGATAAGTTGTGTTCGATGTAGCAAGTCGTTTACGCGGAGAGAGAGCCTAAAAAGACATGGCAGAACTTGTAGCGCCAAGCCTGCGTACAAGCTAGAGGACAACGATGAATCTACTAGCCTAAGGAAGAGTGATCTGCATTACGACAATAATTTTCTTGGCTCTTCCGATCTCGACAAAGAACTTAAATTGAAGAAGGTTGATGATTTACGGAAGAATGAAGACAATGGAAGAATCCTTAACGTGAAAAGTGAGAATATATTCCAGCCGAATTCAAGTAGATCTTTCCTACTTTGTAAAAATGATGGACTCCTAAAAAGGAAGCATGAAGACGATGAAGACACTTCAATATCATCAACATCGAATTATTACGGTAAATTGGGTGAAGACGATTCCTTCTACGGTGATTGTTACAGTGACTCTGAGGCTGTTGACAAAGACATAGACTATGATGAAGCACCTAAAGCTGCCAAGATCGAAGAATGTGGCGGTGTCCTGAGACCGAAACGATGGAAACGACGTGATATATTAAATAAATCTGATCAAGCTTGTGATGATCACCGTCTCAAACATGAAAGTTACCCTGAGGTTGGTGGTAAAACGGAAGACATCAGAGATCATAATATTTATTATAAAGGTGCAAGGAAGATGGTGGTAGAAGAGAATGATTACACATCATGGAAAGATCCAAACATATTGGTTGACCGGCTAAGACTTCTACATGGTTCGCTTTGTGCAGGAAACTATTCGTGCATCAAAGAAATATCCTTCATACTCAAGGAACTGAGGAATGTTGGCTACATACAATAATGGCTTTTTTTTTACTTGCATTTGTATAATGTAAAGCAATAAAATAAATAATTTTAATTATAAGAATTTAATGTTTTTTATTTTTGTATTCTGATTTCTAACTAAGACTTAGATCTCGTAACTTGTGCTTCCTTTTAGCCTTTTTTTTTTGTTGATGGAGCTTCCAAATGTGCTGCCTTTTCGAAGATGGTGCTTCCAAATGTGCTGCCTTTTCGTTGTCGGTGCTTCCAAATGTGCTGCCTTTTCGTTGTCGGTGCTTCCAAATGTGCTGCCTTTTCGTTGTCGGTGCTTCCAAATGTGCTGCCTTTTCGTTGTCGGTGCTGCCAAATGTGCTGCCTTTTCGTTGTCGGTGCTGCCAAATGTGCTGCCTTTTCGTAGTCGGTGCTGCCAAATGTGCTGCCTTTTCGTTGTCGGTGCTTCCAAATGTGCTGCCTTTTCGTTGTCGGTGCTTCCAAATGTGCTGCCTTTTCGTAGTCGGTGCTTCCAAATGTGCTGCCTTTTCGTTGTCGGTGCTTCCAAATGTGCTGCCTTTTCGTTGTCGGTGCGTCCAAAATGTGCTGCCTTTTCGTTGTCGGTGCTTCCAAATGTGCTGCCTTTTCGTTGTCGGTGCGTCCAAAATGTGCTGCCTTTTCGTTGTCGGTGCTTCCAAATGTGCTGCCTTTTCGTTGTCGGTGCTTCCAAATGTGCTGCCGTTTCGTAGTCGGTGCTGCCAAATGTGCTGCCTTTTCGTTGTCGGTGCTTCCAAATGTGCTGCCTTTTCGTTGTCGGTGCTTCCAAATGTGCTGCCTTTTCGTAGTCGGTGCTTCCAAATGTGCTGCCTTTTCGTTGTCGGTGCTTCCAAATGTGCTGCCTTTTCGTTGTCGGTGCGTCCAAAATGTGCTGCCTTTTCGTTGTCGGTGCTTCCAAATGTGCTGTCTTATCGTTGTCGGTGCTTCCAAATGTGCTGCCTTTTCGTTGTCGGTGCTTCCAAATGTGCTGCCTTTTCGTTGTCGGTGCTTCCAAATGTGCTGCCGTTTCGTTGTCGGTGCTTCCAAATGTGCTGCCTTTTCGTTGCCGGTGCTTTCAAATGTGCTGTATTTTCGTTGATGGTTTTTTCTATTTTTAATGTTGTTTTGACTCTAGTATTATTGTAAATGGTTCTTGATTTGACTAGCGTATTATTCCATACGGTGCATGTATATAAGCGAGTCCTAGACAACAGGACGCTCAGTTTGTTACTGACGTCGTCGGTGTAAGGATCACCTAGTTTGTTTCATCTGGTGCATTAATCACGTAATTACCTGTTCTTGCGAACTCGATGGCATCTTTACCGACTTTAACGACGAACTCGATGGAGGTTGTACCATCGACTGCGGGAACCATGACGTCAGCGTCGACGATGGTGGAGCAGATTCCGTTGGCAACGTCGATGTCAACACTGGAGGAGACTTCAACAGACGTGGTTCCGCCAGCAGAAGAGACTTTAATGCTACTAGTGCTGGCTGCACAGGGAAACTCGACGAACGCTGGTTCGTCATCAATGGAGACTTCAATGGATGCCGAATCGACAACAACTAACGAACATCGGTGCTGTTACTGCGACAAGATTTTCTCAAACAACAGCAATGCTCGACGACATGGGAATAGAGAATGTGCCAAGAACCTATATCGTAAAATGTTTGATTGTGAGAAATGTCATAAGCAGTTTGCCGGAAAAGATAATATGAAAACGCACATGAAGGCATGCAAAGGTCCTTCTGTTCGGTAGAAAGTAAAGGTTTCAGCGCAACAACGATGCATTGATGTTCATAAGAGTATGCCTGGAGATGGTGTAAATGCGGCAACGTCAGTATCTGGATCGGGTCTGAAAGGTTCGTCTTCATCACCACGGTATCCTTGCAGCTACTGTGATACGTCGTTCGCATTTGCTCATGATGCACGAAGACATGAGCGGAGCAAATGCACGAAGAATCCATATCGCATGAAGTTTCGATGTGATGAGTGTCATGAATGGTTTACTCGAATTGATAATTTGCGATGGCATGCGAAAAACTGTAAAGGTGAAGTCCGTGTGCCTACTGCTGAACTACCTGCAGAAATTTCGACTCCTCGGTTTAGGTTGAAGGCTCGTGAGCGTACAAGCAAGAAAACCGATGTGCAGCAACCGATTGGTATGACGTCTGAACAGGAAAATAAACCTAAGACTGTGTTCGGCGCATTACAAGTGAACGATAATGGCTTCTACTTAGCGCAGTCTGCATTTCGTGGAACATTGAAGGACTACTATTATTTAAATACGTTAGGTGAGTCGAAAGACATTTGTAATTTTCTTGATGATATCAGAGAGGACATAATCAATCAGCTTACTGATGATGTAGCAACAAACGGACCTTTGAAATATAACTTGTGGTTGGACTGTATATATGGAAAGCCATATCCGTTTGATGACAAAGTGAAGAAGTGTGCATTCAAGACATCGGCTGCAGTAATTTACAGTTCTAACGATGTGAAGCAAACTGTTAAAAACGGTATCCAGAAACTCTGTCAAGAAGAAGTTGACTATGTCTGTAAAGGTTCTGGCTGGACTCTGTCTAGTATAAACCGATTGGTGCTAAGAATTAGTCATTTCACACCGCTGCGGAACTAAATGATTATAAGATTGCTGGCTTTCGCAAATGATCCTGTAGTAGAATAGAAATTATGTAATAAATATTATGTTTGTAAAAGAACTTGTGGTGTTTCATTCCTCGAACCTGTTACTATTATGTTAAATTGATGTTATATTTAATTTTTTTGCATCGTCCTAGATCGTACCAAGGACCTTAGTCGACCTAATCAATCAGTATATAGATTACAAATTTATTTAATGAATTTTGGAATTTTTCCCGAATTTCTAGCTAAATAATTACGGATTTTCAAGATGGCGGCCAAATGACAAGATGGCGGGTGTCACAGCAATAATAAATGATTACTGCACTCTAGCGGATAAGAATTAAACTAACATGGCGTCAGCGCACTCTCGCCGACGATACACTGATGATGGCTTCCAGCAGACGAGGGCAAGATGGCGGACATGACGTCATACTACCTGACGATATATATGCTTTGAAAAAAAAAGTGGAGGGAGTCAGTATGCCTGCGTCCACCACGAGGGAAGGATCGGTCGCCATTTTTATTATTTTTGCACTCGTCGGGTTCGAACCGAGGACTCCGAGCTCCGTGTTGTAAATGTTTGTTTTTTAAATATGTTATTAAAAATTTTTTTTATTTAATTTTTTTATAATTTTAAAATATTTTTTCATTAAAATCGGATAATAAATTTAAAGATGGCGGCCGTAACGGAAATTGCAACGATGACATCATAATTCAAAATGGCGGATAACACAATGCCGGAATGTTCGAGAAAACGAAATGACGTCATCCAAGATGGTGGATCCAAGATGGCCGTCGGGGTCAAGGTCAAAGGTCAAGGTCACATCCTGATAGAGGCTTAACTGAGGCTTGAGTTAAGGATGCTTAAGCCTCTATCAGGACATTTCTAGCCGTTGGGATTTTTAAGGAATAAAACGGGAAATTTTCCCTCGAAACGGGAATTTTTCCCTCGAAAACGGGAAATTTTTTCTTAAAACGGGAAATTTTGAGTCATTTTGAGTCATTTTTGAGGAATTTTGAGGAATTTTTGCCGCCGTGACGTCACAAATCCAAGATGGCGGACCGACAATCTCAATCCACCGCCTGAGGCCTGTTTCCGGACCGGCTATGTTATACTACTATCAAATTTGTTTTAATTTATTTTAAACCATCATTTTAAACCATCTTTATGTTATCTTAAACCTTTGGTGAAAAGCAAATTTTTATACCTCTACGTAATTAGTACAAGGGATGGAATATACCACCAAGTTAAATAATTACCTTGTTGGCATATAATATGAAATTAGTTCTAAGCTATTAAATGTTGCGTTTTAAACAATTCAAAGCTGTATAAATTGAATTAAAAATATTAATAATATTTCCGCTGCATGAAAATAAGAATACATTTAATCGATCATTTTGTAATATCATAAAACCTAAATATGTTATGTACACTAAGTTCTTAAAACGTTCCAGAAATTTATAGAAGTTTCCAACATATTTAGATTACAAAAAGTTACTTTGAAATCTACCTTCGCCTGTAGGCTGTGTCGAAAGGGATTCTTTTTATTTATGTGTAACATCTTAGCTCTGGGTATACGGCATTTGGTTGGAGTACTTTCGTGAATACGACGGAAGACAAGGGACGTACATGTGTAACAATCACGGTGCTACCATCTATGATGGATGGTGGGAACCAAAGTTCTCAAAGCCAAAGGGAAACTTTAAAGCATTTACTGTTTAGTGAATTATAACAAGATGGGTAGTATTTTAATAAAATTCCTGTTTGTAGATCAGGCCTCAAGCCGAGGTTTAGTAATTTTTGAAGTCTTTATCTCGCTTTTAACGGAGCCGTTTCATTATATAGTACAAAATTCCGGTCTGCTAATCTAATGATTCAATAGTCGACTAAACGCTCCGGCAGCGTATTCTAGCGGCGGGTACGGATACTACGTATAGTTTGGTGCAATAAATGTAGTTGGAAACTTTTTTTTTTTTTTTCGTAAATATTTATCACGCTCAGCATTATTTAAAATATTTCAACGTATCCGAGTTTCATATTATTTATAAGTGTATTCGCGAACATGAGAACAAATGTTAGATGTCGCACATCTCTTGCGAGTACTGAGAAGACTCTTCTTAAAACTTGCACACTTATTTCGTACCGACGATGATTTGAAAATGCAGGGGTGTTTATTCGCGAGTTAAGGGCAGACCGCGGCTGTTGTTTCGAGCACAAGGGGGTCCACGGAGTCCCTGGGGGTCCCGGCCTCGTGACGTGACGTCACCCCCCCTCCCCCCCCCCCCCCCCGCTGCCATCCACACGCAGCTCGACTCGGGAGAAGTTGCCTCGCAGGGAGCAGGACCCGGCGTGTATAATTCACGGTGGAAAGAGGGAGGGGGAGAGGGGAGGGGAGGTAGGGTAACCGAGTTAAACGTCGGTGTCCCTGGCTGCAACTCGGTGATCTGTATTTAGCTGGCCTCGGCGGGTGGTTTCTGGAGCGACTAGGTGGCGCGTGACTGAACCCCCCGGGTGAAGGGGTAGGGGGGAGGTCTGGCCAGGGGAATTAGAAGCGAAGGTCGAGGCAAAAACGGCGCATCTCCAAGACAAGGGACCGAGAAGCCAAGCCTAGCAACCAGGTGGGAAGGATATCAACATGCACCCCTCCCGAAAATACCGCGTAAGAGGTGTTTTTACTTTTGCCATCACACTCTGTTTGTTTGTTTATTTAAACGCGATCAAAATTCAGCACTAGGCCGTTTAACAAATATTTTTCTTCTATTATTTCACTGTGCAAGAAAAAAAGTATTCTGAACACTGAACATATTAAATGATCATAAAATAATATCCTATTTTGAATTATATTAGAATTTTTTTCATATATTATTGAAGTTATAATTCTTTAGGCCGGTTATGAAAAAAATGATGAGAGTGAAATTTTAAGATGCGCGCGCATCACTGTAACACAAAATTAACAGGTTGAAGCTGCCCGTTAAACAGCTCATTAAGTCTCGAAAAAAAGCTACCAACAAAATAGAAATAGAACCTCTATTTGTCGCGCATGTTGGCACGCTTGTCGCCTCTGATCACTGTTTTCATATTAATAATATACTATCCACATGTTTCTAGTTTCTACATTCACAACACGTGTTTTAGTTTCATACAAGTGCGAATTATAAATGTGCTAATAAGTTATATTCAGTAGTGATTTAAATTGAATATTTTTATTAATATTATTTACTATTCGTAAATATTAGTAAAAAAAAGTGCTTATATACTTTTTCAAGTGCTCCAATATAATTGAGGTTAACTATCCGTATGTATTATTTACTGATATAAAATAAAATATTACTATTTTATATAATTAATACTTAATATTATTAATTTATTAATGTTAAATATTTATTATTAGTTATTTAATATTTACAAAATAAAGAAATAAATTTAATAAAACATTTAATAAAAAAATTGTGATTAAAAATAAAATCTAACATTAAATTAAAGTATTAATTTTTTGTATTTATTATTAAATTAAATAAATAATCAATATTTATAAAAATATATGAACAAATTTAATGAAAACTTTTTTGATAACAATGAAAAGTGAATATTAAATTAATAAAATAATAAATATTTAAAAAATAAATACACTTAAATTAAATTTTAGAATTTATTATGAAATTTATTTATTTTCCTTTAAAGTATTAAATAATCAATAATACATATTTAAAATTAAGAATATTATAATATTTAGTACAAATTATGTCGTATATATTTATTATTCTCTAAAATTTATTTATTTAATTTTTCAAATTTAAACTGAACTTTATTGACTGTTGACTATCTTTTTCCAGCCCTTTTATTATTTTATTGTAATTAATTATTTGCATGCAATTAAAAACTATTTACTTAATGATGCCAAAGAAGTATAACTTCTCACGCGCGTACACGCACCCATTTTTTTTATATTTCTACTGGTTTAACTGTAAGATACTGAATGCATATAATTTATTATTTAATTATTATAGCAGTTTTATTAAACCTATTCACAAAAATTCATAAATCAAATTGAAATTATACTAACCTAGTTTTTCTTACAAATGATCAATATGCGCACCCATAGTTACACGGCACATATCCAACCTAAAGTCAAATTCTTCCCCCACTTTGGTTAACACGTCCGGAATAATTGAAGCAATAGTCTCTTCAATTCTGTTCCTCAAATCTGGCAGATCATTTGGTAGGGGCGGAATGAAGACACTATCTTTTATAAATTCCCAAAGGAAAAAAAAATGCCATGTCATTATGTCAGGTGTACGTGGAGACCAGCGAAAAAGAGCTCTGTCGTCTCGACCGTTACGATCAATCCAACGGTCAAGAACTTTGACGTTCAACCTCTCTCGTTCAAAGATATTCCAATGGGGAGGGCAAATCGCAGAACACAAAACGCTTTACGCAAAGCTGCAAGCGAGAAAACCACAGAGCAGTATTCGCGCATGCGCTTGTCTAAAACTGTTTGCGTTACTCTTTAGTTGTGATCTTGAACCCAAAATCTACAACACTTACAGTTGATAATATAAAATTTAATTTTAACTAGGAAATTCTTTTATGGACAGACTTCATTGAAACATATTTCGGATGCTCAGTGTTATATCTTAATTACTTTCTCTATAATTTACAGTAAAATTGTTGTTCAGCCCTAACTTCAACGACGTATACCGGCTTTGGGAAACACCCTTAGATGATAAGACGTTCAAATGTTTTCAACTTATTTTGCCGCGATGACCATGCAGCCGTAGTTTGTAGGTAGAATTCAGACTCATTTAGTATAATAAAAACAATATCGTTGCCTTCAAATCACACAGCCCCTGTGCTTTTAAAAGTTTTCGGAACACATGGAAACGCAATAAGTTGAAAGAAGTGTTGGGTCGAATCCCCAATCTCTCGAATTCCAATCTCGAATTTGCATCCCAAAGAGTATCTCATATATACCCCTCGATAACGAATCTTTAAATGTTTGTTTCACAAACTAAGTTTCCAATATCAATATATATCAATATCAATTTACATAATTACATGTTAAAATTACACTATTTTGATGACTGGTAACAGGACAGGTATGAAGGAAAAAATTGAGCTAGTAAACTACAGAGCTTATCAGTTTTGAATTTTTTTTTTTAATTTACATTATTTACTCTAATATCTTTCGTCGAACCTTTTCTTCGAATACCAAATCCTTCGAATTCTAAGGATGTGATGGTATTTGATGATTAGAGGATTTGGTTGACTATCCTTAGTTGAAAGTTAACCAATGTTTGCGTTCCGTTTTTGCGTCTTGCGTAGTTCATAAACGGGGATTTGGAAACGTCGTTGTTGAAACTTTATTGCACCTTGCGTTTCTTGCGTTCTTGCATTACCTGGCCTAGGGCTGGGTTGCCTGCCAATTAAAAAAAAAAACGTGAGTGCATAGCAGGCACGACTTGTGCGAAATCGGTTCGCAATTGAACTATTACTGTTAATTTCAACCAATAAAATTTTTCGATGTATCCGATATCTGTTGGCAGTGTTATTAACTATATAAACTTTTAAATGATCATCCCTTGACATCAGACCAGCAATTTGTGAGCACAGTTTCTCAACATATAAATAAGGGTTTATATAAAAATTTTAATTAACCTTTATAATCACGACATATAATTTTTTAATTTAAAATTTTCCCTAGTCACTTATAAGTAATAGCATTAAATAATTTTGGAAGCAGGTATTACATCTGAGCATTGTAAAAAAAGTCGACAGTTTCATGCCACAATATTATTGAAAAATACAAACAGTTCTCTAGTCTCGGCCAAAATGGTTTCCTACTCGACTCTAATTGGTTGTTGTGCCATGTTCCGGAAACAAAAAAAAACAACATATATATATATTCATTTCCATCATAAGGTCACGACCTGTCTCCCACGCACACGACCGTTCATTGCGTTATTGCCAAACAGCAGTTTCGAAAACATGGCGGTCAATTCTTGTGCGCACGGTCCACTGTTACTGTTGCTGTTATTTTTTTTCCTTCAACTGTGCACCCGGCTGAAGCCCCTGGGCCGAGGGGGTGTCATCTCGCGCAACGAGCACTGGACTCATGCTCCGAGTAACCCGGGCTCGAAATTCTCTGCTACAGACATCCCGAGTTAGGTTTCCCGTGGTCTCCCGAGATCACGCCAAGTTAATGCTAAAAAAAAAAAAAAAAAGGCGTGTTAGAAAAATAAGCCGTGTCCCACCACCATTTCTTCATCCCTGACCCGTGTCGCGCGTAACCTTCCCTAGGGACCTCGCTGTCGACGTCGACGATGCTTAGTCAGGGCGTGTACCTGTGTCAGGGAGGCGGGATGATAAGCGCGACGCTCGCTGGTGCTTCTGGTGATGTCTCTTCTCTGGACTGGCGCGCAGTCTTATCGTCGTGCATAGCGCAACTATGACACACAATCAGTAGCCATAACTAGAGACCCGGAAAATTCGCGGGTTCAATGACCTCCAGGATAGACTCCAATATCCTCTACACACTCGGGCAAATGCTAACTGTTCATTGGCTGCTGACTTGTGAGTCGTCTCGACTGGGTGGCCTGTGAATCGACACTTCTATGAGTGAGGGTCTCTAATTGGCCCTCAGTCCTCCAGATTAACAGTGAACCAACGACAGAAGCAACACTAAGGTATAATTATTTGAATTTTAGCATAACACGAAATGAACCCACGAATTTTCTGGGTCTCTAGCCATAACATTATTTGGCGGATAAATGGAGATGAAGGTGTACTGCAGGTTCCTATAATGTTTCTCAAGAATACGTACCTGGCGTTTCCTGACTAAAAATTACTCTGAAAAACCCGTCGTTTCAGCCCATTTTTCACTGTACTAAAAATACAGTTTCAAAAACGAAATACGGCAACGGAGTTACTCGAAAAACCGTTGAGTGGTTTTTAAATGTTTTTCGTTAGCAGTCCCCGCGGCAGTTTTCAAATCGCGTGGTTCCTTCTGAAGCTCCGCACACCGTATGTGTGCCCGGGTGGGCCTAGCCCTAGGTTCAGTCTCACACGCAAAATCTGTGAAGGTACCATTCCTTTGGATTCACCACGACAACATTTACTGCATTTGTCAGATCACAATTCATGTGTCAACCTCTAGTTGCGATCTGTACCATTTCATTCATTTCATTAAAGTGATCATAATTCGGAACACGTACGCGACATTTTTTTACACGCTTTATATTAGCTTCACCTGTATGTTTGTTTGTATGTTTGTAACCGACTCCTTTGGGTGCGATTTTGAACCACTTTAAACGGCCAGATTTCATTCAAACTTTGTAGATTTATCGAGGAACGATGACAATACACTAATTTGATAAGATTATCCCATTAATCAATTTGCAAAGTAAGATTTTTGTAAATTTATATAATTGGTAAAATGAAGCAAAGACGTATTTGTAAAGAAAACAATTTCGCTCATGTGCGAACTCTTTTCTTTCAGTTTGTCTTTGGCGCGATATAAACAAAGCCTACTAAATATTGTGACATTTAATTAAATGAAAAGTGAGAGTGGGTTATGATTATTGTGAACAATATACTTTCTTGAAGAGAATATTATCTATATTTGTAAACATATGAAGAAAAAAAACCTGAAATAAGGGCTTTAAATGTTGTTTCTTTCGTTAAATAGAGAAACACAATTACGTCTTTGTTTCATTTTACCAATTAACCAAGAGTGAAACATTATTATAAAACAACATTTTCTGCAAATATTTCACGAAACATGGAAAAATTGAAGTTTGATTTTGCTGTGAAACCAACAGCAGATGGGAAATCAAACACCATATGCATAACCTCAATAGCTACACCTGATAGGCAGATTTTTGAAATTCCACTCGAACACCAACCTGCAAATCTACACCAAGCAGTAACAAATACTCCAAACTATGCCAAGGTCAGTAACTCATTAAATAAAATACATCAAACACGGAAAATATGGATAAGTTTGACAGATGATATATCAAAAACATATTTGGATAGAGAGCAAAACTTACAGTTTAAGGATTTTTACCTGGAAGAAATTGAGGAAATAATTTTTAAAATAAGCTTAAAACAATAATGAATGAAAAATACTAGTATTATTGTGAAAAAAGCGTGGGGCGCTTTGTATCATATTTATCGTACATCGAGCGCCCGATGGTAGAGCAGCCGACATGTCATCGGAAGGCTCTGGGTTCAAATCCCAGTCTGGTCTATCCGAATTTTTCTCACATATTGTATACACTCTCATTGAGCAGGTCCTTTCCTCATCCTTTCTCAATCCTTATCCTTCCCAAAATTCCTGTTACGTAAATGTGGAACGCTTCACGTAATAATTAATCCGTAACTCCCATCCTTTCCTGCTTCACAGCATTAATTTCGTACAGTATGTAAGACTGGTCGATATCACTTGTTCGTCAATAACCTTATACCATTAAGTCTCACTGTATATATTGATATCGTTGAAAATTTTAAATGGCTTCTAAAATCGAGATTTGACTATCAATACAGCTGTACACATTAATAATTTGTAAAATAATTACAGTTACTTATAGTTATCACGGGATTAATAGTAGATTAGAACAAATAACAGTTAAAAAAATTAAAAAACACGCTTTTATAAATAAACAAAACTAAAAAGTATGAAATAAATAAGAGTTTAAAAAAACTAAAAAAAACACGCTTTTATAGAAAATCCAACTAAAAAAATATAAAATAAATTTTAATAAATTTAATTTTAAAATAGTGTAAAATAAAAAAAAATGTATTTTATTTTAAAAAAAAGGGCGGGGTGCTTTTTAAGATATTATCAAATTGATAATCCTTCTACTCATATCTGTAAGTAAAATAATTATAACTAGTGACACCATGCACCCCACGGTTTTTTTAAATAAAATACATTTTTTATTTTACACTATTTTCAAATTAAATTTATTAAAATTTATTTTATATTTTTTTAGTTAGATTTTCTATAAAAGCGTGTTTTTTAGTTTTTTTAAACTCTTATTTATATATATTTCATTACTATGTGTGTATACACTGTGTGTATGAACTACGCTAGACGCAAAAAACGCAACGCAAACATCGGTTAACTTTCGTTTCAACTTCTTGCGTTTCCATGTGTTCCAAAAAAACTTCTAAACACGCAGAGGCCATGTGAATAGAAGACGACGATGTTGTTATTATTATACAGGACGAGTCTGAATTCGACCAACGAACTTCGGTCTCAAGTTCCTCACGGCAAAATAGGTTGAAACAAGTAGCCTATACGACTTCTCGTCTAAGGTGTTTCCCAAAGCTGTTATACGTCGCTGAAGTTGGGGATGTATTTGTCTGGTAAATTAGTGACGAAACACAAAATGCAAAATAACTGGTGCGATATATTTACAGGAATATATAAAAACAAAAATGACAAGAGAACAAAAAAAACAAACAAATACGGTATGTGGAGTAGGTGAGCTATCGACGGATTATGCCAATGCAGGAGACTATTCACTCTCACTCTGCACTTCCACTCTCTTTCAAACTCTGTCTCACCCTCTCAAACGAACTGAAAAGTAAACTCACGGCTTCAACCTTGATAAAATATGTTTTTAAACACAGTCTGTTCAGCTATCTATTGTAATACTACCTGACCAGAGTCAAAACTTATTTCAAGACTCTGAACTACATTTACACTGCACCGTAAAAAATGTTTTTGGTAGAGTTACTACACACGTAATGGAAGTTAAAAACATTATATAATGGGGCAATTTCTCCTACATTAATTTAGAATAAATTAAACACATAGAATATGTACCATAATTGTAAGGTCAATATTCCGTAAAACTGTTTTATCTTTGATATTACATAACGTTCATTTCAGCTAGTATTTCTTAACTCAAGAAAAAAATTGACTATCAGTTATTAAAATCAGAAGAAACGTGAGGATTTAATTTATACATTTATGAACGAATGCATTCATTAAATATGTATTTACCAGTTATATTATTTTTACATGCATGCAAACATAAAAATCATTAAATTTATTTCAATCAAAGTTTGTAAAAATATGTTTTATTCCACTTCAATCATTCCATGGGCATTTTAATTAATAACAACACCAATTTTAGCAAATTTACGGTATTCATATGTTATTGGATATTTTTATCAGCGCAGTGGTGTAATTTCTGATCATAAATTTACTCCGAATACAGAGAGTACTACATACAATTACGAGAAAACATTGATTTGGAAATTAAACTTTAGTTTGAATCGTAGAAATTTGTTTGCTCGATAATACAGAGCGTTTCCGTAACCCAATATTTTTCATCACAGAGTTAATTGAAACCACATTAACACAGATTGAATACAGTGAACCATGCACATGATTAAATTCGCTCTATTGTTTGGCATGTAAGTAAAAATTATACATACACATGCTTATTCGTTTTATCATTGTGGTGGAAAACACACATATGTATCTCTCACAAACAAATGTTTATTAAAACGCACATATTAAATCTGAATGCTGGAGTGTGTAATTAGCGCTTATCTATTTCAAAGCAACTAAAATTTTGCAGTGTTTAGCTCCTGGCAGGTAATGATGTAAAGTTGTGTTATTCATCTTCATTACTCGAGATGAGCTAACTTTATAAAACGTGGTCTATAATTTACACAAATATTGTTGAACCCTTAGACTCTTAGAGTGAAAGAAAACCATTCATCTAAAATGAAATTGCAACTCTTGTAATCAGTCCAAGATCGAGTATTGTTCGTAAAATTAAATTTTTTATTTACTAACTAGAACGGAAGATTGTGTTAAATAAATAATATAATATGGTATAGTGTAATTTCCGTGGGTGTATATAATACATTTTAATTTTTTTGTAGTGTGTATCGTTACGATATAAATAAAGATTTTGTCGTCTGATAAAATGCCGCTAGAAAAAACTATATATGACCAATAATGTCAAAGGTTTATGACAACAAACAAGAAGTAACATATATAAAAGTTAGGAATTGTTCTATTTTTGATTTACATAGTGTACACACGCATTATCATACATAGGATGACTCTCATTTCCATTGAAAAACTGAGGCTGCAAGTTCATTATGAAAAAATAAGTAAATTGCAAACATTTATAAGACTTATGCTCTAAAGAGCATTCCAAAACTGGTATACGCCTTTGTTAATGGAGATAATTACGGTGTTATTGCAAATAATATATAAGTAAATTATTTTATATCGAACACTAGGCATTTAAATAAATTTAAAAATAACTAAAAAAAAATGTAGAACCAAAGTACAATTTATCACTGCTATCATTATTTCTAATTAATTTCTGTGACTTTTGTGCCTTTAATTTTTTATTGGAATAATTTTACAATAGTGACATTTTGTGGCAGTTGTGAAACTTTGTACATATAAATATTGCAACAAATCTTATGTTCAGCACAAACCTAAAAGGTGTACAACAGCCCTGGGAAGCATTTAAGACCGTAACACGTAGATACGTTTTCAACTAAAATTTGACGCCAAGAACCTGTGGCCGAAGTTCGTCAATAAAATTCAGTTTCATACCGTATATTCTATATATACACACGTATATGCATACACAGAAAAACAATTCTGTTATGTTACAAATTAGTCCTTGTAATACTAAAACTTTGTACAACACATGACTATTACTATGATTATGATTATAATACTGAGTATTTCTTACGTAAATTGGCGCATAATTTTATATTTTAATTGATGTTTCATTCAAAGAAATTTTGTAAACTATAGAGAAGATAATCCAATATTCAACAATAAATTGTACTTTTTTGTTTTATTGTGCTTATTATGTGCGCAGCTAATACTAGAAAGCTATTCAGAAACAAGTTTACAAATAACTTTAGCTATGGGAGGTACTGAAACAACACAAAGCATAAACGGCCGGGTAAGAATCTGAACCCAGTATAACTGCGAAGACAATTTTGAAGTGATAGAGTTGTTTTCGTGTAAATGTACAAATTCACAAATATTTTCAAGTTAACATGAATATTTCTATTCCATTTACAAAAAAAAGTTGCAGTGTACATATGTGCTATCAGTATGCTCAACACAGTTTCACAACGCGATTTTTTTCCTAACCTAACAACTAAGTGTGTTTGGGAGGGATTCTGGGTTATGGAGAGACTAAGTACGTCTCAGGCCGAAGCCTATACGCTTTAATCATGCTGGGTTTAAGCCATGCATGAGAGGTCGCATGCATCATTTGCTAGGAGGGACATTGGCCAGCCATTGCTGTGATTGGCGCCACGACTAAATCCCCTCACTTCTTAACTCCTGACCAAAACTAGATAATTTGAGCCAAGGTAAAACCTGCATAGACACAGGGAAAACCCCGGGCACTTACATGCGGGATGCAAAATTTCATGCATTAATCTCAACCAGGAACGCTGAAAGTTTTTTTTTTTACGTTATAAAAACAGTCAATTTTTACTTGTGTTAATTTAATTTTTATTCAAGTCATAACACAATACAGTAAAAAAAAAACATATTTAAGAAACAATAATATTAAATACTAATTTATGTTTGTACTACTATTTATTATTGAATTCATATATTAATTTACATCGAAAATCTCATTTAAATTATAAGTCTTAACGCTCTCTATGAATATTTACAAACGAACCAGCCAGCTATGGTAGCGCTATCTACCCATCATGGCGATATGGAACACTACTTGGGATCGTCGGCGGAGACGAGTCCGCTGAAAGACGCGCGCCGGAGGGCTTCCTCGATCAAAGGCTCGAGTCCTGAGGGAACACCACCAACCAGGTTAGTGGTGTTGGTGGGGGGGAGGGGGGTTTGGCGGACGAAGAGGCCCGGAGGTTATTCGGACTGCGTGTGGAGGTGACAGACCATGAAGTGGCCCCCGGTGCGCGGGAATACCGCCGGTGGCTTACAACCCCCTTCGACTGACTGACCTCCATGTCGTGGTGGTGTTGGTCTCCGCCCAGTAGAGAGAGAGAGAGGGAGACAGTGTGAAGCGTTCCTGGAAAATATGTCCCGCGGAATATTTGTGTACCTCCTCCCTCCCCCTCCGAAACCCCAACGCGTCGCTCTTCAACCCTGGCGACACCTCCTGGGGGGTTCGGCTACCCCCCTTCTGCTACTACACCCCTCCCTTACGGCCTGCAGTGACACGTTACAGAGCAATTATTCGTCCCCCTTCCGCGCGTTGGTTTCCTGTTTAGGAGGAATGGAGGGGGTTGGTGGGGGGGGGGGGGTTCGTGGCTGTTTGTCCAGTGTTGCCGGTTGCGGCCGACAGGTGCCAGCAGTGTCGCCGACAAGTGCAATTACCGCCGCGTCACGTACATTACGGGGCGCGTGACGCCACGCGAAATAGGCTTATCGTCCGACGCTGCGCGCGCGCGCACACACACACACACACACGCGCGCGCGCGCGAGCGATGGTTAGACGCGTGCATAATTCTCCCGAGCCTACCCTTGTCCGCTGTCAGGCGCAGGCGGCGTATCAAGGGATTGCGTGTATTTTTGTTGCTTCTGAGCGACGGGGGGGATTTTGACGCGAAGGAATATGGAAACCTGTGCATCGCGAGTAACGTTCGTCCCTCCCTTTTCTCTCCCATTTCCACCCCCCCTCCTTTTCAAAAACCCTTCGTTTAGAGACGGTGTCGGTTTAAACTCGCCCTGAAATGGCACTCGGTCAACAAACACCATGGTTATCAAGCAGTGTTTTCTATTTTCCGCAGTGGCGCCAACGTATTTCTGACTCGCAAAAATCACGTTTCGTGGTTAGAAAACTTTATCAAGATGTAATTCAAATAACTAAAAAATAATTTATTTTTCATTAAACAATTATTATTTTATTTTCCTCCGTAAACTCAATGAAATCAATTTTGGTAAAGTACTTACAGTTCTGTTACTCACCGCGGTTAAGTTAACAATTTTCTTGGAAACAGTTTTGATGTGGATTCAAAACTTTTAACACCTTGAAGATTTAAAATCATATCCATGACTCATTAAAAATGTAAGATATTGTAAAGTACGTATTTTTAAACCATGTCTCGGCATAAGTTTCTGTTAGAGAAACAATACTAAGAAGACGTAGCCCTGTTGCGCCGACATTAACATTCAAGTGCCAAGAAAATATTTCTAATTCTAGGAAGAGTTTAACGCGGTTGGGTGCCGTGATGTTTTTCACTTAGATAAACTATGTCATTTTAATCGGTTATGAAGATCATTTGTTTGTTCTGAGTAGCTTTTTCCAAGAGCATTCGTGATACAGTCTCACAAGAGTACAACTTATATTTGTGAATAATTTATTTATGTTAATTTTTGGTACTATGGTAGACTCATATAGGTAAGCTTCAGCTAGCGTGTAAGTACTTCGTACGAGTTTCTAAGGATTTTTTAACGACGGGTGTAAGGGACGCAACTTTAGTAATACTTGCATATGAGATATTCCAGCTTGTTTACTGGAACGTGACTTCGCGTACCGCAAACTCGGTTTGGCCTACGGTTTCTATTTTTTGTAGAATTCTGTGATAAGTTAAAAAAAAAGTATGATTAAATCAAAATATGTTACTTTTAGTTCAAACATAACTGAACATTAATGTATTTTCATAAGTTTCGTAACATTATTTGTAGATTTTCTTTTTATAACGCTGTAATTAGATACATTTTTTCATGCATAAAACCATAAAAAAAAACATAAATGTAAATCTAATACAACGAAGCACGACGGCTCAGTGCTGCACTTGAATCCCAAGGGACCCGGTTTCAAATTCCGGTCACAACAACCGGTTTCCGGTCTCCATGGTTTCCCGTGACCACTTCAGGCAAATACTGGGAGAGGAATTCCTACCCCGGTGTCCTTTAAGGCGCTAGTTTACTAAATTATTTTTATTCTAATATTTATCGTTTTTGCACATGATTTTTTTTAAAAAAAAAACTAACATATTTTTTTTTGATTATAAACGGTTATTTCTATTGAAAAATAATCCTTATTTAATTGTTTTTATGAACTTAATGGCTAATTTTTTATGTCAGTCTTAACACGCACTGAAAGCATGAAACCAAGTGATATACCGTTTTGAAATAATTTTTCGTACGTAGTCTTTGTCTTAAAGCTGATTTTAGTACATAATTCATAAATAAATAACAATGATTTATTCCCAATTCTGTATAAACCTTAGTTATTCAAATTAGGGGAAAATATAATGTTTATTGATTTATGAATGATATAATACTAATAGTTGTAAGACAAAATCTACGAACTAACGGTTAACACAAGACGATATACCGCATGATTTCATGCCTTCAGTATGTGCTAGGATTAACATAAATATTTTCCTTTAATTTCTTAAAAACCATTCAATAAGGACTTTTTTGCTAGAAAAAAGCAACTTATAAACAATTAAATAAGATATATTAACATCATGTGCAAAAACTAGGAACATTAATAGCAAAATATTTAAAGATTACGCCCCCTTAACTGTGTTGTTGAGTTTAGTTGTCTTTAAGGACATCATTGTTGACGAAATGTTGACCTCAAGTTAAAGGGTTGGCTACATCCTATTGAAATGCTTTTAACCATCAAACTCCAAATAGACAGTAGGAAAAGACGACATCCTTATTTGGGATGGTTTTGCACAGTCGTGAGTTGAGGCAAATAAATGTATTTCTCCATTTGATAAACCTGCAAAGGTTTTGCTTACATTTTACTCACCTGACTGTACAAGTAACACTTAGTCTTAGTTCTCTCGTATAACGTCTGTGCCATGAAACTTGTCCCTGAATTCTGAAAATTCTCAAAAAATAGTGCCAGTTATCTAACTACAATTCTGCCACTGTCATTATCAACAGCGTGGTTGTCAGTGCTCTGTTAAATATTTTCTCATTGAATTTATGGAGAAAGCTGGTTACAAATTATCCAGGAATATTCGTCAATTTACAGCAATCTTCGTAATTTTACGGACGAGTTCACTTACCTTGAACATGAATACAACAGATAATATTGTTGCTATGTTAGCAAAACATTAAGAAACTGGTTAAGTCTACAGCAAGAACACACTTCCTTTGTCCACTTGTGTGTTTACATTTGTTTAGAATGAAATATACAAAGGGAAAGTCTAAATAGAGCGTTGTTTCTCCGAAGATTCAGTTATTTGAAATTACGTAGAACTCTTAGTTTATTTGAGTTAAATTATTAGTTGAAAAATCCGTAAATTTACTGTAATTTCTAACAGTGTGGTTATCATTATCACTTAACTGAGTGCAGCTAAATTCTCCCGTGGAACTTTGGCTGCAGATAAATCACAAAAAGAAAAAAAAAACAACAAAAAACAAGTATATTGATTATCTCCAACTGAAAAGGCTTATACCACCATTTGGAAACAATTTAGAACGTAAGTTGTATTTATATATGACTTGTGTGTTGTTTTCAACCGACTTCACACATAATAAGTTTTAATTAAAAAAAGAGGTTTCAGGTTAAAAACTTTGACTAATCTCGCACGTGAAATGTTTCATTGCTTGATTACTGTGCTTGTTATTCAAATGAAGTGGTGTGGCGTGACGAAGAAGCAAACTGCTAATAAGTATGCAGTTCTTTGTCGTGGCTTTGTAGAACACTTGACAACTGTCTTCAAAGCGTCTTTCGTCGTTAATTTGTTTATCATGCAGTGGTATTTGAACTGTCGTACAAATACATATCTGCTATTCGATTGGCTACAAAAGACCAGCATCGTTCCTTAAACGTACACTTTACACAAAAATGAAGATACACTATACAGCTGAATTGAAACCTAAAGGCGTGCTTTATGCTATGTAAAAATCATGGTACATACATAAATTGTAAGTTTCTATCGTTTATTCTCGAGTAATTACTTAATAAATATTACTCCTCTTACCAAATTACAAACCGAAACAAAATATGACTTTGAAATTTTTTTGTTTGTCTGTAGAACATTACTTATAAAAAAACATTATACTATTGATTTGGAATTCAAAAAACATTTTATATAGTAGCCCAGTATATATTTGTTCTTTATTTTATTGTGGTATATCTAACAGTTCCAAAATATAATTACGACGTTTCTTCTAATTTTATTTTGATTCTGAGCTATACGTAGAATGTTCTGGAGTTAGTGATTTCACATAATTATTTGTACTTTCTCCTGAAAATAAAAACAAAAATATTATTTTCAGGTAATATTTAATGTAACTTTAACATTAGTGGAGGCCTACATATTAATGAACAATAACAGTCCTTTTTCCCGTTCAAAAATCTACGTGAATTATTGCTTCCACGCGAACGAAGTCACAGGGAAAACTATTATTCAGTTTACTGCGTCCAAAAATATGATATTTTAAACAGATTCCTACGTTTAAAGTTATATATATATTTCCCAATATAAGTATATATTACTAACTTAATAGCAGTAGATTTAGACTAGATGCCAACTTATTGAAGCTTTTAATAAATTAATTTATGTGAATCAGGATAAAATTGAAATTTTAGGCCTACGTAGAATCATTAGCAAAATTTACAATCAGTTGCACCCATGCAAATATGTTATAGCAAAGAAAAAGGGCATTACAACACTCATGTCATGAAACTCAAGTGAGATTCAAAACCACACTGCAACTAATTATTTAAACTCTAGGCAGAATCTTATAGTCTTCCTATTCAACTATAGACGTGACACAAAAGAAAAACAAGAGTGTGCCTAAATAAGTTTGACAAATCCATATCTTAGCTACGTCCAGGTATGCAGGGACCACACATTAGGTTTGACAGGTAGCACTGATCTCGCGTTCTACAAATCCCGTAGAGTGAATGTAGAAGTAGAACGCGGGCGAGAATGAGCAGTAGCTAACTGCCACAAACGTTTTTGAAAAAATGACCGTCATAAAACTTAAGAAAAGAAGACAAAACTTATACCAACTGCTGGCTAAACTTACTGCCATTCTTGTAACCTGCTGCTCCTGTCAAGAAGGTTAATCTTAACTGTGACTTGGTTGAAATAGAAATCGTGTTCAACGACGACTCAGCAACGGTGCTTCCCTACACTGAGCAAAATTGTTGTACTTTTACAATGAATATCCTTGGAAACTAAGCTGCCAACGATATAAATTTTTAAACTGCAAGGTACAGCTTTGTGACATTTGAAATTTTATAAAAATACCTTGCAATATTACAAGTGATATCGTTGGCAACTGAGTCTACAATGATTTTCCTTGCTAAAGAACAAAATAATTATACTCTGTACACTAAAGGGTAGCTTGCACAATCTGTCAAAGTGACCGATGTCATTGAAAAACATGGTAACATTTGTCAGGCGAATTAGCTCATAACCTTCCATAACTGGAGGGCATTTTAAATTGCAATTTATACTATCGCAGTGCTAATATTATGTGTTTGTTTTTTGTACTGATATTCTACCGTAGTTAAACTTTGTTGGGCATTTATTACACATGTACCAAGTGGAAGATAAGCTTCAGTGTTCTTGAAGAAATCATCCCCTGATGCATCTATGGTGGGGCTGTTTAACAAAAGGTGTTGGTCTCTGGGTCCTGGGAGTTATACCACCTTTTAACAGAAACCTAGACACGTCCATGGGCAAAGCCTCTGTGTGACGGAGTCTCGATGAGCTCTTTGCAAACAAGCACAGCGCCTTAGTAACTACGGCCACCCAGGAACCTCGAACTCAAAAGCGTGTGCGCCTGTGTGTGTGTTTTTTTGTGAGTGTTGGCCTGTGCATTAGTGTCTCATACGCCCTGCCACACGCGCATTTTTTCTCCTTCTGTAGCATTGGGTTTCAGAACAACAACTAGAACCTGACAATGAAGCACTCTAGAAGAGATGACGCACGGGCTGTAGAAAAAATAATCTAGAAGTATTATTCATGTCGTTACACCTTCCTTGTGAGTCGGAACACAACAATATTCGTGACAGTAAATGAAAAAAAAAGAAGAGAACTAACTGCCTGAAGTATATATAAGGAAGACCTCAGTTTTGAAGTTTATTTGAAATATACTTGTTAACGTTGAAAGATGTACGCCAAAGACGACATGAAAATTATATGGGTAAGTAATGTTCTGTAATGCCTTCAGTTAGAGGAGTGGGTAGGGCATTTACAGTTAGAGGAGCATGTATAATCACATAGGGTCTGTACAGTTAGAGGAGCGTGTAGGGTTTGTCCAGTTAAAGGACCGAGCATGGTCTGTACAGTTAGAGTAGCTAAGGTCTTTAAATTTAAAGGATCGTACAGGGTCTTTACAGTTATAGGATTGGGTAAGGTCTTTACAGTTATATGAATGATTAGGGCATACACAGTTAGAGAATATGGTGTGATCTGTGCAGTTATATGAACGAGTTGGACATGTAAAGTTATAGGAGCGAGTGAAGACAGTACGGGAGCGGATAGGGTATGTAAAGTTATATGCGTCGTTAAGACTTGTACAGTTAGAAGAGCGGGTAGTGTCTGTACAGTTACAAGAGCGATTATGGCCTGTACAATCAGAGGATCAAAAGAATCTTACAGATATATAATCGGGTATAATCTTTGCAGTTTTTAGAGCAATTAGGATATGTAAAGTTATAAGAGCGAGTATGGCCTGTACAGTTAGACAAGCGGGTATGTCCTGTAAGGTGGCTTCTGTGGAGGACAGAATGTAGATGCAACTATGTAGTTGATGATGAAACGGCATGACGTTCGTTACGTTCGAAGACAGGCTAAGTGGCTCCAGACTAGAATCTCGGATAAGTTACAAACGTTTTAGTTAGCATTATTTTAGTTAGGATGTCCCTTTGGCTTTTTGGATTGCCGAAAGGCATTAAGAGGAGATTTAATGCGTTCTTTAAATGATTCATGCAATGGGAAAGTTTTATTTAATACAATGTCTTGGTCATACGTCATTGCAGTTTTGCACTGGTTGTCATGAAAAAAAATTTCAAGAACGCAAATTAAGAATTAAAATTGAAAACATAAACCCACAGAGAACCAGCGGAAATCGGTTGATGTCAAACAGATAAACCCAACAGTGAATCGAAACAGGTATAATGAACAACACAACGACGACAATACAGACGAACATATTCAAACTTAAATATCAGATTGCAAAGAATTCTTTAGAAGGAATTTAGTCTTCAAAAAAAATATAACAACACTGACGAACACAGTAGGCTAACAACGACAATAACAATAAATTTAGATAGACAACAAAACCTGGAAAACGCTGCAAATATACAAACACAACCAGGAAGATAAACAGATATTATGGACAACACAACGAGGCGTATGTCCAAGAAAATGTATTACATGGAGATCTAATGTAAACTAAATAGGTTTTTGAAAAAGGGATGAATACCGTAAAACAGTGTGAATAGAAGAAGCATTCAGCTCAAAATAAATTTTATGCAACTATAAAATCATTAAATAATATTTGATGTTATTTAAGAATATTTCTTATAGAGATTTTGATTGAAAAGTTTTGTATTTGAAGTTGTTTTGAGCTTATTCTTTCTATTCGCCCCGTTTTATGTTAATCACAGTAATTAGTAATGTCTTCTTTTTCAATAAGATATTTAACATTTTCCTAGTAGTGGACCACCTCTTTAGCCGAGTATAAATATTGGACCATTATACTTAGCCCACTGGCCTGCAAACAAGCATTCCGAGTTCATTTTCCGTTCTATTGAAAATTATTTTCGGAAGTGAGAAACATGGAGGACTTTGTCGTGAGTAGGTGGGTTTTCTAGAGGTACTCCCGTTTTCATTCACCGATGCATTCCGTCGCGGCTACGGGCTACCATTTCATCCGTCAACCATCTGTAATGAAAGTGACGTCAATGGGACTTTAATATCTAATTAATTTCAAAAAATATATAAAAATCGGAGATTAAATATTTATCTTAAAAACATTTACCCATTTTTTCTCCTCAGGGGTTGAAATTCTCAAAATGCAAAAAAAAAATCGTGGATGTTTGTATTCGTATTTATTAAAAGTACCCAATTTCATTTATTAATCTTCATTAAATTTGGATATATAAGTATTCGTCCTTAAAAATTGCTTACCCAACCCCTCCCTTTTAACCTCTTAGGACTTGATTTCGCAAAATTTCAAATTTTTGGTTGGATGTTTTCGTATATTAATTTTATTGGTACCGAATTTTTGGCTTGATCAGTTTCAGAGACATAATTAATCATTTTAAAACCATATTTACCCCTTTGTTACACCCTTAGGGGATTGAATTCTGTAATATTGTATACTAGTTTTTAATCTAGCCAAAGACGTTTCTATTAAAATACAGTCAATGAAAATCCGTCAAGTAGTTTTTGACTGATGCTCGAACAAACAGGAAAACAGAAACAGACAAACAAACGAAGAATTTTTTTTTTAAAACTACTTTTTTGTGTTCTGAATACTGTATATAGTCATTTACAACAGTTTCTTCATCATTTCATCCAATGTACAGACATTTTTACTAGAACAGTTTTATTATTAGTATAGATATATTCATCCCAAGTTTGGTAACATTCTGGCAGTTCCTAAAAAAAATTCATCTGGGTGTTTATTAATCTTCAATGAAAAATTTTCTCCCACTAAATACGGTTTGGTCTGCAATTTTTTTTTTCATTTTTAAACATTAAACTTTGACATTGAAAGTGAAATACTTTGTTGGATAAAATTGGTTTTATAATTATTTTTATTAAATAATTGTCTTAATCTAGATGTAGTGCAGTAAAACACATGTAGGCCAGTAGGGAAGGTCTTTAATACTAGGAGAAATAATAAAATTATTCTGAATTTATATAAGTTGTTTCCTAATTTAGTCTTAATTTTTCGTTAGTTTAATATCAATATTTATCTCTACAGCGAGATAAATGCAAAAAAGAGAATTTTTGAGGAACTAACATGTAAAAAAACTTTAGTTTTAATTATCAGTAACAAATGATAACAAATGATCACGAAAAAAAGTAAAAAAGGTTTCATCATTATTGACGTTAACAGGGCAAATATATCAAAGAGTTAAAATAATTGCTATAAATTCATCACTATTAAATGAGCGTGCGTACGCAGTTATTGAAGTTATGGATGGTATTTATTTTTCTTTATTCAATCGAACTGTGAGGACGAAACCACTTTGCCTGTCGTGGTGACTTATGAACTTGTCTGAGCATGGCAAAATCTTCTGTTTCATTATTAGTTGTTGATTTTTTATTTCATTTCATATAAATGTACATATTTAAATGTATCAGAATAAATTGTTGGTAACTGTTCATTTTTGCGTATCCAGTTATATTTTAGAATAAAATATTAAAATAAAAAACGGAATTGTTGTGCTTGTGATACAAATCTGTATAATTACCAAAATATATTTGATTTTTGAAACATGCATAAAACTTTGAGGAACATTGTTCCGGGGAGAAATTTTTCTAATATACAATTGTATATAAACATAAAAAATAAAACGAAGTAAGCAATTGCATGTGTTTGTTATTTGAACTGTACATTCCCAAAATATTTTCTAGATTTTTCTATGTGCAATACAAAGCTTTGATAAGGAACATTGTATTTGTTCCGTGTAACATATCTAATAGTATTTTACATAAAATATTAAAATAAAGTAAGCAGTTTAATATGTTTGTGATGCCAAACTGTACCGTAGCCTAAATATATTTTATCTTGATAATATAAATCATAAAACTTTCATATACACTGTTTACGCAATAAGGAACAATTACCGAATGAGCTATTGCTAAACATCTCGTCATTATCTGGACCATTATAAGCCACGCGTAGTGATGGTGTGTGCTCGGAGCATTTGACGGAATGAATAGCAGGGGGTAACGCAGTGAAACCTAAATTCACAGGTGTACTGGGTTAACGTGAACTCCATGACGTCACGTTCATGGGTTGAGTATCGATCGCTGATACGACTCTTTGAATGACCGAATCTACAAAGCAACGAGTCGGTAGCAATCCATTGTAATTGCCCGTAGTCTAAGCGTTTCAAGAACTTTATAAGAAACTATTTTACTCAAGCAATAATAAAACTCTGGATTTGAATTCAAAAATATGAAAATAAGATTCTAAACGAACGTTTTAATTTTTTTTTAAAAGAGACAGTAAACAAGACAAAATAGATGATTGTAAAATCGAATAAAAGAATACTGCGAAACAAAAAGACAGGCATTAAAGCAACGTTTTATCCTTGTGATCAAATTTACTTTGAAAAATTATTAAAGGTAACAATGAAAGTTAACGATGCACATCCATGACAAAATAATATTACGAAGGAATTTTTATAGAATTTTCTTAGGCCTATTTATAAAACAAGAAAACAGAAACAACCAAAAAATAAATGTAAATCGCTATAACATTAATTTGAAAATTACAAAACACAGTAACACCGACACGGTGTGAATCCAAGCACTAAGAACGCGTGTACGCACAATGGGGAATAAAGAAAGCACAACACCAATGTTCATTACCTTTGCTGGCTGTAAACTGTGTTCCTACCTTGAAGAGGGACACAGGTTGCAGCAAGTTATAGCCACAGACTGAGATTTGGGATACTCGGGTGGCCGGAAATGTCGCAAAGTCTTGTGCAGTCATTCCATGTCGTTTTTTCTGTCGTTCTACGTCCAGTGTGTTCGAATTTGAATAATATCTCTGTTACTTTTTTTAGTTTATCTGTTTTATAATCTGCATGGTCTTTTTCTCAACGATTGAATTATTTTGTGTGTTGGTGTGATTATTGAAACAATTTTCCTTTACCTGTTATCGTTGATAATTCAAATACTTCTCTCTTATGTTTGATATAGCCTTTTCACAATGTCTATTAGACTGCTATGTTTTCTGTTGCTTCTCGGGTGTTGCCTTTTTCTCCAGTTGGCAATATAATCATTCTTTTTAATCTTCACTTAAGCAAAATATTTAAAACAATATTATTAAGGGATTATTTTATAGACTTAACATTTTCCCCTCTTGCTTACTCAAAGATTATACTAACGACGAATCAAAAAAAATAAAGATTTAGATATTTGTTTTCTGATATGTTAAATAGGAGTTTTAAACATTAAAATTGCTTTAATTTTTATTTGATTTATATATTTTCTTCCCTACAATTCTTCAACTATGGACCTAAAAGTTTCATATCTCACTATAATATGATGTAGTTTGGGAAAATTTATTTAAGACCTTACGTGATATAGCATTATTAAAATATTGGATTCTATTTTCTTAGACTTTAAACTGTTAGTTGAGTAGGTTGAACATTTTTTACTTGTTCGTGGTAAAAGTTTCTGTATTTTGGTAGTGAATTATTCCTCTCTAAAATTATGTACGTAATATCTTAATAACGTATGATTGTATTTATAGAGCTGACCGTTTTCTTTATAATCTTTGTTCAGTTTACCATTCCCTATATGGAAATTTTCGTATAGTTTGAGTATGTCAATGTTTAGTAGATTGGGAAATAAAGTCAGTAACCTTAAATACAACACCATGCATTTGGCGATGTACACAATAGCTTCATGAATACAAAATTATTTATTACAAGACACTGCTAAGTGTCCCTATCCTTTTGTATTAGAACATTTTGAAAACGTGTTTTCTCCTGTTGTACCTGGTACGCCATGTAACCTTTTAGTGATAGGCATTATTTAATTATTTAAGAATTTAGGTCGGCCATGTATAAAATATAATTCCAATTAGGAAATAAAAATTTAAGTTCTAATAGATCTGCACTTTGTTGTTTTTGTTGTAGGTTTCAGTGGTGGCCGTTACGTTTTCGACGGCTGTCTTAGCTCAGACCGACTCTTCTACAGCTGCTATTGTGGAGTCTCAGTCTTCAACTAGTGTGACTCCAACAGTATCAAGCACTTCCGTCAGCAGCTCACCTTCATTAGCCGACACTTCAACCACTTCAACTACTGCAGCTGATACTTCGACCAGCAGTACTGCTGCACCAAGCTCTTCAATCACTTCAACTACTGCAGCTAGTACTTCCACCAGCAGTACTGCTTCACCTAGTTCTACAGCAAGTTCATCTACATCAGCCGACACTTCAACCACTTCAACTACTGCAGCTAGTACTTCCACTAGCAGTACTGCGTCACCTAGCTCTTCAGCAAGTTCATCTACATCAGCCGACACTTCAACCACTTCAACTACTGCAGCTAGTACTTCCACCAGCAGTACTGCGGCACCTAGCTCTACATCCACTTCAACTACATTAGCCGTCACTTCAACTACTGCAGCTGGTACTTCCACCAGCAGTACTGCGGCACCTAGCTCTTCAACTAGCTCACCTACAACAGTAGCTTGTAATCCGACAAAAACAAACAGGCCCATCTTCAGGCCATTTTGGCCACCATTCAATCATAAATTTGTACGGCCACATGGGAACGTGGTTAGGCCGTTCGTCCCTCCCCAATTTAATCCATATTCAAATTTTTTTCAAAATGGTCGTCGCAATTATCATCAGTTGCAATAAAATATCTTGATAAACATTAACCTACGTACAATATTATTTGTTACGTATTACTTGAAAAAAAGAATTTCTCAACTTTGGAGCATATATTAAATATTTTAAGGTGTTAACCTTGAATGAGTGATGTTATACAATTGTTAATAAATATCATACGACTGAATTTTGTTTTAAATTTCGCTGACAAGGTAAATCCATATTGACATGCACAGAAAAATTGTTTGTTTAAGACAAACAAATATTTGTTTGTACATGGAGAAATAAATATTTACTTGATGTAATAAATGAAATAGTTGGCCATACAAAATTTTTTATGTAACAAAATTAATTTTGTACCATTAACAAAATATATATGTAGATCAGTTGGCAAAACCATTTTTGACAGGTCAACCCAATATTTCGTACGACAAAATATTCGTTTGAATCAATGGTATGTATTTATTTGGCCATATACACAATATATATATATATATATATATATATATATATATATATATATATACTATATAAACACTGTATATAGAGGAAAAAAAACTATGCTCACTGGTTAGGAAAGAGGTAGCAACTATCTAAACGTAAATACATAAGACGTTTCATGATATATATTTTAATAATATGTTTTTTAATTCAAGTCGTGAATTGACCTAATGAAAGACTAGTCTACCAAACTAATAGTTGTATTGATACATTGAAGTTGGTGGCTAGCCCATGAGGTGAACGCTGCAAATGTTTGATTTTGTGCGTGGCAGTTGATGAGCTCATCGAAAGCTGACAGCATGCCGTCGGCCATAAGTAGAGACCTGAAAAATTCGTGGGTTCATTTCGTTTTACGCTCAAATTCAAATACTTATAACTTAGTGCTGCTTCTGTCATTGATTCACTGTTAATCTGGAGAACTAAGGGCCAATTAGAGACCCTCACTCATAGAAGTGTCGAATCATAGACCACCTAGTCGAGACGACTCACAAGTCAGCAGCCAATGAACAGTTGGCATTTGCCCGAGTGTGTAGAGGATATTGGAGTCTATACTGGAGGTCATTGAACCCGCGAATTTTTCCTGTCTCTAGCCATAAGGTAAATAGGACGGGAAGAAGTCACTCAAGAACTCGTCTTGGTGACGTTCAGGCGTACTTCACACTGACCCGTACAGACGGTTCGCCGCGAATGGAACGATCAGAGGAAGAGATCACCCTTGACAATTTCTTGGCCGTTATTCTCTCACAGGTGTAATCGAACAGTCTAATTAGATGACCCTCTTAGATAATTCATTAGATAATATATGATTACCTATAAAACAGTTGTATCCATTATATGTGAAGAATATATTAAAAGGCAAAAAAAAAAAAAAAAACACAGCCTTATGATGACCATTGCAATAGTCCTCGGAAAAACACGAACACTTATTTTCAATAAATTGTATAGTAATATTTATGTAATTTATAGGGCATATGCAAAAATAGAGAATGAAACACTTGTGATCCCACCTTAGGGCTTATATCCAGAAGAAATAAGCACGTGACTCGACAGCCGGATAAACGACACCGGGTACACGATTGTAAATGAGACATTTCCATTTCATACTTGGCTGGCAGGTATGGTGGTGGTCAGGCAGACGCGCTGTGTTGACCTGGGAAGCAGTACAGCCCCCACTGGCAGGGCCGGCGAATGCAGCGAGGCGTGCGAAACATTGGAGAACACATCCAGCTTTCACGTGTCGACTGCATGACCCCCACATTCGATTACGGGCACTGGACCCAGAATCTGAGACGCCCTCCCTCCGCCACCCCCCTTCCCATCATGTGTTACTTTATAATTGCATGGATATTTCTTACCTACACTCTTTTTAGAATGTTATTTAACCTGAAAATACAGGGTATAATTATAGTTACTATTTTATAAGTCCAAACTAAACTTTAGTTATAAAATTATTTTACTTTAAAATAACCACATCAATGATATTAAACGTTTATCATTAATATACAGGATGTATCAAAATTCATGTTACAACGCTAGAGGGTAGAAAGCTCTTATTATTTGCAACCATTTTTGCCAATAAACATGTTGCCGGAAACGCGTAGTTAAGCCCCTGTAGCCCCAGAAAGAGTCTGCGTAGGCAATCCGTTGTAGAGTGTTATGTTGTGGATGTGCGGGCGTTCGAGTAGATAAATAACCTTTTTAATCGTAGCACAGATTTTAATTTCACTCTGAAATCAATCACAGCTTCGGCTTTGTTTCACAAAATTGAAATTGTTTTATACGTTTTAACAACGTGACAGCCTAAAGCAACGGCTCAAAAACACGCCCACCTTGAGTGACACAGAGGTGGCAACGGCGAATCATGTTTTCACGGATACGCTGGAGCATGTGTGGAGTTGACCTTATGATTTCGTACGCTTCAATGATTCGCTGTGTAAGCTCTTCTACCGTTTCTACTGGCGTAGCGTAGATAAGCCCTTTTACGTAACCCCACAGAAAGAAATCTAACGGGGTTAGGTCCGGTGATCTTGGCGGCCATGCGACAGGGCCCGCTCGTCCAATCCATCAGTTTGGAAATGTTTGGTTTAAATTCTCTCGCACTTGCAGGGAAAAATGAGGTGGTGCCCCTTCATGTTGGTACCACATCACACGTCGGACATGCAATGGAACCTCTTCAAGAAGACCTGGTAGTTCGTTCTGAAGGAAGTGGAGGTATCCGGCGCCGGTAAGTCGTGGCGGAAGAAAAAAAGGCCCGATGAGTACGCCGTCAACAATACCGGCCCACACATTAACTCAAAAACGTTCCTGGCGAGCTGTAACACACGTTGCATGCGGATTGACATAATTCCAAACATGACTGTTGTGCGAATTGAGAATAGCATCTTGAGTGAACTTGGCTTCATGGCTGAATAAATCCGCTAACTCGGGGTTCCTCAATACTTTTCGAATGTACCAACTAGAAAAGGTCATGCGTAGAGGATAGTCCACCGGACCCATGTGTTGTACTTTTTGAAGGTGGTAAGGGTACAAGAGTTGCTCATGAAGAACTCGCCAAACAGCCATTTTGTCAGCGTCCATATCGGAACCTTCTGCCCTTGTTCTTGTATCCGGACTCTCCGCAAATCTCTGAAGTACATCTTCAAAACTGGGAGTACGAATACTGCGTGGAGCACCAGCATTTGGTCTTGTGACGGCACATGTACCAGTATCACGCATTCGCTGAATAAGTCTTGCAAACATGGTGTGAGCTGGAATCCTACGACCCGGATATCGTTCTTGGTACAGACGATGGGCGGCTCGTCCATTTTGTCTAGCTTCCCCATAAACAAGCAGCATGCCCGTGTACTCACTAAACGTGTACTCCATTGAGATCCACTAAAACGTCGCCCTTTTCAGAACCACAGCGAAAGAAATGACACCACGAGTTTGCTTGTACGACAGAACAGTCAACGACAGACCACCAGTGATATCAAAACACACTGCGACACTGCGATGTCACGCTGCGCAGTGCTATGGCACGGCACGAACGGAAGAAAAGAGGTGAGGGCGCCACCAACGGAAGTTAAAAGGGGCGGGGGTCAGCATTCGACATCGTACAGTCCTCTCGAACGCTGCCCGGCGTCGTAAACACGTAATTCACCACAGCATCGTCTGTCTCGCACAAAGCTCAACGGGTTGCCTACGCTGACTCTTTCTGGGGCTACAGGGGCTTAACTACGCGTTTCCGGCAACATGTTTACTGGCAAAAATGGTTGCAAATAATAAGAGCTTTCTACCCTCAAGCGTTTTAACATGAATTTTGATACATTCTGTATATATACTTAAATTTTTAACGTATGATTAGCTGTAGGTGTCCTATCTTCTAAAACTTAACTGAATAAAAAAAATATTTAATATGTTTTATCCAGTTTGTAAATTATTACAATAGTTATACATTTAAAAATAAACAGGGCTGGGCCCGGGCCCTGAACCCAGGGGTCCACCCAGCTCCACTCTTGTGGGGGGCTATGGGCGGCTGACATCTGTAGTTTTCTCCTTGTGCTTCCTTGTGGACGTGCTGCTGTTGGTGGTAAGTGAAGACTCACTTGGCTCGTGTAGGCACCGGCTGGATGTCAGCTACCCGACAGTCGGTGTAGGATGAAGTTGGCCTTATTGTCAGTAGGACAATAGGCCATAGTACTGCGAACATCGAGGCGAGAAGAAATTTTTTTTTTGTTTTTTTAATTATTTCAAGTCGTGGAACCGAGGACCTATGTTCAATCATCTAAGCCATCTTTTAAAACCCAGCCGTAAATTAAGTATGTCGTTGTTAGCGAATAAAAACCCACTTTTTTAAAAAAGTTTTTATTGCCTTATATAATTTTAGCTGAGAAAGATATAGATTTATTAAGTGATTTTTTTTTCATTGTATATAATATCATTACAATGACAGTTTATCTAGGTACTAAAAGTTGTAATACTGCACTCAGCCAACTGTAAATATATGTTGTACATTTTTATATTAATATTTACCTTTCAGCATTAAGTTCTTTTAGCTTATTTGAATTTCTTTGTATTATTTTTTTCGGATTTTTGTTTGTTTTAAAATACGAATTCAATAGTTGTGGTAAAATAAGCTTGGATCATTTACTCGGGATGTTGCGTTTAATCCAAGGTTAAGTATGACTATCAATATCCGCTCGGAGATGCATATGTGAATAACCTTCTGATAATTAAGTAAATACTGGTCAAATTACATGCACACTTCCACAATATAAGTGACTTCACCACTTTTATAAAAACCAATGCTACGTGGCTGCACATCAGATGCACCGCAAACAGGTTGATAATTCGCGTAGAGATTAAACACATTTCGTTTTTGGGTTTGTTGCCATCATTCAGTCTTAATCCATTAATGCTAATCGACGAATCAAAACAGCTTCGAGCAAAACAGCGAAAGTGCTTTAGCGTCTAGTTTACGACTGCGTACTTAAGAATTAACAGTGATAATAAGTATTATAAGAACTACACTTGTATACAAAGTCATATTTTTAAGACAAGTCTAAATATTTCTATTAATTCATAAATATTCAATCGTTTACAGGCATAAGTAAAAAAAAATCCTGCACGGTAATAATTTGAACTCCTTTTGGTTTAATATGTAGTTGCATATGAATTTATTTCAACTTTAAATTATGTACATTAAACTAACTTACAAAATTAAATAGAAGAAATGTAGTCTTTTTAAAAAGATTTTTAACTTAAAACTTAATAATAAAATAAAATTTTCATGATTAATTTTACTTTTTTTAATTTTTTTATTTTCTTGAGCATGTTCACGGTGTTCGCTAGATGGTGTCAGAGGTGATATCAGGTCGGTTAGTAGTAAACAGGGCGGTGCACCAGTATGATGCGAGATGTCCTCCACGGTCTGAACCAAGGGTCGAACCCAGGCGGCGGCGGTGGCGGCGGCGGTGGCGGCGGATAGAATGGTATCGGTGGCGGCGGGGGCGGCGGGTAGTAAGGTATCGGCGGCCCGGGAGGACCCCCGATCCACACATGCCCCGCGGCCACGTGCAAGGCCAGCACAAGCGCCAAGCAGAATAAAATCTTTGGGGCAAACAACGAAGAAAAATCATTACGAACAGAGCCACAACCACACGTGAAAGTAAACATTAAAAACAAAAAAAAATTGAAAAATTTCTGATAACTTACGTTTGATAATTTAACTGGACTTTTCCATTCCCTAGTATGACTTCTAGAATCTCTATTTTTTCCTAGGTTCACCTCGATTTTTTATTTTCATCCTGTGTGTTTATTAAGGTTCTTGTGTTAGGTAGCATTTTTTTTTTGTTTCACGTTTGGAAAATGAAAGGTTTGTCACTTTAATGTATCGATACAAATTAAAAAAAAAATTTAAGCAAGGAAATTTACTTGTGTGATTAGCAGTCTTCATGGGCGCATGGCCTTCCATTACCTAAAACTAAAAAATGTAAATAAAATAGTTAAAAAAAACTTTTTGTACAGTCCAGACAGCAAAAAAAGTTTGTTGAAGGGTGCATAATAGTGTTAAAATTTAACAACATTAGTTTGGACTGAAATGTTCGTATGCCTCATTAAGAGGACAGCTTGTTATATAATCAAACCCACTATCGGTAAGACAAAATGAAGCACCAAATAATTATTAAATGTGATTTGTTGGACTCATTAAGGTCAGATAGAGTTCATTAAAAATAGTCTGGTGAATTTATATGTTTACAACACAACATTAGTTGGATTTTTTGTTGACCCACAACTCCACCTTGATCCGTTACATGATTTTTTTGTATTAACTCTATAATTACTTTGTGGTATAATGTTTACTTACTTGTTTTATTGATATTCAACGCGAATTTTAATTGCCTTAAGTTAACAGAGTATCTAAATAAAACAAAACAAAAATGTTGGTTTGATTTCTGTATGCGTTTCTCTTATAAATAAATACAGATTGGAAGCAAAAATGGAATTATAAATTGGAAAGAACTAAAATTTAAATTTTAATAAAAGTACTGACTGTAAAAAATATATGGCCAGAAATAATACTTTTTTATGAATACAAATTAAATACATAAAGTAAAGTATTATTAATAATTCAATTTAATTGTTTGCGGTAAGTTAATAATACTATAAAGGAAATGAAAGTTTGTGCAAATTTACCGTATACACTATCCCAGAACCCAGTAAAGCTAAAATTAATAAGTGCCAAATTAGTGCCAAGTCATTCCCCTATTATTTTGGAGGTCCTTTAATGAATTAAGAATGGTGTACGAAAAATACGCAGTGAAACATTGCAGCCTTTGTTTCGACATACTTAGTGGTTTTTAAATTTCGTTATTAATACATCGAAATATGTACTACAAAAAAGTACAACTTTTAATTTAACAATTTTTAACCTTGTTTGTTTACCGTTTGTCTTTGCTTACTTCTGCTGACTTTTACAATGATGTTACGCGAATCGAGAGACATTGCTGACATCATAATCAGTATGCATTAGCGATAAGCCTTTCGAATATTTAAACACTCGAATATTATTCAATCTCTGGCATTAAATAAATTGAGATTTAAAGAAAAAATTTTGAAGGGAAATTTTTTGGAAGGAATGTAGTAAATTTGAAAATTTATCATTGAATTTAGAAAATCCAACTATTATTTTCGTCGTTTCTATGCAATTACCTACCGTTCCAAATATATTATACTTCGTATATGCTATCATATAAATAAAATTACAATACGCATTGATCAGGAAATCTATTTCGCAAAAAAATATAAAATATAGGATGTTTTAAAACCATATGTTTTTATATTTTTGAACATTATTTTATATTTTGACACTTGATACATAGATTTGGGCTTGAGGGGTGGATTCGAGGGAATAATCTGTGTATCCAACCAAAGATTTGGAATTTATAAGAGTGGGGACTGACCAATCAATAGTATTTATCCATGATTAATCTGGTCCAGTTACCTTCCAACTCATGTGCACAAATGGTGCGATGTAGAAACGTACATGCATAAAGTCCGCGCATTTTACAATCATTGAAGTGTACACAGGAAAAAAATTAATTCAGTTCTTTTACTTAAGATTCTTTTGTGAACCAGTTGCCAAGAAATAGATTGTAATATTACAAGCAAGATATTGCAAATTTGTAAAAGACGTGGCTATGGTTTTTTTTTGCGTATATTAAATAACTTTTTTTTTCCAGATAATACTGTGTATTTCTTTACGAAAATTGGTGCATAATTCTGTATTTTATTTGACGCTTCATTCAGGTATTCAATAAGTTTACTTTATTTTGTTTTATGCTTAATAATATGAGCAATTAATGAGGGAAAGCTATCCAGGGGACACTTTACAAATAAAGCGGTACTATCGGAGGTACTGGGACAACACAAAGAATCCGAACCCAGTAGCTATTACCGTGAACAGTATTTTTTTTTTTTAGTGATACGGTTGTTTCCATATAAATATAGAAATTTACAAAAAAAAATTATCTGTAGTTTACATGAATATTTATGTTCCGTTTGCAAAAAAAAATAAAAAGTTTCAGTGTGCGAAAGGCGCTTACCTCCTTCATCATGACGCTGGGACCGGAGATGCACCCAAGGTGATCACGCGGACGTATCTCGCGCGGAAGGCGGTCGCGGACTGATTTTTAAGCGACTCGCGGTTGAAGGAAGGTTCCAGTCATCCGGCCTGAAGAGCCCGCAACTTCCCCGACCCCGCACCACGGTGACGGCGGCGCTCTGCAAACAGCTCTAAGTTAAGCTAATAACGTATTTGCCGAGGCGGTCCGAGGGGCCTTGACTGCGCGGGCCTCCGGGCGCAAGGCCGCCGTCCGCTCCGATCTGCCTTCGGAACGCGCCCGCCCGCTGCGTAGTGGTCACACGCTCGATTCGCAAATGTGCGCTCGCGACCCGTGCATCACTTTAAATTTACGAAGAACGCTGGCTGCAAATCACTGAAATGAATCAATAATCGTCTTTGGGCGCGATGAGGATAAAATTTTAAATCCAAATTTTAATGCAAACCTTCTTCTTTTTTTTTTGTGAAACGATTCTGACACGAAAATAACAGAGAACAGGTACTTGGCCAAATAGATGTAAAGAAAGCACTATGCTATATACGTTTCTGGGCTCGTTTTCGTTCTTCTCTTTGTGCGATGGTTCGTCCTACGTCGAAAAAAATAGAACCAATAGTGATAGATGAAATAATAAGAAAGAGAGCGTGCGCGTGTGATTGTTTCAGAAAATAGATATAGGTATCTCATACAGTCATCTGTGAGTGCCTTGCATTTTATATTTGCTACCAGGGTGCTCGCGTTCCTCCTCTTTAACCAGCAGCGTATAGAGCGCTGTTGAGACAGTCTCTGCATTACCCGCGTAGATAGAGCTACCTGTTATGAATTTAATATTTCGTTCAGAGATTTGGCGTGTTCCAAATGGCAGAATTGTGGGAAGAAACAGTAACACGCACATTTTTTCTTTGTGGTGTATTTAAACAGTGAGTAATATATTTATTGTTAATAATTAATCATTGATTGATCAATGATTATTGATATCTGAACACTTTATTTTGAAGTGAGCAATTGTTTTCTTAATTCATGTTTACTAATTTATTTTTTATTTTTAACAATATTCTAATGAATATAAAAATGGTTTGGATTTTAAAATATTAGAAAAAAATGAAAGTAGGCCTATAAAAAAACCGTGTTATGTTATTTTTATATAAAATTGTCTTCATTTTCTCTTTCTTTCTCTCTCTCTCTTCTGCCTTTACGAATCGAGATTTGAATTGCCAAAGAAGTTTTACTTCTATCACGTGTAGGCTACTGTTAAACACGCTCTCTTTTTTCCTTTAGGGATATTTGTTAATTTACCGATATATTCATAAATTTACATGAATACAAAATAATAATATTGGTATATTATCAAAACATCCAATAAATTGTTAAGACTAATGCAAAACACTCTTATGTCTACTACGCGTGATTTTACCCTAAAAACAACCTAATTCGAAAGTCAACATACGGTGTAGTTTCTACTCAGATCCAGTTATCTGGAATTCGTTTCAAAGAGGTGAATTCTTCATTAACCAGTCCGCAGATTCACTGTGATTTCTAAAAGTGTACTGGCCGTCTTCATTTCGTTTCTCCGCGGATACCCTAATCTCTCCCCAGGGGTTATTTTCTCCGCATTGCTCGTTGCGTGTACCACAGAGGTTGTTTCAAAATTCGTGGGTGGTAGAAGGCAACAAGACAAGCGCAAGTCAGCACGCAATGCATGCTCGGATCTGAACCGGTGGAGCGCTGGAGGGTAGCGAACGACACAAACGCGCAGTTCGCAGCGACCTGCGGATATACGGCTAGATGAACGCGCGCGAGAATCCATAGAAGGCCGGCACACGTCACGTGCTCGGGCTCGCGTACGGAGATGTGAGGCCGCAGGGTCGGATTCAGGGGAGGGCACCTGGGGCGAAAGCCCCGGGGCCTCCACAAATGGAGGGCCCCCACAAACGGAGGGCCCCCACAATCAGGGGGGGGGCAAGGGTATTTTGCCCTCCCTCTAAAACCTTGAAGTGGGGGCAAACGGGGGCAAAGAAAGTGCTGTGTAATCAATTTTCAGATAATAAAACTGCTTAAATAGCACCATTTTCCACCTTGAAATACAAATTTTCCAGGGTGGACCCCCCACTTCAATAGGGGGGATCGATGATTCTTTATAAAAAGGTATATTGCCCTCCCCTTTGGAAATTTAGTTGTTGCGCCCCTGCCCACAATAGAGACTTCGGAAAAAAATCTTTCAAATTCCGACAAGTAAACACTAGTAAACATCTTTTCCTTTGATATTCTTTTTTCGCTGTTTTACCTTTACCTACAGTACTTTGTACATACATGATTATATTATTGTTAAATATTAACAGAAATATTCATTAAGACTACAATTTAATTTCATATAATTCTTGTCTCCGATTATATTTATGTATGTTTTTTTAAATACTAAGAGAATCTAATTGATTTCACAATACATTATTTATTGGCAAACTCGACTGAAAAATAATTGTTCATTTTATTTGTAAAATAATTTGGGGCCAGGGGGCCTCCGCTCCTCTGTTGCCCCGAGGCCTCCAGACCTCTAAATCCGGCCCTGTGTGAGGGAATCACGGAGGTTGCACCGGAGAACGTTCAACAAGACGCGTGCCAGATGCAAGAATCTTCCAGGCGATTTACACCAATATATCTGCGGAAAGGAGCTCGTTTGCGAATTGCAGGCTAAATTCCGAGCGTGCGAGGAGTTTGTCAAGTCAAATAGTCCTTTTCTGTCTTGTCATACGCCGTAAATTATTTTGATAATGTAACAGAAATATTCATGTATAAATACATTTTTTTGTTAACTTTTACATTTACATGAAAAAAAATGTATCACTACAAAATAATTATTCTCAGTAATAATAAAGTTATTTTGAAACCGTTCCCTGAATAGCTTTCCTAATTAATTTTATTTTATAACTTTATTTCTTCATGATATGCATGCTTTCGTGATATACATATATCGATGGTTTATTGGTTTACTGATATGTTAAAATATTTTAATATGAAAAAATTTCATTTTTAAATATTAAAAGAAAACCCGTGTCCATCTCAAATTCTGTAAATTTATAAAAGTGAAATAATTATGGAAATCGGTTCAGTAGTTTCCGAAATACCAGATTTAATATAAAAGACTTAGAAAAAGAATATCACCTGGCTCTTATAGTTATCGAATTATAATGTGTAGCATTAAATATTTTAAAGCTTTAAGTTTTTTGAGGAATAGCTTAATGTGTTTTTGTATTTAAGATGCTGATGTGTGTAATTATTGAATTTGGTGCCATTTAGATAGTCATTTAATTAATTTTTATTTTATAAGACATTTAAAACGTAAAACAATATCATTTAAAATATATATATATATTTTTACGAAATTGGACACATAAGTTTTTATTCAGAAGTGTGTTGCTTAGCAAAGTTTTTATACACGGTTATTTGAAAAACTATAGAACTAAAAAAAATACTAAATAAAACATTTCGTTAATCAACTGGTCATAAAAACGTAATCTCAAAATTGTACACATGTCAAAAATATACCAATAAACTTAATGGGTAAAGATGATCTAAAATTACAAAACGTAATTATTCTGAGAACACGCGTTGTAAAAATGTTCAAAAATACAGTTTTAAAACGAAATACAATTCAGAACAACTCGTACGTCCTTGGCGTAATATAAAATGGTTTTTTTTTGATAGGCACGACTCGGATATCTTGAGCGATTCTCGAAACGGCGTGGTTTCGTCTGAAGCTCTGCGCACAGTGTGTTTGCCCCGACGTACGAAGGGGGGGGGGGGGGGAAGGTTAAGAGCGAGAAGCCTCAGGGCATTAACACGTTAAGTCACCGCCAGTTGAAGCGAAGGACGCGGGAAGTTCCCGAATGGAGAAGTACGCGCGAGCGACGCTATCGCTCCTGGGATTCCCCCCCCTCTCCGCCAAAGAACAAACAAAAGACAAAATAAACTACTCGCGTCGCCATGTGACTCGAGTTAGCGACTCCCCTCCACCGCGGCCTTCGCTGAGTCGTTGAACTGACCTCCGGGAGACGCGGGGGAGGAGCATTGGCAAGCGACACGGGAACGTCCGTGCTCCATCGTGAGATTGGGGTTTAGGAGTGCCTGAAGTCCTCGGCGGTCGCGTACACCAAGACGTCAGTCACGCTCTATTGGCAAGTGTCGTGGCTGGGATGACCCCCCCCCCCCCCCCAACAAACACAAATGATTATGGGGCAATTCCCTCCCCTTCCGAAAAACCAACTAGCTCTTCCCCTCCTCCCCCCAATAAAGCTACTTA
This sequence comes from Bacillus rossius redtenbacheri, assembly GCF_032445375.1. Taxonomy (NCBI): domain Eukaryota; kingdom Metazoa; phylum Arthropoda; class Insecta; order Phasmatodea; family Bacillidae; genus Bacillus; species Bacillus rossius. The sequence goes on from NC_086333.1 coordinate 52,436,456, forward strand.
TCTGTAAATTTGGACTGGATGATGTACAACCAGGTGGTCTGAGTGTCCTTCTATCCCAAGAAATTTGTGAAAAATTAGTTCGGATGGTTCATGAAACTAAAATTTTGATTTAATGCAGTTTTTTGGACGTACGCAATTGCAGTTTTGCACTGTTAGTCATACAGAAAATTAAAAATTAAAAAAAAAATACAAATATGAATATAAAAAATTCACAGAAAACAAGACTGAATCAGCAGATGTCGGACAAACGGAACCAACGATGAAACTAAAAGAAAACATGTTGGACAACACAACGCCGACGGCACGGACGAAAAAAATGTTCAACAAATAAATTAATTACAGCACAAGAATTCCGTTGAAGGAACTTAGTCATAGAAAAAAATAATATTACAACACAGACGAATACAGTGGGCTAACAAGCCTTCACATTTGTTGAAATCAATTCAATTTGTTCTTAGAAGTTCGTACTACAAAAGTAAGAAGACATTTTAAAAATATTACCTAACTGTTATTAATATTAATTAGCCAAAGTGTGTTCAATACGTCTCATACAACTTGTCTCAATTCTGATTGTTCTCAAAGGTAATAACAATGGAAAACGTATCATTGTCCACTTTCTTACATCAACAGTGTTAGTATAAACAACTTAATTTGGTCTTAAGTGTTCGTAAAACATCAGGTGTTGCTTTGCAAGTGTCAGTTGGGAGAATAGGTGACACTAGTCAAAACTGAGACATGTTATATGACACAGATACTGTGATATGTCGTTCGCATTATGTTCATGATTCACGAAGACACGAGAGGTGTAAATGTACGAAGAATCTTTCTCGTATAAAATTTCGCTGCTTATAAGTCTCATGTTTAGTTTACTGGTATTGACAGTTTGAGACAAAATGCTAATACATGTAAAGGCGAAGTTCGTTTGCCTACGGTGGAACTATCTGCAGACATTTGCACCCCTCGGTTTAGGCTGGAGACCCGTATGCGTACAAGCACATAAAAAGATGTTCAGCAAACCGATTGTGATGAGGCCTGGACATGATCTAAGCTTGGTGAATTACACGTAAATAATAATGGATTTTACTGGCTAAATCTGCATTTCGTGGAATGCTGAAAGACTACTATTATTTATATAACTTAGTTGGATCTAAAAAAATGTTTATTTTTCTTGATATCAAGCAGAACATAATCAACTAGCTTACAGATGATGTAGCAACACACGGGGCGTTAAAATATAATTTATTGCTTGATTGCATATACGGTAAACCTGAGCTACTCGAGTACCAAGTGAAGAAGTGTGCTTTCAAGACGATGAATACTGCCACTTACAATTCTGACAGTGCAAAGCAGTCTGTTAAACACAATATAGAGAAACTCTGTCGGGAAGAAAAAAATACATAGAAAAAGGATCTGGCTGGATGCTGAAATCGGTGGACAGACTGGAGCTGAGAATTAGTCATTTACACCCATTACAGAATTAGATACATATATTGTTCAATTAAAGTTTTTCATGTATACATTTAGTAGAGTAGAAATTATGTAATAAAATTTCTATATGTAATATTGTTGTTTTATTTCTTGTACATGAACTTTTATTGTATTTTTAATTAAATCAATTTTTGCTTGAAATATATATTTTTTTGTATTTATCAAGGATCGTACCAAGGCTATCAAATCAATTAGAAAATTAAATTGTGTTTTTTTATGAATTTTAGAATTTTTTCCTAATTATTTGCTAAATATTTACAGAATTTCAAGATGGCGGTCCAGGCGGCCAAAAATATGGTGGATGTCAAGATAATAAATAATACTGTACTCTAGGAGGTAAAAGTTAAACTAACATGGCTGCAGTGCTCTCTAGCTGACAAAAAGAAAATGGAGGATCCAAGAGGGCCACCGTGACTTCACACATGATGTAATATCTGACTTGGTAGTAGTGGTAGGAGGTCAGTCTGCCGGTGACTTCCGTGGAGGAAGGAAACGTCATTTTTTCCCCTCACCTGATTCGTACTTTGCGTTTTTTTTATTAAACTCGTATTTAAATATTGTTTATAAATTTTAAAGTTCATCCCTATTGTCTAGCCTAAAAATTACGGATTTTCAAGGTGGCGACCACCACGAAAATTGAAACATTTCTAGAATCTAGTATGGTGTCCGTAACGAAAATTACAATGTTTCTAGAATCTAAGCTGGTGACTGTAACGATAACTCAACGTTCGGTGATTGGGACGTTCGATTTAAATATGGCAGAATTCAAGATGGCGGCCGAAATGAAAATCGCATCAATTACGTCGTCACGATCCTGTCTTAGTGGCTTGAATTTTTTGATTTTTAAGAACTTTTCAGTCGCTTTTAGGACATTTCAAGCCGTCGGAATTGTTTAGGATTAAAATAGATAATTAATTTTTAATTAAGAATTTTTCCCTTGAAATAGGGAAAATTTGGTTTTATGATTTGTTGAGATTTTTCCTAAAAAAAAATTTGAAAATTTTACGAATTTTTGGTAAATTTAGGAAATATTTAAGTCACTTTTTGGACAAATTTTAGGAAAATTTTAAAGGTCAAAGTAATCCAAGATGGCCATCGTGGCGTTACGGCACTCGGTATTTGACCTCATCCTCATTCCTCACCCTTAACCCTTCCCTCGTCTTCCCTATTTCCTACTACTCTTCTCTGAGATCATGCTATTCACGTTAGATTATTTTAATAAATCGTAGCAGTAGTCGTGGACGTGGGCGTGGTTTGCTAGGTAGTCCTAGTTGTAATGGGCGTGCTCGCGTAATTAAATTAGTCCATCCATCTCCGTTGGGGGGTTTATTGGAATATACGGCCGGTTGTCAAAGTGTAGACCTAATGCATGTGTCACGGCACTCTGTGTGAACTCCGTCATGTACTCGTCGACCTTAGCCAATACAATTATGGTTTATGTCCATAACTTGGATATATATATATTTTTCATATTATTAGCTTACTTACTGGGGTCCATTTCACTAAAGTGCAAGATTTTTACCTAACCTTACAAATTTTGTAAAAAAAAAATATCCAGCTTTGAGTGTTTCACATCATTTTTTATATAAAAATTGCAATAAGCGAATATTCCCAATGTTATAAGTAATTTACTTGTAAGTCACTAACAAACTTGAGTTTATTACAAATGTGTCTAATAAAATTGGGGCTCACTATTATTTATTACCAATTTTATACCTAGCTGAAAGTGAGGGTAGGTTACATTTAAAGGTTTACAAATAATAATCCTATAAAAATTGTTGTGGCCCATTTTTTCCTCGGATGAAGAAAATGAGTTGGTGGTGCAGCTGAAAAGACGTAGAATAACGCTCAGGGCAAAGAATAAACATCAATTCTGAGTATATTGAAAGCTTGAAAATGACACGTAAAATATATTTTTTTTTCTGTCAAAACTACACCTCAACACCCTGTGTTTTGTTTTTACTTTAGGGTTCGTTCTTCGGTTGTTTCTCACCTGAGATTTGATATGTTGTTTATGCGAACGTTTTGTGACTACACGACGATTTTACGGTAAACCGGAGTAATATGTTACCGCTGTCATTGATAAAATAAATTACCAATTGAAATACCTGCCTGAAGGACATCAAAAACTGGTTCATTTCTTTGTTGCAAGTGAACGTGTATGATGAAGAGTCTGTCTCAGCGATACGTTTACCCAGATACTTAACGTTACTTAGCGTGTGCTCAGCAACCCAGCGTCACAAACAAACACGCGATGGAAAGGAAGAAACGACGAGGGAGAAGAGAAAGAGAGAGAGGGAGAGAGAGTTCAACACATGCCTGCACCCATGTATGGAGCCGTGTATTAAAACCCTCGTTACCTACGCCTCGGTCACATTTCACTTGAGACGTCTTGCAAAGAAGCAGCAAACATGAACACACGAGTGGTGAGTAGTCTTGTGGTGCTAGTGGTTTTTTTTTTCATTAATCACATATGACTAAATAACAAAGTAAAATACTTTAACATCGGTGGATTAATGAGTGTCAAATATTTGTGTTGTGCAATTTTCACAACTTAATCTCTGCTACTCTGTCAGACATTACTAGCTGATGTATCCGCACTTCTCTATGGCAGTCTACAGACAGAACACAATCGCATGGCTAATTATATAATTCTCTGCACTGCTGAGCATTGAATGAAGAAAAATAAAATAAAATTTTGTAAACTAACTTATAGAAAGTAATTGTTAGAACTTAGATTACCGGAAAGAAATTCAAACAAAGGTTTACCGTATTGGAATCAACAGATTTTAAGTTTTGAAAGATATATAACTTTTTTTTTATTAAAAATGATTAACACAAAAACGTCACTAAGGAAGATTTAAATTTTTTTGAAAATTCAGAATTTAAATTGAAACAGTAATGTTATTTACCAAACACGATTGTACTAATGAAAAGAAAATAATGTAAAAAGAAAAAAAAAATATTGTTTGAATATTATTTTAGCTCCGCAATTGTAAACAAACATGACTAAAAAAATTCGCGAAGTGTTTAAAATATCTGACATTTTTCTTTAGTTATAAAACTGTGTCCTACACGTTAGTCAAGCAAAAACGTGGGACGGGAAACGATAAAAAATCAAATTAAAATAATTCCAATTTTGAAAATAAGTATATTTTGAAGGTTCAAACCCACCTCGCCTGGAGGATCTAACGACAATTTCGCAAGACTATGTATTTCCGTTTTCACGCTACGCGAACAACAGACAGAGAGACCCCAGTATATTATTATTATTATTATTATTATTACAGACATTCAGAGAGCCATTTTCAGTAGTACTAGGTGTCAACGTACGTAACTTAAAAACATTGGGGCTTGGATGTGACCCATTCTCAGGCGTAGACGAGTTTGGAATAAGTTAGTTTGCAAGCCGCACCCTACTTAGCCTCATTGCATGAGATGGAGACATTAATGGTTTCTCAAGATGAAAATAATATCATGATATAAACGTCACTATTTAAAATGAAACCACTGGTTTTTAATTTCGCATATTGATAAATTAAAGTTTAATTACAAGTAATGAAATAATAAACTTTAGAAATGTTTCAAGTTGCTTAGTAATGATGAAGGTAAGGATAATAAAATGCACTTATCATTATCGTTTGAGTAAGAATTATAAAAATGAATATGGTAGTTAAACATCGAAATATTTTAGGAAGTGTTTTGTTTTCAAATGGGTAAATTTCAAATACTGGACAGTTCGAGCTTAAAAAAAAGAAGGGCAATTTTAAGATGTTACGTCACACGGACACAGACATAGGTTCGGGGTGACGCGAACTCCAGTTGTTACTTAAGTGGGCTCCGTACCACTCGAGCATTGACTCGATGCTCGTAAAACCCGAGTCACGCCGAGTCAGTGATCCTCGCTGCACGGCTGTGAGACTGGTTCGTGATCGAGCCACCAAGGACCGAGGACTTCAATTAGAATTACAGTTGAATGTGTGCGAAAATTTCACCAACGGACTCAACCTTGTCACTAAAAAAATAAATCAAATCAAAGTGTTGAGTCTGTGACTTTCAATTTAATCCTCGTCAAATATAATTCTTTTCCGCAAATCAGATAACTAAACCAAATCTAACGTTGGAAAAACATTTTTTTGTACGTACAAACTTATTTAACTCAAAAACTTCTGGTGCTAGTGACTTGAAATCAAAACGATTTTTAGTCAGTTACCCAGGATGATTCCAGTCTTTATTTTATTGTTATATCTTAAACGGTTTCGAAACTATGCTGATAATTTCGTACTTAAATTTGATCTCGGTAAAGCATTACAAAGCGGAGTTATTTATAACTCCACTGTGTTTTCATTGACGAGGGCGAATGGATTAGATCCATGTTCCCTAAAGTATCTATTGAAGCTGTGAATTGGAAATAACAGGATTTGGGGTATAATCTTATTTTATGCAAACACTACCTTATGTTACTGAAGGGACACTGGCAGATAGTTGAAACCTACTTAAAAATGTTATTTTAGGTAAGTTACATAGAAAAATTTAAAAAAAAGTTAAAACTCAAAGAAAATTTAAGCCCTATAGGCCTACTGGTAACAAAACATTTTCTGAGATATTGTTAGTTGTGGAAATACCAATTTATTTGTTTCGATAAATAAACAATTATGCACAACTTTTCTATGTAAATTATCTGTGTGAACTATTCTTTTTACGCAAACGTAGTCGTAGGTGAAGCTAGTTTTCAAATATATATATTTTTTTAAGCGGCTACCTATAAGAATTTTACTGCATTGTTTATTGTCAATTAATTTGCTGTGATTGAAAAGTTTTGCAAAGTTTCTGCCATTAAAGTAGTTTGTATAATTACTGCCTTACATTTACATAGATGCTATCTGAATTTTTAAAGTTTTTAATAGTGATGAAGCACAGAAAAAGGGTTGTAAAAAGAGTTCTAAATAACTAAAAATAATAATTACGTGAATTATACATAATAAAAATTTCGCTAGTTTGGTTTCTACAAGTGCTGCGCTGTTACAAAGTACAGTCAATTTACTGCATTTTCAAAGGGGAATTCACCTCAAACAAGTGAATATTTCTTTGTAAATCCGATAAATGCACCTTCGTAGATACTACCTGGATTCCGACCTCCGAGCTTTGCGTTCTGTTTCAAACAGGATTAAATTGCACAGTTAAAATGAAAAAAAAAATGAGTTTTTCTATAAATTTAACATATTTTTACGGATTATCTTTGTACTCCAATATAACACTCGTGATTCTGTGTTTAAAGAAAGCAAACTGAGCATGTGCATGTAAATCAAGAAAGGTAGCAATAAAAACACGAGGATCCTTCGATATTTATAAACCAGTGTACCCTAAATCACAAATTGAAGGCTCGGTTTCACACCCTTCTATAATTTTTTTCTCGTCCTTCCTATTGTTTAAGGGCCAAAACTGTAAAATTTTAACACGATACTGCCTTTGCATATTTTAAATAGATATTCACTAAGTGTAAGTAATATAATGGGTGTAAAATGTTACGCAGGTATTTGTATTTACTCTCACTCGCGCGATTTTTTTTACACTAATTATATTAAAATTAGTGAATATCTGTTGGAAAATATTTGATTCAAAACAAAAAAAAAATACAAAAACGGTATTGTATTGGAATTACAATCTTTGGCCTTCAATAATAGTATTGACGAGAAACTGAAAAATTCAATATGGCCGGTGAATCAGGATTGCCAACCTAGTCAATCCCTCTAAGGGTGTTGTTTCACTGATAGAAATTACAGTAAATTTACGGACTTTTTAACGAAGACAAAGACCTAAATAAACAAAGAGTTCTTCGTAATTTCAAATAACTGAATCTTCGTTAACTTTCGAGTTGTATGTTGTTTCGTTCTAAAAAAAAAAAAAAAAAAAAGCAAAAAACACACACGTGGAGAAAAATAGAAACGTTATCTTGTTGCAAACTTAACAAATCTAAAAATGTTTTGTTAATATATTAATATTATTTTTTTGGACTCATGTACAAAGTAAATGAACTCAAGTTTCCGTAAATTTATGAAGAACCCTGGATAATTTGTAACAAGCGTTCCGCGTAAATTGAAGGTGAAAATTTTTTAACAGTGTTGGTGTGGACTCGTACGGAGAAGTGAGTCTGTGGTAAATAAACATTGGAGTTGAAGTTTTTACCCAAGATGTTAAATTGTAGTTATATATTTAGAATATTCATCACCCAAAACATAAGGGAAAATAACGTAACATTTTTTTTTTTTTAATTATTGAAAATGTTTCCCAGCGTGTGTGTTCACGTTCCCGCAGTTGGCGCTCCTGCTTGTCCTGGCGTTGCTGCGGGAGACCAGCGGGCACGGGCGACCGCCGCCGGGCTTCGCGCGGCCCCTGGGACCGAGAGGCGGACCCCTGCCCCCGCCCCCGCCGCCGCCACGGCCCCCGCCGCCCCCGCCCGGCGGCGCGCTCGCGTTCCGCCCCCGGCCACCCGGCGGCGCCACCGTCATCAGCCGGAAGACAGAGACGTTGGTGGTCAAGAGCGGGTTCGGCGCTTGACGCAGCGCGCACTACTGCCAACGTCGGCGCTTTTTTTTTTTTTCCAGTTTCCAAACTGGTGACGCTTCTTTTACCCGGAATTACGCCAGAACTCATCTAAAAAAGCATACCTGCAGATATCACAGTTCAAGCTGTGGTAGCTTTGGTATTGTCACTGTCCGGAGACAAGACAACATTCCTGGCGGCGAATTCAACGCTAGTTCTGTGTCCGAGCTACCAGTGGCAGTGCTACCAACCTTCACTGTTTTGGTTACATGTTTGATTTAAAAAACTCATTTTAAATCGAAACTGTATTTTTTATCCAGAAAAAAATATGGCCTTAAAACTAATTATTTTACATATATACTAGGATACCTGATATAAATGTTTATAAATTTGCTAGTTTTTAAGGAAACATGAGAATATTTTATAACCTGTCTTAATAGAACAAAGTTTATGTGTGTTATTTTAATATGATGGTCAATGATTATTGTCCGAATATATTTTTAAATAACTTATTAATTTCATGTTTACGTCACTTCCAACAGTTTATTTTATAATTGAATTTTTCAGCATCCATATATACATACATTTTAATAAAAAACATTAGAAATTGGACTAAATACATTTTAATAATGAAGGGAAATGAAATTGTCTACCGTGTTTTTACAGGGGTAAGATCTTTGTGATAGGGAAACATTATACGGTGATTTGTTGCTTATATAGCGAAAATATATTTTAACACTTAATAAAAAAATAACTTTATTCTTAACTTTTATTTATACAGGTGCATAGTTCTCGTATCAATCACTCTAAGGACATAAAAGTCGCAAATTTGTTTTGATTATATTTTTTTGTAAAGTATCACCAGCTGGCATTGTTTGTTTTGTTTTGAATCATTATACATAATATACATATATGGGATGTAACTTATACATCATGTCTGGCCAAAAAAAAAATTTGTAACAATTAATTTGAAATGACACAAACAGACCATCTGTAATTATTGGCCAGCAGATGATTGGGATGTGAACTATTTTCAAGTTGATTACGAAACATGAACGATGCAATTAATTTGCTACCGCAGGGGGAAAGGGGAAGGGGGAAGGAGGAGGCAGCTAGGAACTATGCAATGCCCAGCTTCCATCAGAGGGCAGTATTGTTTTACCTTGTTAGCAGCTTCGCGCGGAAACTTGAAGCGTTCCTCAGGAGAACAGCCAACCGCCGACGGCAACGATAATTACGACGCGATAATTACCTTTAATAACCCCCATAACAATAAGCCCAAGTAAGACCAAACATCGCAAAAGTTCACTAACTTTTTTTTTTTAAATTTAACCTATGTACATATTTATATACTTGCGCAAATGGCTATTTCTTACGATTTTTTTCCCTTGTGTTTTACTCGGAAAGAACGCAGAGGAAACTTCAACTTCACAGCCACACGTTGTTCGTGAGAGTCAGCCATTTTTTTTGTCACGTCACACACACAGAACCGCCAGAGAAACCACACTTGTCGTTTTCGGGTGACGCCAATCGGCGGACTGACTCCTCAGGAGAGGTTCTACAAACAGCCCTCTAGCGGCGAAAACTGGTCCTTCAAATAGGCCTACATGATGGATACCCTTACGATTCTGCTTATTTTTGGGTTCCGTCTCCCTATGTATTGAAATTTAATTTTGGATTAAAGTTTCCACAAATGAAGATGATGTGTTCTGACTGTTCAGTTTTGAGCACACTGACCTCAGATGACTCAGCTACGGTGGTGACGACGCACCTGAGGTTATCATGTCAGGGTGATTACACTGTGGTTTTACCCTTGCAATTACCGTGTGGTTGAACCTGAAGTCATAACTGTTCCATGCCAGTCAGGGTTTGGATCACCTCGCTTCAAATATATTTTAGGCAAATTTTTTATGTCCGTATTTATGTAAGGATCATCACAACAAAGGTAGGTAATGGAATAACCGACCTTACATGCACGACACTACTAACGCAAACTAGGAACAAACATCAGACACAAAATATATCCATCCAGCAGACGAAAACAATATGGCGTCTTACAGCAAACAAAAACGAGATGCTGGTCTCCAGCATATATTTCTGTGTATACATATTTATGTAGCAGCTAGCTCAGTTCCACATAAGCTTCATGGTAAATGTTTTATTTTAATTTTATGTCATACTCTTATTAGGTAGACAACTTGAAAACAAAATATATCTTTAATTTATAAATGATACAATCATATATGTCTCACTCTGGATTAGATTTCGGTATCTCTAGCTTCAATTTTGAGTGGTGCTCCAACTAACCATGTAACAGTTATAAGTAATGATTGAAAGAAAATTAGTAAAAAAGTAAACTTAATAAACTTTTTAAAGATAATATTGAGAAACATTTAAAAGCTCATAATTTGACGACATAGTATAAAAACTCAGACAGCTAAGGGAAAATAATGACATAGAGTTTCTCAGAATTGATTGTATGCGAGGTATATGGCTATTAAATAGCCAGACTGAAGCCATAACACTTTTTATTCGTCTCGCATTACAGCAGAAGTTTTATCGCCTTCAATGTACCTACTCCCCTTGGTTATACCTACACCGCTCCATACGACGTTTCCATTGTTGAAAGCAGTTGCTGAAAGTCCTCTTCTGTCAGCTGGTTGGGAACCTCCGTCGCTTTTGCTTTAACCACTTCCACACTTCAAATATTGTCCTCTTCAGCGCCGACTTGACTTTGGTAAATAGAAAAAAGTCACAGGGGCCAAGGTCGGGCGAGTACGGTGGATGTTCCAACACGGCGATGCAGTAATTTGCGAGAAACGCTTTCACAGACAAGGCAGAATGGGCTGGTGCATTGTCTTGGTGAAGGATCAAGGACTTGGTCTTCCACAAATCGGGTCTTCGTCTTCTCACACGCTCACGTAGGACCGTCAGAACCTCGATGTAGAAATGTTGATTGACCGTCTGACCCTCGGGTACCCAGTAAACGTAGACAATGCCACGAATGTCGAAAAAGACAATCATAATTGCTTTGGATTTGGATTTTCTCATCCTGGCTTTTTTTTTTGCCTTGGCGAGCTTGGGCTCTTCCAATGCATGGATTACCTCTTTGTTTCGGGATCGTAAGTAAAAAACCACGATTCATCACAAGTAATCACATTGTCTAACATATCTGGATTAGTGGCGATGTTGTTTAGGATCAGCTGTGGATCCAGGATTTTGGTTTGGGAGGGGCTTGACCCAGCTGAGGCTAGGATTTATCAAGACAAACACTAAAACAATAGTGAACCCAGATGCTTTTGGGAGGGGGGCTTGAGCCCCTTAGCCCCCCCTCTGGATCCGCTACTGTTTTGGATGTCAGTACAAAAGTTCTGTCTTGATTCCTTTTGCTCGGGAGTGAGGAGTTTCGGCACTATTTTTGCGCAAACTTTCCGCATGTTAAATGATTCATACAAAATCTGTCGAACACTTGATTTGTCGATTCCTGTAATTTCAGCCAGCCCTCGGATGCTCAGACGACGATCAGCGCGGACTAGTTTACCAAATTTTTTCAGTGTTTTCGTCCGTTTTTGACGTTGAGGGCCGTCCTGGGCGCCGATCGTCTTCGGTCGTTTCACGCCCTTCTTTAAACCGTTTAAATCACTCAAAAACTTGTGTACGGGATAAAAATTCATTCCTGTAGACTTCTTTCAACATTGCATAAGCCTCTGTGACAGTTTTACCTAGTTCAACAAGAAACTTGAGGTTAACCCGTTGCTCCGTCTGACCACTTGGAATTTTTTCCGACGCATCACTAGTGCGTAGACTAATTCAATCAACTGTTACAGTGAAACTGAGCGACCTGCTGGCATGTCTAGCGATCTCAGGGTGGGGGAAGGACCATCAGACACAGTCATGTTCAAACATGTCGCAGTACGCTCGCAGTTTGCTGGGAGCACCATCAGTCCGGTTATTTAATGGCCACACCTCTTACTTTCACGATTCTAACACGATACATTTTAATTGAATCCAGGGTCTTCAATCGACTCAATAGACACATGTTGTGGCCATCACAACAGTTTGTAAAAACAGAAAAATAAAATGCTGCACATAAAACGCATAAAACACATAAAAAGTAAATTAAATTTTCAATATTACAAATAATTTCGCTAATTAGTAGTCGCAAAGTCACGTAGTAAATTTAAGAAAATTATTACAACATTTCTTAAAAAGAAAATTTTTATGGCGCATAAAATAAAAATCATGTATTTATGGAGAATAATTGTGCGTAGCCATTTAATGAACCTTTTTTAAAATGAAATTTATTAGGAGTACAAGCAAATACTACGTACATGCGCCAACTGCACGCACAATTCACGAGGGTTAAGATTGAAATATTTCCACTGGAGCCTCGCGGACAGCAACGACTGAACGGCGTTATCCTCGGAGAATGTTTCCCGCGCGAAGTTGGCTGCATTGCTCGCGCGGCCCGACGCGTCCCTGCGGCGGTCAGGGACGGGCCAGTTGGCAGTCCTGCCGTACACAATATCGTAATTAATGCGGTAATTGAACAGCACATGCCGGGGAAATCCCAACTGGCCATTTGCGCCGCCCACCGCGGCTTGTAGTGACAAGGCTTCCGTCGCTATTTCAGCCTCGCCACTCGCAAAACTCGCCCCGTCACGCGCAGATAATGCCGCGCTCACTCCCGCCAACAAGTTTTGACGGGAGGGTTTTCGTTCCGGAACGTCTCTTGGAATTTCCCCCCAGCTCGCTAGACAACATTTAAACCAACATCGGGCGGTTGTATGCTGTCAATGTGTGCCAGCGTGCGACAAATAACTTAGCGTCATGGAGTAACACTACAATAATAAGTTTGTTACTAATTAGTTAAATAATTTATTTATTAATTTTTTGCGACAATCCAATTAATAACCATTTGGAAATACTGGAGTTTTACTGCTGCAATAAATTTTTGTATATTGATAGAAAAGAAATACTTTTTTAAGAGGAAATAATGTTTTATCATAAATTCAGATACTGCAAACTACTGAGGTATTGAGGTATTATTCCAAAAATAGTTGTCTGTTCCAAAGTTAAAGTAAGTTTATTTTTAAAAGGATGAGTGGCGGCACACTAGCAAGATTTACAATCACCAGTGACCTAACCATCTCCTGCCACTGTTTACATCTAGATTGCTCTGGTTAGCAATTGGTTATCAAAACTATCTGTAGAAATATATAGGCCTAAATAAAAGCTAATGTAATTTAACTCAATACCGGACAATCTCCAACTGTTTAGCACGGAGAAACATGGAAGCCATGGACACTAATTTTGCCTTGCAAGAATTGTATAGAACTGCGATCAGAAAGGGAAAATCATTATTACTTACGATTAGGAGATATATTACTGTTAAAAGCAGGGGTGGCCATGAGTACATAGTAAGTGCGTGAAACAGATTTTTTTCTTCTCCAGCTAATTGTTGCGCTAAATTGGTAAGACTTCTAAAACATTGGCGAAAGTATAGTTTGTGTGAATTGTGAAGACAGTTTTAAATGACCTTCTTTTAAATAAAAGTAACTGTTTTTAACAACGGATATTTTCATTCACACTTACTAAACACCATCAGACGTTTTCAAGCACCATTTACGCAATGTTTTGGGCGTGACAATATGGCGATAGGGAGGTTAAAAAAGAGGCTTCAACTACGTCACAGCATGCTGTCTTCTGACGAATCATAACTCCTAGGTTAGAAGCGTGTGTAGCTTCCTGTAATTTGTTTTTAACCGAACTATTCATAACCTCTTTGACATAATACTTAATGTGTGATAACTGAAAAATAAAACCATATTTATTCGTCAAATCGTTGTGAATGATTTGACGTTTATATGATGAAGAGGCGTTTCAAATTATTTGACACTTTTGCAGGGAAAACATTACAGATTGAAATAACTTTACAAAACATCTCAGGTTTTTGGGAATGAATAAAATGATTTTGCATTCTTTTGCATTCAGTATTTTTTACAGCTGTAAAAAAACACACCTATTGTGCCAGCATTTCCGTGCATCTGATTCATTACTAGTACATCCCAACTTACTTCAACGGTGATTTAACATCACGATTCAAGTGAGAAAACACACACACATACATTCGAAAACAAGCTAAATTTTCACACATTATTTTTCATTATGCAACTATTGATGTATTAACTAGACACATTGCAAGCCATGGCAATGGCTGCAGCATTGTCGATGATGCTTGTTTCGTCTCCATGGCAATGGTTGTAGCATTGTCGATGTTGCTTTCTTCGTCGCCATGGCAATTGCTGTAGCATTGTCGATGATGCTTCCTTCGTCTCCACGGCAATGGTTGTAACATTGTTGATGATGCTTGCTTCGTCTCCATGGCAATTGTTGTAGTATTGTCGATTATGCTTCCTTCGTCACCATGGAAACGGGTATGGCAACTGGATCCAAATCCAGTCTTTCTATAATTATTACCTTTTACCATAATATCGACACAGTACCTTTTGGTTGAATAAATTACGAATTTGAAGACTCTTGAAAAAAAGATAATACCATTGGTATATACTTTTTTCCATATATTTTATTTCTTACGATCTTTTCGTGATTTTTTTTTTTTTTTCAAAATTAGATTAAATTTTTTCTTTTGTTTGAGACGTGATAGTGACGTAGTGGCACCCACAAGGAGAGGCGTGTATGATGAGCAGTGCAAGTGTGCTCTGCCTGGAGCAGACTTCCGCAGAAAAGCGCGTGTGCATCAACTTGTTTGTAATAAACTTTTAGGTACATGAGAAATAAAAAAATAATATAGCCTATATACCACATTCAAAGTAGTATTTTTCTTAACTTTAATTCTATGCTGCATTAGAATACAGCACCTTAGGTGAAAAACAAGGCGAATAGGTTTGAGCTCCCTCTCGGTGAAGGATTTTTTTATTCTAATTGATTTTAAGTCATCATACACCTAGCCCTCTGTGATAAGTTAAGGAACATACATACAACAAGGAACGCAAGGACGTAAAACTTTTGATAAATGCTTAGAAAATATGACGTACTAGAATGAATATCACACACTATTTGTTACTTATGTACATAACATGATCGTGTATTGCACGGATTTATGACAAATTTACAGGATACTGCTATTTACATTACTTGGAAATAATGTATTTAATTTTTGGAATTATTGCCTGATTGAATGTTGGTTTTCCTGACTTATAGTTCCAAAATAACTTGAATAGCGCTGAACTAATTTTGGTGAAACAAAATTATTTTAGACAGGTATTTGTCAACGTAAAACCCCAGGCTATAAAACATTAAGAAAATCCACCTCCAAAAAAGAGAAAATGAGATAAAAAAGGAAACTGCCAAACAATTTAATAAATCAGGAGTTAAAATATTAGGTATGGGTAGTAAACATACACCAAATACTAATTTATTTTTACCCTTTTCCGAACTTTTACCTCCAAAGGATTCTAGAGGGGTAAGTTTGAACATACTAAAAAAAAATTTCACGTACCCGAATCTAGTAGAACGGTAGAACGGGAGGTAATGAACTCAACATGAATAGGTACCGTAAATAAGTAATTACATAAAGTAATTTTTATGTATTTTTTTAATACTAACCGTTACCAAATGATGACTACGAATATAATCATTCGGCAAGTAAGATATAAGACGTGAAAAATTAACATAGAATAAAAACGAACTCATTTTAACTATTTGCTGATATTCTTCACCTGAAAGGGTATGCGATAAAATATGATTTCTGAAAAAAAAAATTGTTTTTGAAGCTAATCAAGTGGTGAATAAAATATTGGGTACATATAATGAACATAACTCAACTATGAACTTCGTTTTAACTACTTAACAAAAACATTATTACTAAGGGGTGTAGAAGAAATAGGAATAGTTTTATGGAGGTAAACACATATCTCCAAATCTCAACTAGTACGAGAGTGAAAATGGAATGGTTTAAATTTTACTTATGAAATAATAATTTTATTTTCAAAGAAAATGAGTTGCAGGTAAAAATGTGAGCACGAATAACCTAATTGTAGAGTTACAAAGAGTGTGCTTTATTATTATTATTTTTTTGTAATTTGACTGCTACGATTTTGAAAAGGATTTTATATTGTTTTTTAAAAAATATATCTCCAAAACTATCTAAGCGACATGTAAAGTAATCTGTATGAACAACGAATAGAAATTTACACTACAAACTAGTTTAAACCTTTCGTAATTCCACCCCCAAAAGCGTGAATGAAGATAAATATTTTTATAAACTTATCCATTTTTGTTATAGCTAATCATACATCATGTTCCGCTAAAAATTAAATTATTACTTTTTTAACATGTTAACCTAAAAAAATTAATATTTCATAAGATTATAATATTCTACCCCTTAGGTGGTAAAATGGGACGAGTTTTGTTTAATTATGGCAACACACATCCATGAATCCAAAAACTCACGTGAAATCGAGCCATTTTTTATTCATGGGGAGGGGGAATCATTTTTGAGTATAGTTTCATTAGTTTTAAGCATTTTACGAAAACATCAAATAGTTCAGAAATGTTTTATAACTGTCATCTACTATTTTAATAAAGATACAATTCTTTTACAAATCTCAAAAAAAAAAAAGTATTATAAAGTGAAAAAAGTTTAAGGTTTTTTCTGTTAAGACTAGGTGTAGAGGACAATTAATTGAAAGGAGTGTGGCGTTTATACACCAGTATGTTTACGTCCCTCGTATATCTGTGAACTGTACTTCAAAAATTATGTAATACTATACTTTTATGTCTTCTGGAATTATATTGTTAGGCATAAATTCAATGTGGTATCATATGCAGAGAAATGTACTTAAAAAATAACAAATTATAAATGTTTTAGGTAACAAGGGTTATAAGCCATAGACTTCTTGCAATACAATACTCCAAACACATTTTGCAGGTCTCAATGAACAGAGTCTTTGACTCAGAATTATTATTATAGTCTCTTTGAAATGGCTGTTCATCAATTCATAAATTGTACATATAATAACCCAAACTAGGCTCAAGGATATCTCTAAAGACGTTCTTGATAATTAACTGAAGATACGTTGGAAACACGTGTACTGAACAAACGTTTTTATGAAAATGTTAACATAATCAAAATTTGTTTTAGCACAACACTTATGTATATTCACAGAAAGTTTATATATTTTGCTCTGGCTAGATAGTTTTAGTGATTACATGGTAAACTTTCAAAGAAGACCGCTGAGATGAAAATCCTTACAAGTCAATTACTGATTTTATTGCAAATTGCGTTATTTAGTAAAACTCATTATCCACAAATAATTTTAATTTCTCCCCAAATTTACAATTACTGATTGTCATTGCTTTAGAAGAGCGCAATTTATACAATGTCTTATAAATTGAAACAGTTCATCTCCGATTGGCAGTGGTACTTAGTGGTTGTGACTTACTGCGTACATTTCACACATAAATTATCACTCCTAGACGGAATAATTGGTGGAATTACCCTATCTATTTTCGTACATATACTTTAAGTCAATTGCTATTATTTAGCATTAGGAAATAACAGGACACTAAGCTGGAAAGCTAACACTTTAAGATTTGTTATACAGCTTCTTTGCTACATCATAAAGCCAGAGACGCCATCAGAAGAAAAAGGATCGTTAATTAAACAGTCGGAAACTTCCTTAAATGTAAAATACTGGATCTTGACTGGTGTTCTGCTGCGCTAACGCCTCGTCACCGGACGCAGCAGATACACAACACGGACGTCAACAATAGATTAAAAATGCTAAAACGTCTATAAAATTAAATAAAATCACACTGATATAGATTTTGTGTATAAGAAAACAGTAAATCAATATTTTTTTGCCAAGTTTTTAAATCCTCAGAGGCCTTATAATTGCAGTTCAAATGGATCATCTTAAGTCATGGAACATAGATTACTTATAACTGTGTTAGTTGGACTGACACAATGTTTATTAGAAATATAAAATACTGAAAAAGATAAAAACTTAATAAATTATTGTTCATTCAGAAATATCTGTGCAGACGTTTCCGCACAGGAGAAATATTAATATTTTTACGTATTTACACTAAAAAATATGCACCGGTTTTTCCATTTTTCAAATTGTGCTCTCTAATTTAGTGGAAATCAGGTAAATGCTATTTTATAAAGGTTGACTGTCTCCAAATATACTTCAACGCAAGATTGGAGATTGACATAAGAAATATAAATTATAAATAATTAGGCTTATACATATAAAACTAGTTTTAAAATTGCTACCCAGGATAGTTTAATTATGTTTGAAAACTAGGATAACCTAGTTCTTAATTATTTTTTAAAAAATATTACAAACATATATTTTAATGTTAAACAATTATAACTATCCAGTACTTTGCGCGAGTGAAGCTGCGAGTGGTAAGCTAGTTATTTAATGTTATGTGAAATACATATTAACCTCCCTCCCTGTTCCCACTACGTCACATTGTTTCTATTACAGCACTTTGTTCCTGTGAAGCACGCAGCCCAGTTAACAAACATTCTTAGTTAGCATGTGCATTTTAATTGAAAATTATTACCTCTTTCCAACGCACGATATCTGCCTTTTGCACTGTCCTTGTTTCAGTGCGCTGTTCATAAACGTTTTAGACACAGCTTTATAATGTAAAGTAAAATTCTGATAAGATACTAAAAATAATTTTTAAAAGGTAAATTTTGAATGAGGATTTATAAATACATTTCCTTGTATTTCATCAAGAACATCATCTGATAATTGTCCAAGAAACTGAAAGATGCTATATTAGTATCAAACGTTTTTGCCAACAAATATTTCAATATCATTAAATATTACAAATTATAACTCTGTTGACCGTAGTATATAGTTAAAGAAATGACATTATTAACAGTGAATGACTGTTAAAAGCAGTTTCTCCAATGAAAAAAAATAGTGTTTAGAATTTTTCTTTTTTTCTTTCAGAGTTTATTCAACTGTTATGATACTATCTAAAGCCCTGTATTTAATTATCTTGGAAAATCAGCAAATATGTAGTTATATTGCAAACATTATACATCTTATTATAATAATCAGTGGAATACAAAAAAAAGGAATTTTAATGTTATCAGTCTGGTAACAGTGAGCACCATTTTCTCTGTCCTCTAGTCTAAGCACGAGAATGATTATTGTCAGCACCCTTTCTGAATTCCAAATTATTCACGGATCGAGAAAGGAGTAACTGCGAATGTACATTTTTTTTGCCACATCCAATGAAACCCTTCCTAATGCATGTTAAATACGTTATTCTTTATATTGCAGGCTTTCGTAGCTTGAGTAACTAACAACATATGAGCTTCTGAGTTGAGGATGAGTTGTGGTTAATCGCTCTTGAAAAATGGCTACAAAAGACATGCCTAAAAGTCGGACTCGCCGCAATTTTCACGGACCTGAACTGAGTTGAGAAGCCGTGAAAGAAAAGTACTAGCCTGTGATGAAACATCTAACCCCGGTAACGAGCAAATTCATGTGTAGGGGCATAAAGATTTCGCGAAAATATTTCGAGACTATATGAAGTTTAAAACACTATAGCATCGTCTGTGTTTTGTGATTGGGCAAGTTTCTTCCAGGTACATGTCGATTGTTAGATCACCAGTTACAGTGATTCAGTGCGGAAGCAAACGCGTTCTGAGTGGCTCGGTCAAATAAGGCAACGACTTCTCTCGCAGACGGCCGCCAATAACAAGGAAGAAACCACAGGTGCGAGTATACCTTGTTGCAGTCTAATAAATGTTAAGATCTTTTCGCGAAAAATACCTGCCCTTATTCATGTGTTATCATTTTACAAATAAACTGATAATACGAAACTCGGACACGAAATTTAGAGTAGAATTCTTTAAAATATTTCCGAGCGTGATAAATATACGAAAGTTGTGTTTTCCGTACCTTCCTCTAGAATTCTCTGCTCGAGCAGCTGCATAGACTGTTGAATCATTTGATTAGTAGACAGAAATATTAAACTATATTATGAAAAAATGGCTCCCATAGAAGTGAAAAAGACTTGAAAAAAATACTGAACTCAGGCTTTGGCCTGATTTATGACAAGGAATTTCATCAAAATGCTGCCCATATAGTTAAAATTCATTAAACATGTACTACAATAACGTTTCCGTTTGTCACTAAATGAACTTTGGTTCGCGCCATCCGCAACAGATGGTAGGACTGTGGTTACGAATTTCCGTTCCATGCGACTTCCGTTCCATTCACGAAATAACTTCTACCAAATGCTGTTTACCTAGAGCTAAGATGTTTACACATAAAAAAAACCCTGAAAGAATTTGAACGCACAGTCGTGCACTTTGGGACTCCCGTGTACCTCGCTTGCCCGTGTGGCATCTAGAGAAATTTCGGACGCGTAGCTATCATTTCTGACCAACAAAATAATTTATCAACTTTTTTAAAATTTTTATAGATAAATACAAACCTAGCTGAAATTTTCACCTGAACGAAGTAAAATTTTAAACTCAATTGAAAATGTTAATCTACTTACTATATTTTCCCTTTTGTTTCGTCCACTACGATAAGTATAGGTTCGTATTTTTGTAATATAATTCTTATAGACCTAAAACTGTTAAATATATTTTAATGTATAAATTAATCATGGCATATACTAAAGCTAAAATAATTTTATGAGCAATTGAATTCCCAAAGCGTTATTTCATATAAAACTTACTTCTTTCCCTAATTGGCTACGTTTCTTTACCAGTAACTACGCTAGTTCACTTGCGCATCTGTGTACTTCACTTGCAGTTCAAACAGCTCTCCCAATGCAACTGCTGGGGACGAGTGCGTAAAGTATATACTTCAGATGAATTCGGCCAAGTCTTCCAAGTTATGTCAGGTCTTTTCCCAAGGCACGTGGCTTGGAAAATCTCAAGCGGAAACGTGTGGATCGCTTTTCGAAGGACATCCTACTTCAGTTTTACCTCTTTAATTTTTTTAAGGGAAATAATGTTTAGTAAAAATTAAAAAGTGTATACAATTCACATTTACAAGAAGTAGCGTATGCCGCAGAGGTTTATGCGATGTTGAGTGGTGAGTAATTTTTTATGAGGAAAATGGGAAAAAGCTAGAGGCGTTGGTAGACGGAGTCGGGGAAGGCAATTATAACCATACTGTAATTAATATAACTAAAAAATATCGCTACACAACCAACAATAGGCAGCTGGCGCGTGTCTCACTGAGGCGTGTCGATGCGATGATCTACAAGCCTATGGATGTCCGTGCGTCGAGCGGACATCTCGCGGGGAAGGACCGATCTACAAGCCTGAGAATGTCCGTGCGTCGAGCGGACATCTCGCAGGGAAGGACCGATCTACAAGCCCGTGAATGTCCGTGCGTCGAGCGGACATCTCGAGGAAGGACCGATCTACAAGCCTGTGGATGTCCGTGCGTCGAGCGGACATCTCACGGGGAAGGACCGATCTACAAGCCTGTGGATGTCCGTGCGTCGAGCGGACATCTCGCGGGGAAGGACCGATCTACAAGCCTGTGAATGTCCGTGCGTCGAGCGGACATCTCACGGGGAAGGACCGATCTACAAGCCTGTGGATGTCCGTGCGTCGAGCGGACATCTCGCGGGGAAGGACCGATCTACAAGCCTGTGAATGTCCGTGCGTCGAGCGGACATCTCGAGGAAGGACCGATCTACAAGCCTGTGGATGTCCGTGCGTCGAGCGGACATCTCACGGGGAAGGACCGATCTACAAGCCTGTGGATGTCCGTGCGTCGAGCGGACATCTCGCGGGGAAGGACCGATCTACAAGCCTGTGAATGTCCGTGCGTCGAGCGGACATCTCGCAGGGAAGGACCGATCTACAAGCCTGTGAATGTCCGTGCGTCGAGCGGACATCTCGAGGAAGGACCGATCTACAAGCCTGTGGATGCCCGTGCGTCGAGCGGACATCTCGCGGGGAAGGACCGATCTACAAGCCTGTGGATGTACGTGCGTCCAGCGGACATCTCGCGGGGAAGGACCGATCTACAAGCCTGTGGATGTCCGTGCGTCGAGCGGACATTTCGCGGGAAGGACCAACACAATCCGAGTCACCTTGAGCGATAACGAGTCTTCGTGTAATCACGTGGTGCGATGTGTGACAATCCACAGATCAAGTTCATCCAGACACATGCTGACATCATAATAGCGGTACGAAGGACTAACCTATCATGTTGGACACATCCGTGACGTCATTGCAATGTTATTCCCGATTAGAAATAGTTTCTGATTACACCGCGTCGCGGTGGAATGAACGTGATATTTTTTTGTTTTCAGAAAAAAATTAAATTAATGCGTTGGTAGTACTGTTCTTATTAGTATATTTTAAAAGTTTGTTGACCAAAATTTTAAGTGGAAACTCTGAAATGTGTTCACTTAAGGGGATTGTTCCCCCAAACTGAATGTAAATATGAATTAAACATGTTTCCATCAAACGTATCAATTAAAATGGGAAAGCGTTGATGGCTGTCGTATGTTACATATGTGATGGCAAGAGGTAAGACCGTATGTTCATAATAACGGGATATTTTGATTTCAGCAACGCGATATTTTGTTTCACTGATACATAAATTAAATTAAATCATATTAAAAAAACAGTGTAGAATAATCACAAAAATTGAAAATTGAAAAATTACTCATTTGAATATTTTTGCTGGTAAAAGCGAAATTTAGGATATTTCATTATAAAAGCTTATTATATGTTACTCATAAAAGCCTATTACATATACTTAAAATATAATTTTATAGTAAATAATAAAGGTTAAAGTTTTTTATTATGATAACCAAAACACAGAAAAAATTGATATTTTCATTCCGATAGTTTAACGGTATACCAAAAGAGTAAAAAAACGTTCCTATCCCTAGGCGCGCTATCAAAACTCTATGCTGCGCGCGACCCGCGGCCGGGACTAATAAAGCCGGGCGCACACGGTAATGGGTCACGGGAGGCGGGTCGCGGCGGTTGTAGCTGCAGCCAGCGGGGAGGGGGTGGAATGAAGTCGGGCGTGACGGAATTAATTCGGCGCCGCGCCGCCCCCCGCGAGAGATTGGCCGGGGGCCGGGCGCCGCGACGGCGCTAATCACGCGAGAAGTCGGACGCGCACGGGCGGCGGCAAGGGAGCGCGGCGCGTCCAACACGGCGTCGACACGCTGTTCATTGCCAGCGGCGAACGAAACCAACATCGTTTGAACTGGGCTCGCGAGGAGGAGTAATACACGAGGTTGACTTGGCGTCACCAGAACCACCCAAGCGCTACCGTCACGCTCGTTAGAAGTGAAACTTCTAGCTACAATAATCCACTTTAATAATAAAACAAAATAATAATTCACTTGAACTATGGAACTAAACGCTAACGTACGCAATGGCCTAAAAATTCTTGGTCTTTGCAGCGTAACGAAAGAAATGTAGCACTGTAGCTTCGCTTCACCAAAACTTTCTCAAGAGTGAGGAGTGGTGCACCCAACATTCCTCATCTTACTTCTCTACGCAATTTATTTCCCACTTCTAAGCGTTTAAGTTATGCTCTGATTAGTCATTGCTTAGACTTACCACAGCAGCTTTAAATCAGTGTCACTTAAATAATTAATGTGTAGATTTTATGAAACGCAATTATTTTGCACTTAGCAAGAAAAATTATCATTAATACCTATATTAACACCATCACTTATCGTACATATAGATGAGTTAGTAAATTATCGGTTAACGCATTGAGGAACTTGGTGTCATTAGAGACGAACGAGGGGTGATGGGTTGGGATGAAGCACTGATGGGATGAAGGGCCGGCGGAAACGGGAGTACACCGAGAAAAACCACACACTCACGGCAAAATCTGCCACGTTTCCCATTTGCAAAAAATCCGGGTTCGATCTCACCGCATTGTATTGGTGGAAGTGTAGCTTGACGAAACTTATTAACTAAGAAACAGACCAGCACGTAATTTTTTATGTAGCAATGGAATAATTTGTTTCTTAATTCATACCCTTACTTCATAATTTACAGGGGGCAAAAATTAGCCTATCGTAGGGGTTCAAGCAGACTCATATAAACCAAAATTTTAAAAAAGCGTGTTTTTGTAAGAGTTAAACTTGAATACTACTGCGCCGATTAAAAAATATATATTTCACGGCTACAAAGCTACATTATCTTAGACGCAGCTATATTTATTATATCAAAATTAATGTTTCCGTAAGATGTAGCAATAATTTTAACATACACCGAATACAAACGATCAAATTGACGGCATTGAAGATTACAAGCATTTACAGAGTAATACATCTGAAATAATTGATTAAAACAAAACATAACTGAACAACATACAATGTACTACGAAGAAAATAAATCCCCATAAACACTATGTTTATTATTGAGTACCTACCTAATTCAACATAATTTTAAAGTATAAATAGTGGTTTTAAATTACAAATCACTTCAACCTGTTTACTTTTTGCAAACTTAAGATACATAGTAAAATATAATTAAGGGATAATTTCTTAAAATATTTTCCTCAAATATCACTAAACAAAGCATATGTTAATGTATAAATTTTCTCATGTTTTGAACTTAACCCGGTTAATGAACAAATGTTTGAAAGACAAAAAAAAATTAGCAACTCTTTTAGCAAGTACGCTGTAAAAACCGTTAAAACTGTTTGCAAACCGTATAAATATTATCTAAAACTTTTGTCTGAAACAATTTTCGATAAAACCAACCGTTGCTGCTAAGGGCGAAAATAACAGGGGTTAGATGAAAACATATTCCTTAATCCATTATTACATTGCTTTCGAATTAACTTTTAAATTAAAATGCATTTGAAAACAGTGCGATGTATTCGAAATGTATAATGTAACTCATTAGTTGAAACATTATTTGAATGATACGTTATGGTGTTTCTGTGGGGTTCTATGGACGTGTTCAGGACTATAGACACCGTGAAGACAACAACTGCTGTGTTTATTTTGTCGCGTGACTCGCCCGGACTTCGCAAGCTGTCCTAATGCGTAGTTAGCCCCGGGACGGTGATCACAGGTGTGAATTGGCGCGGGCGGACTCAGATGACTTCGGCGACCGTGGTGTGTGTATATAGCTCATACATCCTCCACAACAACACACTTCCAGAAGCGGGGCAGCTGCTTACAACTCCTCCGTGATAATGAAGATCTTTGGCTGCTCACTTACTGCCA
Organism: Bacillus rossius redtenbacheri; assembly: GCF_032445375.1. Taxonomy (NCBI): domain Eukaryota; kingdom Metazoa; phylum Arthropoda; class Insecta; order Phasmatodea; family Bacillidae; genus Bacillus; species Bacillus rossius. The sequence continues at coordinate 52,461,734 of NC_086333.1, forward strand.
TCCATACGGTAAGTAGACCTTGTCCAAAACCGTATGAAATTGTAAGAAATCTTGGTTTTCAAGGGACCTATAATTGTTTAAGAGGCCATGGATTATATCATTCATTAAAATAGTATTTAACGTTTACCAAATTACACAAGCACGTATGGTAAAGAAAATATGTGGAAAAAAAATTCTCACAAGTTTGCAATGTACAATTTTGAAAAAAAAAAAAAAATCCATTTACTCATTTAAACGATTTAAGAACGAAATATTTTTCGTATTTTACACAAAGAGTTAAGACAGTATTTTTAAAAGCCTTTAAAGAATTCAAAACATTTTATTTGTTGCATAGCCACCGTTAATGGCTTCTCATATATAACTGATGCTAATTTCGACTGTTTTAGTTGAGTAGTTAATCAAGAAGCTAAAAACAAGAAGTTAAAAACCCTGCTTGGTTATTGGTAACAAAAATCTAGCTCCTGAATTAGATTATTCGGTTTAGCACAATCGCATGGTACGTACAAAGAATGTCGTGGAGAAGATTAAAATTGTTTCCCTTTTATTTCATCGTTATTTTGAAATATTTTGAGGGTGGAGTACTTTCCTTAATGTTAGTTATGTGTGGATGCTTTAAATTTATTAGGTATGGATACAATTATTTGATTTGGCTTACAATGTTTTCACAACTAGTTGTAAGACATCACATATGACGTGACGTGGTCGACGCGAATAAAAGAAAATTCCAACCATTGAAGTTCAACATATCTGTGACGTCAACGTGCCAAATTTCCCGATTAGAAATATTTTTCTATTTTCATCGCGTCGTGCGCGTGGCGGTACTGAAATGAGCTTAATGATTTGGTTTGGAAAAGTGGTTGGACATATGCTTTGGTAATACATATTTTTTTAAAGAAATTTGGTTCCTAGATGTATATGTGAAATCTTTGAATTTTTTGATGATTTTTTCAAATGGATGTTAAATTTGAATTTAACATTTTTTTTCAGGCAAATCGATTTTAAAAACCTATCTAATGTTAGGTAATGGCAAGAAACATTTCATGTACAGTGTTTTTTCTTCTAACTGCTAAATTGATTAGCGAGTGTTAACCATAAAGCGATATTTTGCGTTCATCAAGTCCCTTAATTGCGTTACCAGCTTGAAGGGAGTGAGTACCCTATAATAAATCCCACTAGCTTGCAGAAATATAAAACCTTTGTTTCTCTGCTTCCAGAAATTCCTAGTTTGGGATGCTGGGAGGAGAGAGAGAGAGAGAGAGAGAGAGAGAGAGAGAGAGAGAGAGAGAGAGAGAGAGAGAGAGAGAGAGAGAGGACTGAAAGCTGTATTCATCGCTACCACAGACATGCAACATTTCCCGTGGTTTCCGGTGCGAGGCTAATATCCACAGTCTTGTCCGTAGTCGAATTGGTGTCATTTGTCAGTTGGCTGCTGCTCGCCATGTTATACGTTCAAACCTGCTTTCTGTTTGATTCTCGATTTTCTGGCAGTTATTTGACGAACTCCGCAAACACTTGTGCAAAAGTAAGTAGGTGTCAATGGTCCACTGGCTGATGCTACATTTTATACCTCCCGGTTGGATTGCATGTGATTGGGTAATTGTAATTTTGTAATGTTGTTATGGGTTCGTGGCCCTTCGAGGCGTGTCAAACCGATGCCACGGAAGAAGGCGGAAAGTCGTTTAACTGACAGGCACTAGACAGTCAGGAACTAGCCTGAAAGTAATTTTGCCGAAAAGTCTTTGGACTAACAGGCACTAGACCAAAAAAATTTAAATTGACTCACTGGATACAGGCAGTGACCGGCAGGCTCTAGACCAAAATTTCAGTCAAATTACTTTTTATTAACTGATTTATACCCGTTAAAACTAACGTCACTAAGATTACAGTTTAGTATTTAATGACATGCTTTCCAGCCTTTCTCAAATAATAAATGTTGAAGTTATTTCATTTTGTAAATCCATTTTGCACTTCTTTATATTTCTAGGCAGTAATATACAGGATGTCCGAAAAGTCTTTCCCTGATTACAAAAATCAATAACATCGGATAAAAGTAAGATAGAAATATGAAACTGGTAACAAAATGTTGAGAAACTATACAAGTTTTTTTCAAACATCAGTACACTTTCACATGAGCACCTTTGGTAGCACGTAGCACATCTAGTTGATATTAAATTTCCGTCCACACATTAGCCAACATCATTGGAGGGATCGATGCAATGACTCTGGTTATCCGTTGTCGAAGGGTTGCAATATCTGGCACATGTGTTCGGTAGACCTCGTCCTTGACATAACCCCATAAAAAGAAGTCTAATGGGGTTATGCCAGTAGAGCGTGGAGGCCAAACCGTTGGTCCATCACGACCGATCCATCATCCAGGAAAGGTCATATCAAGATAGGCATGCACCTCCAAACCCCAATGAGGTGGTGCACCGTCTTGTTGAAACTTGACAGCGGGGTGATACTCAAGAAGCTGAGGAACAGCATAAATTTGTAACATGTCCAAATAAACTAGAGATGTGATGTTTGCCTTAGCAAAGAAGAATGGCCCGATAATTCTGTCAAGCAATAGCGCGCACCAAACATTCACTTTTGGACTTACTCTGGTACACTCCATCACCTCGCCAGGGGGCTGTGAACCCTAAATGCGCACGTTATGGCGATTCACTACTCCACTGACAAAAAAGGTCGCCTCGTCAGAAAAGGCAATTCGTTGGAGATAGCCATTATAGTCCTCCATACGTGATAACATTTCGACCGCAAATTCATATCGACGTGTACTGTCATTGGGCAACAGAGCCTGAACGATTTGCACTTTGTATGCACGAAACATTAAACGTTTGTGTAAGATATCGTGGAGAGAACTTTTTGGCATCTCTAATTCACGTGAGGCCCTTCGCACAGATTTCTTCGGACTTCGCAGAAATGACTGTCTCACAGCTTCCATCCTTTCAGCTGAGATTGATGGGCGACTAGACTTCGGAAGGTCAGCAACCGATCCTGTGGTCTTGAACTTCTCATACCAAGTCTTAATGCTCTTGACATCAGGGGGAATGTTTCCATATGTGGTCTGGAAGTTTCTCTGCACTGTTATTGGTGATCGTGTCTCGTGGTACCACAGGACACACTGCGCTTTCTCCTGATTGACAATCATGTCCGGCTTCCTGGGCACTACACCTCATACACTGCACACCTACTGCGAACCTATAACAAAAAAAAACTTGAGTTATGACCTAACATTTTGACACCACTTTCATATTTTTATCGTACGTCTAGCCGAAATTATAAATTTGTGTAATCAGGGAAAGACTTATCGGACATCCTGTATATCAACTAAATATTCATCAAGGTTAACAGGAAGGTATGCTAATGCTTTCTCGGCTGCTAGGTTTATTAGATGGCATGGGCACCATATTACAATCAAACTTTCGATTTCTCTTCGTAATACAGCTGCTACCAACATTCTTCAGTCATGTACTTATGTGCACATTGTCTGCACTTAGGACCACACAGTTGAACAGAGACTAATGTTCAAAGAATTTTTAAAAGTAAATTTTGTTCTCTCTATTGTTCTTGTTTGTTATTGTATTGCACCATGGCTACTCCTCTCCTATAAAAAAGATTGTTTTCTGAAAATGCCCTAACGCCTACTTGAAGCTGGAATCTCTCAAGAGTTAGTTTAATGGTAACTTGTTCCACCGGATACCCAATAGGTGGATTGATTTTACAGAGTATGGACATTTATATGCACTTAATGTTAGGTCGTATGTATCTAACCATGCGTTTTTAAAGCCAACTTTATTAGCTTCTAGTCTTTCAGGGAATGTCGAACCACCATTTGTCTCACTTCAGCTTTACAACTCTTGGACAACTAGGTCATTGCAGAAGGTTAACACACACTATACAAACCAGGACTCGGCCATGTTTAATAACAAAGAACCTTTCGAGCATTGAAACTTTGGAGATTTCAGGAAAACCGAGGAAAACTGAAACCAAGGTTGCCGGACCAGGATAGAACCCTAAACTCGGGAATAAGATTTAATTCTCTTGACCACTGCTCCACATCGCCATTATAAGGGTCACTCGAACTGAAAATTTCAAAGCTGACATTTATATTGCTATAAAAATTTGAGTAGTTTTAGATGTGTTTTTTTTCTGTGTTTTGAGAAAACTAAATATTTACAGATTTATGAATGATACCCTGATAGTTAAAGAGTACAATGACAAATTATACTTACAGGAGGTTAATTTAAAACTGTGTACCAAATGTTTATGTTCTGTTAATTCATGCCAGGGTTGGAAAACAACTAAATAAAAGCTCAGTTGATAAAACTATTTACAAGCATGTAAACGTAGTTAATTTATTAATTAGATCGAAATCATGAAAAAAAAAATGTCTGAAGCCACGCGACATCTATTCCGCAAGGCAGTAAATAAGGGTAATACAATAAATTCATTTTTTTTGACTTGCTAATTTTTTGTTGCTGTATTTAGTGTACGGTGAAAGGCGACACGTTCTGATGATCAAAACTTGTTTGCCGACAGGTTGCAGTGTGCCTGGTGGTCCTCGGTGTCCTGCAGACGACTTGTGTTCAAGGGCACGGTGGTCCCGGCGGCGGCTTCGGCGGCGGCCATTTCGGCGGCGGCTTCGGTGGCGGCCATTTCGGCGGCGGCTTCGGCGGCGGCGGTTTCGGCGGTTTCCGAAGAGGTGGTTTCGGCGGGCCTCGGGGTTTCGGCGGAGGGCTCTTCGGCCCGCCTATCCCCCTGGTCTACGGCTGCGCTGGCTTCTACAACTCCTGGGGGCGATACGTGTGCCTGTACTGAGTGACCCAGTGTTCTGTCCAAGCAATATTAAACTGTATGAGTGCGGTGTTGAAATTTAAGCGATTTTATCTTTCAGTGGACTTAAAAAAAAAAAAAAACACATCCATACATCTGTACCTGGGAGGCATAAGACACAATGTCCAATTTTGGGCGAAATGCACTTTTAATCATAATCTTTACCACAGTTTAACGTTGTTTCTATTGACATACAACACTAAGATATAAGATATTAAAAAAAAATACATTATTTGGGTGGATAATGGTTGAGTAAATTAGTGATGCCCTATTTTTAAATATTTAAATTGCTCTCTTAAAAAGTATGGTCTCTGTGACATAGTGTCTTATGCCTCCAAGGTACAGATATATATAAACACAATGCTTAACATTAAATTTCGATTTTTTCTTTACAGTGTAATTGTGTATAGTTAAGTCAATTTTATATTTTAAATGTAGCATTGTTGTTACAAGAAACGATATTTTTGTGTAATAAAGTAAAACTAGACTTGCTGTTACATAAATATGATTTCAGAAATTGGTTCTTACTATGTTTTACATTTTAAATGTCATTATATTTTAAGTAACGAAACATTTTCATACACAAAAAAACAAATATTACATTTTTTTAAATAAATAATAATACTTACTGAATGAGTTATTATTTGTTACAATAGTATCTATTTATTTTGCAACTAAAATACTAATTAATTACCAGGTTTTAATTGATATGATTTTTTTTTCGTAATGTAACATAAATTATAAATTTCAATTATATTCCTTTTGTAATCGTTGAAAATTTTCATGAATTTATAATCACGTACACTAAAAAGTAATGTGCATGTGACTTTTCATGAACATTTAAATTATATAAAAATAAAATCAAGTATTAAAACATCGTATCTTTCAAATCATATTAAATAGCCAATGATCAATAATAAATTAGTAAACAATTAGCATCTAGGATTTATTTTGGCAGTTACAATCTATATTAGTAATTAAACTGCTCGAAGCTAAAGTCTGTACATTGAAATAAATTATGAAAAATACTATTGGAAATTGCTATTTGTAATTCTAAGAACTCCAAATTATGGTTTTTAAAATTTTTGTCTATTTTGTTCGAGCATTAATCAAAAAAAATGTTTAGCAGATTTTAATGAAATTTTTCTATTAGAAAGTTCTTTGGGTCACTTAAAAAATAGACAGTATATAGTTACAGATTCCCCCCCCCCCTTAAAGTGTTATAAAGCCTAAATATAGTTTTAAGATAACAAATTATATCTCTGAAATTAATCAGGATTGAGAAAGATATTCTGTACCAATAATTAACATACGAAAACGTCCAACTAAAATTATTAAAATTTAAAAATTTACCCTTAAGAGGTGATAAAGGAGTAGGTAAGTATGTTTTAAGATATATAATATTTCCAATTTTGATTAAATATGATAAATTTCTTATTGTTTACTAATAATAAACAAACGAAATAAAACAACCGCAAATTTTTATATTTTGCGAAATTCCAGTCCTAAAGGATTAAAAAGGGGTGAATAATGTTTTAGAATAAATAAATTTAGTTTTTAATTTAATCAAGCATAATAAAAAATGTAGAATCAATAAAAAACGTACGCAAACTATCAATAAAATTTTTACATCCTGCGAAATGTGACCCCCAAGATATTATAAAGAGTCAGTATGGTATTAATTAATATAAATGTCCAAATTATATGAAGCATACTAAATTATTTTGGGTATCAATAATAAGCATACGAAATCTACCAACTACAATGGACAGTTTGCGAAATTAAAATCCTATGTTTGGTAACAGGGGTAGGTGTATTTTGAAAACCAAAAAATTAAATTCAAATTCAAATAGAATAAGAAGTTAAATATTAATTTTTTTTTCTCTTAGAGTTATGTATTGCTTATATTTTGCTTTAATTAAAATTCGTCATTTAATTAGGAGTGAAAACGTGGTAAGTCACCATTTATTTTAAAAAGAGTATATATTAATTCAGTAAGACAAAAATGGTAAAAATAATAAACTATTCGATAATTTTGTAATTTATACCCAAAATTTCGCCCCTAAGTACAAGTAAATGTGTTTAGTTTGTATAAAAGAAAAAAATTCATATTTCCGAATCTACTAAAACTAAGGGTTAGAACTGAAGTATGGACTTAAAGCATAAACAAATATTAATTGTATTTGTTTTAAGTTTTCCTGATTTTGTCTTTTAAGGGTGTATAAAGCGAGTAAGATTTGTTTTATCATTAAAAAGTCATACATCCATAGCAAACGAAGCTGGATGTAAGAATCTTAGCATAAATAAGGTAAATAATAATTTACGTAAATTAATTTGACCATTTTTCTTTATTCCACAGCAAAAGGGTTGAAAAGGGTTGTCAATTATTTTTATTAAAAAATCGTGTATCTGAAACTAATAAAGCAGGATGAAAGGTATGTGGTATGATTTATAAACATGCAATCAAATAGTATATTTACCGTAGCATATTAAAACATTTTAATTAATATTTTTAATAAGTCTAGTTTGGCGTGTCTTCTTAGGAAGTCCCGGTCAAGTGAAACAGGCTAATTCTGCATGTAAGACACATGATGGACGTCGCTGTAAGCTGGCATGTTCACTTAGGAGTGGCTCCGTCACCCGTTTTGTAGATGAACACTGGCCGATTCACCCTTCACCCGCCTGCCATTACAAGGGATGTCGTGCAAGCGTCAGATTCACTGAGCTTGGAACTGTCGGGAGATGGCTTGCTGTGACATGAGAGGTAGAGGTCATTTTTTTTTTTTACCTCGCCATCGCCATATTGCAACGGAAACGGTGCTTGACTACGCTCGATGATGGATCATAAGAGTTGCATTGAAATATCGGCCGTTAATCACAGTCAGTTCCATAAAGTACAGGCCTTAAAACAGTTTCTACGATGAAAACAGTGAATTTCGCCCCCCAATGTTTTCGGGGGCCCGCAAAAAATTGGCGCGGACCATTAGCTGGACAATAAAGCGGCTTCACTTTGTATCCATGTCGCGATACGATACGTGACCGTCTGCTGTTAGTGCGACGCTCGCTGGTGCTTCGAGTGCGTTGTCGCCTCTAAGCACAAGGCTGTGGCCTGGCACGCGGTCTTCGCGTCGTGCGTAGGACAGCTATGAGGTTCGAAGAAATGAAGAGGAAATTTTTAATGAAAGACCCTAAAGTGCTTTCAAGAACCTCTACTGGGTGGTTTGTGCCTAAAAAAGTATTCCGAAAACACCTGATCTTAGCTAAATTCACTATAAATAATAAATTTTAAAAATTAAATATGTAAAACAGTACCTACTGACATTCCGACTTCTGAGTTTTATTAAATGCTTTTCGAGACCAACTCAAGGCTGATATATTGAAAGTTTCCCTTTTTTTTCCGTTCGTGAACGATACACTTTAGTTTATTGGTACTTTATGTTACATGCATTTGTTTATAATTTTTTTGTCAAATAAATATCTTAGCACATCTCATGTAGACGATGGACGATTATGTGTCAGAGTAGGGGAAAGCTGGAAATTCAACACAATGAAAAGGGTAAATTAGTACCAAATCACTCCGCGAGCATAAGAGCGGTCGGGCACTAGGTTTTTTTACTTATAGCAAGGCCCTTCCAGAAAAATTTGAAAAGAAAAGCTCTTTCAAATAAAATTTTAAGCCAATCTGGAACTTAAGATTCAACTATGACTTTGATAATTTATAATAATATTCTTTCCTGATAGTTTATCTTCGGATATTTTTTTTTATAAAGGTATAATTAAATTCTGGTGGAATTGCGTAATTATACATGACAATAAAATATTTGGAAGTTTATCTAATGCGAAAACACGAATTGACCAGCTCTTTAATAAACATGCAAACGTAAATTTCATTTTTTTTCTTTAATGTCAATGTTAAAATAAACACTGGACAAACAAGCAAAATAAAAATTTAAAAATATCGACGTGGGGCCCAGCTAGTTGTGCAGCCATTGGAGCCCTGGAGCTGTCCCTAGCATGGGGGAGAAAATCCAATAGCCGAACCTGCGAAGTAGTTTCAGGCCCATCCGCTAGATAGAAGCTTTTTCAGTACATTATCAACATAGATTCATTGACTGAGAGAATTAATGCATAAGCTATTATATTATCAGGCAAACAAACCAGCTAAAAAAAAATCACGTAATTTAGGTGTGACATAACTGAAATTTTGAATCTCCTACTAATTTATATAGAACGATAATTTTTTTTTATTACAAAACAGCATTAAGTGTTACTCACTCATTTTAATGTCCGTTAATCAGCAATTAGTCGTCAAGTTGTAAGATTAAAATTTAAATCCAACACTTTGGGTTTGAACCTCCCGTCCGAGTTTCTTCGCTAGTAGTCACGGGTCCACCCGGCATACAGCGTCACACGTGACGCAAAATATAGTTTTAGTTATTCCGCAGCGGGAGTCGCACTTCTGTCTCCCCCCCCCCCCTCCTCCTTGTTCCGTAGACTCACAGCACTCACGGCCACCGATCACCGTGCCGTTAATCAAGGTGGCAGCACTGCGCCTGCAGCGCTGCCACCTCAGCCCGATCCTAATCAGGCGCGGCGCCTGACAGCCGGCTGATTGGGATGTACGACCAGGTGATTCAACCGCCGGCTCCTGACTCGCGGCCGTCGCCTGCGCGTCTTGTCGGGCGGATGGAACAGCGGACACCTGTGCTGTCAACTTAGAAACACACAACTTAGAAACACAACTTAGAAACACACAAATAAGAATCTTCTAAGTTTAGATAGTTATAAGTTATGACTTTCTGAGTTATGACGTTTCTAAGTTGTGTGATTCTACGTTGTGTGTTCCTAAGTTATGTGTTTCTAAGTTATTATCGTTCTAACTTATGACAGTTCTAAGTTACGTGGATTCTTTCGAGGTTACTAAGTTATGATTGTTCTAAGATATGTTTTTCTAAGTTATGTGTGGTTCCCAGACTCGCAGACAGCTTGGAATAACGCACACTACTTTATTTGTGTTTCAAACTAGTAATCAACCGAACTGAAACCTCGCGATGTTCAGTTTTTATTGTTGAGTGCTTCTTTATTGTCAGGAAAACAGCTTGAAGTAAAATATTACCAAACTTATAACTTAATATTTGCTACATAATTGAACCACATTACAATAAACTAAATAATACGGAACACTGATAACTGTGCAAATATATTAAAAGTTAAAGCAACGAATTCATGAATATAAAAGGGTTAGATGTAATCCAGTTTCATTTAATTGCTTGTCCGGAAGATTTCGAAGAAAGACTACCTATTTGTAGCCGTCAACCCCTTGCAGAAATATTTCATCTTACTAAATAATTTTTTCAGACAGAAGTTTTAAATATAATTATAATATTTACAAACAATCTTAACGGATTACATGGTGTGCATACAATTGGAGAGATGATATTTTGTCCTCCAACCATTGTTTTTTCCACCCCTTGCAGTTATGGTTGTTCAAAAATGAATTTTGAGAAAAGTTTATGGTGGTACTCCTACAAATTATAATACGTTCAAACGGATGTTATATTCGTCATATTATGGGAGTTATAGCGATTTTTCTTTTATTCAAAAAACCTTCCCCGTTTCTACCTCTTCGGTCGGATTTTGCCCATTAACGAACTCTATCGAGAAGTGATTGGTGCAGTTATCGTGACCATAAATATGTTTTATATTTTTGAATATTAGACAACGCATGGGATATGTTCCAGAATTGTTCCAGAAGTTTAGGGAGTTTCCAGAACGTTTCCAGAAGAAATAGGTACTTCTAAATGTACCTACGCCTGTAGGCTGTGCCAAAAGGAATTTTTTTCTTTAGCTTACTTCGAGGCATATCATATTTTCTATGGAAACTATCCTCTTTGGACTCCAAGTAAGAAATGAAATTAATGCGTTTAATTTTGAGAGCTATTTTTTTTAAATATTAAGTAATTAAATAAAATTTATTATATAAACGTCTTTACCATTTTTGCTCATATTAGAACTTAAAGATTTCATTGGCAATATCTGTCTGCCTACCAAATTTTATGATAATCCAATGAAGAGTTCAAATGTTATAGTCGGATATAGTTACATTCATACATTCATACATGCATGTATTAATTCATACAAACCTCCATCAAGATAAACGCTGATCGCTCAATTTGTTATAATGCAAAACGAAACATCTTTTCCTACGCTCAACAATGAACCTATTCAAAAAGTCAATAAAACTAATACAATAAGAAATATTTTTAAGCTATGTAATAGATGGTGGTTTTACAAATGTCTAAAGCAATGAACTAAATTTTATTTTAAATGATCGGCGCTGATTCAACTGATTAGGTACATCACTGTGCGCTTGATAGTGTAAAGAATGAATAAAATACGAAAAATTTGAGGATAGGAAATGTTGAGTTAATGGACGCCAAGCAAGAAACAAAATATATTGCTACCGTGTAATATAGGCTAGAATTTCCTAGCTGAACCTGAAACTTATAAAATTTTCGGGGGACAATATTCTCAAAAATTTAGTCGTAATGCTACTATGTTAATTTGTAGCGTGTTTAATGCATTTCTAAGATAGTTATTTTGCAGTGAGCTTAAACATGTTTGGAAACACAATATGAATTAGGAATTTACGTTTGCGTAAAACATAGACTTTGTCCATAAAATTATAAGTTCGAATACTGAACTAAATTAAAAATTTTTAAAGGAATTTTTTTAAAACAAACAAAATTATATATAATACGACAGACAATCATTTAATTATTTATTTATTTTTAATAATCAATATATTTTGTGAGAGTATTTATATATTTTTATAAACTTAGTAAAATTAGGTCTTGGTTACATTTTAGGTTTCGGTTTATTTAGCAATCTAGTAGTTGTTTTCTGTAAGAATAACCACTGGTGGTCTGGAGAAAATTTGCAAAAAAATTATTTAGTTTCTTTCATAGCTAAGGGAATAGCGAGTTTTCTGTTCAATTAATTTGTAATTCGTTACTGTTATTTCATTTTCATAAACTTCATTTTGTAACCAGTACAACTGTTTACAGCTATATGATTATTATTTTTATTATTATTGTAACATTAATTGTGTATTTCATGGGCCAATATTATGTATTTAATTATTTTATTGTAAAGAGGACAACCAAAGTATAACAGATATTACACATCTGATTGCCAGAGACAACACACATTTAACTTCAGGGTCTTCTAAGAATTATTCTTTGGAAACTTTATTCATTTGGTCATAGTTCGATACTCTTACACGCTAACATCCAATTTTTATTTCACTATGCAGTCAATTCGGTTTGCTGATAGCTATAGCTCCTTGGTTGCTAGGGACTGAAAGTAAATAGTTATAAGGAGGAAGAAGGGAGACGCCATCGCCATCTTGCAGCGGGAAGACGTTTCTCGGGCTGGGGCGAACCAATGCCTTGGTTGCCGCCCGAGAAATTGAAGATTCGCGTCATCCGCGATCGTGTACTATCTAGGATTCTCCATTCTACGAGTTGGGAGAATAATTTCTGGACTGAATAAGTCCTAGATAGGGAGTATCGGCGACATCAAGAGCCAACTTCCGCGTCGTTCCCGTTTCGTCCCGTAGTGGTTCCGGACGACTGATGTCAACGCCAGCTGCGATCGACCACGACGATTGGTGAGACCAATCCAAATTTAAACCAGGCTTTCTAGGACGAGAGGGAAGTCGATTCTTCAGCCAGACGCCCGGCTACCTCAGATCTTCTGTAGTTCGCCAATTACAGCTTACAGCGTCCAGTGTTCCAGCGTAGCAGCAGACCACCTGGAGGCCCTGGGAAGAGAGCCTTCAAGCCTCCGACAACGTATAGCTAGACCCGGCATGGTATTCAATGTGTTCCAGTGACGTCATTTGCATCTAATTACTGACACCTAGGTTTGAACAGAAGTTAACATACAAAATATATTATTTTGGTTGTTCTCGCTTAATCACATGTTAACAGTAACTTCAAGCCCGTATTCAAGAACCCATTAAAATCATATGTTTTTCAGTTATTACTATTTCATTTATAACAAACGTCAGTTAAGTAATGCAAATTTCCACTATTCACACAACACTACCAAACTTTCTTTTTAATCATTACTCTCTGGACAGTAACACAGTGCAGTGACGTGCTAGCTGGATTAACAGTCTGGTAGGCAATCCAGTAGCAGCGTCCCTGGTATCTACTGCGAAGAGGGTAGGCGCCCAAAACCCTGCAAGAACACATACTATAGGAGCAGCAGCATATAGTTTTCAGTGGCGATCCAACTTAGGGGCCTCGACGAGGGTCTACGCACACTGGACGGACTACAAAAAGTGCATTTGTGTAATTTGTGTAGTTTGCTGTAGAGTAGCATATCAGTACGTCGGAAACACAACAAGATGGCCGACGAAGGTATGTATTTCCTGAGGCACAAAAAAACCAGCTCTGACAAGGAGGAAACGGCAGGCGAGGGCCAGAAAGAAATGCTAGGCGTTGTTGAGAACGAAAACAAAGAGTACTTACCCACACTAAGCATTGAGGCAGGTCAGGAAATTTGCTTTGATCCCGAACCCGCGCGCATAGAGGAAAGTAACGTTTCCGAACCAGTTGTGCAGACAGATAAAGAAAACACGAATAATATTTCCATGGAGGATTTGATGCGAGCCTTGAATGTGGTTACTATACAAATTAATACCGCGTTAGAATCTCAGCGTATGGAAGTAACTGAACATATGTCTAACGAAATGGCTAGACAAATTAATACTGCGTTAGAATCCCAGCGTATGGAAGTAACAGAACAAAACAAGTTACAATCAGAAAAACTAACTAACGAAATGGCTAGGCAGAGGTCCGAAGCGGCGGAACAGTCTAAAAATTTATCTGAAGAGCTAGCGCGACAACACTTTGAATTGATAGACAAAGTAGAAGCTAAAATTGGTGACGTAACCAGACAACTAGCTACACAAATTCGCGACACGCAGGAGGAAGTTCATAACATTCGTGAAACGGTAATGAACAGATTTGAGGAAATTGATGCGCAAGTAACTGAGTTACAACAACACGTAATTAACACAGAAACTACGTGCATAGAGGTTGCAAAACGTACTGCAGAGGAGCAGGTCAACAATTACGTTCAGATTAGCGAGACACAATTCACGAACATGAATACTGCGCTACAAAAACACGAAGCGAATAGTGCAGACGATTTCCAGACCGTGAACAGAAAATTAATCCAGCTCGAGAACTGCGTGCAGCGTTTGTCATCGTCTGGAGCGGCAGCGCATACACCGATAAACATTGAAACAACGAGCGCGTCTGCGGCGGAAACGATGACATCAGCACAGCGAGACACGTCCGCGCCTTCACACCAGGCTACGCCTACTTACAGTTCGCAACACGTGGTTGCTAACACTGCAACCGGACAACAGGTAATAGTAGTGGATACAGCAGCTTTAAATCACCCTGCTAGGCATTGGTCAGATGAAATGCCTGTATTTTCCTCAAAATCAACGGAAAATCCACGTAAATTTATAAAATTATTTGAAGAGTACGCAGAGAGATTTAATCTTTCAGACACAGAAAAATTGAAATGTTTGAATAACTGTTTGAAAAGTACCGCGTATTATTGGTGGGAAGTGCACCAAACTTCCATATCGTCATTTGGACAGTTTAAAGCAGCTTTCCAACAACAACACTGGAGCTTAAAAATTCAGGGGAATTTACGCGCTCAGTTACACGGCGAAAAATACGATCCAAAGAAAAACAAAACGCTGGAGGCTCATTTAAGCGACATGTTCGAGCGTACACGTTATCTAGACGTTGTCATGAGCGACGATGAATTCGTGGCAATGATTCTAGGCCAACTTCCGATGCGATATCAATTACATCTGACAGGTAGAAGCTTTGACGGGATAGCAGATTTCAGGGAACAGCTACTTGCATACGACAGGCTCGACCGTCAGAATAGAAATAGCCAGCGAGAGGAATCGGAAAAATCACCGGTAAACAGACAACCACCACTGTATCAGCCCTGGAATCAGCGGCGTAATGACAATTATCCAGACAACAACCCAAGTAAACAGCCGCACGTGAACAGTCTAATTTGGGGCAAGAATAAGCCGGCCCATAGACGAAACACTTGGTATTCAGGCCGTAACAACAACGATGGTTACCATAGAGGTTCGAAGTCACGCGAGTTTGAACACTCAAAACACAACCGATCGTGGCGTAACAGCGAGGAACGCGGAGAATACGGACGTGGAGGAATTATTTATGATTCAACGCCTAGGCGAGAAGATAGGGGCGAACAGTCTAGAAACCCACCTACCTCACCGAGACGGCCACCCAGGTCGCCGCGCTATAAGGACGACAGACATTCGCCCAAATATTCGAGTAAAAACTACGACAACTCGAAACATTATTATGAAAATCGAGGAGAGGCTAAGTCATCCGGTAGTCCGCGGAACCGACAGCCACACAAAACAAACTCCCCTAGCAAGTTATCGGTTAACCAACTGAGAAGTGAAGCCGCCGGTAATGAAGCTATCCAATTTTCACAAAATACATTCCAGAATCAACCTTCATCTTCATCGCAGTACGCAGGGTATTTTGCGAGACAAGAACCCGTCAACCCTATCACCTACTATGCAAATCCACAAGGCATAGAACCGATACTGGCTAAGTCTACGTCCAATACCGTGACTTTTAGCGCCGGTAATAGACAGAATTAAACACCCCATGAGATAATTACTACGGAACGATCAGAGGCGTTACTTATTACCATATTACCCGACCACGATAAAAACGCGAAAGAACAAGAATCGATAAGCGAAGATATGAGGGAACAAATAGAGAAGTTTGTTACAGCTCGTCTACATCTAGCTGCAGAACGTCGAAGTAAGCTACAGAAGCCGAAACGAATAACGAAGTTAAATATAGGAGACCTAGTGCTTAAACGAACTAATCCTGTTAGTGACATGTGGAAACAGGTGACGAAGAAGTTGTTTTTATTATACGAAGGACCATTTCAAGTTTTTGAACGAATAAATGAGAACTTTTACACTCTCAAGGAAACTGACAGTGACAAGGTCATCGGAAGATTTAATTTAACACAGCTAAGGCTTTATAATCAACCTAAGGCTTAGATACGCTGATCTATAACGTATATGTAAGAGATGATGTTTGGTCAAGTCATCAGTGACATTCGACATGAAGTAGATTTATTGTTTGGCTTTAATTAATGTTTATACCAACAGTTAGGGAGTACTATGTTGCATCGCTAAAACAAGCACGCATGCTTGAGGCTATTTAGTGTCCACTGTGTCAGAGTACCAGTGAGGACATTTCTGTGCGTAGAGCACTTATCGACGATTTCTGTTGTCCACTGAGCATGTAGGCCAGTGCGGACATTTGTCGCGGATATGCGATTTTCGTCGTCGATGTTTGTCACACCGATAGGTGGTGTGAATTTTTATTAGCCAGTGCGTAAGATTTGAGCCATGCCACATAATTATTTTATCTTTGAAATTATTGAAGAATTTGATATCTACTGTATGTCTACGTCATGGAAGATTTGAAGATCATGAAGATAACTCGTTAAGATCCAGTAGCGTTCGTCGAGAGGCGTCATCTAAGAGAGAAGAGCCAGCTGTTAGTCAGGCGAAACACGTCACTGTCACATACACAATCATTAATACCTGAGAATCTTTTGAGATATAGTTCACATTACCGTCCGTCCTTCAACCTACTTACATATCTGAACACCGTTCTGCCACTATTGCACTGACACATTCACTACTTCGTTTCATTTCTCCTAGCTTCGACAGTCATATTATTTTCTATTTTAGGAATTGTTCCTACTCTACACGCTAAGTTAAACAAAGATCCAGTATTTCATTACTCTGGTTATGAATATATGAATCTGATGAGATTTCATTTAACTGAATTGGTCATTTGACACATGCTTCTTACAAAAGAAAAAGTTTGCCTTATCAGATAATTGTGAGGATCATTATACTCAACCATTAGTATTGAGTTTGTAAGAAAGACATTTCAATACAATAATAAGCAATTTTGCATAAGCAGAGGACAACCATTTATTTCAAATATTTGTGTCAGACTAACTAAAGAAAGTGAACACTAGTGAGTGCATTTTCGTCGACAAAGAGAAAGTGTTCAAGAACACGGGTGTGTATACGTGATAACTACGTAATGTTTTATTTGTGATTTGTAACTTCGTGCATTATCTGAACTGAAAACATTGTCAGGTATTTTGTCAACGATCTACCAATTTTTCAATAACATTTCTACGTATTTGTGCATATGTACATGTTTATTCTCAGCTAAATATTTTATTAATCTTTATCTACAAAAGAAAGAAACAATAAGTCACTTTATTTAGGACTAGATACTGATATGTGATATTGTGTGTGTATATATATATATTATGATAATTTGATTTGTTTTAAAAAATTGATAATGTTGATTGAAAAGATAACAACATGTTACCTATAAGATTAAGACAAGGGATATGTTTAATTTTATTATTTTGAATATTATGTTAATAATTATTGCTTTTATAATATGCTGAATGTAACTTCG
The DNA here is from genome assembly GCF_032445375.1 of Bacillus rossius redtenbacheri. Lineage (NCBI taxonomy): Eukaryota > Metazoa > Arthropoda > Insecta > Phasmatodea > Bacillidae > Bacillus > Bacillus rossius. The sequence continues at coordinate 52,479,187 of NC_086333.1, forward strand.
TGAAATTTATCTCACACAGACTCTGATAGACTTTCAACGAAGAGAAGTGAGAAATTTAAGATTTGTTATTCAAGTAAAACATAGTCATGTTAATTCAATGTATATTTAGAAAGTTTATTTTGATTTTTCTGGAAGAAAAGATCACAACTAACATTGAAGCGGCTCTGTAACCAGTAAAACTGTTTACAGCTATATGATTATTATTTTTATTATTATTGTAACATTAATTGTGTATTTCATGGGCCAATATTATGTATTTAATTATTTTATTGTCCGCGATCGTGTACTATCTAGGATTCTCCATTCTACGAGTTGGGAGAATAATTTCTGGACTGAATAAGTCCAAGATAGGGAGTATCGGCGACATCAAGAGCCAACTTCCGCGTCGTTCCCGTTTCGTCCCGTAGTGGTTCCGGACGACTGATGTCAACGCCAGCTGCGATCGGCCACGACGATTGGTGAGACCAATCCAAATTTAAACCAGGCTTTCTAGGACGAGAGGGAAGTCGATTCTTCAGCCAGACGCCCGGCTACCTCAGATCTTCTGTAGTTCGCCAATTACAGCTTACAGCGTCCAGTGTTCCAGCGTAGCAGCAGACCACCTGGAGGTCCTGGGAAGAGAGCCTTCAAGCCTCCGACAGCGTATAGCTAGACCCGGCATGGTATTCAATGTGTTCCAGTGACGTCATTTGCATCTAATTACTGACACCTAGGTTTGAACAGAAGTTAACATACAAAATATATTATTTTGGTTGTTCTCGCTTAATCACATGTTAACAGTAACTTCAAGCCCGTATTCAAGAACCCATTTAAATCATATGTTTTTCAGTTATTACTATTTAATTTATAACAAACGTCAGTTAAGTAATGCAAATTTCCACTATTCACACAACACTACCAAACTTTCTTTTTAATCATTACTCTCTGGACAGTAACACAGTGCAGTGACGTGCTAGCTGGATTAACAGTCTGGTAGGCAATCCAGTAGCAGCGTCCCTGGTATCTACTGCGAAGAGGGTAGGCGCCCAAAACCCTGCAAGAACACATACTATAGGAGCAGCAGCATATAGTTTTCAATTTCAATAACATTTTTCATTTTTCGCCGTGCAGGTAAATTTTAGAAGTTAAAAGAATAATAATTTTTTAACGTAAAATAATATTATACTGCCGAAACCCGGGACCTTTAAATCTTCAGTCTAACGCTCTCCCAGCTGAGCTATTTCGGCGCATGTTAGGAAATGGAGTATTATATTGTTTAATCAATTGAAACTAGATATTTTTATTTTCGTGTGTGATAGAATTAATAACAGTTATCAAATTTTATAATTTTAGTAGTTTTTAATGAATTTATGATAGCAAGCAATAAAATCATCACGTATAAACTTTTACAACATAATTTGGAAATGTATTTCACTTCATAAATATAAAAAGACTATAATAATATTGTGATTCACTAAATTTACAAAATAAAAAGATCGAAATTTTATAACCTGCCGTACACAGACAAATACTGTGATCTAATACAAATTAAAAAAGCCTGCACATTTACTGTAACATAATAACTTAACTCAATTCTTTGACCATTTTGAATTGAACTGTTTTGGTTGTTAAATGTGGCAGTTAAAAAAAAAGGACTTTAAAGAATCTTTCAGAAATTTTGATAATCCATTTATATTATGTATCTCTATGTGAAAGAAAAAATTAAATACAAACGCAAATGTCTTGAGAATCTGAAAGAACACAAACAATATTATCTGCAGTGTGACGAAAAGATTTTTCAAACATTGTATTATTATGGTAAACATTTCCAAGAGGGCTCGCTAACCGGGGACTATTCTTTCCAACAATCAAAAATATTCCTTCAGCTGAAAGCATCTTTGAATGATGTAATGAATTCTGCACGACACGTCGTCAATTTCTAAATAAGCAGCCGTTTCTGAAACATTCGCAGACAATGCACTTGTCCAAAAACATTCCAATTATTAATACCATCGTCGGTATTCCCACAAAAACTATTCACCGAATTCTCTTTCGACATTGGGCCATTTACCAGCACTTAGAGGGTTATGTGCTGGATGACGTATTCTCTAAGCGAGATGCAACGACCACTGCACAGAGTCAACTGCGACCGTATAAGCTTAGCAGCTTTAAGTCGGGACACAATCAACTCCCAGGGCGTTTATTTTAATATACTTGTAAAGGAGTTCCCGATCGTGATGCGACGATTATCGGAAGACTTCTAGAATATAGTATTATAAGCAACTGTCATCGACTCGGAAACCTTTCGTTTCTCGGGAGCCAACGATCGGTGTGTTTAGAGTTCCCAAATGCTATCGCAAAATCCTTACCGATCAGGAACTAGCAGTCAGTTGAAATCATGGCGGAGGCTTGGCGTCTGTACTTATTGTTAGAGGCTGCAGAAATTAATGAAGACGATATCATTCACGCAGATAACCTCTACATTAGAAGAGGGAGAGAAAATTACTGCGAGACAACAGAAATCCGTTCAATTTGAACGAAAGAATATTTCCGTAAAATATTTCGTTTTTCACGTGATGTTGCAAGAATTTTGTGCAACACATTAACCAACCAACTGGAACGTGTTACAATAAATGGTCTTTCTGTTGAAACAAAAGTAAGACTTCATATCACTTAATTTCTTTGATGGTGTGTGATACTTACACGTGCAGACCAACATAAAACATATACACTGTTTATGTTTTAATCTAAACTTAGTTTTACACTTGTTCACCTTCAGTTGTTTTGTAATTTTTTAGTTTTTAAGTAATTAATTAGTTAGAAGAGGAGCGCATCTGAAACATAGCAGTTAATATAACAAAAATAATTTTTTGCTTACTCACATTTTTCAAATCATTCTGGTAAAACATAATTTTAATATTTCATTTAGTTAACCTTTCAAATGAGAAGATAATTTATGTAAGATGCGTACAGAGTGATTATAAAAATGTCTAGTAGTAAATAATCCATTCTCTTGTTGATATTTTTACTGTTTTCAGATGCGCCCTTTTTCTAGATATTTACTGTGGAGTGTTATTGTCTACAGGTACCATAGTTTAGGTAGTAGTAAATTAAATGCCCAACCTAACTAGCAATTTGTGCAAATTTAGTTATTTAAAACCAGTTTTTCTGAGGATAAAAATATTTGAAGGGTTTATATAATACATCTCCACTTAACCAATGAAAAGAACATGAGAATTGTTTGACATAAAGTATTTGTTAAGGAGGGACAGTAAAAAATGGTAGAGGGAGTACAGATAAAATATAACCTTGAATATAGCTCTCCACATAGTAGTGTCATCTTGAATGCATTCATTTTTCATGAAAGCCTTTTTCATTAACTGTAACTTCTTTGGGTAAGAACAGAAAGAAATGAGAGAGAGAGAGATAGAGAGAGATAGATATGTGGGAAACCCCTAACATGTCAGAGTGAATCCTCACTGTGGCAGTGAAACTGGAATAGCATTTTCAACACCAAATTACCTGATTCTAGTCTTACGGTCTGCTGGTTGACAGAATTGAAACCAGCAGAATCAAAATCCAATTATTTGATTAGTTAATGTGGTGGACATTACCGACTTGAGAACACACATAAATCTTTTTAGTCTTAATGCAGTAATAAGCTATAATATATTTTAAGGCTGGAATAACCTTTGCCAGAAGAAGAAGTTGACGTCAATGAAATTGATGGTGATGCGGGTGAGCTGGAACATGAAAATATTCAGCTGCACATGGAAAAGTTTCGAATGAAGGGCAAAGAGTACGTTACTTCGTATTCCGCAAAATTTTACGTAAATAAGTTGTTTGATGTGTATAAGCCCGTGAATTCGTAAACATTACGATGTTGTAATTTTGTGCATGACTAATGCTAATGTGCACAATTCACAATATAAATACACTGGCAGAAAAAACTGCATGCTAAATGTAGTAAAACAAAAAAAAAATCCTTTTGACTCGGCCTGCAGTTGCAAGCAGATTTAGAAGTTGATTTCTTTTAAGATATTCAGCCAACTTGAGGGAAATTATGGAAACTTTATGTTCAAAGTAACCTATGTGTTGAATGGATGACATATTTTTTACATATTCCATACAGCCAAAATGTTAAGATGGTGATTATTCAGGTGCATACAGCATTATTTTTAATTTCTATAATATTCTCGATACGAATGACATGCCCATGAATTTGACTTTGGTCCGGCGCAGGTAGGTAGATTCTGTGCTGTGCCGCAACTGAAAACTGCCATGAAAAGAACATGCCCATTTACTCCCATAAGCAAAGAATTTCACATATTTGTTTGCCCAGTGCCATAAAGGATTCAGTTATAAAATTGTTAGGTGATACTTAGAATATTTAAGAAAACTTTCAAGTGACTTGATGCCGTGTCTACTAAGGGAGTGAAGAATTATTTTTGTTCAGTGAGTTCATTGTTTGTTATCCCTTGTTGTATGGATTGGATATACTAAAAAAACTGTTTTAGACAAATGTTGGTCTCACGCTGATGAAACAAAAAACTAAGGAAAGATCTTCTGGTCACTCAATATTTGCAATATAAAAATAAATGAGCATGTTCATGTTGTTTAAAAGTGATTCAGTAGGCGATGCTTAAAAAAATTAAATAAATTTTTGTATCCCTTTTTTATCATTAGAATTTAGTTTTAGTTAAATGCTACTTAATTCCATGATATAACTTGTAATTTCGGTGTTATCTTGATCTTGGTTTTATCACAATTCAAAATATAATCTTGTCCCTAGCAATAGGCAGTCTTCCTTTGGAACTACCTTAAAAAAATTCAAATGCAGAAATTGAGAAATTAAATTAATGTGTTGAACATGTATGTTTCCATTGGCAATTTACTGTATCGTAAATCTGCCTTTAAGAAACATTTAAATTCAGAATAATCTAACAAAACTCAATTTTGAAACCTATTAAAAATTTTTTGGTATTTTAACAAAATATCAACATATGTGTAACACAATAATTTTCCATTTTAAGTTAACTTGGAAGTGGTATATAAATGTATGTCCAAGCCCTCGGTTCTGGGTGTGGTGTCGGTTTCCGCCATCTTGGATTCTTACGTCACAAAAGCCATATTGGATGACCTTGACATTTACTTTCAAAATTTGCCAATAAATTGCCAAAATGACTAAAATTCCTCTACATGTGACCAAAATTCACCAATATCCGCCAAAATTTTCAATTACAAAAAAGCACCAAAAAAATTTGAAAAATAAAAAAACTTCCTTATTTCGAGGGAAAAATTCCCGTTATGAGGAAAGTTTTCCCGTAATAGTCCTCAGAAACGCCAATGGCTTGAAAATTCCCCAATTTGGCTTAAATTCCCAGGCGAAAAGCAGCTCTAATCCACCGAGGTCATGACCTTAGAATGTCACGGCCGCCATATCGAATTATGATGTAACCGTTGCAATTATCTTTACTTCCACCATCTTGAAAATCTGTTTTTTTGCTAGAAAACCGGTAAAACTTTTAAAATATAAAAAAATATTTAAAAAAAAATTGCCATTTTGGATTATGATGTCACAGCTTCCATAATGAAAATTCTGTAATTATTATCCAAAAATTCGGAATAAATTTAAAATTATAAAATAATTAATCAAATTTTAAAAACAATTAATTAAAAAGCACTTTCATCATGGAGTCTTCAGTTCTAAGCAGGTGAGGACAAAATAAAAATTACGACAGATCCTTCCTTCACGGAAGCCACCGACAGACTCATCTCCTACCACAAATGCCAAGGTATATACATATCGCAGTGGTAGTATGTCACGTCCGACATCTTGTTTTCGTCTGCTGGAGGCCGCCATATTGTTTTCGTCTGCTGGAGGCTTCCATCTTGTGTTCGTCAGCTGGAGGCAGCCATCTTGTTTATGTCTGCTGAAGTTCACTATCTTGTTTTCATCTGCTAGAGTGCACTGCCGACATCTTTTCTTCGTCTGCTGGAGTGTGATACCACCATATTAGTTTAATTTTCAACCGATAGTGTGCAGTAATTATTTATGGCCAGAGCCCCACTATTTATTGGCCGTATTGGCTGCCATCTTGGAAATAAATAACTCGGCGTGTGTGATCAAAAACTGAAATATCAAAATCTGTAACACACCAGAAACTGAAATCAATTCATTGCCACTCAAGCGTTAACTATACTGACAGCAAAAAAAAAAAAATCAACCTTTGCATTAGAATTAAATTTAAGCATTAATTTTTTTAGCTGAAAATAATTTGTTGTTTTCACTATGCTGGAAAAAAGTTTTGGAATATTGACGTCAGAATTATGGAACGTAGTTAATATGCAAACGCCCCAAGATGTTAAGTTTTTTTTTTCAACCTACCAACTTAAGGCGGTTGCAAATGACGTGGCACTTTTCGCGATAACACTCTGGGAGATGTTTTGTTTGGAAACTTTCTTGTTATTGCTCAGGAACGCAAAACGACCCTGGCGTGAGTGTGCGCTGCCGGGCTACTTACCATTATTTGGTGTGAGTACGTTGAAGGATGCATTTTCGTTCGGAAGACACTCAAAGTGCCACGGCTTCGTAAATACTGCCGCACTCAGCCGACCGTATAAAGACTCCTCAAATTCTCCAGTTGACTTGCAGTCAGCTTGCAAGCGGACCAAACGCGTTGAAGAACATCTATTGCTTCACAAGATGATTAAGTTCTTGGTAAGTTATTTGCAAAGTAGTGATATCAGTAAAATGCTGATCTAATTTTTGTTATTGATTATCGAGAGCATTTCGTATGAGAAAATATCTCTCTTCTTTTTTTGAAGCAATACTTATTTACTTACGTTATGAAAAAAAAATTGTGACAGTTTTTACAATACGCGCGCACCATGCAACGAAATATTCAAATGATGAGTAAAGGCTACATACAAATAAAAATAAATATGCGCGTTTAAATATTATACTATACTAATTGATATTGAATACAGCTCCGTATCATTAAAACATTTATTTTTTTGTGAATATGAGTGATAGAATTTGTGTTTATAAACTTATACAAGTGATTTTTCAAGTTTATTTTATGAGTGAGTTTTTGTTCACGTAGGTATTATTTATTTGCATTATAATTTTATCATTATCATTTAATAAAACTAAAATAAATAATGATAAATATCCAGCATATTTAATTAATTTCATTATTAATTAAAATATTTCGAATATTATATTAAATTTAATAATTAAATTTTACACATGTTTACATTAATATTGACTACTGAGTATTTATTTTCATTTTTTGATTTGATTGAATTTATTTTTTATCAAACTTTTTATAATATTACTAAAGTATTTTTATTATTTTCTTTAGAATATTTATTTATATGAAAAAACTAAAAATAGTTTTTATTATGCTAAGTAAGTAAAACTTCCAACGCGTACATTAGTACACGCACCCTCTTTTTTTACGAATTCGCATTGTTTTTGAGGCTACTTTTCAATTTGACTATATAAAAAACGAATTTCATGATAAGATTTAAATTTCTTATTGGTGTTTTTTTATAATGATGTTTTAGAGTTTTTTTGATGTAGCCAACTTATTGGTTTCTCTTAACTTTAAACACACAACACATTGACATATTTAGATTTAGGAAGCAAGTATTAAAATGGCGAGGGATAAGTGTGCTAAGTTAGATTTTATTAAGGGTATTGGTTTAAAAGAGGCGTAAGTTGAGATGAAAGTAACATCCAAAAAATGTTTTTAAATTAAAACATTGTCCTCGTTAATTATCGTATTTAAAACAACAATAACGTAGCTTATATGATTGTTAGGTCGCTGAACGATATTTATATATTGTTTTCAGAATGAAAGTATATTATCATTATTATTTTTAAATATTAGGTAGGCAAGATTATTTGCATATTTTAAAAACAGTATTTAACACAGATATAAAAATATCACAATTTTATGCGTGGTTTACTTACTAACAACATACAATTAAAAATTAAAAAGGATTAATTTTTTTAAGTACAGTACACCAAACCGCTACAGATTGTTAAATAAAGTTCAATGTTAAATTTCACACAATATTGATAAATTATTTTATTAAAAATAGAAAAAAGTTGTATAATTAAAAAATGTTTAATTTATAAAAATACTCAAGCACTGTAACACAATTTTAATTCAAGATTTTTCTTGAAATTGTTTTTTATATAGTGTCTTGTCATATTATTTGTAAGATGAAGAGATAACATTTTGTCTTAGGTATCTAAAGACGTAGGCCTATATAAGATTAGATCCTATAGAAACATTTTTGACTTAAAACTATTTTAACACGATGGCCAGAGCTTAACATTGAGTGAGAATATGCAAACTAATCTATTTTTCATTACACTCCTATTTAGAGCTTCCAAAACGATGTTTATATTATATTATAAATATATTAGTTTATAGCTTTCTTAATGAAATACTTATAACTTTGTTCAATAATGAGAAATGTTCACTCTTAGATTAAAGAAATTCTACGATGGATTAAAAATTGTATAATCTATTAAAATCTAAAAAAGAAAGGGAAAAATAATTTGATATTTTTGGAACAAAACACTGTATTCTTTAGTAGTTAGTAAAATTTAGTTACTATTTATTTGTGTTATAAAATAACCTAATTATAATATATATATATTTTATTTGATAGCTTACGTTAACTACTCAGTTCTGATAATACCTTCTCCCCAATTATAATTGTATATGCTTTTCCTATAACGTAAACCAAAATGAAATTTTTTAGGGCAATAATTCAACTACAATTAACTATTCAAGTGTAAAATCCATACCTGAAAACTTTTCTCGTCATTTTTCCATTAGAGACGAGCTAGTGGTTTCAATACCTACTACATATGCAATTTTCTAAAATTATAGTATAAAAAATACCATCACTGCTTAGGAAGTACACTGAAGCAAGAAAAACTATTCCTTTGGTACAGCCTACAGGCGTAGACAGATTTCTAAATGCCTATTTTTTATGGAAATATTTTGGAAACTTCAATACACTCCTGAATAATTTTAAGAACTTAATGTAGCCTAAATAATATCCTATATGTTCGTCAATATTCAAAAAGATCGATTTAACATTTTATTATATTCCATGAAGCAAAAATATTTTGTATGTTTTTAACTGAATGCTTCCAGCATTGAATATATTAACGAATTATGCCAACTAAGATAGTTATGCAATTATTTTTTACCACCAAGCACTATTTTTTATACGTGGTCTTATAAATTATTTGACAAAGGATTAGGTAATATTAAGGTGGTTATAAATAAAATCAAACGAATTTGATACTAAAAAAGTTTTATTTTTTTAAAATTTAAACCAATAGTTTCAGCCAAAGGTTTTAAATAAAATTTAAGACGTTTAAAATAAAATATAATGCATTTCATAGTATATCTGTTAAAAAGTAATGAAATTTTTTTCTTTTTACACTTGTTAGTTCCACCTCTTGCAGTAATGATTTGTAATATAAAATTTATTTTTAACAATATTTAAAAATTTTAACATATTAAACATTAATTCGTAAGAGTACCTACATTGTATGGAAGTTTTACTTATTTTCTTATTTCAATCCCAGGATTTTTCAAACTCTTGCAGAAATGGTTCATATTATCAAAAATTGATTCAGAAAAAGGTTCTATTTAAAAATTATAATATTTGCAAACAATCTAAACGGTTTTGATAGTGTACCTACTAAGGAAGTTATAATTTTTTTTAAAATTTCTGCCCCTTATTTTTCAATTCCCTGAAACATTGGTTCGTCTCATCAAAAATAGTTTCAGCAAAAGTTTTAAACAAAAATTATAAGATTAACACACAATGTGTACGAATTCAATGTTGTGCGAAGGGAGTTATGATTGCTTTTTGTTCTCCGACCCGTGTTTATTCAACCCTTTGCACTTACAGTTAGTCGTATCAAAAACTTTATCACACACCATATTTTGGTAATACTCCCACGAGTTATAATATGTTCAAACGGAAATGTTTTTTTCCATATACGAGTTACAGAGATTTGTCTATTTAAAAAAAATCTTCCCCATTTCTACTCCTTTAGTTGGATATTGCCCCCCCCCCCAAAAAAAAATCTCGATCGAGATTTGCTACTACTAGGTTTTACGTATCAGTTTGAAAGTTATATAAAAATATTTCGGTAGTTATCGTGTCCACAAATTTGTGATACACATATATAAATATATAAATATGTAAAAACGTTTGACTTGAGGATGGTTTTGGGGTCTATGCACCATGAAACTAAAATCCATATAAAAATTTTCTTGAAGTGGCTACACTAGGCTACAATAGGTAGTATTTCTTTTAAATTTACCTTAAAGAGCTGTAGTGTCGTGAATCATTACTGTGCAATTGCTAATAATTAAACATTTCTGTTTAAAAAAGAAGAACGTTGAATGAATCTTTTAATAGTTAAAGTTGATTTAAAACATTAGTTATTTTGGACATACGCCATTGATAGATTACATTGAATGTCAGAGAAAACCTGAAGAGCGGAAAATTTTTTTTACATTAGCTGATTTGTTTTTCTGTTCGTTTGTGTTTTTTATTTGTTTGTCCGTTTTTAAGGTTGTTCTCTTTGGTACACAGTTAAAATATCAATGGCGTATGTCCAAAATAATAAATTATTTAAGATTAAAATATTTAAATAAGTGTTTATATTGGCTTCTATGCTTTTAAAACATCATTAAATAATGTTTTACACTTTCTTTTAAAAGCGGCTACCCTTTAAAACTGTTAAGAAAATTTATTGTTACCTTGATGATAATATTAAGTACTTTATGGCCTTAGGATCGTTTCAAGCGTTAGTGAGGAAATACTCCGCTTCTTCGCAACAGAACGCCCACAGCACAGCACCATCACAAGGAAGTTGAACGTACACAAACAACAGCAGTGATACGTAGGAAAACATTGCGTGCGCAGGAAAACAGTCCATGCACAGCGCACAGAAATTTATTGAGCTTCTAGCTTTTCTGTGTGCTTTGCGCCGATTTCTGTTCGCATCCAATCAGCGTGCACTCCGTCAGAGGCTTAGAGTAGCTAAGGACTTTTTTTTTGCTTCTTGCGTTTCAGGATACAAAATTAAAATAATATTTTTTTTTCATGTGGTGTTTGTTTGCGAGCCCATGCTTTTTAGTAAATCATTTTTAGTTGTTAAAAAAAGCTAAATTCAATGCTTGTACTTATGTAAATAACTGCTTCATATCATTCTAAATAAGAGCTAACAACATTCATACGCCTGATAATAATCTATTTAAATGAGGGGGGAGGGAAACATTTCAAACGTTCCAAACTGTTGTTTTGTGTGAAAAAGTATCTTCGAATTCAGATCTGTGCGTGTGCAACTGTAATGTTTTCATGTATTTTGCGTGCTATCACCGATGCCACAACAACCATAAGAATATTGTGGCATTTCGTATTTGAATCTTCTTCAAACTATATTTTAACAAATTATTTACGTTCTATTTCTTTAAGAATTTTTAAAAATTATAACAAAAACCTTTGGTATAATTTGTAAGACTGCGAGAAACTACGATAATGAGCCTAAATTGTCACTTAATATCATACCCATGGTGAGAAATATCTGAGAGAAATGTCACTGTAACATTACTAATCAGTAGCCAGGTATGAAATCGATAACCACAATTACAAACGTATTGGTGTACTAAATGTCAATTTATGATAGTAAAACTACCGTGGAATATATTTAGTAAACTAAAATAGTCATAGTAAAAAGTAAATACAAGTTTAATAATACTCCAGAAAACTGTTATCACAATGCTGATAATACATATTCTCCTTCTACAATTCAAATAGGCTTTATAGCATAGCAGTAAGCGCGTGCTTGTTAAATTTAAGGGAGAGTTATATATGTGGTTCAAACTTGGTCATAAAAATAAACATTTAAATATTAATATCATTATATTATAATAATACTATATAATATAATTATAATGTTAAATTAACTCAATTAGGCTATGGTTTGTTCCTAGGAAGTATTTACAGACTGATTTCAGTTGTTTAAGCAAAGAAAAATATACAAACATATTCTTAGAGTCATAGCATGTGTTTAAAATGATTAATGTAAATATTTTAGTAATGTCATAGAAGTATTACTTCTAGCATTAATGATTTAGTGATTTTTAACATGATGAGGAGTATTTAGATCAAATAAATTGTTGAAAATCAGGTACTAAGCCGGGGTTTAAGATTTCTTCAAAACTATTTTGGTTTTATCGGAGTTTTACTAATAGTTTCAAATTTCCGGTTGTTTCGTGCTGCTATCTGCGCGTGATGGTGGCAAGCAGGTTTAGCGAATTCTAGTTGCAGGCGCAGAAAGTACGTGTGTGATTCGCGTACAGAAATGTTTGTAGTTGAAAAGCGAATTTTTTATTGATCAGTATATTTATGATGCTCTGCATTATTTTAAAGAATTATAAGTTAAATTTCGTATGGATTTCATTTTATATGTTTATTTGCAACATGAACAACATTGGAACACATAAATTTGCTCGTTGCCGAGGTTAGATGTTTCTGTCTCCGTTATCTTCAACTTGATAATTTAAAGACAAATATTTCAGAAATTTGACTCAATAACATTTTTCAAATAACACCCGTGATACATTATATATAAGAAAATTTTATGTCAATTATTTATACTACATAATTTATACTTTGCATTCTTTTACAGTGCGTGTTATTAGTACCGGTGGCCATAATTCACGTGGCGAGGTCCCAAGGTTTTGGTGACGGACCAGGAGGAAGAATTGTTGGACCTACTGTTGGAGGAAGACCTGGTGGACCTGCTGTTGGAGGAAGACCTGGTGGACCTGCTGTTGGAGGAAGACCTGGTGGATTGCTTGGTGTTGAAGGAAGACCTGGGGGATCGCCTACTGTTGGAGGAAGACCTGATGGACTTGCTTTTGGAGGAAAACCTGGTGGACCTGCTGTTGGAGGAAGACCTGGTGGACCTGCTGTTGGAGGAAGACCTGGTGGATTGCTTGGTGTTGAAGGAAGACCTGGGGGATCGCCTACTGTTGGAGGAAGACCTGGTGGACCTGTTGTGGAGGAAGGCCTGGTGGACCTGCTGCTGTTGGAGGAACACCAGGTGGTCTCGGAGGCGGGCCAAGTAGTCTCGCTGGAGCACATGTTGGCTTCGGGGGCGGGAGGCAGCTCAGGTCGGCGGACCCGCAGACACGGTGACGACCTGAGCGGGAGAAGGCCGTCAGAACGTCCGGGCGCTCTAGGTTGCGCCAGAGGTTGTCCAAGTAACGACGGCCGGCTGGGCGAATCCTCCCCAAGAAGGGGAACGGGTGAGATCGAGATCAACGGATAAGGAAGTTTCAGGAACACCCACTGGGGGTATCGGCAGACGTCGATGTTTACTTCCTTTTCATACTATCTACTACAAAGAAAGGACAACACAAATGTAGAATTAACCACGACTAATCGTCATAATTCAAAACTTACTAAAACAATCAATGCCATGATCTTTCATTTACTGTTCATACCAATACAAAAAAAAATTAAAAAGATTTAGAAAATACTTGGTTGTATTTATTTGTTAACAGGCGAGATCGCACTTCGTTCGACATACCTAGGATGATCTCGCAGTTTTGTTCTCCAAAAATTATCGCAGTGCTTCCTTTACCATATTATCTATTAGCTACAAGATAAGAATGAAGTATGGATTTATGTGAAATTTAAATTTTCTTATATGTGCATATTAAAAAATATTTATTGTATGATAAATCCAAATAATGAATATTATTAAATGTTTGAATATTGCAAGGCTACTTACAAATATTGTTTAACCTTTCGAATTTAAAACTTGATTTACTTGTACGAAAATTATTGAAAATTTTAATTTACTAGATGTGTAACCAGTGGAATAACTTTCTAGTTCTCTTCTGGTTCAAGCAAATCCGAAGATAAGTGAAGATTCAGTGGAAAAAAAGCTGTCACGGCACTACTATCAGTGAGTTCAACTCTGTTGGTCCGGCCAAATCAAATGCTGCTCGCGTTTTAATGTTTTTTTTTAAAATTTAATATTTTATTATTTGTTTTTGCAGTAGTTGTTTTGATAAAACAATTTAAAAAACACTTCGTTATAACCACGATAACTTCTTGGATTCATTAGGTAGCAAAGTAGACTAGCCGCTTCATATTTATGATTGGTCTACAGTGCTCATGACACGCCCTTGACGACCCTGAGCCAGTTATGAACAAGGGGAAGAAGTGGCTATCCAATAACGAGTAACACGCCGAAAGATATTATTTGTTAGTGACCAAAGATCATTCTAAAAAAGGTTGATGAAAGGTAAGTTGAGTCTAGCCTGGACCGAAATGAATCAGTGAAAAACGCCGTGGCTCTACATAATAAAATTAAGAATAGGAAATTTTCCAAAATTTATAAAATAAAAATATTGTAAATCAACAACAATGAAATATATCAAAATTACATAAATCATTTCTTCACGTTACTGAAAAATGTATCATCTCTAAGGTTAATTATTTAATTCCTAGTATTATATTTGTTTACACCTAAATCCAAGTTGGTCAGAGCAAGACTTATACTCACAACGTAGACAAATGAAAGTAATTTTTCTCCACCACTACAACTGCAGTATGAATGCATCACTGTTGCTGAATGATAATAAGCACTTAGCACTGTTGCATTTCTATGATCGCTTAATGCGCTCAAAATGTTCCAGAGTGCCGTTTCCGAAAACTGGCAGTCTTTTGCAAGGAATCAGCCCATGCAAATAGTCTTTTAAACGATTGATTAAATATGTTAGGTTAAATATCAATGAAATGAAACCAGAAAGTGATACGAGTATATTTGTTTGTTTTAAAAAACATTGACGTACGATATTCTGTAGTAGGTAAAAATGGGAAACTCCAGAAATTTCAGTTTAAAAAATAAATAGCTCTTATTACGTATTTGGTGGGAGATAAGTTGTCTTAGAAAGGTTGTGTGAATTCCTTGCTCTGTCTTAAAAATTCCACAGTTTATAAATTCAAAACTTACAAATGTAAACATACATTCTAAGGTAAAAATTACAGGAAGTAATTCTATTTATATAACTCATCCCAAGAAATTTAGCAACGATATACTAAAACCTAAATATCTTCATCCGTTCTTTACATCAATGTTGTTTTCTCCTCTGACAAAGCGGTGCATGCTCCTGAGTTGTGTTGACACTGCCTTGAGAGACACGAGGAATAAAACCCTTGGAGTGGTTTGTCCAGCAGCATAGCGATAAAGTAAACGAGAAGTAAACGAAGTAAATCCACTTAAATTTTTTCCTTAGTAATTTATTCACTTTTGAACAGAAATTCAATTAACATTTACTTGTTCTAACAAATGGGATGAACTAATACAAAACTAAAAGCAATGCCGAAACCCGGGATCGAACCAAGGACATTTAGGTCTTCAGTCTAACGCTCTCCCAGCTGAGCTACTTCGGCACTTATTACTGATAGTTTGCAAATGTCTTTAAGACTGTTTCCTAACACTTTATTAAAAGTAACTTTAGTCCAAAGGATACTTAAACAAATGATAAAAAGGCTATCAGCCTTTTAAGTTGAACTTCCGACTAGTCGAATGAATGATTTCAGAGTCACAAACATTTTGAGTTGCAAGGCCCTTCATGGATAACATTAATCATTAAAACTACCTTCTCATTGGATTATGGGTGGTTTGGAATCTCCTTAAAAGACCAGAATTCAATAATAACAATAAAAAATCAAATAAACTAACCACATGTAATCCGGACGAAATATATACCGTTGCTTCAGGCATTAAGAAAATTACACCGATTATTTTGTGTACACTTGTATCTACCCGACAACATAAAACTACTTTTGACGGTTTCTACAATTTATACTATAGTGATAATTGCAGTTATTATTTTTTCATGCAACAATAAAAACGGCTCGATTTATTTGCACCAGCCATTTTGTTTTTTTCAACAGACAGGTGTCTCAAGAGAAGCCTTTGCCATGTTTAGCAAGCATATTTAGAATTATGATTCATGTGCTTTCGAATGGTATGTAGATCCCTGGCAAATTAGCTTTATTAATTTGCGACACTATAGATTGCACAAATTTTAAGAATTATAATCGTAACTAGGGTCTTTAAAAATGTATTTGAAAACAAGGAGCTAGTGGGAAAAAATATGACAGAATTATATGCAATCCAGTGAGAAGGTGACATGTAACAGCAACTAATGAACAAGTGTTATCGACTTGTTTGTCTTAATTTTTAGAAAATACAATACATATATGGCTTTTGCAACGAATTATTAACCGCACATAAAAATAAAAATTTATCGTAATCTTAGATAATTGGCTCTTCGTAGAATACATTTTTGATATTGACTTCCGAGACGTATGTTTTTTTTTGTAAACAATGTAAACTCACATGCAGGAGAAGAAAACAGAAGGTTTTTGGTTGTAGTCTCAAAACGTTTTGAATGTTTTGTTAGAATAATAAAATTAGTCATGTTGATTCATGTACGTGAACTCAACAACCATAAGTAAAATTTTATCGTGAAATGCACTGGCTTTATGAAGTAATTTACAACCCACCATAATTAACTAGCTGATTTACCCGCGCTTTGTTTCGTAAGTCTACAGGCAGAATACTACCGCACTGGTCGTTGTACACGGCCCACCTCGTGGGTACGCTACTGTCGCACATTAAACAAAAGCAAAAAAAAAAAAAATAAAATCAAGAAACATTCGTCATTAAAAAAAAGATAAACGGGAAGACAGACAATTAAAAAAAATTACATTTTTTTAAAAAAAGGACCTTCAATTTCGCATTTTTTAATCAACACCGTGTCGATATCATGACAAAGATGATAATTACAGAAATATTGGTCTACAATCAGAAAGCGAACGAGGCGTCAACGTTGCGTTACTAGTTGCCATTGAGATAAAGAAATCCTCAACAATGCAATAGTCATTGCCATGGAAACCATCGGGGTTACGTGCTTCAAATTAGCTGAAAATAAAAGATGAATTTCAAAAAACTCTCTCCGAGATGAAAACAGACCCCTCTGTATAACCTAAGTGCCAAATTTCACGGCACCAGCCCTCAAAGTCTGCACGCTACACGAACTACAGACAGAGAGACAGACAGACAAAATCTAATACAAGTTATTTGGCAACAATCGTAATTTATGCATCAAACAAAATTACCAAAATAACAATCTTTAAAATCCATGACTTGGTTTCAAACGGAAGCAACAAAAATACAATGAAGCATAAGTGATACTATTTTTCACATAGAGCTGCAGTTTTATAATTCAAACCTCAGATTACAAGCAATAAGTGACAAGTGAAAAGTAACCCCACGCCTATACTTGCAAACGATGGAAGTTTCACTACATTACCACGAAGTAAAAAAAAAAAAAACTGCTTACTTTGCAAATAAAGTTAATCACGACGGAAAAAATTGCGAGGCGTGGTGCAGGCAGGGAGAGAAAATGTCGCAATTCGGAAACTAAAAGTTTGTGCCACACTGAATGAGCCCGCGATAACAGTGTGACTGAAATAGTTAGTGCGTTTAATGATACAAGATAGTAGTATATTGCACCCACATCCTTTCTATACTGTAGTTACTTAAGAGAAAAAGTAATCCCTTTTCTCTACAGTTATGTGTTTTAAACCAACTATAACAATATATTTAATAGAGTTATGCGTGTAAATACAACATAAGATGTTAATAATCAATAAGTTTATCGCCAACACGCTCACACAACACACATAAAATTACATGTGGTTGCAGAATATACTTTACGTGTTTAGGTTCAGTAATAATGGTAGGTAAAAAAATATAAATTTGGCTTTCAAAATAGTTACATGACCAGTTATAAAATAACATCGACTGAATTTAAATTCACCCAAACTTTTATGTTTCTTTAAGGATACAACTACACACACATATGATTCCTTCTCTAAGTACCTGAGTACATGAAATATTATTAATAAAATTATTGATTAAACTTCACTAAAATTTTTATTATTAAAACACCACTCTTTAAATCATGTAAATTAAGAAAAAACAAAAATATAAATTTAGCATCTAGACTGTATCAACTTATGACTTTCTGATTGGTCAGGAATTTTACGTAGAGCATATCCAAAAAGCGTCATTGCAAAATATATATATATTTTTTCCATGGATACGTACGAAAACCAAAAATACAGAAAGTGAATTTAACTTTCTTAATTCAAAATGCTCTGATTATTCAGTCAATACAACTGCAAAACAATTTTTCGAAGGACCTCGGGTTAAAGATTATACTTGAAATGTTTAAAAGTTATTATCAATGTTTACAGTTATTATGATTCAAATATTAATCAATTAACGTAATCTTAGGTAGTTTGAAATTATGAAACATGATATCAAACTGACATTATTCGAAATGGTGCATGCAGTACAGCTGGATTCAGTATAACTTACTGCGATTATTCTTTGTAGCACACATACTGTCATTCTAAAATCCTTTTTGGTAAAATTATGACAATTCATTTATAAAAATTTTTAATTTATATAATGAGAAAAAAATGTATATATATGAAGCATAGAAAAATAACTGATATAACTATATCAGCCCGAAGTCACAACACATATTGCTTGGACGATAATTAGTCTTATAGAAGCGGGAACCTGACAAATGAGTCCTTTAATTTTCCTTAAATTTCTTACATGCAGTTTTCTGATAGGTCCAAACTGATACAGCAAAGAATAAACCAGCCACATTAGACATAAAATACATATTTCACGTTGAATAAAATTATTTCTCAGTCTTAGTTTCAAATATATAATAATTTAAAAAATTTATGGTACAAGTAAACTATTTGTTTAAGTGAAACGTAGCATAGTTATCACGCTCTAAGACAAAATTGAATAATTAAAAATAAATTTTTGCTTCGTGCCCATAAAGTTATTGACTGACAGAGCTGTTCAATGTTCATCGACAATAAATTAAAATACGTTTGTATAAACATTATTTAAACCTAGTTGAAACAATCACATGTAATAATGCAAGTAAACTACATGCTTCTGTGACCGTGTTTTGGCACTTTTTGAATTGAAGCTTAGTTGCACAACAACATTTATTATTCAAAGAATTTAAACACTACCACTAGGTGTCAATACAAGTGTACATATACTTGAAAGTAAGTTTTGAAATAATTTTGTATGTCATTTTGAAATATTATTCAAAAAATCTTTGAAACACTTGTTTCTACTCACACAAATTTCTTCAGATACTATTACAATGATTTTGAGATATGACATTATAATCTACCTTTTGAAAAATATATCTCTCGAATGTTTCATCAAAGTGTCAAAATGTTATAAAAAATTTGTAAGTCTATCCACCCATATGAACCGTATTAACTAACATAAATTGGCAGAATATAAAGATATTTGTAGATAACCGTGAGTAAATGTTTGAATATTATTGAAGTGGATTCTGACACTGTTGCTTTAAAAATGTTTGTTAACGGGATATGAATGCTTATTATCACTTTTGACATAGTTCTAATAAATGACAACTTTTAAATTTATCGTAACTAACAGGCTGAAATTAAAATAAAATTCTTTTAACAAAGGAATGCAATTAAATTTATAAGTTAAACAAATTTGATACGCTTTTACAGAAAATTAATTTGAAACAAATAAAGTGTACGTACGTGTCTGTCTTCTTTGTGGAAAAACTCTTATTACTCTCTTTTTACAAGCTATTAACAGACACTGTAGTCAAAGGATCTATTTTATTTAAGATATAAAAAAGCAGATGATATATTAACAATTTTTTTAATATTTTCTATCTCATACACTTTGTCTCCCTTTGTCTCTATGAATTTTAGTTCACGTCATCCTCCACAGATAGCAGCACCGTGGTCACACTTTTCCCTTCCATGTGACTTCCGTTCCATTTACGATATTACTCCTGCAGAATGCCGTAAACCGAGAGCTTAGATGTGTCCACTTCAAACACATTTTGAGAAAGTTAAACATTTTGAAGTGCTTTACAAAATTTTGGTACGACATAAAACGAACTTTTGAAACGTTATCAGCATTAAAACAAATATCGCAAAATTTGGACTTAGATTCGTTTGGTTCTAAGTTAAAGATTTTAGCACCAATCCGTTAGTATTTATTTTGCTACGTTACTCTGAAAGGTTACGTAAGAGTACCGCGAATATAAAAAGGCAAGTCAGAACGTCAAGTAAAAACTCGTCAATATTTTTGGGATGACTGAAAAGGATGGATGTGGCCACGCGTGTTATTTGGTTTTTTTTCCTCCCCATATTGGACAAGTCGGTTATTCCCAGAAGTCATCGCGCCATTGTGCACGCTGACAGGCTGATTACCATTACTTAGAGTGGCTACGCTGAAGGACGCATTCTCGAAACAAACATCCAGCACACGACGACCTTATGTCCGCTGCCGCTCTCCCCCGGGTATATAAATCGAAAGTCTTCCCATCACAGCGCACTCAGCTTCCGAAACCATCCAGGCAACAAGTACCAACGATTCTCTCTTCAATATGATGAAATTAATGGTGAGTCAACTTTTTCCGTATATTCATGTTAATCAAGTAAAAAGTTTGTACCAAAATATCTCTACAAGATCTTGTTTGAAAACTATTTATTTAATATTATTGTTACAATTTAAACCAAATATTTACTACCGCACATAATTTTTATTTTCTTCTAACTTCTGTTAGCTGTTTTAAAAGTAATTAATGGTTAAGGAAATTGTTACCCTTCAAGAATTTTTATGCGGCAATTAGTCTAATTGTCTTTTACTACCTTCTTTTAAATTTTATTTTTCACAAGTTTTATATCATCCATCTGTCATCAGTCGATACTAACACGAACTGTTAAAAGAAGTTTTGAGGCAGCTGAAAAAAATTGACAATTTAAGGGGGTGCCTCCCATTTCAGGTCAAGATTTATTATTTAGAGTAATTACACATAAACTTGTAGACATTTTCAATTGTTTAACTTTCACGAAATGAAAAACATAAGAAATCCCACTGGCTACTTCAAGAAATGGTTAGAATTTCTTTCAGAAAATTTTAATTAATTTACCTGGCATTTCAAAATTCTCAAATTTGTTATGATCTTGACCGCCAAGAAATATGAAATGAGTTTTTGTGATAGAAATGCAAACCATATAATAAAGTAGCCAGGTGGCATTACCTAAAAAGTTTCAGTTCTGCAATAAATTAAATTCTCCCTATTTGTACAACCCAAAAACGTTAAAAATGTAACTTTGGCAGCTAATTATGCAAAAAGTATGCGCTGTTTATATTTTTAATTTCGTTAAAGTTAAACAAATGAAAAAATTCTAAACGTTTATCAGTGATTAATATAAATATAAAATCATGACATGAAATGGGAGGTAACCCCTTAAGTTATAAGGAATTTGATCTTTGATTGTTTGCAAATAGTTGGAATACGTCCTTTGTAGTCGCAGGTTTATGCTTATGAAGGTTATTTAATTTCCAGGACATTCAGTGAGAAACTAGCTGTGAAAGGAAATCCATATTCTTTTGATGTTAACACTTACTGATGTATCAAAACATAAATACATTTTTCGTTTATCATTTATTTGTGTTTATAGACATGGATGTATGAAGTAATGGAGTAAGTGTGTACCATATTTGCCAGGTTAATACTTAAATTTAAAATGAGAACATAGCATAGCATAGCAAAACAAAATTGTTTTAATAAAGTAAAACGCTAATTTCTTGCAGATATGTTTGACGAATTTCATTACATAATGTCATCCTTACGATTCTCCTTAGATAGTTTTTTTTTAAGATATTAAGCAAACTTATAACAAACTAGCTTAAGTACCCGGCGTTGCCCGGGCTAAACTATCATTGGGAGATGATTCTCGAAGATCCTTTACAAAGATTATTCTACGGAATGCAGTGATTCCTTTTTGCTTTTTCATTCTTTATTTCAACAGGGCTTACGTATTTACAAATAAACTATAATCGAGCTACATGCAATGTAATGAAACAAGTGCTTGGATTAAAATGAATAATATGTATTTTGCATTGAATAATTTTTAGTGAATGAGCACTTTGATGGTTTTAATAATTTTTATTTAAATTTTAAATTGTTTTGTTTAAAACATTACTATTTCAAAGTAACAGCCTACTTCCGGGCTTAAAGAGGCCACCGCGAAGAGTGGAGTGAAAAAGCGTCGTTGTTCTGGGTGTTTCGAGCGTCGGGTCGGCCCGGGATGACGCGATACGTCACAGCCGCTCTCGTCCCTTCGAGAAAGACGCCACGGGTATATAAGCCGAGGGTTCGGAGCGTTCTGAGAGTAGGGGAGAGAGTCTCACCTTCGGGGTGTGATACTGGTGATACCCGTGAAGAGGGCAAGTGGCCTTTGCTGAGTGAACCGGACCTATCAGGAGGTTATAGGTCTACCTGCGAAACGGTTGGCGAGCCAGTCGGGTGCGACGAGTGATTTTTGGGGACTGTGCTACGGCGCGGCGTGGGTGAGTGTGCGAAGGAAGCGGACAGAGGCGAACAGAAGAGCAAGCCTTTGTCGAGCCAAGGCTCCAGTGGAACGTGTTAATGTTTCAATGATACGTGTAAGAAAATTGTTATGGACAGAAATCATGATTTCAGTAATTAAATTTATAGTGTAGACATTAGTAATAAATAAAACTGTTCTTATTACGAACTGTACTGTCCCTTACGAACCCAGTATTTCTCCCCACAAAAATCGTAACAATATGGTTGCTAGGAGTCATCATGAAATAACTAATCTCAAAATGCTACCTGAAGAAGACCCCCAGGCACTGATCCTATCACTTGTAAGCTCTCAGTAGATTCTCATCACTGAAGATGCCTGCTGTACTGCAGAGAGAAACGTCCGGACACACCACCACTGCAATGCTACAAGATGCCTTATGAGACAATGTTTGAGAAAGCCTGAAATCTACTAGTAACATTGTTTTGTGTTTAGCAGGAGTTACACAAGATGTACGCAAGGCTATATTATCAAAAATCATAATTAATTTTACGGAATTTTCAACGAAGAATACACCTAAAATAAACGAAGAGTGCTTCGTAATTTAAGTTAACTGTATCTTTATAGGAACTACACTGTATTTCAACTTCTAAACTTTGGCTTTCGATATAAACAGGGTCAAACCACACGTCATACAAATGAGTATGCATATTTTTGCGCGAGTCCTTACCAGTTTTTGAATGTTTTTATTCTATAGAAAGATTATTTTAGTGTATTCATATTCACAATAAGTGAACTTTGTACCCGTAGATTTTCTAAGATAACGATTCATTAACTAATATATCTTTGGATGATTTGTAATTTGCGTTCATTGTAAATTTAAGACGAAAATTTTGATGTGTTTCATCTCAATATTTTTTTGTACAATAATTTTTTTTTACAGTGTCTTCTGCTGGTGGCCGTGGCCGTGATCCACGTCGCCGAGTCACAAGGGTTCGGAGGAAGGCCTGGCGGCCAAGGAGGTTTCGGAGGCGGCCAAGCCGGCTTCGGAGGAAGGCCTGGCGGCCAAGGAGGTTTCGGAGGCGGCCAAGGAGGTTTCGGAGGTGGCCAAGGAGGTTTCGGAGGCGCACAACGTGGATACGGCGGCGGCCAAGGAGGTTTCGGAGGCGGACAAGGCGGGTTCGGCAGGTTCCGCAGGTCCGCGGACTCGCACGACGGGCACGGAGTTCAAGGCGGCGCCCAGGGTTCGAGGCCCGGGGGTCACGGTGGCGCCCAGGTTTCGAGGCCCGGAGTTCAAGGCGGCGCCCAGGGTTCGAGGCCCGGGGGTCACGGCGGCGCCCAGGGTCCGAGCTCCGGACCGGCGGGCCGCGGCGAGCACGGAAGCGGAAGCGGACGTGTTCAGAACGGCGGCGCCGGACAGCTGGGCCACCAAGGGGCCGGCGGTGTTGGCGGTGGCAGGCACTGACGAGGCATCCACACGGACACGTCTGCCTCCCGAACTCCAAACGACGCAACCGCGGCTTCAAACAGGACTGCTGAGTACGACACGGCTACGTTGATATCAGTTTAGGAAGCAATAGTCACACCATTATGGGTTCACTAATATTTTTTCTGCAATCTTTTCCAATTTTTTTTTTAGCCAAATTTGTTGTAAATTTTTGAAGATTTTTATTAACTGATAACAGCCTGTAATTGCAGGTAGTTAACAACTGATTATTCCACAAATATGTACTTTAAAAATCGTTGAACTTTGAGCTCCTTGCCCTGCACAACCAAAAATATTTACGAAACACGAAGATTTATTCCAAGATGTAGCTTAATGTAAAAAAATACCCATAATGGCGAAGATTAATGTCTCTTAAATCACATAATGAACGACATTTGTATTTCTTAATATGTGACAATATATTCCTTAAAAACCTATTGTTTGAGTTTTTATTTGTTTATGTTTTTATCCTTTTCAATTGTTAACGTTTAAGTACAACTACGTTATTAACTATAAAAAATATTACAGAGGAATGACAGCCATATTGTAATGAATTAAGGATTAAAATTTGAAATCGAGACAAAATAAACACGCGCGCATTAAAGTAAAAAATAAAGTCAATAAAATTTATCTGATAGACGTACTTATGTTACAAGTGTTTGGCTTGTTTTAGTTAAATTGCTCACCTCCATATAATTGTATCTAAAAAAAAGGTTAATTTTTCTTTTTTTCCTCGATTTTCTTGTGCACTTATAAATGCTCTACTAAGTTTAGTTTGATAATAGTACAGAAGAAAGTAATATTTAAATTTGTTACTTTAAATGGTGAATCTGCAATTTAATTGCGTGCATGTTCATTGAAGCATTAGGATGACAGAATTTCTGTCAAAGTGCTCGATGTATTTTTCATGTAGGAAAATATGTATGATTGTTATTATTGATGTAAAGTTTAATATAATTTTTGAAATTTTCATTTCACAATAGGCGAAGAAAAAGTTAAATTTCGTGGAAATGTTACGTTCCATTTTAATTATAAAAAATGTATTTATTCTTACTCCTTTGAATGTTTGAACGAATTAATTCACAAAGTTGAGTTAATTGTAATAAATTTTGTGTGTTCTGTATTGTCATGACTGCATGATCATTAGACAAGCTAGTGTGTAAAAACAATTCTAGCTTTACAAACCTAAACACAGAGATTTCAAGTCATACAAGCAACCTCTAATGACACCGGCTTTTAATATTAATTTAATTCGTATTCAAGCGATAGGTACACATCCAAATGTAAAACATTCCACCACTCATCATTAACACAAACCAAAGTTGTTTCTAAACTTGTGCTAAATACAAACATAATATAAAAGCGAATATTACATAACCTTCCTAGAGTGAACATGATACGCAAATAATAATATGTAAGCCATGAGACGTTTGAACACAGATACATCAGCTCAGGCACAATGAGAAAATAATTTACATACTTAATCATATTATTAATAAAGAACATCATAATTTGAAAAGAGTCAAACTGAAGTGACTTGTTCTAAATAAAATTTCTTTATCTTAGTCTTAATTTTCTAAAGAATGAATGAAAATTAAAACTTAATTTAGAGTCATATTATTTACTGTCATTCAAACACATAATAGTGTTGTCAGCTATAAATGCATACAACCACAAGTACAGGAATTCTGCTCTCATATTAAAACATATTTAATATTTGTATTAATTATTAATTATTAAATCTCATTTTTGCGTTGTTAGCTTGTTTATTTTTATACTGGTAATTATGTAAAAATTTCAACAGAATTTTATGAACCAAACATATTGCAAAACATTTTTAAAATATATGATACTGAATATCGCTTACTAATCTCATATAACTTGAATTATGCAAATATGTTATTAAAACAAAAAAGCATGTTCGGTGAATCCCCATTGTAATTGACTACGAGTAGATGTTACAGAATTTGTAGGCTAGTATATATCTCAAAATATTTTAGCATCCAGAAAATACTAATTTTGAAAAAAATTTAAATTAAAACAAAGCCATCAAATCGGCAGAAATCAGACAGTAATAACATTAAACTTTTTACAAACTGGTATGTTTTATTTTATTTACCAAACAGTTTTCTGTAAAACAATAAACAAATATTTGTACATTTTACAACACAGTACTGCTATCAAAGACGTACATTCAGGTTTTATGATTATAATTGAGGAATACATAAGTAGTCTTTTCTTGTTCAAATCAAGCAAAATCTCTTTTATTCACACTGGTCGTTATGTTGCAAGAATTAATTTATCAAGTAGCTTCCAAAAAACTATTTGAATGAGTGCAGAACAAGTTTGATTCTGTACTGAAATATCAACCGGAACAGGGATGTAAGTGTGAGTGACGTAACTTGCCTACCAGTGGCAGCCATTTCCCAATTGTACTTGCAAAGCATCACACGATGTTTGTTTCCAAACACTCACATCCACATGAAGTTGTTTCAGAAATGCTACATGAGACAGACTATATTCTGAAACTAAGTACGCTGAATATTTGTAGGCTTACTGAAAGACGACTTAAACGTCAAGTGTTCTTGCCCAACCTCCGTCATGAATAATATATTATAAATACACTGTGACCTTGGAGGGCCTCATATCTTTAACCTGTCTGTACATAACCATGTGACGCAAGACCCTTTACTCAAGGATTTTCAAATTATGGCTAATGCACATGACATATGAAGTAAAAATAACGCATTACCTCAGACCTATTTTAGTCCTGCTAAACCACGAACAGTTAAAACGATAGAATTTTCAAAGTTTTACAACTTTAGGTGCGTTGAGGTTGGAAATTTAGTACGCTACGAAATGCGCACGTTCACCTGTATTCAACTGCACGACGTACAACGACGTACAACATAGTACTTGGTTTATTTTCAAACGTATAAAAAGTAGTTAATGTAATTTAGTTAAAAAAATATACCTATTATATCTTAGTAGGCAAGTGTTCAAAATTTCTGAGTTTTTTTTTGTAAATTATTTATTGATTATTTTTTTTGTACAGAAAATTTTCATATAATCTCACCTGCAATTAGAAATTGTGCATATCAACAGAAATTGAGCGTGTATCTTGGCACTCGTAAATATGGAATTTTTCTCTACAACATGAAGAGCTTAGAAAAATCAATAATTTTTATTTTATTTTAAACACGTAATTATTTTATGCCCCAAAAGATTTTACAAAATCAAAGATAGGGATTGTAAGCAATTGATACACCCAGGCAGTATACGATGTTATTTAAGTGAATAGGTACAATGTTAACCATATTTAACAAGACTTGTTGAACTGTCGAAAAAAATACTGACTACCAGATGTACTGCCCAAGTCAATGTGTACACCAGAAATGAGCTATGGAATTTGTTAAAAATTGACTTAAATAAATGTTTTCATAGCTTATTGCTTTTTAAGTGATATAAAAAGCTGAATGCTGATAAAGGGAATACCAAGTATTTAATCCTTTAAACGAGACAGAACAATGTTCGTATTTGGAGAGGCTAGAACCTATTATATATCGTCATAACATATTTCATAGCTTAGTTCTGGTGTACACATTGACTTGAAAAGTATCAGTTTTTATCGCTTAAGAATTTAATACTGAATACCAAATAAATTCTGCTTTCTTTTAATATCATGTTGTAATTAAATCATTAAATTAAATTATATGTTCGTTAATGAAAAAGTTACCAAGTCCTTCTTTACAAGGTTATGAAGTTTGAATGTCAATCTTGGACGACCTAAGATTGTTTGTACCTAACGACCTTATTGATCATTTCAAGAATGTTTGATAGACCATATTGTTTTTTTGAGGTGACAACGTATAATAAATCGATGAACGCCGGCTGCACGCACGAAAAAGTGTCCCGTAACGCACATTGTCCCGTTACGCTCATTGTAAGCTTGCGCCGCATCTATCTCTCTTCCACTCGATTAGAACAACCATCGATTTGACTTTTTCGAGGCACATTAAACTTGAAACACTCCCATTCGTTTCCTACTTTTCCTATCACTGTCCTATCCTTAACAGAATAACACAGATTAGAAGAAATTAAATAGCAAACATGTATAAAAGAAATAGTTAAAATAATCTCTTAGTTAAAGTAATAAACATATTTGAATTAATGAGTGCAAATAAAAGTAAATTTATCAAATAAATTGTAGATTTAATTTCACTCCTTCTTTGTATCCATACAAAATAGTGATAATTAAATAAAAATGATTCAATTTTATTCATAAAAGTATGTAATCATTTCATCAATGTTTTGTTATGACGTTATCACGTTAAACTATCGTCCGTAAACCAACTTTACAGACAACCAATTTTTTTGTACAAGGAGCACGTGTAGTCATAATTCAAAATAAACATGTTTGTGAACATAAAGTGTGTTTGGCCATGTAGAAGTTTTATTTCAATAAGATTTTTTAGAATTTAGTTAACAAAAAAAATTATGTTTTGAACGATCAATTATTTATCATTCTGTGTGTTTTTCTCACACTGAGTGTCATTTGGACCCGCAGCGTGTTTTTCAAAATTCAATCTTAACATTTGGAGAGAGCTGTAAAGCAGCAATTACATTTCTTGTCGTTACTTATAAAGCATTATAAAAAATGCTACATTTTATGAGTTTATTTCGATAAAACCACGGTATTGATCAATACGTAAACTTCTGACAAGTCAAACATAATGGTACTTATAAATACCATAAATTTGTCTACTGTTTGATGGCTTTCATTCATTTAGTGAAGCCAACAAACTTATTTTAAAACAGCCTGGCACAGTAAAAATACAACACTAAATACAGACAAAAAGTAAATCAAACCCAAAATAAAATCGAATGGGTGACATGCATATCCAGATGTTGCAGACCCAACAGAAAAAAAAAATTGATAGCTATTATTCTAAAAAGGGAAAAAATAAATGATCAATAATTATATAATTTTGTTTATTAAAATTACTACGCGTCAGTCAAAGGCGTAAGCGGTAAATCAGAGGGATGAGGGGAAACATCCCCTTCCTCCCGCAGTAATCAGAAAAATCCTAGAAATTCTATTATTACCATTAACAAACGTAAACATCAGGTAAAGAGAAGTTAAATTCCACCCTCCCCCTCCTTTACCAACGAAATGACCTTTGGCGTACGTTGGCGCCAGTACCGTTATAATACGATAGATAGCACAATAATACTAATGACTGTATTAATACACAATACTGTTCTGTCAAGAAGGTCGACTTCTTCTTCCCTGCCGCCGAGCATTTTGCCTTCCTTTGTTGCGTTCGCACATAAATGCGTCAAGGGGGTCACCCATTCTGGTTTTATTTTGTGATAGTGATGTGGGATGAAAAGCTCGTTGGTGCTTCTACCGCAGTATCGCCTTTAAGCGCAAGGCTCTGAACAGGTGCGCAGGTATCTGGTCGTGAAAAGGGTAACTATGAGATTCAAGAGGTAACCATAATATTATATGGCAAAGAACTGAAGATCAATGTGTCGTGCATGTCAATGGAGTGTTTTCAAGAATATCTCATGTGTGTTTCATGCCTGTAAATTATCCTGAAAACACGTACCTACTTGTGCCATTTTTACTCTCCTATAAACACAGTTTGAAAACAAAATCCGGAAACAGAACTTCTCATTCACCCGTAGCGATACCTTGAGCAGTGCTCAGATCACGTGATTCTTTTTCTTTTTCTTTTTTTTAAAGGTATAACATCTTAGCTCCCTATTGCCTGTACAGCAACTGGCAGGAATAATTTTCGTGAATGGAACGGAAGTCGCATGGAACGGAAATGTTTCACAGTGGTGCTGCCACCTATGGCGGATAGCGCGAACCATCGTTCAAAAAGCCAAAGGGGAATTTTATAGCATGAAATGTTTAACGAATTTTAATAAAATTACTTTTTGGAAATTAGGCCCAAAGACGTGGTTTAGTAATTTTGTAATTTTTAGAAAGTCTTTTTTCGCTTTTATAGGAGCCGTTTCATTTATAGTTTCAATTGCGCTCTACATATAATTATAATGATTCGATAGTTGACGTGCTGCTTCGACGCGTCCAGAAATGTTGCTGAAAAAAAAAGAAAACTTTCTTACATTTTTCACACTGGATACTATTTTAAATAATTGTACCTACGTTAAATTGCTTGACCGAGTTCCGCATTACAAATGCGTCTGCTGCGCGAGAACACGTGAATTTTCTCATCACCGAGGTTGAATGTTACACGTCTGTGGCGAGCACTGAGAGACGGCACGAGTGCCAGGGCGGGCGAGTGCAGGTGTCTTGTCCGCCAGGCGCTGCTGTGATTGGTCGCAGTGTCCGCCAGGCGCTGCTGTGGTTGGTCGCAGTGTCCGCCAGCAGGCTCGCCGCGGGCTGGGAGCACGCCTCTCCTCCCGGAGTCGACAACGCGCAGATCATGCAGCTGGAGGCCTCCATTGGATAGAAGCACGCGTGACGAAGCACAGCTGAACGTTTTAATTAAAGCAACTTAATTTTATCTTGTAATGAAAAATTTGGAAGTAAAGAATTTGTTTTAAAATTAATCTCTAATCATATTGAATTATTTGATCCTGTTTGAAGTAAAAATTTTAAATGAAATTATAGCTATACCCAGGAATACAAAAGGGAATTGGAAAGTGTAAGGTCAAAATCATTTAATGTTCCCGTTGGTTCTTGCATAGCCTCCTCATATTCATTATATAGTAATAACTATGGCACCTCAGAATGATGTTTGACCTCATGCCATAAAATCGGTTATTATTGCAATTAATAGAATTACTACTGATTTTTCTTCATGTTTTAATGTAGTTATATAGCTTACATAATATTAAAATCGTCCTACTTTTAAGTAGAAACGAAAAATATTGATGCTTCATTAGCATGAATTGTTCGTATTAGTCAACCGTTGTTTACATCTCGAAAAATGTGCCTATTACTATTAAATGCAATTTATACAGAGTGTCCGAAAAGTCTTTCCCTGATTACACAAATTTATAACTTCGGCTAGACGTACGATAAAAATATGATAGTGGTGTCAAAATGTTAGGTCATAACTCAAGTTTTTTTTCATTATAGGTTCACAGTAGGTGTGCAGTGTCTGAGGTGTAGTGCCCAGGAAGCCGGACATGATTACCAATCAGGAGAAAGTGCAGTATGTCCTGTGGTACCACGAAGCACGATCACCAATAACAGTGCAGAGAAACTTCCAGACCACATATGGAAACATTCCCCCTGATGTCAAGAGCATTAAGACTTGGTATGAGAAGTTCAAGACCACAGGATCGGTTGCTGACCTTCCGAAGTCTGGTCGACCATCAACCTCAGCTGAAAGTGTGGAAGCTGTGAGACAGTCATTTCTGCGAAGTCCGAAGAAATCTGTGCGAAGGGCCTCATGTGAATTACAGATGCCATAAAGCTCTCTCCATATCTTACACAAACATTTAATGTTTCGTGCATACAAAGTGCAAATCGTTCAGGCTCTGTTGTCCAATGACAGTACACATTGATATGACTTTGCGGTCAAAATGTTAACACATATGGAGGACGACAATGGCTATCTCCAACGAATTGCCTTTTCTGATGAGGCGACCTTTTTTGTCAGTGGAGTAGTGAATCGCTATAACGTGCGCATTTGGGGTTCACAGCCCCCTGGCGAGGAGATGGAGTGTACCAGAGGAAGTCCAAAAGTAAATGTTTGGTCTGCGCTATCGCATGACAGAATTATCTATTCTTAGGGACCGGAAAAATTCGCGGAATCAATGACCTATAGGATAGCCTCCATTATCCTCTGCACATCTCAAGTAAACACGCGTGTTCATTGGGTACTAAATTGTGAGGCGTCTCCACTGCGTAGCTTGTGATTCGATGCTTCTTTGGTCGATAGTCTCTCATTGGCCCAGAGAGCTCCAGTTAAACTGCGAGCCAATAGCAGAACCAGCAAAATTGTACACATGTTTGAATTTCAGCCTATCACGAAATATATCCGCGAATTTTTCCGGTATCTATCTATTCTTCTTCGCGGGGGCAACCATCACATCTCCAGTGTATTTGGACATGTTACAACTTTATGCTGTTCCTCAGCTGCTTGAGTATCACCCCGATGTCATGTTATCAACAAGACGGTGCATCACCTCATTGAGGTTTGGAGGTCTGTGCCTATCTTGATATGACCTTTCCTGGACGATGGATCGGTCGTGATGGACCAACGGTTTTGCCTCCACGCTCTACTGACATAACCCCATTTATAGGGCTATGTCAAGGATGAGGTCTACACACGTACCAGATATTGCAACCCTGCGACAACGGATAACCAGAGTCATTGCATCGATCCCTCCAACGATGTTGGCTAATGTGTGGACGGAAACTGAATATCAACTAAATGTGCTACGTGTTACCAAAGGTGCTCATGTTGAAGTGTACTCATTTTTGAAAAAAACTTGGAAAGTTTCTCGACATTTTATCACCAGTTTCATATTTTTATCATACTTATAGCCGATGTTATTAATTTGTGTAATCAGGGAGAGACTTTTCGGACATTCTGTATATTTGGTTTATAATGTATTGCCAAAGTATTCCTTTATAATTTTAATAACTAAACACAATATTAATACCTTAAGATCTAAAATTTCATCATGTTGAAATATTAATAGTTGTTGGTAAATCAATAAGTGAATTATTTGCGAATTTTATGATTGAGTGATTTTTTCGAATCACTTGATTCAATTGTTATATATTATTCGTGAAACTATAAACAATTTCAATTCCTAAACCCTGAAATATTTTATTTTACTCTTACTGCAATAAAATTATTTGTATATTCGCTGGAACCTGTAATATTCGCGTTATTATTTGAAGTTTAGCCGGAATGCATTAATTTCATTAAACACACTCTGAAAAACAAGATACTGGAACAAATTTACATTATTCAAATACCAAATCTTATATAATCTTACTGGAAGGAAAAATTTGGCAGACGCTATAATATAAACTGTATTTTTTTTGTAAATGGAACAGAAATATTTACGTATTATTACAGATATTTGTAAATTTGAACATTTACTTGAAGACAACTGTATCACTACAAAATAGTGTTAGCAGTAATACTGAATTCGGATTTTTACCCGGGCATTTATGCTTTGTGTTGTCCCAGTACCTCCAATAGTAGAGTTATTTGTAAACTGTTCCCTGATAGCTTTCCAATATTAACTGTGCACATTAATATGCACAATAAAACAAAATAAAGTGAAATGGTAAAATATTTGATTAAAGTTACAATGGTATAAAAACAAAATGCTTGAATGAAACATAAATAAAAGTATAAAAGTTTGTGCCAGTATTTTTTTAAAAAATACTCAGTTTTATCTCGAGAAACTAATTCAATTCATGCTAAAATAACCATAGCCATGTGTTGTAAAAATTTACAATATCTTTCTTCTATTAAAAATACTCCTACTAGGTCACTTTTTTACAAAGGAATATTTTGTGAAAGAACATATTTTTTTTTGTGTGTAGTACAATATACATCGACTTACTTCTGTGCAAGCGGTACTAGACAAAAAAGCAAATTTGGCAGTCTTTATACTACCTCGGATATCTCTTTTGTATTGTGTAGTCCCTTCATATCCCGTCATACATGAATTTGTACGGGACTTCGCTAGGTTGACTTTAGTTTTGTAGAAATCATTCTATTTTTATGGGAATGGATACAAATATTTAAGAAGTCTAGGTTTTATGCAGATTGAATGCGTGGATACTAAAATTCGTAGTTAAAGAATTCACCCTGTATTTTGACCATGTCCAATGACACTAACTACATAACTTGAAATTGAAAGTTTAGCATTGTGTAATATTTTCAACTAAATATTACCACAATCATAATAAATGTAATGGAAAATAGTATGTTACAGAAACATTGACACAGTCGAAAATAGAGCACTTATTTCAACATTTGAAGCTAGGAATTGATTCCATTATCAGTTTAGAATTTTCAAGCGACCGTCTACGTTTTACGATGTTATTGCAAAATAATTACAACGCCTGTGTTTTCATTATCATGTTGTTTCCTCTCTTGCGATATTAAAATTGCCTAAGTTTTTATTATTTGACTTCTCGTGATATTTGAATGATTTTTGTATCACAAAGCTAGGTATGGGCTCTCACATTTACAGAGATATTCTTTACGAATCATGCATCGCAGAAAGCCCCGAATCTGTGAAATAAACATTCACGAATTCATATAATAAAAAAAACATAATACTTATAGGACTCTGTTGGAGAAAAACTTAAAAAAAATCTATTTTACTAAAACTAACATTTACTTTTTTCTGAGTAGCTATATTTTTCGTATCATCGGTTACATTTGTGAAACATTTTCGTGCAGTTAATTTGATCATTTTTTAGCTCTTTGTGCTCAGAACCATCGGTGTTCAAGAAACGAGTATCTCCATTCTATAGAAGTCAGTTGATTAGATATTAAACAGTGCAAAATCTCTTTTAATACGCAAAATTGAGCACGACATATTATATAGGATTGCAGTGAATATAATAGAGCCAAACAACTTTTCTTTGCAACGGGACTTAGCTAGTATGACTATAGTTTAACATTTGGAATTAAAATTACGTATGTGACATTGGATATTAGTATATAACTTAGCAACGGAAAATTACATCAAATAAATTTTTTGTCGTTGCTTTTGGTTGCGAATATGTGAAAGTAGATAACATATTTTATGCTCTAATATTTCAGTGTAGAATCCATTTTAAGTAATTGTTTTTTCCTCCGTGAGATTAAATGTTTTAAAAGTAGCTAAGTCGAGTTCCCACAAGGCTTGCTTTTAAAGGTATTTTTTTTCGTTATATTTTATAATCGTGAAGAAAGAAATATCCGTCACATTAAGACGGGAGGACATACATTTTTACGGTGTTTTGGCGTGTGATACGTAGATATTAATTTATTTATTTTGGCAAGAGAAGATTATTTGCAGTGAGATATAATTTGAATCATAATGAATAATTAAAAAATGAATGAATTATATTCTTTGATTCAAAATAATTTAATATACTGGATCTTACAAACCTGATGTTCTACAATCGTTTTATAATTTGTTTTTAATATTTGTATTAGAATACGTTTGTTTTAAGAATATCTTGCCTTATTTTTAGAAAAAATATATAAATAAAACGTTTCAGCTGTTGTCGAAATAATTTGAACAAAAATGAATTAGCAAATTCAAACCAAAAAAAAAATTAACATAAAGAAAATAAATAACATTGAGATTTTAAAAATAATAAATATTCATTAATTCCTTGAATAAGTAGCAATATAATAGTATAATAACTGTTATTTTTCTATCAAACAGAACCATATTTCTTGACACAGATAGTATTTTATCTTTAAATATTTGGATAAACTTGTGTCTTTATAAAAATTACAGATATTTCCCACAGTAGAGATACAATGTAAAAATTTGAATAATAATTTTTAATATGATTTTATTAATTTTATGTTATAAATAAATAGCGCAATGAGAAAAATATTCATTGACAATGTTTTCAAAATTAACTTCGTTTACTTAACTATTCGGGTAGTACAAAATAAGATATAAATCTCATTGAATCATTAAGGTATAAATGGTTATTTTTTAAAAGAAAAATTCAATATTAAAACGTTTCAACAAGTGACAAGCTTTATTAATTCATAATGCTTTACATGTTAGATGAACAGAAAAAAATTAAATTTGAATTAAAATCATATTTTTTTCGACATGAGAAACCGTGCTGCCTCTATCATTTAGTTCTCATGCGTAGGGTGAATTATCCAGTTGATCTTCTGCCAAAGTTCACTTGATTCAGCTTTGCTGACCCCAAATTTGACCTCCTTGCTGGCCACCAGCGTTTCCGCCTTGTCCGCCAACCTGGCCATTTGACCCGCCCACAGAGCCGCTTCCAGGAAAACCGGTCTGACCGCCCATTCCGCCAGGGTAGCCGCCTTGTCCGCCAACCTGGCCATTTGACCCGCCCACAGAGCCGCTTCCAGGAAAACCGGTCTGACCGCCCATTCCGCCAGGGTAGCTGCCTTGTCCGGCAACCTGCCCAGTTGACCCACCCACAGAGCCACTTCCGGGACGGCCATTTTGACCGCCCATCTGGCCTCCTTGTCCGACGGTCCAGCCGCTTCCTCCGGCCTGTCCTGGCCGCTGCGATAGTCCCACCTGGGCGATGGCCAAGACTGTCGCCACTACACACTGCCAACAAAACAAACATATTGCGAATGTCTTACAATATTAAACAAGTAATAATTTGATAAGCATGTACATACCCAGTATTATATATATTGCATTTATATTAAAACCCGCGTCTTCGCTCGCGCAATTTCAGAGAATTGCTAAAATCTGAACATTGAAATAAAGGTTTCTTATTAATTACAAACCTTTTTTACTAAATACGTAGACACAATGAATTTTTAAAGTGTATAAAAGATTTATTTTACAACAAAACCGTTCAAGAATTATATTTTATTAAGTGGATAATCATAGGTTTTTAAAATATATTTAGAATAGGTGAAGTATCTGATTTTAAAACTTCTGTTTTGGAATGTTCGAGTATACCTATATTTTACTTTGTTGAATAATTCATTTTCATTTCTTGAGGTAGGAAATTTAAAAAAATTGAAAACACGCACAAATTTCGTTTTAACTAAGTTTATGCCATCGTTTACACTAACATATTAATTAACTGTGGTTAAAACTATGAATTCATCTTTAATCTTATTGCATTGCACTTCATGTTGATCTACATACTTTAAATTCGGCTCAATTTATAGCATTTAAAAAACGGAAAAATTATGATAGAGTAAAAGTTTCGTTTTAAACCCTTGACAAAAAGTTAAAAGTATCGGCCAAAACTTGTATGCCATGAGCGGATATTCTTTAAAAAGTTTATTGTGGCTAAACTGTTAATTGTGTCACAAAACGGATTGCTGCAGCAGTAGCGTAATATGAGAGATCTACAAGTTTGGTCCTATGTTTATTTTTCTGTCTCACAAATTCCGTATCTATGTATTCGTATATATATAGACGAATACATAGATACGGAATTTGTGAGACAGAAAAAAAATGAATAGGACCAATATATATATAAATAAAGAAGCAGAATAACACATTTTTCTTAATCTTACGCCTGAAAATTAGCCACTCGCTTGTAGTTAACAGAAGATTTTTTTATATTTAAAAACAATTATTAAAAACATTGACCAAATCAATCATGTAAAAGAAGCCTATTGAAATTAGCTCTGTAGACGTTAGGCTTTATTAATATTTATATTATAACTTGTAAATTGAGATCTAAAAATTCGTTCTGTAAAATTAAAGATGCTCGTTTCAGGAATAAAAAGTCTCTATAATTACTAATAAACCTGGCTTCATAAAAAATAAACTTTCTCTTAGATAATAATTAAAAAAATAGTAATATTAACTTGTTGGCAAATTTTATTTAGAAGTTTGTAACATAAATTTATCTGATATAAAATTGTAAAAAATATATGTCTAGTGGAATTAAACGAATTATGTCAAGAGCGAAGCCGATTTTAACGACTTTATTTTGCAGAAAACAACTAATTATTTTATTACACATATACGCGTATTAAATGATAATAGGAAATAATAAATTAAATTAGTATTTAAAATAGTGAAGAAATATTTTTACATTAATTACAAGTTAAAGAAGAATGTTTGATAACCAAAACCAATGTAAAATATAAAATTATAGTTGGTACTGAAACATAAATCATTTTAATAACTTATTGTCACCCGAGCACAATAATCGATTTATTGTTACCGCTAACTATGGACTTTCACGACAAAGATAAAAAAAAATCGCATTTAGTTTTAAGATTCTATTCCAAAGCAACATATATTTAGAAAAACAACAATTTTTCCTAACAAGAGTTTCAAAACAACTACTAATATAAAACTTCGTTATATACTTCGTACACGAGTCTCTATTTGAAACTATAGTACTTGCTCAGTAGTTACTACTAAGTAGATAAACATGGCATGAATGAAATTTGAAATAAAATGCAAGAGAAAAGTGTGAAAAAAGTAATAAATATATTATGCATTCATTTTTTATGTGATCATTAAAATAAGTCGTTTATTTTTTGTATGATATGTATTAAATAACAATTATTTTAATAAGAACATTTTACAAATAATTGTGCTAGTTAAAAAAGTATCTGGATGAAATGATTTCATCATGAAATAATTATGTGAGTTTTAGGTGTACTTAAATGTTTATTATTATACTTTGAAATGCAGCATGATGATTTGAAATAATGGCATATTAATGAAATTGAAATATAGCGCCTTCCAGATAACACGACCAATTAAAAATAATACCTCCGAATTTTCTTTCAGCCAGTGAGACGTAATATGTAGTTAATACACAAGTAATTCTCCTGAAATATGGTCTATTGGAAAGGGTATATAATTTTGTGCAATTGTAAAAAGTGGTATCTTCTGGAATTTTAATTTTAAATTTTTCAATTTAGAAGGAAGCCGTTATAGTTAACTGCAAAATAGGTTTTACACTAAAAAGAATTCCGGTTTTAATAGACTTCTACCTTTGCAACATAAGCACGAAAGTCAAACATGTACCATGTAACTTGTCTCAAATTTTGACTCTTCTCAAAAACAATACTAATGTTCTGTGTATTTCCTGCCTGTTTTTCAACAGTGTGTTTGATGCGTAACATCTTAGCTCTCAGTATACGGCAATTGGTGGGAGTAATTTCGTGAAACGAACGGAAGTCACTTGAAACGGAAAAGTGTAACACGATGCTGCCGCCTGTGGCGGTTGGGGTATACAATGTGCACAGAGCCAAAGAGAAACTTTAAAGTACTAACGGTTTGATGAATTTTAACACGATTGGCAGTATTTTAATAAAATCGAATGATTTGATAGTTGACGTTTATTTCCGCAATGAATTATAGCGGCGGATACGGAAACTACGTGTGATTCGCATTAAAGAAATGTAGTTGAAAACACAATTTGCGTATTTTTTTTATCACACTCGGTATTATTTTAAAGAATTCAAAGTAAAATATCTTGTCCAAGTTTCGTATTACAAGTGTGTATTTGCAACATGAGAACACATGAATTTTGCTCGTCAATGAGGTTAGATGTTACACATCTCAGGCGGGTACTGAACGATTCGCTCACAATTTTTTTTTCTAACCACTTCATGTGTTCGGCAGTATTGGTTAAAAAAAATCATAATTTGTTGTTATTGACAGTCAGGCAATCGGCACTTCTGGTGATGTCATTGGGAACTGCAAGTTTTCAGACGACATACATGTTTAAGCATGCGTTCAAACATGAAACAGCAACTTACCAAGGTCCTGATCATCCTGAAGTTCGGCTGTCACGAGTCACCCAGACGTGCAGAGGACGTGATGAATGCTGGTGCACGCAGGACATCTGTTATATACCGAGAGGGCGAGAAATCGGCTGCGGCGGCGAAGAATATGCAGATCAAATTTGCAAAGTTGTTTTTGTCGGGAGTCTTCCCGACCTTGACGCAACCAGTTCCCGCGTGCTGCTAACGAGAGCCACAACGCAAAGGAAGACAACGCTTAGTTAGGAACAAATAACCCACACCCAATCCTTTGTTACGTATAACGACCTTCTCGCGTAGGACTTGTTATAACTTCAATAATTCGCAGTCAGCTTGAATGGTGACGTTTCAATGCCACGTGGTTGTTTTGCATCATGAAGCAAAGCTAAATTTGACAGTTGTCAACTGTTGTATACCAAAATTATTTGACATGTTTGCTGATTTCATTATTGTTCCAAGTACCTTAAAACAGCTTTAATAGAAACAGTACTTTCATAGTTTATTAAAAAAAATATCTCTCATCAAAATAAAACTTAATAATATTGACAAATGCTACGAAACGAAACGAATTTTCGATCTAATCGAACTGCAGAGCAAAGCGAAGAAAGAAATGAAATTGCACGGAATCGATTATCACAAACACGTTCAGCGCGTACACAAGAAGAAAGAGAAAATTTGCAAACGAAGATGATACTATTCGAATGAGACATCATCGGTCAGTAGAAACCAATTGCTCGACAATGAATTTGTATAATCGTGCAAGAAGACAAATGTTGCATTGCATACTCATCGAGCTGCATTCCGTTACAACGCGACAACTGATTGCAGTGCAGACCAACACGTTGCTACTGGAGCGATGAGCATTGTGTGCCCATGTTGTAAGGCATTGGAGTACAGAAATGAATCACCTGGATTGTGTTGCGCAAGCGGCAAAGTCAAACTGGCGCCATTGGTCCCGCCACCAGAGCCATCGCACGCATTCCACACATTTACTGACACAAATAGGGGAGACCGGGGCAGGTTGGCAGCAGGGGCACGTTGGCACAGGCGCTGTAGTTCTCTAAACAGATGCAGTAAAGCGCCACCAGTACTACGCGAGGTGCGTCAGTCGAGTGTCTTGCCCCTCCGTTGACGGTACCGAAAATTGTGACTTTTTCAGCGGAAGAGAGAACTTTTTGTGTTTATTGAACATGTAAGTAAAATTGCATTTTAACTTAAAATCCTAAATAGCATTGTATATATAACGTAATTTTTTGTATATATATTCATCTTAAAGACAACTGTTTAAGGTTTGCTTTTAGCTATCAAGAAGAGTTTATTTTGCTCTGTTGATTTGTTGAGGGTAATGTAAAGAAGTAACCAAGGAATGGGGCACATTGGCACTATGAATAAGGGGTAGGTTGGCACACTGTGCCAACGTGCCCCATAACTCAAAAATTTATTAACAGCCCAGTTTTATATCCCGATAATGTTCATGCAATATTAATAATAAAAATAATAAAAGTTTTTATTATTTATAATATATTTGCTATATTTTACAACTAGTCTATTCAATATTGCTCGCAAAAACTGAGGATGAATACTAAAAATAACTGTTTGTTTGTTCCTAAAATTTCACAATGGTGCGCACATACAAGAATAAGACTACCAGGGGCTAAGTGTCAGCTGAAACCATGGAAGCAGCTTTACTTGCTGTAAAAAGAACGAACTGTTCAAAGGGGAGCAGCTCAAGATTTCGGCATACCATATAGTACAGATACTGGCTAGATATTGCGCCAGGGGCTTGCCTAGGGGGGGGGGGGGGGGAGGGAGGGGGGACGAGCGGGACCGGACTCCCCCCCCCTCCCCAAGGGCTAAAAATATTTTAATATTAAATTCATAAAATGAAAAAAATTAATATTTAGTATGATATTAAAATAAATTCAATGACACAAACATAAATGTTTAATTAAACTTAGTTCACTTTCCATTTTTAACGTAACTTAACTACTGTGAACGGATATATACGAAGCATCCCCTGCCGACATACCCCCAGGCCCCCCGGAAAGGCCCTAGCCTTCGGCCTGACTCCCCCCCTCCCCCCCCCAGAGCAAAATCCTGGGCACGCCACTGTATTGCAATAATTATAAAAAAAACATTCACTATCTGGGCCGACATCACAACATCCTCTTACATTCGCACAACCTATGGCGGTACCAAAACAGGCTATGGCTGCACCACCACAGGCTATGACAGCACCACCATAGCCTATGGTAGCACCACCACAGCCTATGGCAGCACAACCGTCACAGCATCTGGCGAATGTTCCTGCATATTTGCCCTGGGTGCAATTTAGCTATGCTAAACCATGGAAAGTAAGCCTAAAAAAGTTTGTTTTCGTTTATTTAATATATCTTGACATCCCTTTGTATGCCTTTTGAGAACATACAATAGGCATCTACTCATATTGATTCATCCCCATTACCTACTGTCTAGAATTCGTATCCTTACCCAGAGTTGGTAAGGCCATTCACCACAGTAAGACCAAGAAAAGAAACTGGCAAAGGCCGAAAGAAAAGGAAATCAGCAATTTTGACAAACACTCCAATAAAGAGGGCTTTGGCAGAGGAACAGGAATCTTCAAAGAAAAAGAAGGCCGTTTAAGAAACGGTAAACCGCCAAAGAATATTTTTCCTTTGGATCGCACTTCCAAGAAAATTTGTATTCCAAAAAGCTCTTCCCCTTTGGAAAGTGATGATCAAGATGATGACTGCCGTTGTATTTGCTGCTTAGGTGCATTTAGCAATTAAGAATGCAGTCAAGAATGGGTGCAGTGTACCAAGTATCATAAATGGGCACAAGAAGACTGCATTTCCGGCGACACTCTATTTTATGTGTGTTTCAGATGCGAGAAAAACTTATGAAAGTGATCTTTTTTACGGACGTATATTGTTCAAAGAAACAAGTTAGTTAACTTTTATGTTTGTGTTGTTTATATGATATTGATATATTGTTATAGGTTATTTTATATTTCCAGATTATTTATTACAAGCTTTTGATATTTGTGTGT
Organism: Bacillus rossius redtenbacheri; assembly: GCF_032445375.1. Classification (NCBI taxonomy): domain Eukaryota; kingdom Metazoa; phylum Arthropoda; class Insecta; order Phasmatodea; family Bacillidae; genus Bacillus; species Bacillus rossius. The sequence goes on from NC_086333.1 coordinate 52,521,713, forward strand.
TGTGCCAACTTGCCCCAATAGCGGGGCATGTTGGCACGCTCGTCTTTACTTCAATAAAAATTGTTTTGAAAACTTCATATTGAAATTTACTTAAATCTAGTAATTTCAATATGTGCTTTAAGGTCTATTCTTTTTGCTAACGCCACAAAACTTTAATGTATGTTAATATCATATCTTTAAAAATTAAATTGACTAAAAGTGTGCCAACCTGCCCCGGTCTCCCCTACATAAATACAACAGTTGCTTCCAAATGACTTCATTTGGAGCAACAAATGTTCATGATGATTTCATGTCACTTTCAAGTTTTATATATTATAAGACAATTGTTATTATAATTTATTTATTATTAACAAGGGCAGTCATTGAATTTTTTTTCAGTATTAACCTTGAAAAGACATGCTTCTCGCATTGTGAATTTTATGTCGCCTGTTCCCGGGTCGCAAAACCATCAGCCTAGTTTGTTTACGCACCTGACAACAAGGCAAAAAATACCGTGTATCATAAAACATTACAATGAACGAAATGGTGATGCCACAGCACACCAATCTAATCAAAGCATCTCTTTGTTTTGTTTGTTGACTTGAAATTCTGACTTATTTTAGTTGTGAATTACATTTTGAAACAAAACTGCATGGTTCCAAGACGATCACATTTCAGGCACATCACACGTTTCCAGCATTTCAGCGGTGTAATGCCGATAGAATTAATTTCGCTTGTAAAATATATAAATTGGCGTAATTCTGAATGTACTCAATCTCAAATTGAATATTCATGGTCTCAATCGGTAATACATTCAATGATCACTCAGAAATACGTTTCTTTTCACATTTTCACTTCGTTTACACATTTACAATATCTTTTCACAAATTCACAAAATGATCATAAACAAAATTATTGAAATTTGGACAGGATCAAAGTCTGAAGGTCAGCTAGTAAGTTATTTACTTCAATTTGAAATAAAATGAAGCATATTAAAAATTTGAGAAAAAATCTATATGCAATGACTTTTTACCCAAACATTTTTTAAACAGGAAACTTTAAATATTAATACTAATAAAATTTTGCTATGCTAACTTAAAAAGTTATTTAAAAATTTGTTCATTTAAGCAAACCACTTTCTAAAATTGCATAGTAAATGTGTTTGCAGTATAAATAAAAAAACAGTTTGTCGATTAAAATTGTTTGCCTATTAATAGGTGCAATTTGCCTATTAATAAGTGCAAATAATTCCATACCCAAAAGATATAGAAATTTTGAGTTGACTAGGTATATAATTTTATCAATGGAAGGGCAATGTATGATTCCGTACCAAAAATTTGTAGTTACAGTTTAAAATCATTTTGTGCAAGTTTGGTATTGTGAAACTTTTGGGAAAATTTCTACAACTCCTAAACCACATCACTTTTATAATTTTTTTATATTCTGAACCGTAATGAATAGGCCTATAAACTGTCCCCGACTTACTGTTTCATCCTGGGACATCTGTATAGGTTAATGTTTTACAGTACGGTGATATTTACCAAATTAATTTGCGTATATGCTAAAATCCTAGTGCGTTTTAAATTATTATTTGTAGTTCACTGACTTGACGTCACACTGCATTATTTCTCTAGTTTTGGCCTCGCTATGTTTACCAACTCTTCAGCTGAAATGGTATTCGGCTGCTGTGCTTCAATTAAAAGGTAGGGGGGAAATTTCTATTGCCAAAGTTGCGTACAAACACCGTTTATCCATTACGACTCAGCAAATTGAAACGTGAAAAGTTTGAAATGTACACTTCTGCGCGCTCTCCGCCAACATTTATATGCGATTTAAACTTGCTCATTACCCTAACCGCTGCCTCTTCAGAGCGCCACTTTACACAGAACAAAAGAGAAGCCGGGAATAACTTGTATATTTTTGGTAATACTCCAAATAAATATAGTATTTATAAGATTTAGACGCGCTATAAACTACTGCTGCATCAAGGTAAGGAATTCGTAGTAAACGTTCTAAAAATTAGTTTATTTTAGAATTTTTATTGTTTTATATTTATGGTAGAATAGAATGTTCAAGCGGCCACAAAAAAGACTATACTTTTAGTGCTGTAGCATTAAGATTCTAGTATATGGAATTATTTTATTCGCACATGAAAAATTCATTTAATACAACACCCGTGAAACAATTAAAAATAGTAATGTTGGCCTAACAATTGGCTTAAAGTATGTTCAGTTTGAATTAAAGTTGAATATTATGTCAAATAATTTGTCATATCTCGTGGACACCAGATAGACTTCTGGATTAGTAAATACCTTCTGGTAAAGAAAAAAATTAAGTCTTCATGAAATTGAAACACTATTGTCATGATAAAACTTGCAAATTAAAACTAATACCAATAAAACAATCTTGACTATCAGGAATATTATCGCAGGTGAAAAAATGACGGATGTTTTCGTGAGCTGGTGATTTTTCTGAGGGTGCTCCAGTCTTTCTTCTACCACTGGTCCATCCCATTTGTCAAGGTTCCGTCTACAAACCATCTTGGTCATGTCATTTCTTTTTTATTAGGGTTAGTAAAGCAAATTTACCACTATAGATATCTTGCATTATATTTTTCAACCCATATTTTCTCAACAGATATTTTCTGGATATAATCTAATAGAGGTAAAATATCACACAAATATTCATTAAAATGAGCTCTTGTGTGACCGTTTTAAATATGAAAAATAACTTTTAGTAAGTTAAGTAGTAAATGCATGGTGAGAAAATTTGACTCAATAAACAAACGTAGGGGCATTACAGGAATACATAACAGAGCGGAAAAAACCTAAATGAATAGTAGTGCCAAGAAAATGAAATAAACATTTCGGCGTGTGAAATGTAGTCATCGTAGTTCATCGTCTCGCGGTTGTGAGGACGTGAGAACGGGAAGTTGTGCTACTAAAGACGAGGGGGAACAGGAGTGAAGAGAGGGGAAAAAACGGCTAAGGGTAGTTTCAAGAGCTGTAGGAGGGTGGCTATTGTCCAGCGACACGTATCTGCGAGTCTGGAGGGACGGTTGAAAACGAAACAGGAAAAGGGAAAGGGGAGGGGAACAAAAAAAAACATTAAATGCGACGCAGACGACATGGGCTCGCTAATCCGGCACGACGGAACGCGCGCTGTTTTAATTCTGCCTTGGAGACAAACAGCTCGGTCCTATACCGAGTTATAGGTCTAGATGTACGGCTGCCGGACAATGGAATTAGGACCTCTCTTCACTGACGTAGAACACAAGAGATCATGCAGCAATGCAAACCTTCTAAGTATAAAAGTTCACCCTGCTTCTAATTATAACTAGAGACCCGTGAATTTCGCGGATTCATTTCGTGTTATGCTAAAATTCAAATAATTATACCTTAGTGCTGCTTCTATCATTGGTTCTCTGTTAATCTGGAGGACTGAGGGCCAATTAGAGACCCTCACTCATAGAAATGTCGAATCACAGGCCACCCAGTCGAGACGACTCACAAGTTAACAGCCAATGAACAGTTGGCATTTGCCCGAGTGTGTAGAGGATATTGGAGTCTATCCTGGAGGTCATTGAATCCGCGAAATTCACGGGTCTCTAATTATAACTAACGCAAATAGAAAAAAAACGTTAAACCAAAACTATCAATCTTGCGGTTTGCGTTTCTACCTTAAGCCTGTATTTCAAGTGTAGTATAAAAATGCTTTTCAAGATACATCTACGTAATATGTACAGATGTCTGCGATTTTCATTCTATCACACACTTATTTAACTATCGCAAAGTGAAAGCAAATAACGTTTTTAAATCAAATTACTAATAATTTCACTCGTTTTCGTGGAATAAAAATACACGTGTTATAAAAATAAGAATCTGCTATAATTTAATTAAAAAGTTGCTGTGAAATCCAGTTTATGTATAGTCTTACTGAACACGACCTCCAACACTGATGTGATGTCTGAACCATTCAGTCATGCCATGCTAGAGGAAAGTAACAAGCCGAGACGGGCCAAAATGTGACACTTTTATCAATGGAGTAGACACTGCATGCGACTTCACTTATCACTAATGAGATTCAATTACATTTAAATAACAGCGAAATATTGTATTAAATTTGTAAATAATGTAAACGAGTGTAGCAAAATTTAGTGTAGATATTTCCTGATTGAAAAAAAGTTTAATTTTTATTTAGGTGATCTGTTTATAATGCAACTAAATAATTCTTAAGTTAATTCCAAATAATAACAAATTGAGGATAACTTGCTTATACGCAGTCTATTTAAAGGCCTGACCCATTAATTATGATATAGCTTCTTTTTTTTTTTTTCGAAAAGTGTACTAATTTAAAAAATAAAACTTTGAAAATTAGTGACTTATTTTACTTTACTTTCATACAATCACATAAATATTTAATTGTCAGATTTATAGAACTGGTTCGCGTTTCCACCAAATGTGCAAATAAATTGGGTCAAAAGCTTTTTATCGACATGTATGCAGGTTCTGATTAAGGTGGAACGAGGATCTAATTTTTTATATCCTACCAAACTAACGGGGAGTGTATTAAACCTACTGACATACTTATTTCATACCAGAAAATTTCAGCTAGCCCAAAACCAAAATGTGATTTAATGTATAAATCTTTCTGTAATAAATGCGCGATTTGAAATCATTGGAACCAGATATGTAAAGCAACGTTTATACTAATACGAATTTCTGCATAAAATTATTATTATTATTCTACACTAAATAAAAATTTCTTATTAAAAACTTCTCTCAGTACTCAAAACACATAACATGTCTAGTTTGTAATTTCTTTAAAATGTTAACTTCAGTGTAGATAAAAATTCAAAATGGAATTTCTACTTGCATTAAGGTGAATAATTCGCAAATAAATCAATTACCCAGTCGAATACGTTTGTTTAGTATTGGTATACATGTTCTAATGGATACACTGCAAACAATGATATTTTACTGTCGTTGTAAAAAAAATTGAATGAAGAACCGGAAGGCAGTGAAGAGATTTTTCTGAAAGCGTCCTCAGATCATTGAGCGGAAAAGCTGATCGTTTCTGTGACGCTCCCAAGCAGTCGGAGCGACGACGCGTTTGAGGGGGGGGGGGTGTCGGACGTCTGAACGTCAGGGCGTAATGAAGCACCCTCGGTTATGAATAAGCCCGGAGATCCTCTCCGGGCTAATACCTCGAGATGGAGACCGGGGTGGGGGGTGGAGCACTTCAACCACCCCCTTCGTCCCGAGCGGTGGTAAGTTCTCCCCCCCAAAACAAAGACACCACTTCAAACCCCTCCCGCCAAGACGAAGGCAATTCTCTTGTTTTAATCTTCGGGAAAGGGGTGGAGGCGGCGGCGCGGCACAAAAGACGAAGGTGTTTGTGCTCGCGGGAGGGAGGGTCGGAAGAAGAAGGGTTTTGCGCCCTCGGGCGAGTCGTCAAAAGGGTGGGGGGTTAGTCGGGAGCTGTATTTAACAGCCTGTGGACTATCCCGAAGTTGGGCCGACTGGCTGGCGGGCTGACTTCCTCCTAGACTCTTGTCGTTCGACGCGTTGCGGTCTCATTCAGGAGCGCCACCGCCACCACCACCAGTACCTTCGCCCGTGCTCTTCGCGGAAGATGGCGCCCAAAGACGGCAGAACATTGTCCACAAAAACAGGCGCTCCTCCCCGGCTGCATACGACACGGGCCAGAGCATGGCGGGGGGAGGGAGGGGGACGAATGTCTGCTGAATGCGTCGAGCGAACAATCGCCCGGGTGACAAGTACCGAGTTTGACGCCGCTATCTCTGAAGTAGGAGGAGGGCAGGGGGAGGAATGCCCTTGGGTGGCGGCGGGAGAGACAGCTACTTAATCAGCGATAAACAGTGGCGACGTGTGTGTGTGTGTGTTTGTATGCGAGTGGGAGGGATGACTGGTGCATGAATGCGTAATTAAGTGGAGCGCGTCTGTGATGGAAGGAATAAGAGATGTCGGACCGTCGAGTGAAGAGGGGAGGTGGGTAGGAACGTCTTGATTCCGGCACGGCATTCAGGAGAAGACAACCTCCGTTTTAGGGATTAAGACCCTGTCACGCTGTTTGAATTTCGCTACCAAGAACTTACAGTAAAATTGGCAAATCAAGTTGGGGAGTTAGACGACACTTAAACGTCACAGCCATGTTTGTTTGAAAATATGGGTGACAACCATTTACATAAAAAAAATGTTGGTTAGGACTAATTTTAAAATACGTAATATGTTCGTAAAAAAATCGGAAAATGGCAAAAGACCCATACAATTTAGTAGTTTTAATGCTGCTCCTTTGCAGCATTTTATTTTCTGCACTTGGCGTAAATACACAAACAGTCTCTTGCAGAAACATATATGCTTTTCCTTGCAAGTAGAGTTTTCTTTAATATTTTTACATTTACAAAATACAATCTTACGACGAATGAACCGTTTAAGAAAAATCTTCTTTTAGTCATTGAATTTCAAAACACTGAAAAATACCACTTTAACATTTTACAGAAATTTTATGTGATTTTTTTAACAATAGATGTACATTTTTTAACAATAGATTTAAAATATCACCCTATTGGGAATGAGACTATAATATTAAAGTATAGTTATATTTTAGTAAAATTAATAAGTACCTGAAAAAATTAAATACTTACATAAAAGTTTTCTACAACATCAGAAGATAATAATAAAACACAAAGCTTAACTATTTTATTTTAACTTTTCTATAAATTAGTTAAAACGAAGATAATATCTTCAATGTAGACTAACTTAAAGACACCCGTGAATATAGTTTAAACATACTAATTTCATGCAACACAGTACCCAAAAAAAAGTGTCACATTTTTGTGATATTTTTTTAATGGCATTGGGTTCAGAAAGAAGACAATTTAAGAAGAAATAAAAACCATTACAATGGTTTAAAATATAGGTAAGTTTAAACATTTATGCAAGTATTAAAACTACGGGAATGTATTAGAACGTTGAATTTTGAGAGAGTTTTATAGATAGAATTATTATAATGTTGTACTTAGCTAGTTTTAAAAAATTTATTTTGCTACACCAATAACATATGGTTTGATAAATTCTATTGTAATTAAAAATTAACTATATTTACAAATTAAAATTATAACGTGTTTAACTTATAACGTTGCTGTGAAGTTTTGAAAATTATGTTAGCTTTAACAACCCTAGAGATAAATTCCATTTGCTGTATATGTAATAGGTTCAAAAACAATAACATTACACGAGAAGGTGTAATAGCTGCACAATAGTTTTGAAAATATGTTTTGCTATTATCAGTCAATCGTGTCCAGTCGTATACAGTTGATACAGGCAAGCAGTGACGAAAAGGATGTTAGTACGTGAAAATTAAGCTAAGAGTGAGTTAAGATATAATTTACTGTAATGAATACTGTGCGCCAACATGCATTAAGAGAAGTGCGCAGTAAACAACAGATGGTATTCCCAATGTTGGCAGCGAATATAAATCGAGCATTCCTGTTTCCTTGCGAATTGCAAATGTGACTCGAAGTTAGCTGGGTTGCCTACGTCAAAGGTATACACATCACGGATTAAACTAAATCATTCTTAAAATAAACTTAAATTATATAATTACGTGTTTGGGTACATAAATGAATTTGTATTATTACGTATGATTACACAGTTTATTTTATAAGGTCTATTTGAACATAACCTAATCTTGGGACGAAATTGTTTCCGTATAAGAGAACGTAACGCTGCCTGGTGCAGTAGTGCGAACTGTGCTAACGAAAGGTCAGTAGGTCATTCTAGTCCGTTTCCTAAAATTGAATTTTACTTAAATTTTCAGAAATATATTTTATGTGTATTATTTAGTATCACTGTGGGTATATTTCAAACTTAGTTATTCTTAACTTTCGGTTACGGATTAAGTGGATTTCGGAATAACGAATTTCGAACTATCGGAACTCCACTTAAATGATCTAAATGAAACAGAGCGAGTGGTATATAAATGAGAGTTTCGACAGCTGGTAATGGTGCGAGGTGCTGATGCTTGGGATCTTACATCTAGATTGTGACGTCACGGCGGCCATCTTGAATGACGAACTTTGACCTTGACATCGAACCCGGCCACCATATTAGATTATCTTGACCCCGACCCCGACCCAGCCACCTTGGATTCTAGAACTTTCTGACATTTTGGATTTTGACTTCACGTTCGCCATATTGTAAATCCGTACCAATTATTTAAAATATCAGGAAAATATTAAAATAATTTTTTAATTACAATTGAAATAAAATTTTATAAAAAAACGCACTTGATTCGTGGACCTTAAAGTTCTCGATAGGAATGCAGTGAGGGAAAAAATGGTGACTGGTCCTTCTTCCATGGAGGCTACGGAGATTGACATCCTCCCCCCTTATCATCGTTGTCTTAAACCAACGAATATATATTACACCAACTAATATGAAGTCGCGACGGCCATCTTGGATCTGCCATTTTGTTTCGCCTGCTAGAGTTCACTGGTTTATGTTTTACTCGCTAGACTGCAGTAGTATCAATCATCAGATCGTCAGATATCATACCATGCACCATCTTATCGGTCATCTAGGCCACCATATTACAAATCTGTAATTATTAACCTAAAATTTCGTAAAATAATTTATAAAAACCATAGAAAAATCACCTATTACTATATTTATTAATTTGATTGAATCCTGTCCTCGATTTTATACTTGTTATATGTAAAATTAAGTGTTTCGTTAGCTTATAAACCTTTATTTTAATTATTAGTCATCCCAATTAAACATTTTACTATAAAAATCAAAGTTCAAGAAATAAGACAACAAATGTTTACAAACATTATTTATTACATAATTTATAAAATACTTAAAGTACAGCCTAGCAAATTATTAAAGTCTTTTAGCGTTACTCGCTTTGTTCTCTCTTCTTGTAGTGTGAAGCGAAACCTTTACATGTGTTGGCATGTTTTTTTTCTAGGTCAGTTCACACAGCTGGAAGTTTTCTACTTCGTTAAAAGAACAGTGATATATTTCATGATGTCTTGCACTGAACATGTTCGCAAACTTATTGTTACAGAAGATACATTCTGGTCCTACTTAAAGTGCTATCAATTAGTCTTTCACAATTCTTGATGTGCTATTTCAAGTTTCCATAGCGTATAAACTGGCTACAACTCATGTTGCACTTATATTTGAACCGTTTAGATTTATTATTATAATCTTGTATTACACACTCACGAATATTTAAAGTTTTTGTTGTCACAGAAGGCCCATTTGGGTGATGGAACACCGCCAGTTGTTGTTACTTTGGTTATCGATTTTCGTTTTTCATTGCTATAGTATTTATTTAGCTTATCTTGGATGTATAAACGTTTTGTGTGTAAATTTTAATTGATTATCATATGGTTAAATTTAAAAAAAAATATTTCTGGTAAGATACAAAATTAAAATAATTTTACAATTACTGTAATTATAATCACTAGAGACTCCAAGATAAAACGATTAATTTTAACACGTTGCTTCCCTTCATATTGTTACAACTAGGAAAAATTGGTTCGTAAGGATAGTCCAAGTAATTTTATACAGTTTTATTTGCTACCAATATTTTCAGTACTAATTAAATCATGTCTGTTCACAAATTACTAAGTATCTGTTCCAGTTCACAGTTTTCACTCCTCACTGGAGCTGGGCTCAACAGTGGTTCGCCTCTTACCTCGCATCTGCCTTCACACAGTCTCGCGCCACTCAGTCGCACTCGCACGATCCCGTCGCTCTGCGCCTGCGCCGCTCACAGGACTCGCTCTTCACTCAACTCGCCTGTTGGAACTCTTCACGGAGGCCGGCGTCACCGCTTTTATACCCAGTGAGTCATATTTATGGAACCGACTGGAATGGCTGTGACGTGTCGCGTCATTCCGGGCCGACTCGATGCTCGAAGCATCTAGAATAACTGCGCGTTATTCACGCCACTCCACGCGGTGGCCTCTGTAAGCCCGCGGAATTCCCAGGCCGCTAAGGGACAGATGCCAGCGTAGAGGAAGGAGGGAGCGAGGTTGGGCCGTCCTAATCCCTAAAGGTATTCGCGCGTGACGTCAGTGGTGCCGTGCAGGGCCACCAGGCCAGACTACCGCTGGAAGGCGCACTCAGGTGCCTGGCACGCGACGCGGCCCTGCTTCCCAGTCCGTAACAATATGTCTGGGCGTATTTCTGTATTATATAAATATTATAAATCAATTATTATTCTAGAATACATCCATACAATAGTGGTCATCGAATAGTAGTTCGCGTCAATAGGCATCGGTTGAAAGACGAAAATGGCCTCTGTTAAAGTGGCGGTGAATACACAGTTTATCATCCTTCGAGTACGAGCAGGAAAGTGGAGTCCAGTCTGGTCATCAAAGATACTCCCACATAACAGGACTTCCGTGATGGAAATTACCGATTAATTACAGTGTCGTAGCGATAAGAGTGGTCCGAGGGAACTCAAACTCCTTCCGATGGTAAAATAAATGAATTATAGCTTCAGGTACGGCTTGGCACAAAATACTTGAATATTGAGTGTTACCTGTAAAATTGTTATAGCTGGCGAAATGTTGTGAAGCTATACTATTTATTTTATTCAGGTAAAATATTTAGTTTCTTTAAAATTAACGGAATTTAAATTTAATGCTGAAGGTATTCTTCAGAATTCAGAAAAATATAAACAATTGCTTCTCTCTCAAGCCTTGGTTTGACGTGCCATGTTGTTTATTTTATTTATTCGTCTTTACAAAAATTAAATAAGGGAATTTCATGCAAATGTGCTATTATGGATCTATTGCATTTGTTATTTGGTAGCAAATTTTGCAACCATTAATGCTAACTTCAAAATTTTTAATATTTAGGAAAATTTGCGTGACGTTTTAACGATATTGGATGACACGAAGTTTCTGGAGATATAAATGTCAGAATAACAGAACAAATAAAAAAATATATATTTTGGTAAAACTATACAATTGTCTAAAATAAAATGACTGACAAAAAAAATGGATAGCTAATATTGCATGTGAGGACTAGCTTTAAGTCCGTTTCATTAGAGGACTTTGGGCTCTAACGTAGATGATTTGAGTATAATCGATTATGGCGTAGTGATAGTTGTGAGATAATTTTTAAACGCTTTACGCTGATTGGGTCTCTCTCGAACCAGATAATATTGGCTATGGTAATAACTGACTTCCGTGAGTTGAAGAGTTAAAATAAAGTAAAAACTGATGTTTTATCTCGTAAGAAATGAAGCGGTATCTGTGGCTAGAGGAGTGGAAACAGTCTCTGCGCGGGCTTCGTGCTGCGGCGCCACTGCTGAGGGTCTCACAGTGGGTGTCAGGTGAGAAACCTTGTAGGCCCGCCTTCCAGGGTTGGCGTGACCCTCGCCTGACATTGTGCAAATGGCGCTGCCATCTCTCGCGTGCGACGCAACCTTGCGTTATGCAGCAGCGGGAGGGGAGGGCGGGTGGGTTTCACCCCACTCGAAAGAAAGGAAGGTAGGTGCTCGTCGATGAGTAGCGGGCGGGGTTAGGGGGAGGGGGTGGGTTTCTCGTGACCAGTGGCCATTGCGCGGACACGCGGGGCGGCCCGTCCGGAAGCGGTATTAAAAAACCTCCAGTTCCCCCCCCCCCTCCTTCCAACCACCCCATCAGGCAACGCGCAGGACAGCGGAAGGGCGTGGATTAAAGACAGAGATTGCGCTGACTTAAGGTGCGCCGTCAGCACGGCATACCGCGTGGCTTACGCCCCGGGTTTCCTCCGCCGCACGCAACGTCCAGATTTTCCTGAGGTCCTTCCAGTCGCGAAGCACAAGTAGGAAGGAAAAAACAAAAACAAAAAAATAATAATCACAAGAACCATTCCTGGCGGCAGCAATTACGAAAAAAAAAATTGCTAGCATTACGTGGCTACGACCCCCTACCCCTCATCACCCCAATAACAGTTTCATTCTATACCTCAACGCACTGACGTTGTTTACTCAGTCGTAACGTGTGTTAAGGTCGTAATAAACCATCCACAAACTTCTCTGTGGTTGCGTGCTCGTTGGGTTCGAGCGATTGACAATGTAGCTCTCCACCCTACATTCAAGCGGTCTTTTTGAATAATAATAATAAAAAAAATGAAGTCCTAACTTTCTTGGAGTTCTGGGCGGTCACCGTGATCGCTAATCTTTTCATGCTAGTGTCACGGAAAAGGTCGCGGGTTTGATCCTAGAGCTTAACTAAATTTGGTGTGAATCTCGTCTTGGATCTGGGCAATTTGGAATATAATTTAGCTTTGAAGATTTTGTGAGTCTGAACATGATTTTAAATAAGTTCATAATTGAACTGCATTAATTGTTTATAAAAGTATTTTCCCTAATAATTCTTCCTCATTAAATTGCATATTACGGACTTAAGGAAAATTTTCTATGTCAGTCCTAGCATTTGTTGAATGCTTGTAATCATATGTTATATAGTTTTAAATAAACAATCTTGCCTTTTGTTGTAAAACTCTTAAATTGTTTTTAGTATATCAATAGTTAATAAAAGAACTATATATTTTCCATTCTCTGAAAAGCCATGTCTCTATGGTTTTGGGAAAACATATTTTTTATTGATTAATGTTTTTTTTACTAAAAATATGTTTGTTTTTTAATGAAAACTACATTTTAAAGGTAAGTACAAAACTAAATACAGAATTATTTCATAATTTCAGTATATGCTAGGACAAGAAATTTTGTCTTTTAGTTCATTAAAATCATTAAAAAAGGACTTGTTTAATATAAAAATTGTACACAATTACATATGGCCAAATTTTGGATTTATTTATAATAATATGCTAAAGCAAGAAATGTTAAAAGTAAAATAAAATAAGTTACAACTACCTTAAATAGCTATTATGCATAAATTGAGACACCATGTTCGAATGGTCAGAGAAATTGATTCGAAGTAAGATGACCAATAACTACGATTGTAATAACAAGAGTGTAGCTTGTATTAAGTAGGTATATTTTCGTTAGTGTTTATATTTTGTATTAATATGAATAATCGTGACATTACTCACGGTATTCGTCATTAACACAATATAAAGGTGTATGGCAATTGAGTATATAATTGATTAATATTTTATATATATATATTCTTTGTGATTATACACTAATGAAATAAATAAACAATTATTGGATACTTTTTTTTCATTTTAATACTTCGAAATCCTTTTTGACACTTTAGCTGTCTGCCAAAAACTAACTAAATGCCCACAAGTTTGAATAATTTATTTTTGCAGGTTATTGAAAATATAATTTAAATTTATGTAAACTGAATAACCTATGTCATTTTAGTTTCGTGTCAAAATGCTAACAATAACTAAATAAACTTGATCGATAAAGCTATTTTTGTCATTAAGTTGCCAATACTTTAACCTTTTACCATATATGTTTGAATTCTGCAATACAGTTTGTTATTTTCCTCGATGAACCGTCAATTTTTAAAAAAATGGTATTCTTGAATGCTAATAATTAGTAAAATTTTTAACAAGCTTATATAACTTTATAAAAATTACTAAGCAACTAACTGTCCAATGGATAGAATTTGAGCAGTTCCTGTGCGTTATGTATTTCAAACACAATAATATAAATTTATTTTTACCCGAAAAGGCTGGCCTTTTATTCCATAACCATTTTGTAAATTATTAGTGTGAGTATTATTTACAAAATAATAAGGCTTTTTAAAATGTAAGTTTTAATTTTATGTCAATTTAAGCAAAATAATATCATTTAAAATGACCGAGTCTCAGTTTGATGAAGACAAAACTTTTTTTGTTTTTATCTGTGGCGTCAGCCTGATAAGTGACAGAGAAACACGAGTGCGGCCCACATATCTGTTGGATTTAGGGCAGCTCTGACTTAGAATGAATTCAAGCGGAACAATGTCTCACGTAAGTATTGTGTAATAATAAGCTACCTACTCATTAGGTGCCAAACAACTAAAAGGGCAACCTGTTTTTTTCAAATTTGTTTGGCAGATAAGGCCAGCATTTTCTGTAAAACATCATCATTTTATTCTAGAGTTTGGAATTCATAACTCACAGATACCGCTAGAACGACCTCTATTTGACAGTTAGTTTCTTAGTGATTATATTTTCATATAATTATACATTAATAAATAAAATATATTAATAAATTATATAAATTTACATAATTATTAGATTTAAAGTACAACACCTTTCAAATTTTGTTGGTACATCGAGAATAAGAACAAACAGGATTGTAGAGTTGGAACATTTGAGGTTCAAAGCTAATGCTACTGACTACTGAATGGCATAATTATCTATGTCTAACATGTTTATTTAGTTGTATTAACAATATTGTTAGCATTTCGACACGAAACTAAAATAACATAAATTATTCACTTCACATAAATTTAAATTATCTTATCAAATAGCCCGTAAACTACTACTTTTAATGGAAAATGCTATGGTATTTTTAACTGAAAAAATGGAAACAGTTTTAAACAACAGTATTTAATGGATGGAAAATGTAGGTTATATTTATCGACTAAATATGGTGAGGGAAAGGTTTTAAGTTCCTTTAACCACGTCATGTCATGACGTATCTCATGACTTGTTCTAATGCAATGATTTTATTTCAGGTTTTTTTTTTTTTTTGGCCTGGCGTGAAGCCGGCATGCGCGGCACGTCCGAAACCCAAGACGACGGCGAATCAGAGGCTGAGAAAACAGCAGGAACGACTTCCTCGTGGCATCACCGGCGAAGGAGGACGCCGATCTAATTAATTACCTCGGCAAACACGAGCTGCTCGGCGCGTAGTGGCCGCAAGCTAATAACGTTAATGCGATCGCCGCAAGGTGCCCCCCGTTTCCCCCCCTCTCCCTCCCCCCTCACATCCCACAAACATGCCATACGAGTACGTAGCAGGGGAGAAGAAGCATTGTTTGCGAACTCATTAAGTGTTTCCGAAAGCTCGTAGGAACGAGAGCGATGGGTCCTGCAGGGTTGGTGATAAGGGCGGAAGGGGAGTTGTGGTTTGAAGACTTGCGGATGAACCGAACAAGTCCACTTCACGCCCGCGCGCACACACACACACACACACACCTAAACACACACACACACACATACACACGTGCGTCCTAGCTGCCTGGACGGCGAGGCCAAGGGCGGACGTCACGTGGTGATGAAATTCCTCTCCCTGGCATACCGTTACCGTTACGTTACGCGCGCGCGCGTCCGACAACCGGTGACCCCATATCACCGGTATCAGCATCCCAGGCCCTCACAACCTGGGGGTACATCTGTCGGGCCACAAAACCTGCTGCCCCACCCCTCAGAAGTCTCGTGTGTTCTAGTGCACATGCACAACCCACTAGTTGGCACCCTGACATACCAATGTCACAGATGGCAACCCGAGTCATTAGAACATCGACGTACCTAAAAAAAAATTGGTTGTCTGTAAAGTCGGTTTACAGACGATAGTTTAACGTGACAACTTCATAAAAAAAATTGATGAAATGATTGCATACTTTTATAAATAAAGTTGAATTTTTTTTATTGAATTATCACTATTTGTATGGATACAAAGAAGGATTGAAATGAAATCTACAATTTAATTGAAAAATTTACTTTTGTTTGCACTCATTAATAACTTTAACGAACAGATTATTTTAACTATAACTTTTATACATGTTTGCTATTTAACTTCTTCCAATCTGTGTTATTCTGTTAAGGATAGGACGATGATAGGAAAAGTAGGAAACGAATGGGACTGTTTCAAGTTTAATGTGCCTCGAAAAAGTCAAATCGATGGTTGTTCCAATAGAGTGGAAGAGAGATAGATGCGGCGCAAGCGTACAATGAGCGTAACGGAACAATGTGCGTAACGGTTCAATGTGCGTAACGGGACAATGAGTCATCCTCTTTCGTGCGTGCAGCCGGCGTTTATCGATTTATTAGACGTTGTCACGTCAAAAGTAAAAGTAATATATATCGTAAATGACACGTAACTTTTTGTCATGATGTTACGTGTGCAGTGAGGCAGTGCAGTGATAAGACTCTAGGCTTGCATTCCAGAGGTCTCAGTTTCGAATCAAAGTTTGGTCATCATGGTATTTGTTACCAATGGTTTCCCTAAATCACTCTAGTTGAATGTTGGGGTTATTGGTACTAATATCTCAGTTTGGTGATGTTTTTAGCAATGGGGGAGAGATAGGAACCGAAATATGTCAAATTGGTTTGAACTATTTTTATGCCATTAAAATTTGGAACCTTTCTAATTGAAAATTGACAATAATGTCATGTGCCAAACATTTTCTCAAGAGATTATTAAATACAATAACAGTATGTCTATTAACAGTATAATTAATTTTTAGTCACTCTCCAAGATAAATACATTACTTAACACCAATGAATTCACAGGGGAAAAAGTTTGAAGCAACCAATCACAATTAATTTAAGGCATTCTTGAAAATTTAAATACTATGTTTTAAGGAAACAAAATTTTGGTAATAAAACTGAAAAACTAGCTGTGGCCTAAACACTATTAAAATTAAGATGGAAATTTTCCATTCCTTTAATTCTTCCGTATGTTCTCCGATGACCTTGCAGTCGGCGAGATGATAAACCTAAATAAAACTTACATGAAATGTTCCCAGGATTCTGGAAGAAACAAGACAGTCGGAATGGCTTGTAGGAAATCTTTCTCTGAGAAAAAGATGCTGAAGCATGCGATTAGTGGTTTGTGTTACTGTGTTGAAAACTCACTTTATTGTGTCCCAGTTTGTTTAAGTCAACACTGGCGCTGTTTATTTCCAGGGCATACTGTGTCGATGCCGAGCCTCATTTGTTTTATATTTGGCCCTAATTACTTTTATAACATGTTCTGGTTGTATTTTTTCTGGGTTTTGTAATGTTCAATTAATTAATAACTGCTATTTTGATTTGGTTTTACTATGAACGAGCTGGTTTGAAAACGTTCTGTATGACGATTTTCCAGATATTATTATGTATAGAAGCGGAGCATCTTCGACCGCTAAGTTCTTTGGGTGTTTGTGTTTCGGTCGACGGTCGCAAGCAGCGCTGGGAGTCAACTGGGGGACTCGGCGTGGCGAAGCACGCTCGTGGACTCGTGTTCCTGCGCTCGACGAGGCGAGAAGTGCGCGTGTGGCGGTGTGGGCTTGCCAGGCCGCCAGGCGGCGAGAAACGATCGGCTCGAAATCGGACTTACGTGTGGAGTGTCGACTTACTTGGACATCGGACTGACTTGGTGAGCTCGTTCAGATCTAACTTTTTTTTTTGTTTCATGCACAGTGACTCACGAAACGAGTTAGTTTTTGAAGTGAAACTTCTTTGCTGGAGGGAGCTAGAGTTTTCGAGCGTTACGAAAATTCATATCGGATGAGGGGAATATTATCTTTGAAAGATTTGTGCAATGGGAGTACCTGACTTCATGTAAGCTTTTGGACATACGCCATTGCTAAGCACATGTATTTTTGTAGAAGAAAAATTTTCTCAAATAAGTTTTCTTCTACAGACATACATGTGCTTAGCAATGGCGTTTGTCCAAAAGCTTAGGTACATCAAGTCATGAGGGGAATAGTTAGGTACGTGGTGGGGGAACCAGAAGGGCAGGAGAGTGCGTCAGCGGCGACGTCACTCTAACGCATGCAGAAGCGGTCGAATGGGAAACGTCAAAAAGGGTGGGGGGGGGGATGTTACGTAGCGGAGCATTCTATATGCTAGTTGTAACGGTTGGAAGGAGATGCGGCAGGGGAGAGGTAGAAATGACGCAGCAGTGATGCTACGGAATTCTAGTAACGTTGCTTGTGTTTATCTACTCCTCAGTCTTCGTAACGGCTAACGATTGTCGCTACCAATTTTCTTTTTCATCTGAGCTCATACCCGCATCCTCACTATTATCAATTATAATAGTTTTTTATATGAAAAATACTAATAATTTTTCTCTATCTATACCTATTAGGCAAGAAGTTTCACTTCTGTAGCACACACTTTTTTTTTTTTTTTAATGTAGTGCACTTATGTAGTTTGTTGGTGTCGGAAGCAGTAGAAGAAACTTTTGCATGTTTAGCAATTACGAACTGCTAGCTGTTCCTGTGCTGCGAGTTTGTTTTCCAAGGTCATGGCGCATCAGTTGTGACGCGCGGGAACAGAGTACCAGCTGCACTGGCGGGAGTGCCAGCGATTTCCATGCGCGACGAGACCCGTAGGTTAATTTGTGTGGTTCCTGCCTTTGGTTGCGTTTGGGACGGTACCTTTTCATGAAGTTGTACGTGCCAAGAACGCGCCCCGGGTACTCTCAGTTTCGGTAATAACATTCGAGGTATGCGCGCTAATATTTGAGCACAGTTTCAAGGCAAACGCGTTCCAAAGCGGCCTAAATAACTTTTAGTCAGTCATGTTTTTTAAGGTGATTTTTCTGGTGCACGGTTCGAAACTTTGTAAGCTTTATCCGGTCCGCGAGGTAGGTAATCAAGCCCGAGATCAATTGACCGTCACATCGTTCGCCCAGTGTAAGCGAGGCGCGAACTAGCGCTGCTGATGGTAAGGGGGGGGGGGGGGTATTGCAGTGAAAGAGGGACTGGACTAATGGTTCTCGCACCTCGACTCAGGGTGTGTCGTCACAACACGAGGTATAGTCGTCTGAATTGCATCGTGAATTGTTTGAGTTCTAGATCTATTACGCGGAGGCTGCGAATAAAAGAAAATCCATGCTCCCGTGGCGTCGTGGCTGGGAAAGAATAAGACCAAACATCGCGCCCCGAGATACTATTACAGCTGGGACACATTTTTACTGATAATCTTTTTGTAAAAACGTTTGGCAAGACATTTTTTGAACTCAAACGATTTTTTTTTTTCGGAAAAATAAAATAACTCAAGGAAATGTTTGATAGCTATCTATAATTTTTTTTGCGTATTTTTATTTATCATGTATTCACATATTTGTGGCTGGTTAAAGGGTGTATTCAAACAACAGTATTTTAATAATATTTTGCAGTTTATTTTAAATCTATACAGTGTTTGTGGCCGTTTGCATGGTACTAGGTGTAATGATTAGGCTATGAGTTGTTGAGCTAAATAAGCCAAGTCAAATTAAGGCTGTTTACGATATTAATTCCAGTAGCGAATTTAATAATTTTGTAAAACTTCGCCGTGTTAAAGGTGTGCACCCACTACTTCTAATTTTGCTTCGCGTCATAATACCATTAAAATTTGTTTGATTCTCAACAGATTTTAATTTTTTGCCGTTTCATTTCAACCGTCAAGAAGTTGACCGTAAAAATACTGACCACTATAGGCTCCAATTTCTTAGGAGGCTGTCATGGGCAGATAACTTTATCGGGTATATTGAGTTTTAAGGTCTCCCCTACTCCCAGCAGTAGGCTGGCCGTGTCTCTACCAAAGAGAGGGAGTTACTATACTTATGTAATTTACGCTGTCCTTGCTTGAGCGCGAGCTGTTGTAAGTTGTTTTAGTTAATGAAGCAAATATTTGAGAAAAAAATAGTCTCTTATGCTTAATAGGTAAGAATTTTTTTTTTAGTTATTATTTATCTAACGTTCCTAACAATTCTTAAAAGGTACAAAAATAACGTTTATTTGCCATTTTGAGCCTGAATTTAAGATTTATTTGTTGGCGACTCTTAAGTATTGTTACGATCGGGTTCGTAAAAGGATAGCCTAATTAAATATTTTACTACACAGTTTTATTGATTTCCAATATTTACGTCACTAACAAATAATATTCTAAAATTGCCAAATAATTAATTACGTTTAACAAATGTTGCTTCCCCGGTCACTCGGTTTTTACACACCGCACACCTCGCTGGGCCGCACCTCTGGCGCAACTCTCGCCGCAGCACCCCTCGTGGACCACCATCGCGGGACTTCGTCGCCGCACTACACCGCCGCCATCGCACTTCTCGTCGCCGAGGATCCACTCGACGCCTCGCTCGGAACTTCGCTCGGGACTCTCTCGCCCCGGAACTCCGCCGCGCCCGCGACACTATCGCCCGGAAACTCCGCCACGCCCGCGATACTATCGCCCGGAACTGAACTCTCCGCCCTGGAACCTTCGTCCAGGGACTTCGCCGCTCCGCCGCACGCGTGGCACTATCGCCAGGAAACTCAGCCGCGGGAAAACTCCTGACTCCTCACTCACTGACTCCTCTCGGAGGCCGGCGTCCTGGCTTATATATCACAGGAGCCACTTCTAGAAACGAGCGCGGGTTGGGGCCAGTCGCGTCATTCCGCGCCGACCCGAAGGCAGAATTCTCTCGAAACACGCGTCGGCGGCTCGCGTAACTCCGCAGCTGTCAGTTGTCATGTTAACGTGTCAAAGGCAGAGTGCCGCGCGGGGAGTGGAGGGCTGGAGGGAGAGGAAGCGGCGACCCTTGTAATCCACCAGGCGCGCGCGGCACGTCTCACGTTGCGGTGGCCACATGACGTCAGCCAGTTCTACACCTGCGCGCGCCGCGGCCCTGCTTACGTTCGTAACAGTGTATTAAAAAAAACTTCCAAACAATACTTAAATATTTAATACTAATAAATCCGTACATTTTTTTTTTGCTTCGCGGTTAAATCCACATCAGGTAGTGGACACTATTCAGGAAGGTTAATAATGCAAGCTTTTTTTATATAAGGTTTTGGTTTATTTCTCAACAGGAAACTAGTTTTATCTTGTTGTTTTATAAACGTATATTTAGAGTAATTCGTCCCGATAAAAAAATTCTTTAAAAGTTTCTCAAAATACCAGAGTAGCATCGTAATAGGACCAAAGTAGTTTGTATGTTAATTTAAATGAGAATCATTTAGACCTAACAGATACTTAATATTATTGCTGAGATAAATAAACTGGACATATTTTCATCGCTTTAAGTGACGGCTCAATTTGGAAACGACTTTTGGGTCCCCCCCCCCCCCCTTCCCACTTCATAAGATGGCGTGTTCACTCGTTCGAGGCTAGTGAGGCTGCGTTCGACCGGAACGCACAGTGAGAATGTCTGACATCACCCCCTTGCCCCTTGCAATACGTATTCCGCCCCCTGTTTATCATTCAGGAGCTTCTACGCCCCCTGTTCAGCTCCCAGCACGCACACGCCTGCTCCGAGTTCAACTTAGAGCACCGAGTCTCACGCTAAGGTGGTTTGTTACACGATTTAAGGGAGATTACACCCCACACCACCCTTAATTAAAAAATAAAATTGGCCATGGCTGATTATTTAGATTAAAGAAAATGGGAAGTTATAGTTTATTAATTTGCACACTTAAGCTTCCCTCTAAACCATTTTTTTATGTTTAGGAGCATGCACAAACTATGTTATACATTCATTCAACGTACTGTAAACATATTGTTACGAACGTCAGTAGAGCTGCGGTGCGCAGGTGCAGCGCTAGCTGGCTGACAGGTGGCCACTGCAACATGAGACATGCTGCGCGCACCTGGGTCACCGTTTCCCCCCTCGTTCCCCCCCCCCCCCCGCTACGCTGATAGTTAGACATCCGAAACCTGACAGCTGCGGAGTTACGCGAGCCGCCGACACGTGTTTCGAGAGATTTCTGCCGTCGGGTCGGCGCGGAATGACGCGACAGTCCCTAGCTCGTGGGTTCTAGAAATGGCGTATGTTATATATAAAACGAGGACGCCGGCCTCAGGTTCAGTTCAGTGGAGTCGGGAGTTTTCCCGCGGAGGAGTTTCCGGGTGATAAAGCAGCGAAGTCCCTGGACGAAGGTTCCAGGGCGAAGAGTTCAGTTCCGGGCGATAGTGTCGCGGGCGCGGCGGAGTTCCAAGCGAAGTTCCGAGCGAGGCGTCCAGTGGGATCTCGGCGAAGGGAAGTGCGACGGCGGCGGTGAGAGTTGCGCCAGAGGTGCGGCCCAGCGAGGTGTGCGGTGTGTAGAAACGAGTGACTGGGGATGCTAAATTTTTAAGTGCAATTGATTAATTGGCATTTTTAGATTATTTGCTAGTAATGTAAATAGTGGCAATAAATAAAACCGTGTGTGTAATAAAATCTTTAATTGGGCTAATTTTTACGAACCTAGTAGTTTCCCACGACGATTTATTTCATTTGTAATAAATCGTAAAAATATTACATATACCTGATCACTTACCTACTTTTAGTTTAAGTTAAAGGCAACACCGAATTTGTTTTAAAAACTCATTTTAACTATTTCAAAAAATAACATAAAAACCAAGCACAAAGTTATTCGATGGTATTAAATAAAAAACAAACATAGTAATCATCTTGGTTTTTAACTTTTGGAATAAATCGTGAACCAATTAAGAAATCTTTTTTTTTTTTAACTTTACAATAAAATAAGATGTTACACTTGCTTTAAGACTTTGGTGTATAGTTATTGTTATCATTTCAAATAAGCACTATATAATCTTGAAGTAACTATCTAAATCGTTAGTGAATTTCAAGTCAGTAGCATCATCATTTTTTGAGTTAAATCATTTAATACAGACGCATATATTTCTTATCATTAAATTTTATTCATTTATATACTTATTATAACAGTTAACTATCTAGAATGTAGTAATTAGAATACAACACTGAGATAATATTATTTTTTGTATATTTTGTGAATTTATGGGTTGCTGGTTACAAAGTAGCATTAACAATATAAAAGCAATATGTGATCTGTGATCGAAGACAACAAAGACTGCCATTTTTACTTACACAACACTTTAGAAAAATGATAAGTTGTTGTAGAGACACTAAGCAATTGGCTGTGGCGAGGCACTGTGGCAGAAGATAAATTGCAAACTACATACATGATTATGTAGATCTTTACACCACTATAAACTTTACTTTTAGGTTTAATTATAACCATTTTAAATCGCATAACTTACACATTAGCTACCTGTAATTGTAATTGCTTTGTACTAGTATTAACATTTAGACTGAAGCCATTTATCTACCAAGTTAACTGACAAATAAATGACTACAGTAGTGTCGCATGCAGTGTCGTTAGTGATATGACGTACAGCTGCCGCCAATGAAATATTTTTGCAAATCTTGTACTATAGCATTAAAAAATGTCTCGTTATACATAATGTTGTTATTAAATATTCATATCAATACAGAACGAGGTTAAACAAAACAACTTTTTAAAAATACTTTACTTTCCTTATTGCACATGATTTACATAATCAAAGTAATATATTTTTTTTCCAGAAAATTTAACACTCGAAAATTGATTTTGTATGTGAGTGCTACTAGTTTCTTTATGCTTTGTTCGGTATTTTAACTATATCAATTGTAATATGGAAAATGTTAAAAATAAATTACCATAACTACTTAAAATGCAAAATATTTTAAAAAATATAACTTTTTAAGTAATATACAATATTGCATTTTATAATTTTAACGACAGTTTAGATGCGCATTTTTTACTTATAACTGTTCAATTAAATAATTTTAAAATTTATAGCATAACTAATTAATAGTATTTTAATGATGGGTGGATAATACCATAATTATTTATGGAGCTAGAGTTAAAATGGAGATAAAGTAGGCGAGGAGTATAAAAGAGCTGTCGAGCAGTCTACGCAAGATAGTTGTGTAGAGGGGAGGAGAGGGAAATGCAAAGAGATCAAGAGAGCTGTAACGAAAACAGGAACCACTGCTTTAACGTCGAGATAAGTGGCAGCGATGATTAACAGTCACCTCTTAATAACTATGCGGCGGTGAACCTCCGGGTGCCGTTCCAGCTCACAACATGCATATGTAGAAAAAATAAAGCCAAACTTCCGTCGCGGCGAACACATGGGGAAGGAACGGAGCGAAAGGCGAGGAAATTAAGCGGGCACGCGACCGAATACATTATTGCGTGCACGGACTGTACCCGCAATCTCGGAGGTACAAGAGGCGGGAGGGGCAGGGTTTGTGAGCCAGGAACAAAAATAAAAAAACACACCGAGTTTTCATCATGTTTAATGAGAGGTCTCCCGGCAGGTATAGCAAACAAAAAGCCGAAGACGAGGATAATATAGTGGAAGCTTGGGTCTAAAAAAAAAAAACAAATACGGCACTTTATTGAACTAAGTGGCTCCCACACAACGTCATGAAGCGTGAGATTGAGAAACTCGATACGTGTGTAAAGGAGAGTAGGAATTGGGGGGGGGGGGGGGAGAGTTTTGGCTCGGTGAGTTGACCCCGTGAGGGTTATTAAGGGTCACGTGCAGCCATTGTTTCGCCCTCTTTACTCCGGTTTTTTTTTTCCCTTTCGTCGGTCGAATAGGGGTGTGGAAAGGGAAGGTGCGCAGAGATCGGGAAGATTAGAAATAGCCGCTCAAGAATTCGTTACAAGGCGGTGGTCGGGTCAATGACGTGGGTAGGGGGCAGGGTGAGGGGGAGACTACCGGAGAACGACCGCTACGAGGGCTTCCTTCGTGTCAACAACGCAACTTCCGGCGGCGAGAGCGAACCCGCGAACTGGCGTTTCGTTCTTCCTTCTTCTTCGTCTTCTTCTTCAGCGCATTCCTCCATTCGCTCTCCTTACAACCGCTTGCTCGCTTCCCCTTTTTGGACGGGAAAGAAGAGGGGCAAAGTGGGTAAGGAAATACACTCGAATTATTTCTGTCACGACACCAAGTCCAGAACATGGCAGTATTAGTCGATAGAGTGGGTGCGTGTCCTAGAGTTGAAGTCACTCTGGTTGGAATTGTACAGAAAAACCAGCAATATTTGTATAAATACAAATAAATACTAGTGTCATTGAGTTAGGAATCGTCAGGAGACGAAATGCTGTGACGTAGTTGAAGTCACTTGTTAAACTCAACATCGCCATATTATCACGCCCGAAAAATTGCGTAGATGATGCTTGATAACGTCTAATGATGGCTAGTAAGTACGGCATAGAATCTCCGTCGTCAAAAACCATTACTTTTATAGACTTATCAAAGAATGCTTTGTACCCTAAGAAAACTGTAGATATCGAGGAATACTGGTGATTTTTTTTTCTTCTTGTTGTCGTAGTAGAGTGAAAATTATGTATTAATTTTTTATTTGTAAATTTGTTTTATTTCTCGAACATGTAAGTTTTTATTAATTTTCATTAAATTATTGTTTTAATTATAACTAACCTTTTGCATCAGTCAAGGATCGAACCGAGGTGGTCCAATCAATCACTATTTTAACAAGTGGTTTTTTGATGAATTTTCTATTTTTTTTTCCGAATTTCTAGATTAAAAATTACAAATTTACAAGATGGTGACGAAGATGGCCGACAATATGGCAAGTGCCCTGACACTAATTAATTACTGTACTCTAGTTGGTACAAATTAAACTAATATGGTGACTGAAGCCCGCCAAATTCAAATTTGCGAGCTACGGTTCGCAGCTGTAAATTTGCAGGGTTTCGTTTAGGGACACGTGTTCCTTAACAAAAATGTCTTGTATTGGCATTCTCCCTCTAACCCATTAAATTTATGCCCCGCATTTCGAGAACATGTTGTACGATAACATATCGCACAGAATATTCTGAAAATGTTTTTTTATCGTAAATTCATTTTACTGTCTGTTGTCCACAAACTGAGAAGACAGCATTCCGATATTCCAGCCGGTATATTCTATGTATATTTGTATTGATCCTAGACGTTCAACTCAGCGTCTATTGACTATATTTAGATTGTAAATTATATTATTATATGGCTAAATTACTAGTTTATAAGGACTTTATGAACTCTGCAAGCTAAATCAACTCTTTACTGTAGATTTCTGTATGATTTTATAAGTATTTTGATGTTTTATGTCATATTTTCACCCCGTTTTGGAAGTGATCTTTAACGGCGCTCATTTTAAATGCAAGCTAAAGTTTTTTGGCATTGTAAAGTAACATAAGTTTGAAAATAACACGATAAAAAAAATAATAGAGACTGGTAAACAAAATGAAAATCTTCCATATGTTTTCTGAAAATTTGAGCATATTATCTACGTTTAATGTAATAAGTAAGTATATTTTGATTAGAAGATAACTCGAATAGTCTCTATATTTTTGGTGATATTTATATTGTGTCAAATGACATATATGATTGTATGATAGTATTTTAAAGTTTTAATATTTTTGCTCAAGATTGACAATATTGTTTCTGATAATACATATTGATTGTTGGGTGAGTTTTAATAGTATGGTATTGACCATTCTCCCGTCATTATCATATGATCCAACGAACTTAATTACCAAAATTTATTAGTTTTGCCCTCATCTTTAGAAAAATAATATTTGTTTTACTGTATAAAAGGTAGATGTCATATATCGTACGGGGAGATGACGTTTCTTATGTTTAACCGAACGTAGTTTAGTCATTAATATAAAAATCTGATTAAAAACATTACTAAAACCCTGAAAATTTAACAACTATAAAATGTACTTGAGATTTTTTGGTGCTCCTTAATTAATACCTATTTGAAGTTAACGAAACATTTTCTTATATATGTGCCGATAATTTAGCGTGATAGAGCTGGTCTTGAGATTCGTGATTTTATCCTGATTAATTGGAATATGATCAGAATTAATCATGGTAAGATACGTGTTTATCTGTGACGATTAATGTGTGGTATTTTATTATAATGTCGTATATAACGTGTATGTTTATTGTGTTATGCGCGATCATTGCTTAGAAACATATGTTTAAAGGAAAAATGAAATTAATCAAAGTAAATAGCTCATATTCTGTTTGTTGTTAATTTCTAACAACATTAACGATGTAATAATATTTTAATTATAATCACTCAATGTTATACACAAAGAAACGACGCTCTACAAGAAAGTTTAGTACCCATCTACTTAGAAAAATGATTACACATAAATTGGCATATACTGACGTAAAATCATATATATTACTAAAAAAAATATATCATCGGATAAAGTAGTAGTACAGTGTTGTATTTTATTTATGGTAAACAATATTTGATAACATTTCCATGTGTTGCATGAACAAATATGATTTTCGTTGCCGATCCAGCATATTTTTTTGTTCCTGTATTAAGTTAGATTTTGACCTATAATCATAGAGTTTTTTAGTCCAGCTGTGAAATAATTTCAGTTTCGTGGGCGGCATGCAGAGCGCGGAGCGCGGAGGGTGTGGGGAAGACTGGAGGTCGGCTCGGAAGAAGCGGCGACCCTACCTGTGGTTACACTGCTGGCAGGCGAAGCACTCCAGGTGGTAGACGTTGTTGCGCGCCCTCATCACCATCTCGAAGGCGGGTATGACCTTAGAGCAGGCGGCGCAGTGGCCCGTGTTGCCGAACAACCTGCGGAAAAAAAAACACGGCGCGTTATGTCCCAACAACTTCACAGCTAAACATTTAGCAAACAGCATCAAACAACCCGGGAGAAAAAAAAAAAATTTGACACTCCGAGAGCGTTTGGTCTTGAGAGGGCTAGAGTCGTAGCTTCTGGGTTCCCACAAGGCCTGGCTGCCCTGATGAGGGAGTTTCCACCAAAAATCGTTTCCCACGCGAGGCTAACGTAGTGAGGATCTCAATAAATTAATTTTCCAAACCTTCTCGTAGCTAGTCAGTAACTAGTTTCAAGCCTTGAGCCAGTGTTAGAATCTGCAAAAAAAATGTAATTGCCACTTTGAAGAATTTTCTATAAAATATATTAATCAAATCTAGCCCTAGAAAAATATTAATACTTCAGAGACACCGAGTTTTAAATTTACTGAAATTGTTAACCATGTTTATCATCTTCCAGTCAAAAACTTTAGGTGGATGGCAAAAATATTTAAATTTTTCGGTTCCTTCACAAGAAGTCCAGTGAGGAACAAAAATAATTAGTTTTGAATAGTAAAAGGATTTTAAACAGGAATTGGAGCAAATAATAAGGTATGTACTGTCGTTATATTCTCTAGCGGAAAAAACAGGTAACGTGATAATGAAATATCCCGGAAATTCAAAATGCAACAAAATGTTTCGCTAGTGGAAAATTGTCTCAGTTTCAAGGAACTTCAAAATTAATCACTAACATGCCCTTTCAACATAGTAACATAGCTTACACAAATAGCAGTTGACTACTAGCCTTTTTGTATTCGTAAAAATAAACATAAAACATACTTATTTCACGTCATTCGAAAATCACACCTAAACTCATGTGTTCGTACATAAACTTAGTCACTGAAAATTAAAGGGTTTTTAATATATATATATAATATTTGAAACTTTTGGGAGACGTATTCTAGAATATGTTTTATTTTCTATTCCCGCACAACTCAGCACCTACCTGGGCGCACATGGTGGGCAGAGCTTCATAAGAAACCAAGCGATTTGAAAACTTATCAAGATATCCCAGTGGTGTCTGTTTACGAAACGCAGTCGGAAATGCGCTGAGGGCGCATGTGGTTCCGTATTTAGTTTCTAAACTGTATTTTTAGGAGAGTGAAAAGGGCTAAAACGCGAGTTTTCAGAATAATTTTTAGACACGAAACGCCCGGTAAAGACTCTTGAAACCACCCGAAAGCGCCATTTAATCGCCGTCTAATGTTATTGTTACCTCCGCAGAAACAATAGAGTGTCGCACTTATCGTCCCACCTCACTAACACAGATGCGTCCTCTCGGCTAGGGGCGGACCTCTTTAAGGAGGATAACTTCTCTATCCACAGCCTTCTCCTCCTCCTCTGCAGCGAAACCATCTTTCGGAGGGAAAGATAAGAGATCTCCAAGCGGGGACTTTTTAAGTGTTTGCGCCGAGAACCATAACACACGCATTCTTCCCCGACAGCTGTTTGCCTCGGTGCTTAGCGTCCGAGCCGTGGCAGTTTGCTCGGCATCCAGGCGGGGTGAGGAGCGCCAGCAGGTTGAAGAGAGAAAGAGGCTTCTCCAAGTGCCCTGGCGCTCCAAGGCCTCGGGAAAGACACACACAACAAGTGCGCAAGTTGGCCGCTCATAACATTGCGCGGGAAGGGGGGGGAGGGGGAGTTCATTCGCAGACGCACGCTGGCTGAGTACAGAGCCCGCCTAACCGCTCCAAGTTCCTTGTGCGGAGAATAAATCCGAGCTGGTTATCGCTTTGAAGTATCTGCTACTTGGAAACTCTCGGAAACAAAACAAAACAAAACAAAAACTCCATAGTAAAGATCTCCGTCGCGTAATTATTTTCTTCCAAAAAATGTTAACGGTTTACGTACTTCGCAGAATTTTCAACAGATCGCTACTTTCCGAGTTTAAATTCTGATGTGTAACGCCTTAGCCCGTCGATATACGGCATTTGGTGGGAGTAATTTAGTGAATGCAACGGAATTCAATGAACGGAAATATGTATCCACGGTGCTGCCATCTGCGGCGGATGGTGCGAACCAAAGTTCACGAAGCCAAAGGAAAAAGCTTTATAGTATTAACTGTTGAAAGAATTTTAAAAAAAGATGGGCAGATTTAATATAAATTTCTTGTCGGAAATCAGGTTGAAAGCCGGGGTTTACTAATATTTTTTCGCTTTTATCTGAGCCGTTTCGTTATATATGTAGTTTAACAATTTTTTTCTGCTTATGAAATTATTCCATAGTCGACGTGGCTGCTCCGGGAGCGAATTCTATCGGTGGGTGCGGGAACTCGGTAATTCGCGTCACGAAATGCGTTATATTTATCACTATCGGCAATATTTTAAAGAATTATTATTTAAATTTCGTTTTTATGAGAGCATTTGCAACATGAGAACACATTAATTTGCTCGTTACCAAAGTTAGATGTTACATAACTCTGACGAGCACTAAAGGACTTGCTCACAAGTTTTTTTTGACTGGTTGGGCTGTTCTTAACTATGCTAGAAACATCTAAGACAATAATGAAAATGACGAATTTTATGGTTTGAGTGGTCAGATGACTACCCACACCATCCAGGCGGAGAATCGACCCCGAATATTTCACAAGTAAGGAAACGTAGCGAACGTAGTCATGAGGAACGTAGTCTAGGGGAACTTCAGTTTCCACATAGCTTTCCATTTCGCTATGATGAATTCTCATGTCATTCCTTTTCACTGTCTCGAATATATTGAATAGGGTCCTCAGTGGCTGTGAAAGCTAAAGGCGTCGCGCTCATGAGGCGAGGGTTGGTTTTTCAGTCCGATAATCTTGGCACGAGTCTACATTTGTGAGCACATAACTACGTGACGTTAAAACATATAACATATCGATGTCGTCAATACATCATACGTACACAACTGAAATAGTGTTTTTTTTCTTTCAAAAAGTTATTTTACCAAAAAAAATAAATATAATTCTGTATCGAGAACTCAATTGTGATAAGAAACTATTTCTGATAAATAGAAATAATATTTTCTAAAGTACAAAAGTCCATCAAAAACACAATCGTTCTACAAAAAGTTTCCAAAACTTTAACAAAAATTGGAATTTACCAAATCTTTAAACGTACTCCCACGCCATCCTGAAATTAATTTAGCTGAAAAGATGTTAAAAGTGTTACTCATAAAAATACATTTATAATGTTGTAAACGCACTTAAACTCTGTGTAAATTGCCAAGTTATTTAAAACTGAAAACTCTTCTCCAGGCTCGTGTGCGATGTGCATGGTGTATCTTGAAATGTAGCAAACATGTAACTACAACAACGATGGACAGTTTAACAAAGAGCATAAAGGCTTACGAACCTTACCAACTGTAAAAAAATTATCATTTTTATATTTCTTCCTGTGTTGTAAGTGAAAAATATTCCTATTTGTTTGATTGTGATAATATTAAAAACCTTGATTTGTTTGGTTAAAGTTTTTAATTAATAAAAATATTATTTCTACAAAATGTTTCATTTGAAGAGAAAGTAACAAAGAGAATCATCTCAAATAAGTTTTGAAATAATTTTTTTAATGTGTTTAAGCATTTACTATTACGAGGGTTATTTTTTTTCAACCTCCGATCGGCTGTAATAAAAAAACGGGAATGAATTGGGAAATTATTTTAATGTCAAAAGAAACGTACATCTTTACTATATTTTTCCACATAATCACCGTGCAGATTGAGGCATTTGTCGTACCGATGCACCAGCTTTCCAATACCCTCTGCATAAAATGATGCCTCCTGCCTATTCAGCCACGTTTTAACAGTGCTCTGCAGTTCATCATTGGTGTTGAAGCGTTGTCCTCCAATTCACTTTTTCAACGTGGGGAAAAGGTGATAGTCACTCGGTGCCAAATCTGGACTGTAAGGAGGGTGATCAAACACAACTGAGGTTGAGGTGTGAGTTGGCCGCTCCACATGGTTGGTGAAAGGGGGTAAACATTACGAGACGTGTCGATTCGTGTACGAGCGATAAGGGTATCGATTAATGGGCATGCCATGGAGAAATGAAACTGCAATCACACTGCAGGGCACTGTTAAAACGTGGCTGAATAGGCAGGAGGCATCATTTTATGCAGAGGGTATTGGAAAGCTGGTGCATCGGTACGACAAAAACCTCAATCTACTCGGTGATTATGTGGAAAAATAGAGTAAAGATGTACGTTTCTTTTGACATTAAAATAACTTCCCAATTCATTCCGGTTTTTTTATTACAGCCGAACGGAGATTGAAAAAAAAAAATAACCCTCGTATTTCAGGTACCATCTAATTAAAACTTATTCATCATTAAACAATAATGTTGACAGTGGCATCTACTATAATAACGATAGTAATACAAAATAAAATTCGACTTGTTAACGTCGTGGTTGTACCTGAGGTAGTCTCTTCGACAGAGGATTAGGTCTGCCTTGGTGTAGAGTGTGGAGCCGACCTCTCCCAGCCGACAGTCACAGCAACCACACTTCAGGCAGTCCTCGTGCCAGAACAAGTCCAGCGCCTTCAGCAGGTACCTGAGGACAATCACATATGTAAACTTGAGATAGTCACTCAGAGCTTGAGGTATTCCTTGGTGTAGAGCGTGGAGCCGACCTCTCCCAGCCGACAGTCACAGCAACCACACTTCAGGCAGTCCTCGTGCCAGAACAAGTCCAGCGCCTTCAGCAAGTACCTGAGGACAATCACATATGTAACCTTGAGATAGTCACTCAGAGCTTGAGGTATTCCTTGGTGTAGAGTGTGGAGCCGACCTCTCCCAGCCGACAGTCACAGCAACCACACTTCAGGCAGTCCTCGGGCCAGAACAAGTCCAGCGCCTTCAGCAGGTACCTGAGGACAATCACATATGTAAACTTGAAATAGTCACTCATAGAGCTTGAGGTATTCCTTGGTGTAGAGCGTGGAGCCGACCTCTCCCAGCCGACAGTCGCAGCAACCACACTTCAGGCAGTCCTCGTGCCAGAACAAGACCAGCGCCTTCAGCAGGTACCTGAGGATAATCACATATGTAACCTTGAGATAGTCACTCATAGAGCTTGAGGTATTCCTTGGTGTAGAGCGTGGAGCCGACCTCTCCCTGACGACAGTCGCAGCAACCACACTTCAGGCAGTCCTCGTGCCAGAACAAGTCCAGCGCCTTCAGCAGGTACCTGAGGACAATCACATATGTAACCTTGAGATAGTCACTCATAGAGCTTGAGGTATTCCTTGGTGTAGAGCGTGGAGCCGACCTCTCCCAGCCGACAGTCGCAGCAACCACACTTCAGGCAGTCCTCGTGCCAGAACAAGTCCAGCGCCTTCAGCAAGTACCTGAGGACAATCACATATGTAACCTTGAGATAGTCACTCAGAGCTTGAGGTATTCCTTGGTGTAGAGTGTGGAGCCGACCTCTCCCAGCCGACAGTCGCAGCAACCACACTTCAGGCAGTCCTCGTGCCAGAACAAGTCCAGCGCCTTCAGCAGGTACCTGAGGACAATCACATATGTAACCTTGAGATAGTCACTCATAGAGTTTGAGGTCTGCCTTGGTGTATAGTTCGGAGCCGACCTCTCCCAGCCGACAGTCGCAGCAACCACACTTCAGGCAGTCTTCGTGCCAGAACAAGTCCAGCGCCTTCAGCAGGTACCTGAGGACAATCACATATGTAAACTTGAGATAGTCACTCAGAGCTTGAGGTATTCCTTGGTGTAGAGCGTGGAGCCGACCTCTCCCAGCCGACAGTCACAGCAACCACACTTCAGGCAGTCCTCGTGCCAGAACAAGTCCAGCGCCTTCAGCAAGTACCTGAGGACAATCACATATGTAACCTTGAGATAGTCACTCAGAGCTTGAGGTATTCCTTGGTGTAGAGTGTGGAGCCGACCTCTCCCAGCCGACAGTCACAGCAACCACACTTCAGGCAGTCCTCGGGCCAGAACAAGTCCAGCGCCTTCAGCAGGTACCTGAGGACAATCACATATGTAAACTTGAAATAGTCACTCATAGAGCTTGAGGTATTCCTTGGTGTAGAGCGTGGAGCCGACCTCTCCCAGCCGACAGTCGCAGCAACCACACTTCAGGCAGTCCTCGTGCCAGAACAAGACCAGCGCCTTCAGCAGGTACCTGAGGATAATCACATATGTAACCTTGAGATAGTCACTCATAGAGCTTGAGGTATTCCTTGGTGTAGAGCGTGGAGCCGACCTCTCCCTGACGACAGTCGCAGCAACCACACTTCAGGCAGTCCTCGTGCCAGAACAAGTCCAGCGCCTTCAGCAGGTACCTGAGGACAATCACATATGTAACCTTGAGATAGTCACTCATAGAGCTTGAGGTATTCCTTGGTGTAGAGCGTGCAGCCGACCTCTCCCAGCCGACAGTCACAGCAACCACACTTCAGGCAGTCCTCGTGCCAGAACAAGTCCAGCGCCTTCAGCAAGTACCTGAGGACAATCACATATGTAACCTTGAGATAGTCACTCATAGAGCTTGAGGTATTCCTTGGTGTAGAGTGTGGAGCCGACCTCTCCCAGCCGACAGTCGCAGCAACCACACTTCAGGCAGTCCTCGTGCCAGAACAAGTCCAGCGCCTTCAGCAGGTACCTGAGGACAATCACATATGTAACCTTGAGATAGTCACTCATAGAGTTTGAGGTCTGCCTTGGTGTATAGTTCGGAGCCGACCTCTCCCAGCCGACAGTCGCAGCAACCACACTTCAGGCAGTCTTCGTGCCAGAACAACTCTAGCGCCTTCAGCAGGTACCTGAGGACAGTCACACATTTGAGGTAGTCTATAATAAGATTTGTGACCTGCTTTGGCGTAGAGTGTGGAGCCGACTTATCCCACCTGACACGTTATAGGCAGTTATCATGCTAAATCAGGTTCAGTGCTTTTAGTATGTATCTGAGGACAATCAGTGCTCCACCATGAATAATCCAGCCTCCTTAGATTTAAGGTGGCCATCTTTTTGGACCACCAAACGGTGCGTAGAGCTCCGGGTGTTAACTTTCCATGAAAACCGTTATATATTTCTAACTTTTTTTTTATTACGGATATAAATGGACAGCTTAAAATTTGCTTTCTGTATGAAATTGGTTTACTTTAAAAATGATAGGGTCTCGGTATTAATTTTAATAGTGACGCGAAGACTGCATGCCAGTTTGGTGCCCAGTGCATAGAGGCGTGTTGTGCGAACCAGTATCGCACTTAACAAATGCCGTACTCTCTTAAAACTTCTGCGATAAAAAAATATTAGGCCTTTTCCATACAATCAAATAACATTTCAGCAGCTTCATCAGTGTATGAATAGCACGGTGACGATGAGACACGTTTAGTTTGCTTTTTATCCAACCGAAGAAGAATATTCAAACATTTACAGCATCTTGCAGTGCAGACGTATTGTTTGATTTTATGGCTCGACAAAACACAGTACCTATTTTTGGGCCCTTGTATCGCAGTGTAACTATTACGTCATTTGAAACCATTCACTTGAAACTATTTGTGTTTCTCTCTCTCCTCTGTAACAAATCGAAGCCTGTTTATTAATTCCAGATTGTAAAAGCGTGAATAATCTTGGAAAAGTAATCTTTAGCACAATATAACTAATAAATATGATAGTCAAACAATTCCTAATCATTACAGAATATTTTAATTATTTTAGACTATTTATGTGTGCAATATTCAGTGTTCAGAATCCATTTTTTTATTGTAAGGTTGATTTATGATTATAGGTGTGTTAAGTTTTTCAGGTTGTTCTCTATGCTAGTGTAAATATTATTTTTGGAAGAAAAATTAACAAGAAAGAAATAATTTTCCTATTTTAAATATTAAAAAGAAATTATTGACTTATGTGTTTACAAAAAGAAACAAAAACTGAATGTTGTTATATTAATTATTATAAAAGACAGAGTGTTTTCAAAGAAAATATGGTTCAAGAGTATATTATAAAGTAATAGTACATGATAATTTATTAAAACTATAAATATATAAGTATCAACCAACTATTGGCGTCCAAAAGCTTTATTCAATAAATCTATTTTAAATGTTTACTTATATTGTGGCATTAACTCCATTTTTAGCCATTGCTACTATAGATACTTCAAATCTATACTAATAATAAAACTAGTTGAAGTAAAATGTCTGTACATTGGATTAAATGACGGAAAACCTTTTGGAAATAGCTATTTAAATAATTGAGAACTCAAAAAGATAGTTTTTGTCAAGTTTTATCTTTTTTATTTTTTTGTTTTTCTGTTTCATCATAAATCTAAAACTACTTTATGAAATTTGATAAATCATTTTTAATTAGAAAGATATTTGACTAACTTAAAAATTAGTCTATATTTAATTACGAAATTCCACCCATAAGAGGGTGGTAAAGGTGTAAATATCGTTTTAAGATAATTAATTATGTCTCTGAAACTAATTAAGGGTACGAAAAAATAATTAAAGACCAATAATAAACACACAAAAACTAGTACGTATCTGCCATTTAAATTTTTTTTTTGAAATTCAACCTCTAACGGGTGAAAAAGGGGCAGTAATGGTTTTAAGATTTATATTTCAGCACATACAAAGTTTCGCATTTGTAATATTTGTATGACTAAATACAAGTGAACATTAATGTTGTTAAAATGACTATCATTATAAAATGTTATCACCGATATCACAATATTTATATCAAGTATGTCCCATGTTTAGTTAAATCTATGTTCGTTAAGTACTAATAAGTGTGAATGATTCACAGCTAACAGACCAGCGTTTTCCCAGAATCGATGTCGTTTCTGTGACAAGATTTTCTCGACAACAGTAATGCTCGTCTACACGAAAAGAGAGAATGTGTTAATAATCATTCTCACAAAATGTTTTAACTGTTAAAAGTGTTGCAATCAATTTAAAAGAAATGATAAGTTGAAAAGACACTATAAGACATGCAAAGGCCCTGCTGCTCGGCAGAAAGTAAAGGTTTCACTGCAATAACGATGCATCGATGTGCATAAGAGTACACCGGGAGTTGATACAACTGCAGCAACATCCAGTATCTGGGTCGGGTCTGAAAGGTTCGTCTCGTCAACTAGACATCCTTGCGGCTACTGCGACATGTCATTTGCATTTGTCCATGATGCACGAAGACATGAGAGAAGTAAATGTACAATGAATCCATTTTGTATGAATTTTAACTGCGATGTCACGTTTGGTTTACTTATATTGACAGTTTGAGACGAAATGCAATAAACTGTTAAGGCGAAGTCTGTGTGCCTACTGTGGAACTACATACCTGAAGACATTTCGACTTTTTGGTTTAGGTTGGAGACTCGTATGCGTACAAGAACACGAGCGATGGGCAGCAACAGTTTGCGATGACGCCTGGACATGAAACTAAACCCAAGACTGTGCTCGGTGCATTACATGTAAACTATAATGGATTCTAATTGGTGATATCTGCATTTCGTGGAATTTTGCAAGACAACTATTAATTAAATACGTTTAGTGCGTCAAAAGACATTTGTACTTTCCTTGACGATATCAGGCAAAGATTATCAATTAGCTTACTGATGAAGTAGAAACGTGCGGACCTTTAAAATATGACTTGTGGTTGGACTGTGTATATGGTAAAACATATCCGTTCGAGCACCAAAAGAAGAAGGGCGCTTTTAAGACATCGGCTGCTACAATTTACACTTCTGACGATATAAAGCAGTCAGTTATACACGGTATCGAGAAACTCTGTCAGGAAGAGGAAGACTAAGTCAGTAAAGGATCAGGCTGGTCTCTGTCTTCACTAAACCAATTGGAGCTGAGAATCGGTCAGTTCAAACCAATGCAGAATTAAATGTTTATTAGATTGTTTCTTTCACAGTTTTTCCTGTAGTAGAGTAGATATTTATGTAATAAAATTTAATTTTTATTTATCTGAAGATTTTTTGAACTTCTCTTTTCTTTTGGAAATTTTAAATAAATTATATTTTTTGTATTGGTCAAGGATTGAACCAATGCTATCGAATTATCCAATAAATAAATTGCTAGATTTTTTTATGGATTTAGTTTTGTTTTCAAATTACTAGCTTAAAAATTACAGTTTTACAAGAAGGTGGCCAAATACGAAGAAAGTGGGCGCAGTTAATGAATACTGCACTCTAGCAAGCAAAAATTAAATTAATATGGCGTAAGCATCCTCTAGCAGACGAAAACAATATGTTTGCAGAGACCTGAAGCAGACGAAAACAAGATGGCCACCATGACACTATACTGGCTGATCTAATATCTGCATTGGCATTAGTGGTAGTAGGTCAGTCTGCCGGTCGCTTGTGTAGAGAAATAATCCGTCACCATTTTTATTCGATTGACCTCACCGGGTTTGAACCCAAGACTTTTTTTTTATAATTTTTGCAATCATAGTTTAATTAAATAAATTTTTATGAATTTAAAGTTTTTTGGATATTAATTAAGAATATATTAAGTATATTAATTATGGAAATTCGTTTGGCATACGAATTTAAAAAGGATGTATTTATTTTTTAAATTAAAATTTGACTAATTAACTTTTTATTAATTTTAAAATATTCCGGTTAAAAAAGGTTAATATTAACGAATTTTAAAGATGGTGACCATAACGACAGTTGCAACATTTGAAGTAAACATTTTTTTATACTTTTTTTGGAATTTTTTGTGGAATTTTAATGTCAAAATATAATAATTTAAGGTTTATGGTCAGGGTCAAGGTTATGACCTAGGCGAATTAAGGTGGCTACACGATGGGTAATTTAACCCGCAAAGGAGAATTGTCCTTTTTTTCCAAGGCAAAAATAAAAGTCTTTTGAGGCGCACCGAATTGCGAATTTTTGAATATTTAAGGAATAAAATTGAAAAAATTTCCCTCAAAGCGGAAATTTTCCCCTTGAAATAGTGAAATTATAAAAACTTTGAGGAATTTTGAGTCATTTTTGAGTATTTATTGATAGTCAAGGTCATCTAAGTTGGCCGACGTAATGTCAGAGGTCGATCGGTCATTGACACCACCTCACACCTAATCTTGGAACCTGTGCCAGTATGCCTTTTATATACTACTTTCGATGAACGTTATTTATCTGGAATGTTTTGGAAGATTTAGAATATTATAGAAATTTCTGGAAAATTTAACAACGTAATATATTTAAAATCCTTAATGTTCTCCAGTATGCCAAAATGATTGATTAAATATTTTCTCATATTCCGTGCAGCGATAATGTTTCGAATGTTTTTATTTCAATGCATCCAGCATTGAAAACATATAAATTTTTTCTACTATGATTTTAAGGCAGCTATGAATATTTTTGACCTTCAAATTCTGTATAGGTATATTCTTTTGTACTAAAATTTGGTCGTATGAAAATTTGTTTTGGATCAAGGTTTTGAGATATATTTTGTAAATTTACATTAAACTTGAACGAATTTGATAGTGTACGTAGTAAGGAAGTCATGAGAGATATATTATTTTTAATTTTAACCTTTTTTATTTACTTGAAGCAATAGCTTGTCTTATCAGAATTTAATTCATATTAAAGTTAAGGTGGAGGAAGCGAAGGCAAAGTTTACATATATTTTGATATGATTTGATGGTGTGCCTACTAAGGGAGTAATGATTGTTTTTATCTTCCACACCCTGTTTTTCCACCCGTTAGTGTTATAGTAGGTCGTATAAATTTTTTAGGGTTTTTGTTTTTACTCTAATGAGATAAATAACTTCATAAGGATGCTATGTTTGATATATTAAGTTTGATAAAGTGATTATTCTACTTATTTACTAACCTTTCCAATTTATAACCTTTCGGTAGGTGCCCGTAAGAAAGTGATAAATATATAAACTATTTATATGGCGAAGGTTTTGAGGTCAATGGACCATGAAACGAAAACAATTTTTTTTAAGAAGTCACTCCATGGTAAGGGGTACGAAACGTAGACTGGTCTTTCTTCGAAATCTACTTAATTCATGAGAAAGTTTGGCGCAACATTCAAATCAATATTGAAACAAAGTACATGACGTATGCTTCAAACTTTTTGAGTTCAATAAAAAAAAGTATACTGGTTTTATAACTCTGTATATAAACGTTTGAATAAAATATTATTATAGAAGTTGTAAGATCATTCAAGATATATTAATGAGTTTTGACCCATTTATAATTTAAAGACACCTAGTTGAATTAAGTTCTTTTGAGTAAGATTTACGTTTATTGTGTATTTATAAGTATGTTTAAAACACATTAGAGTAGAATGTTTCAAATATTTTGACACATAAACTTAGGCCTACACTAGCTAAGTAGAGTGTATTGGTTTCTTTTGATAATTCATAGATAGTTGTATGACATCGCATGTTCAAACCTAACGTAAACTTGGAATCAAGCTTATTTATTGTCTGCAAAGAACAACACATTCTGACGCCTTACCTGTCTGTGATCTTCTTGCCGCATCCTGCGCATTCTTGAGGTGACGTGTTTTTCTGAGTCTCGGCTTTCACATCCATCGTCATCGTGATATCTGTGGGACACAATAATGGTTACAGCTTAGTTTCATGTGGTTCGTGAATATAATTTTAAAAGATTAACACGATTTCAAATATATGTTTTTAAAAAAATACGTGCCAAAGTAACAATGTTAGTAGCTCATTTTTTAAATGTACTAATAGGTTAATTTTTTTCTCCTAGTTTGGTTCTTCCAAACAGATTTCCACAAATTTTCTTCGTTTAAGAAGTTTTGTCCCGTTCCGTGTGATTTTTTTTTTTCAAAATTCACTCTTCTTACTTTTAAAATGACGGACTTACGGAAATATTTCCACATTTAATTTTTATTTTTTTGGAAAGTTTAACATAAAAACACTCGCGTATTGAAATGCAACGGTATGTCAAAATTTCAAGTAAAACGATCGACTATTTTTCAAGTTTTTACGAGCACAGAAATATGAATGTTGAATTTATATATATGATAACATAACCTCACTTATAATTACATTTGAAAAAAAAATACTTGAACGTAACTTGTTAATACAATTGCAGAGGATTCCTTGCGTCTGGTGCACGCAGTGAGCTGCAGCGAGGATAACCGTAGCGGTACATACCTCCAACTGCACACGCGCAAGGATTATGTTGCTATACGTGTGTCCGTTGGAGGTATGCAACGCTATGAAAACGGCCTCGCTGCAGCTCACCGCTTGCACCAGTCTGGTTCAATCTTTTTTTGTCAAATGAAAATATGAAAGTGAGATTTTGTGTTTATTCTTTAGTCACGTTATAAAAATAAAGACAGGATGAAAAAAGTCTGCATAAAAATAATACACAAGTGAGGTTATGTTATACTCCCTTGGGCACATTAAGAAAAAAATATGAGAGTGAATTTATAAGATGCGTGCACAGCTTGCAGGGATATATTCATACGATAAAAAATAGGCTACATACAACAAAATGCTACATGCAAATAAAAAATATATTTAGTTTTTAAATCATATCTATACTTTAGTGATTTATATTCAATACTGGTCCACATATTTTTTTTTAACTTCATGGAAATATAAGACCAAATAAAAAAGTAACAAATATGAGTTTAATTCACACCATTTTATATCCACAATTAAATATCTCTTTCGTGTAATTTTATTTCTTCCTGGTATGTATGTCATCAATTTTTTTACACATATCTAAGGTGTATTTGTTTACTGATCTTTAATATTTTATTATTAATTTTTCAATAATTCTTTTTAAATAAAACGTATAGGCTATAGTACTCAGGGATAATGTAGCTTCATATTAGTAAAAGAATTGTCAGAATTGGATCTGTAGTCACAAAGATTACTCCCTACATACAAACAAACTCTTCCTCTTCATAATAGTAGTGTAGATATTTCACATACATACAATAGAGTTAAAAAGTTGGATACAAGATATTTGGAGTCTATTCCATGTTAATAATAATAGATGGCCAAACATAATGTCTGTGATAATAAAGTTCAACGCTTATTCATTGATGATATGTTGTTAACATGTTTGTTTTACAACACCCAAAAAATAATAGCAATTTTTTTCAAACTTTTTTTTAAGATCTCCTTTTAAGCTATTAAACTAACTTGTAGATTTAGCCTTTATAATTGTTAGAGCTTGATTTTCTAAACAATTATTGCTAACTTTAGAACACACAACTACTCGCAATAGACTTAAAACTTACATGGCGTGTACACGATTACATTCCAGTTTTATTATATTCATAAGACATGCGCATATATATTGCATGAGTAACAAGGCGAAAATTATTCTGTTTAGGCACAACAGTTATTTAATAAATTAACAGATTTGTATTTTTTTTTTTAAATTCCATATGAACAGCTCGAAGAAATGTTATTGGTTATTTATTTTCTTTTTTGTTTTTGCCACAAAAGAGTTCAACGCTTCGGTATCTTTTCCCAGCGTGTTAATTGAACATAATTTGGGATTTACGATCTGCGGAGCAAGAGGACTTGGCCCCCTCGTGGGGGGGGGGGGAGAGGGGAAGAGGGAGTGAAGCCCCGGTGATGGACGTCACCACAGGGCTGCTCGACACCAGCTGGCGGCAGTCCGGCTCCAGCCCTTCTTTTTTACCCCTATCCCCCCTTGAGGTCGAGCCATAACTCCGGCGAGGCCCCCCCTCCCCGCGGTCAGTCCAGTTCCTCCGCGGGTCCCGACCGGGTTAAGGGGGAGCAGGCAAAGTGGCCGGCGCTCGTTATTTACCGTGTTGACACCGCGCGCCGCTCGGAGCGCTGTTTGCGGGTGTTCGAGGCCCCCTCCCGCGAGAGTGCGGCGTCGTCGGCCCCTGGTCGGGGAAGGGGAAGGAGGGGAGGTTTGGAAATCTGCGACTGCGGTTCTCGAGTTCGGAAACTCCCCCGGTCGCCACAGGAGGAGGGGAGAGAGGGGAGGTCTCCTCGCGCGCTGTTGCCAGACCTTGTCGCGTCTGTCCGTCCCGGAAAGAGTGGCTGTGGCGGTGGGGTGGCAGGGGGCAGCTATTTGTTTGCAGTGTCGGCGCTGCGGTTCCTTGCCCGCTCGCTTCCTGCAGTCCACTTGCTCCTGTGTGTGTGTGTGTGTGTGTGTGTGTGTGTGTGTGTGTGTGTGTGTCTGTCCCTTGGTCTGGTCCCGCCCTCTCTTTCGCTCGCCTCGTTCATACCCCTCGGGCAGTGCGGAAGTGCGCCGCATATTCCCACCCCTTTCCCCCCGCTCTCGCAGTCGTCATGCTTCGGCGCCCTCCGCGACAGCCCAGTTCTCCGCTGTCGCAGTATCGGGAACTTTCCGGGGGAAATAAGTTATACCGTAGCGAGCGCATGAGCCGTAACGAAGTGAAAAGCCTATTCAAAACTATTATA
The DNA here is from genome assembly GCF_032445375.1 of Bacillus rossius redtenbacheri. Taxonomy (NCBI): domain Eukaryota; kingdom Metazoa; phylum Arthropoda; class Insecta; order Phasmatodea; family Bacillidae; genus Bacillus; species Bacillus rossius. The sequence goes on from NC_086333.1 coordinate 52,564,368, forward strand.
GCTATTAGCTTGTGCTTACACTTTCCCCAAACATTCCAATTACCGAAAAAAAATTCACTTATACGTCGAAAGCAACATTGTGATTTAAAACTCAGATCTGACGTTACGTCTAAATATCTTCCCAAAAAAAATTACGGGTGATTTTGATCTATTCAGAAAGTTTTTTTATAAACCACCTGCAATCAAACTTAATATTAAAAAGGTTAAAACATGATGAAAAAAATGCGAGTCATATGAAGAATTCAAGGCATGTCCCTTAAAAATATAAAATCTACTATTTTTTTTATATATTTATATTTTCAGAAATTAAGTTATGTTCTCAACCAAGTTCAATTAATTTTAAATGCACCTCAGTAACGTACATGACCTAATATATGCTGTTAAAAGTCGACAAAAAATAAGGGTTTTATTAAAACCTATAAAGTTTATTGGTGACTGATTATGTGGAATGTAAGACAATCTCTAGGTCTAAGCAATTTATAAATGTTTAATACGTAAACTACATATAATTACCAACCTTGTAAAACTTAGTTAATTTTGGAGCGGGTGAAGTAAATATTTATTAAATTAATTCCTAGCCCTTAAAAAATGTTATTCTACCAAACCGTATTATGTTTTGAACGAAGATGCTATAGTTAATAGCCCCAAGAAAAATTTCTAGGTATTTTATGGTTATGTATTTTCCGATCTAACAATAATATAATATTTTTGCAGTGAAATGCTGTTAATTGAAATAAAATTTGTAATTTGGCCATTTTATTACATTATTTGTTCTTTTCTGCTGAAACTTAACTAAGGACCCTTTATAAACTTTACGAACTAACAAACGGGCAAACACACATGTGCATATATATACAGTAAATTACGGTCTTTAAAAAATTATAAATAGGCTATAACATTTTCCTCGAAATCAGTGCAGTATTAAACATTTTTTGTGCGAAAACAAACTACCGAGTAATGTATATTCACAATAACCACAAAAGTCGTGTTTTGAACATAAAACCTGTATCGTTTATATTTTAGCTACAGTCTCTCGTTTACTAACAAAAAAAAAACTATGCTCCATACGACTTTTTTCCCTCTCCAATATTCATTTTCACAAATTCTCAATGTTAAGACCTTGTGCTCCATTATATTTTACATCTCAACTACTTAGGGATGAGGTTAGATTAGTATACTAAATTATTTTTCATTCTTCAGATATGATTAAAATAAATCCTGCTCGTTCCTTAGTTTGCGTGGAAAGAAATTCACAAAACGTTATTGATGTATAAATGTGGTTTCATAGCGCGCGCGCGAACACACACAGACACACAAGGTATGTGTTTATAATAAAACACGATATATTGAAGTAATAATCCTCGGACAAATTCATTATAACTCGGTGTTCTAATGAATTACAGAAATACATTTTTCCTTTATAATCACCACAAATTCCCCGGATTCGTTTGAGATATCTCAATGAAATAAAAATGTAATTTATCTCAGGGTTGCAATTTAATGTTTTTTAACTCTCAAGTCAATATGGTAAGCGTTATATGAGATAAATATCTTTGTACAGAGAGAAAAATTTTTTCTTACGTTAGTTTAGTTTAAGTATTTGTTTTTGCTAACAGAAAAATAATGACTTTGTATAAATTAGAAAACCACATCATTACTTTTGATTTATTTATTTGTCTTGATTTTAAAAACTAAGAATATGTGTTTATTTTTTACTGAAGGTGCAATTAGTTAAGTAAAATGAAAAACAAAAAAAGAGGGTATTTTGCTGCCACGTTAGTTAGTAGCGAAACATCACATACAGTGGTATTATAATGCGTAAGAATGTGTGTAAGTATGCTATTGAGCAAGTATTTGAGTGAGCTAGTGCACGAGTGTGCTAGTATACAAGTTCGCAAACACGCGAGTGTGCTACAATGCAAGTCATGCCATTCACGATGGTTGTACTTTTCGCTGACTTGTGAGCGTTAACATTTTGGTTACGTCACGACGATTTCATCGCATCGACTATCTCCAAGCCGTAAGTAAATTTAGCTTCGAAATTTTTTTAAAATATGCTATTGAAGGAGGCTCGCTGCGGGAAAACAGATGACGAGAAGCTGACAGAGAGAGAGAGAGAGAGAGAGAGAGAGAGAGGGGCCACGTCGGGATGCCTCGTCTTGTCCGATACCGCCGGCCGCAAAACATCAGGCAGACTCGCATACCTGCTTCGACCCCTTACCATCCCCACACCCAGGGGCGAGGCAGACTTTGCGTAGTCCCGGGCTGTTTAATTTTATGGAGACTTTCCCAAGGAAAATTTTAAAATTTTTGTTAATTTACACACCAAATTATAAGCCAATCTGGAACTTAAATTTCGACGAGCTAAAGAAATTTTGATGTATTTTACTCATGGATTATTTTGGGGCTGATTTGTAAACGCTTACGTGTTCCGGTGGAACAAAATATTCGAAATATCGTGGATCGAAATTGGTATTGACCAGCACTTTAATCTACGTGCTAGTGAAATTTTTATTTTCTTTTCCCCCCATAAATACACAGGCGGAATATAAATGGCTGACTTGCTCTGTCCTGGAGTGCGAAACCCCTCGTCAACCCAACGCGAACTTGCCCGCGCCGTCTGCGCACCGACTGCTTCGGCGAAGGCGAAACAAAACCGCAAACGTTCCCTTCGCCAGCCCAGCCACCCACCCACACAGCTACCCATCCCCGTGGCCGCTTGGAACTAACGACGATAAATGGCAGCCGGCGCGCTAATTACTCATGGTAACCGCATGTTCAGTGATTCTCCGGTGAAGAGAGAGAGAGAGAGTGAGGAGGGAGGGGAGGGGGAAGTGGTGCTGTGGAAGAGACAACTGTTTCCCGGGCGCCGGCCTTTCAGCCAGGCCCCCTCCGCCATTCGACGCTGGGCCGTCATACCTTCCTCTCGCGGGCGTCACCGCAAATCCCCTTGGAGTCTGTTTGCCCCCCACCCCCCTTCTACCCCTCACACAAATCACTTCCAGAGCAAGGAGGATGGGGGGGGGGGAAGGGCTGATCATAATTCAGGGATTCGCCGGGCACTCGTCTCCTCTACCGACACGTGACCATCAATTATTGGGCGCGCCAGGCTCCGCCCGGCCCACTTTGCGCCACTGCCGCTTCTGAAAATAAGTCATCACTCGCGACCTGACCGTGGAGCTGACCCCCCCCCCCCCCCACCCACCTTCCAGCGTGAGGGAATCACCGGACTCCTCGTTCTGAGAGAGAGAGTCAGTTCATGCTGAAGTCATTCCACCTGAAGGCACCAGCGCGAGAACCACACGTCTAACCAAACGTCGTTCATCCTAAAAATCATTCATTCTAAATCATTTCCCTTAAGTCACTCATTCTAATTTAATTAGACCTATTTTTTTCATCCATCCAAAATTCGTCAATCTTACAATCATACATTCTATATCAATCAACTTAAAATCACTCATCATAGTAATCCATAATACGTAATTTAATCATAGTCATTCATCCCAATAAGATTACACCTAGATCTACTTTTTCAAAACCTTAAGTCCAATTAAATTATAAAATGTTTGATTCTGCATCATTAACCCTCAACTCATTCCTCATCATTACATTTGTTTTTGAGTTATTCGATCTAACGTAACGGAAATTAAAACCATAGGTATACGCAAACATCGTTCATTCTAAAATCGTTTATCTAAATAAATTGTTTCCAGTCATTTGACCTAAAGTTATTTACCCTTAAACTGCAAGTCCACACAAAAGTCGTTTATAGTAAATTGATTCATCATCAAAATGTTTTATCCTTAAAGTCATTTAGGTGTAAATCAATAATTCTAAAGCCACTCAACCTATAACTGAAATTAAATTGTCAACTTTAACTTCTTCAACATTCATTCACCATAAATTCAAACATCTAAAAAAATTATCTTATCACAATCGATTCTGAATGATACCAATTATATATTTATATATCTATTTATAAGGCATAAAATTTATGCTCACTCATTAAAAAACTCATTCTGTTAGAATTTTATGAAACCAATCAATTTAAACTAATATGTTTTAATTAAGAGAAAGTAACAGATATGAAAAATACGTCAATAAATGTTAAAATTCCTTACATTTTAATTAAAAACTATTTCGTGAAAACACACACTGTCAAATGTTGTGGGACAGAGATATATTTGTACTGGCTGCACATAAATTTATTTTTAAATTATAAAATAATGCTCAAAAAATTTTTAACAATTATATTTTTATATGCTAACACATGAAATTCAGCCAAAATAATTTCAAGGAAAAATGTTTAATAGCGATGATAAAAAAGTTTATCCGGAGTGTTAACTAAAAAAAATATTTACAACATGAAATATCAAAATATTTTTTTTAATCTTACAAAAATATATTTGTATTATTAATTTTTAAATTTTCATCTAAAATTTTGACCTTCCAAAATTTTGTACAAGATAAACTTTTCATTTTTTTTCAAGCTAGAATTGAAGTTGTTTATACTGAATTATAATTTATTTATAGTGTGATTGGGTATATGTTTTTATGACTTTTACGAATATAACGCAATATGATATGAAATTCCTTACATTTTACTAACATAAAGTTTAGATCATTTGAATTTACCTTTACATGTTAAAAATTCTGTGGTTTAGCCAGTGTCTGTAACTTCAAAATTTTAATATACCTCATTAGTTATTTGCTCAATATTAATACTTTGCTTCAATTGTACTATTTTCATCGAATCAGTTATAATTATATTCACAAACAGTGTGTTTATATGTAAATGTATTTCCAACAAAATCATAGATAAGTTTATATACCAAACGCGATAATTAAAACGGCAGTATCTAGTATTAGAAAAACGTTGTATATATGTCTGCCTTAAAAAAATACGTTTCGAGTGTTCTGTGGGTATTCTTTCAATTTAGTCAATACTAAATATTACAAATTATTCTTTCTTTATTTATATAATAACACATGTAACTAGACAGTACGAACAATAGAAAATGGTTAAATTATTTTAAATTACCAACTTAAAAAAAAAAATAATATCTAAAGAATTTTTTTTATATATGTTTTGATTATACAGATATATTTTTAAAATTATTGCCTTGCGTGATACAAGAAAGCTTACGTTGACCTTATAAATCTCGAAGAGTTTTTTTCTAAGACCATAGTTAGTTTAAAATTACTGAGTGAATTAAAACAACTGACGAGAAACTTACGTTCATTAATAAAAGTTTAAAAAACACTTAATCTTTATTTTATCAGTCTTAAGTATAAACTTGTGCATTGGAAAACGTTCAATATGTTTTTTTTTCTCTTGAGGAAAAACCCAATAACATAATGACGGCTGTTTTTTTGGAAGTTTGTCGTAAAGAATTTAAAAAAAACACAATACTTACATAACTGTTTAAAATTGTTCAAAATTAATTTCATCAGGTATATGATATTTGCATTTAGACTAAAGGGTAAAAACATTACATATTAAGTGAGACTGTAGTCAATTTTATTAGGAAATCCAACAAAATGAGTACTAAACATTTGATTTGAATAATACTAGCAACCCAAACAGTGCTCAAACATCATTTCTTATTTTATTGCGATCAATAACAAATAATACTTTGAAATAAATAATATTAATAGCGTTTTCTTTATTGGCAAAAAAATATTGCATTTAAATATCTAATATAATCAAAGTTATAAATTGAACAATACACACACTTCCCTAAAACGACAAGGCTAGAATAGTTCAAAATGGCAATGCGTCCACTTTTTCCCTTTTGCTTTTAACGCAATAGTCTACTAATGTAAAAGAGTAGACTTATGTTTTAGGAGGCTTTATAGTTAGTTTAGTAATGGATTTAGTTGGTTGACTAATATATACATATATATACACGAGTATATATATAAATGTTTGTTTGTCACATATTCGTTCTAAACCATTCATCCGATTGAATGGAAACCTTACACACTGGAATTCAAAACATGAGAAAGGTCACTGTCTTCATGAAATTTTAAAAAAATCATTCCTATCAATCGTTCTGAACCCTTAAAATAGAACTTCAAAGCTACTTGATGAAAATTGTCTTCTCTTTGCTTTCAAAATAAAGTCAAAATTACTGTCAGTAGTGGATTTCTAAAAACAAGCCGGGTCACTGTCTATCTATATTGAATAAAAAACATTCCCTTTCATCACCCCCTAAAACAGAATTTTTCTAATTTTTGATAAAATTTACACATTTTTGTTTATAAGAAAGCGGAATGTCGAAAAACCACCCCATCCCCTTTTACACTCTTTTAAACTCTTTAAAATTTGGTACTTTTTGATGGACATTTTCTCACATGATATACTAAATAAGAAGGAAATTACTGTTTACCATGTAATTTTCGAAAAAAGTGTAAGGTCACTGCGTACGTGCGATTTTGGAAAACCACCTCATCCCCTTTTTTCCTCCCTTAAAGCATAATGTTAGTACCTGTAAATATAATTAAGCACAATAAATGTTGCAAAAAGAGGAACTTTACTGCTTTATCTAAATTCAAAATAGCTACCTCCATCTTCCTGTCTAGGTACATGAGATTTAAAAAAGAAAATACCCAAAATTTTTCTTTATACCCATAAAGCAATATTGTGTTGCTTATTGATGAAATTTTTCAAAATCGACGTTAAAGTTAAGATAAAATAAATTTTCTGCATTTAATGAAAACTGACCCCCATCAAATTATCTATATGAGATTTCGAAATAAACACCCCTGTTTACCTTTTTCACCACTTAAAAGTATAGTACTTGTACAAATTGATAGCATATTGCACACTCGACGTTCAAAAGAGGAGGATAATTACTGTCAACAAAGTGATTTTCATAAAAATTTTTTTATTGAATACATACTTCTTCTAAAAACTACCCCATCCTAATTTCTACCTTTTTAAGGAGAATTTTTTACTCCAGGATGAAATTTTTACATTTGATGTTAAAAGTAATATTACTGTTAAACCTATCCTTTTCCCTGGCTAATGTAAATTAGAAATATTATCCCCATTCCACTTTACTACTACTTAAAGATGATTTTTGGCTCACCTTGGTGAAGTATTAAATAGTTCACATACAAAACCAGGGAATCTATCGTGAAAATCCCATTTAAGAAAAATAAGTTTGCAGAAAACATGAAATAAAGAAAAAAAAACATTTCTCTTTCGTACCCCTTAAACCATTATTTTGGTATTTATAGATGAAATTTTGCCACTTGACGTTAAACATGGCAAGAAATATGTTATCTACATCTGATTCTAAAAAAAAGTGAATTGAATACATGGATTTTTATCACTACTTTTCTCTCACTAAATCACCCTTTTCTAGCCTATAAATAGAAATGTATTCCGTTCGCGATGAAATTTTGCACACTTGACGTTAAAATTAAGAAGGAAATTACTATCTTCATCCGATTTCAATACAAAATCCTTCACCCCGTGTTCAGCCCAGGCAACACCGGGCAATTCAGATAGTTTAGCTATTAATTCAATGAGAACTTGCATCTCATTCTAGGAGGGCATTTCAGTTTCATCAGGTTGCCTACAGAGAGCTGATAAGGGGCATTTCTAACAAAGTTTAACCTATTCAGCACTAATTGCATAATATCTTTCTAATCACATTCGAAAAATGCGCAGCACTGCTTTATGACAATGAAGCTAAATAGGTTGCTGCTTAAAGCCCATAACTTGCCTTCAGCAATATTAAAATGTTATACTCAAAACTATGAGAAAACTGCGGGTAAGTTTATTGTTGTGACAAAAAGATAACTTTTTGTTGCTGATTTATTCATCAGCGCCTCCCATGATTACATAAAAATAATATTAAAAGAAATTGAAAAGGTGTGCAGAGCTTCAGAAAACACTACGATATTTTAAAAATGAATAAGATATTCGAGTTATGTCTGTTTACGAAAAGCGTTTAAGAATGCGTTGAGGGTGGAAGAAAAGCCCTGTTTCCGTATTCCGTTTCAAAACTGTAGTTTTAAGAGAATGAAAGGGCTAATAAGCGTGTTTTCAGAATAATCTTTAGGCATGAAACATCCGATAGAGATTCTTGAAAGCGCTCAAAGGGGCTTCAACTACTATATCATCTTGATTTCTCTGCCATATAATGTCGTGGATACCACTCGGATCTCATAAATGCCTTATGTACGACGAGAAGCCGAGCGCTTAGAGGCGTTTCCGCGGTAGAAACAAAAGCGAACGTCGAACTCATCACCCTGTTCACAAACACAAAACACCCTTCGCTAGACTGGTCCCTTGACGAGACAATGTTCTGAAAATACTGGTTACGGGGATTTATAATGTTCTTTGTGGCTGTGAACGCAAAAGTTCACGCGGTGATCGTCGTGGGTTCGATTCCAACATCACAGTAAACGCCTGAAAATATGAGTATAAAGTTCGTTAGGATCATAGTATGTCCTGTTGTCTTAAGCCTCTTTGTATGACCATGCAAAACCAAATACAACTTTATGTTTGCCTTTGCAAGGGATTTGGAAGATTTTTTTTTGCGCTGTTTAGAATAGTTGTAATATATATATATATATATATATATATATATATATATATATATATTACAACTATATATATATAACAGAAATTACTAGTTCTCGGTGATTTGCGTTTCGCAGTACTTATGCACTTGTTTAAACGAAAATTAATTTCACTACCGTTCCACACTGCAGACCTTGGCTCGTGGGTAGCGTAGCTGGTTAAACTTTCGTTAATTAAAAATGGCTATTAGAACACGTTAGTTGTTTACATCTGATGCCTTTTAATAATAATAAAAATAATTACTAAAAATGCTAGGGTTTTGAATTACCTGAGTTAAATTGCGTTATATTAAGTTTCACATCGTGTTTCAAAATAATTCACTAACTATTAAAATTGTTTCAAATATGTTAAATTATTCCAGAGTTTTAAGAACACGTAAATAAAAACACATTACAACACATAAACAATCCAATTAGTTAGAAACAAGGCAAGAACCCTTGATTAATCGGTCACACATTGTGTCGAAGATAAAAATATTGGTTAATATTAAATTTATTAACTTAACACTAAATTCAATTTATTTCCTCTGAAATTCGGAAGTTCGGCTTGGACTTTGGTGTATAAGCACTGTTCGAAATTGGTGGCTATAATAGTGTTTGATGGCTATTCCTTGTTGATGTGTTGTTTATGTCGTTGTTTAACAATAACAATTCTAAATGCAAGAAAGAATAATTTTTTTAAATTTTTTTAGCGAGTTACTTTCAAGCTCTTAAACAAAAGTCTAACTTTAGCCTTTGCCCAACTACGATTCGCTTTAATCCCTAAATGATAACTGGAGTGACTTCACGGACTTAGAAATTCTTTGGAACACTTTGAAATTTTGAAATTTTTTTAATTTCAGTTGAATAAACGACATATCGTGTCAAAAATGTATCAAGTGACGTAAAAATTATACTTGAGGTTCCGGTCATTATTGAGGCTTGAAGTTTGCAAGTACAGCAGGCACTCAGGCATGGCGACCCCAGACGTAACTGCACGAGCGAAAGTTAAAAAGGTTAATTACGCGTGAAGTTCAAAAAAATTCCCGAAGTACCTATTCGGGCGTGCACGAAAGCATTTGTTGATCGTGGGTTCGCCGGGACTTCGCCGTTTGCACCATAGACACCCGCTCCCATGGAGTAATACCTCCCAGGTTCTCTCCCCTCTGGTCGCGGGGGGGAAAGGGACTTGCAATGGTTACCGCTCCCGACCACCAGGTGAGCGTAGTTTACAACGGAGGGGTCTGCTGAGTTGCCTCCAGGGGAAGTCGTCGGCGGGGGAGGGGTTCGGAAGAACTCGTGTCCAGAGGGTAGACAAGGGGGGAGGGGGGAGCGCAGACCGCACCCAACAACTCAACTGACCGCCGGCCAGTCCATCTCAGGTGGTCAGCTACGACCCCATGGCGGGCCTGGGCCCAGGGGAAGTAGGCGGTTGAAGGCTACCCAATCTCTTTCTCGGCTCTCCCCTCTCCAGCGAGTCGAGATTTACGCGCCTACAACAGACTGTTTCCCTCCAAAATGCTCCGCTCCGGCACGGATATCAGACTGCCCCCCCCCCCCCCCCGAACAAGGCCCTTAATGCTCCGCTCTGGCCAGGATACGGCTGGTCTGCATCTTCGCCACCGTAATGTTGGAAGAAGGGTGATGGGATTACGGTTTTCGTGTGCCTTGGTGGCTCGCGTAACGCTTCTACGAAAGGAAAAAAAATATCGTTTTGTTTCTTTTATAGATATTAAAATGTGAATAAACATTTATGGGTGGTATTACAAGTCATTATGGTGAGGTAGCGAATAAGCACTGCTTTGCTGGTACACAACCTTAATCTAACTCGCGAGCCGTTTTTCAAGAATGTGTCTAAACCGAATCCCAAATAAGGCAACAGATAGGCAGGCCGTTTCAATAAACGGTGCCCTGCGCGAGGCTAGAAACTGGTTCCAACGCATTCTAACGGACGTTTCGCAACCATCGATACAATTGTTGCTGCAAAAATACTAGAGAGAGCAGCACCATCGCACAAAAGATGGAAGGGCCTGTCTAATTGTTCATGTACTTTTAAAGAACTTTTGTACAAAATAGGTATATATATATATATATATCTGGATAGTTTCGCGATCATAAGGTCATTTGGCACACAAACACGTTTGGTTCGTCCCCCGATGATCAAAAACGTGACTTTATAAGAATTAATGGCGTCAGAGGCGGGTCCGCCATCTGAACGAAATCAACGAAATAGTGAGCTCTGCGCATGCGCGGAATTTGGGAAAAAGATAGGTCACGGATAGACACCGAAATCCGTTCCCTAAAAATAAGAGGCTGGCCGATTCCTATCGTGCACTGTGAATACGGTTAGGGTACCGGTGTAGCGTATTCAACACCTATACCCTTATTTTTGTATCTTAGAATACCGGCTTAATTGACATTAATTTCGATAATACATCCATATCTCTCAAAGAATACATCTTGTGACTCTCCAGGACAAGTACACAAGTACAATTACAAGAAAGTTTGCAAAGAATTTATTTTAAGGATTATCTTAACCTACCATGCTTGTTATGAAACTCATAGGGAATATTATTCTAAATAGATATAATTAAATTTGTATGACATATCAAGCCATGGAAGCAACGATGATGAATTTGTAGTAACTGAACCTGACGCTAGGTGCAAGAAACAAAATTTTATTGTGAATATTTGACTGCAATTATACAAAACGAAAATAACATGTAGAATATATACATTTCCACAAATTTTAACTATAAGAAGTAAATTTTCAGTTATTATATAATTGAACATCAATAGGATTGCAAACATAAATAATACTTAATACGTGTCGTTTTTCTTAAAAATTTAAGTTACAATATATATTTTAAATTATTAATAAATGTATTTTATAGAAAATAACGTCAACATGTAATTTATTATGGGTTAAAAACTATCACTCTTGCTTGAACGAAGGAGTTAAACGTATAGGTGGCATAGGTCCGCATTTTGATCCCCATCTAAAATAGGAAATTTTTCCGAAATGAATTATATGGCCTTCCCAATTATTTTAAGGCCTGGCAACTCTTGTTGTCCTTCAAAGCGGAAGGTGAATTTTGACCTCCACGAAATCATCCAGACCATAAAACAAATAGTTAAATTGAGGTTTAGATTGCCGTTATGTTAACAGTGTTCATCACGTTTGGCATCGAGAAAAATGATATCACAGCCATAATTGAAGTGAAACTTCAATTGGGAGTAAAATTTCAAGGCCGAATTTAAATGAAACGTTTACGAGAAACAGTGTTGTGAAACAATTTATGACGCTAAAAGGACGGAGACTATGTTACGGACGGTGCAGAGAACTTGTTGGACCCCCATGTCTTTGAACGAGCTCCACGTGGTGGCGTGCGGCTCAGGTTGAACCCTGCAGTTCTGCAGGGACAAGCGTGTCACGGCGGTAGGGATCCACCTGCGCCTGACGTCATCCGACTTGCTGGCATATAGTAAGGCAGTAATAGGGCAGAGCGCAACACAACGGGGTTTGAGCTTATTGTTCTGCACCGCACCAACGGGCCATATTCGCAAGTAAATGGCGTTCTTTTAATTACGTATTATTTTAATTACTTGTGTAAATCAGTATTGTCAAACAGTGTTATACGAATATTGTTTTAGCCGTGTAACTAAATATTTATTTTCTGATATAATGCTTTTCAGGCTTTAGTTTGACATGGTAATTATTTGTGACGAATTGCCAAAGAAGTTTCACTTCTATCTCGCAATCTGACGCACGCATCTATGAAGTACACGCACTTTTTTTATTATAAATATGTAGATATAATTTCCAAAGAATTTAATTATAAAAAGGTTACGACGTGATCATTTGACTACTGTAGTAATGATCAAGGTTACAAGTATAAAAAAGGCTAGAATCATGGCAGCAGCGATTCTCACTGGCGGGAGAAAAAATTTAAGGTGGGCTTAGTCGTGTCCGAGCCGTATGGATAAAGTTAGGTATCTTCGATCTCTCAGAGGTCGTGCTCAGACTACACTCACTGAGCGTGTGACCTGATTCGTTCGCCTCTGAATAACAGGGCTAAGACGGCGAGCATGGCCTGCCATGGTCGCTGTACATGGGGGTCTCTAGCGGGATCTGGATACTCCGCAACCCTGTCACTCACACTGGCAATCGCACTGCACTGCTAAAAAATATTTTACCTTCAAATTACGAACGCTGGGTGCAAATTATCCCGATAATCTTCGTGAATTTACGGCCTTATTTGTAACCCTTAACGGACACTGATTTCAATTACTTTAAACACGAATCTAAAATAATATTACTGGTATGTACCCAAAACATTCCAAAAGCTACCCTTTATTTAGAAAGAAATCTCAATCAGGAAGTTCAACATACGGCGTGGTTTCTCCCTAGGTTCAGTTATTTGAAATTATGAAGAAATCTTCGTTTATTTGATTGAAATTCTTCGTCGAAAAGTCCGTAAATTTTAGCTTAGTTCATATATAATAGCGTAGTTGGAATTTCCTCAATGGTAGACGGTACAGGCTCGCTGTGCTTGCCCGCAGTTGTGAAGGCCTACGACATTTAACACTTCTTGGGCACCCGCAGCTCTCTATACCGTTAGGTGCCGGACTTGAGGGGCCTTTCAAGGTCCCTCTTGACTCACTCTTTGTTAAGTTTGCCATTTCATTTGGTTCTATATATATAGTTATTTTACAGTATATACATCAACATTATTGTCCAATATTAAGATATATTTTTGGTTTAAAAATAAAAATATATTGGTAATTGTTTCAATACATTTTTGAACATACGCCATTGCAAGTTTTGCACTATTTGTCATGGAAAAAAATTCAAGAGTGAAACATAATAAATAAAAATGAAAACATTAACCCGCAGAGAACAAGCCTAAATCAGCTGATGTCAAACACTTGAACAGTTGGCCCTGTTGAAACTGTCTCATCGTTGTTAGCCTAATGTGTTCATTTGTGCTGTTAATTTTTCATGACTTAACTCCTTCCACGGAATCCCTGTGCCATCAGATGTTTTAAGTTTGAATGTGTTTTTATGTGCTGTCGTAGTTGTGTTGTCCACAATACCTGTTTAGTTTCATCTTTGGGTCAATCTGTTCGACATCAGCTGATTTATGCATGTTCCCTGTGGGATTATCTTTTTTTTTTTGCATTCTTGAATTTTTTCCATTACAACGTGTACAAAAATGCAATGGCATATTTCCAAAAATAGTAATAATTTAAAATTCCCCATTGCATGAATCATTTAAAGAACGTATTGGTTATCGCGGTTAACAGTATCCCTCGAAGCAAGTACAACCTGTCAAGTTGCTTACCACTGAATACCTCGATCTGAATCCTAGCTTCACACGGTCGTGGGAAAGACTTCCGGAAAGGTTTGCGTACCCCTTCCTTTCTCTCTCTTTCGCACGCACCCGTCAGACTAGGCCATCAGAACGCTAACTCTAGGTATGTATTAGGCCGGATACAAGCCGTTGGGTCATTTATCACAGAGTTATCTTCTCATGAAGTCTATCATAGCTTCATAGTATCGTAAATTGTGTTCTTTACGCATGACCGAGAATGTCACCGTAACCGAGGATCGACTCAGTAGTAACAATGGAAGCCCGGTATGTTGACAGCGCGCCTAACATGGCCTCTTATTCACACGGTGTTCTCTATAGTCTGTCTCACGCTTACGTTGCATGATAGAGCAAATGTTGGCCACTGTTACCAGATTGATACTACCCGGCTTCATAACATTAAAGTTATTATATTGTATATGAGAGATAGTAATTTACAAATTTTTTAAATTTTTTAAATTTGATATTCCTTGATTTTTATAATACTATAAAACGGTTTGTTTTGACAGTATTAATAGAGTTGTATACGTTCTAAACTAAAAAAAAATAAATCGATTGTAAGCACTGAATATTAACTCACAGGATAAGCTATTGTAGCATTCGTTTTCTATTAATAACTAAACTTCCCAATAATAATGTGCAATGGTCAAAAAGAGACAAAATTTTGAATATTAAGTGATACAAATTTGATTGCAAAAAACCGTTGAAAACAGGGTGATGTCTTTCAGTTAAGTTTTATTAAAAGTAATAACTGAATGCTATATATCAGATGGTGCTTTTGAGAAATACAATAAGATAATGTATTTTAAAAATTTTGTTCTAAAAAATTTAATTTTGTAAATTATTAATATTTTTCATTACATTATAAATTTGTTCCTAAAAATTAAGATCTTTTTGGGTATATATGACAACAGCACACACTAATAGATGAATTTATGCATTGAAAAGAGAAATTAAATGTCTATTAAAATGCACAATTCAAACAAAGCAAAGAGAGACGCTATTAACTACCCGTGAATGGCCTTGACGCATATGCAACCCGCATTGCCGGCGTGCTTCACTGTCACCAGAAAAGCTAGGGGCGCTCCCGTGTTGCGAGTCAACCCGTGCCTTCAGGGGTTTTTCCATCCCGGTACCCTGACTTATACAGCTGGAGACCAGAGAGAGAGAGAGAGAGAGAGAGAACGAGAGAGAGAGGAGAGAGAAAGAGGTGAGAGAGAAACTATGCATCTTTCTTCATGATATTTAAATTATTTCAACACAGAGTTCACCGTGCTTGTTGACAACAACTTCATGCGGGTCATTCAAGGCACACGTCGTTCTCCCAACAGAGAGAACGTGTCTGTGGCATAAGAAAATTGACGGATTTCATTTACATATGAACAAAGCCTTTGTCATCAAATAAAAAAAATAGGTTCGTGGTTACCTTGGACGCTAGAAATTAAACTTCACTCTTGAATAATCCACTTGAATTAAATATTTCACTCGAACGACAAAACTAAACAATCAAGATGTTCACAGTGGAGGTTTAAAAATTCAAACAAAGATGCTGACGAAGAACCTGCTAATAGTCTTACCGTTTCTCTGATTCTTTACTTTATTAATTATTCCTCCCATACCCCTTTCCCTCCATCTGGCGACCCACGCCATCCCCCACAGGTGGTCACACGTTTCCGTTCCACGCAACTTCCGGTTCTCTCACGAAATTACAACGACACGTACCGAGAGAAAATATGTTAAAACTTCGAAATACACGATACTGTCTGCGTTGCTTACATCTAGGTCACGATTTTGTTTTTGCGAGTGCTGCGTTCTCCCTCGCCCCACCAAGCCACGCGTGGAGAGTGAAGTGAACGTGCGCGCGGACTTTATTTTTTATTTTTAATGCGTGTCTGATTTTCCTTTTTTTTCTTTTTTCCCCCGGGGCGATGACGGAAATTGGCGCTTCGCGTGCCTTCCCGCCGGGAATGCGCTACTCGTTACGAGCGCACGCCTGAAACGTTACACCTAACCCCTGGCGCTTTTCACCTTTTACCCCTTCCTCTTTTATTCTCCCCCCTCCACACTCATGGTTCCAGCTGGCGGGGGCCCGGGGGGTGGGGGGTTGGGGGGAGAGGACCTCTCGACGTGCAAATTAATCTCTCGCGGCTCGCCTGGCCGCAAGAGGTGCGCCAGCTCGCGCGAAAGGCCGAGTGGTCAGGGGAAAAGGGGAGTGGGGGGGGGGGGGCTTAAAGTGTAAAAGTGTCCTCTGCGGGGTTACCGGACCGGAAGTAACGACTTGATCCGGCCGCGCGGGGATATCAGGCGTGTGCGGTGCACGTGACTGTAGCAGGATTTTGGGGAGGGGGGGGAATGGAGTGCCGCTGCCGACAGCGCCCCTAGCGGATGAGCCCGCAGACCAAGTCTCGGTCCCGAACGCCATGTTGTTTCCCACCCACTTCCCCGTTTTATAGTCGTTGATATAATTTTAAGGGCTGAATATGATATTTAATACTCAAAATCTCCCTCGTTCTATTACAAATGTTTAATCAAATTTAATATTATATTGCTCAGTGAACACTTGTTGAAAATATTCGAAACGAAAACAATTAATGAAAGGAAAGTATGGCGTTAAAATTTCCGAAATTGAACCTAAATATTATAAATGATGAGAGAGAAAAATCAACATGTCGTATGAGACTGGCTAAAACAAATATTTTTCAAAACGATTCTTTTAGAATTCAATATTTATTGATAGTTCACGACACTGCTCACGCAACGAGAGTACAGTGATAGTAATATTGTTGAGGTTATCAGCGAGGCTGGAAAAAAACGCACCTATTTTTCATACCGGAAAACTTGCGACGCTTAATCAGCGCTATCGACTATGGAATTGCTATGCTTGAAGGACGTCTGTTACAGACGTTGTAAAGGTTATAAATTCTCATAGTGGTGTTCTCATGGGGAGGCGAGTATTTCATTTTCAACTGTAAGTGCTTTTTAGTTTGTTCTCCGTCAAATTATTACATAATTTAAAAATACTTTTTACAGAAACGCAGGTCTGTTACATTTCCATTTATCAATAAATGCATACGGTTAATCGTCAGTACGTGCCACTGAACCTTCTAGGCCAGAACATTTCTTACCATTCTATTAGCAAATAAGCTTCTTGTGGTATAGGAATCGAACCCAGATTCCCTTGGGGAGAGGTCCCACTCAAAAGCTCTGAACCCAAAATTCGCCATTATAAATAACTTTTAACAATTGTGTGAAATTACGCATCTCATTCATTAAAGGTACTTTTTCAAACTCGACACTCGTTAATTTGAGTCATGAAAGTGTTGGGGATTGAAACTGTAACATTTAAACGTGATGTGTTGTCGACAAGAACAACTGAAGATACAGGTGATTAAAAAATGTTTCCGAATACCTTTTCGAAGGTCCCTTTAGCCTGAACGATAGTTTAAAAATCAATTTTAACCAAACGTCCGAATAGTTGCAAGTATCCTGAAATAAACGCCGATGCAGGTTTCCTTGGCATCCAGAGCCATCCACTGGCTCACACACATTGTTGTGGCCTTCCAGAGAATTAGTGGTGATCCCTGTAGTAGAACCAGCCAAAACGTTAATATATCTCCTGTATATTACTGTGACATCAACTTGGATAAAGAACATACTGAAAATTGCTAAGTAATTTATTGGAAAATAACTTTCAAACACAAACGATTAACCACCAAATATTTAATCTTCTAATACGCCACGTCGTGTTAGTGTCGAAAGATCGGAACTTTAACGAACAGTTTCTCTCTGAATGCAACTTGAAAACTAAAGGAAAATTGGATATGGCTGCTCATAGCTACTTTTAGGAAGCAGCCGTTACTGATCAACCTGGCCGTGGCATGGAAGTAAAAACACACGATCTCACTCTCAATTCTAAACTGTTTGAAAAATTCTCCAAATCACATGAAATTAGACTAAAATATCAGATTAAACAGTTAGACACCAAACACCAGCCATCAAAAATTAGTTTGCAGCAGGTTTCAAGTGATTCCCATTCAAAGATGTTTTCAAGGTTCGTAATTGGTCCTCAAAACTTCAAATTTCCAGTGTTAAAGGAAAAAGGCAGACACTAAAAAAAATGTGCGCCATGGAATGGCTAGACATCGAAGTTATGTAAATTTATTTCCTTTAAGATTAAAATCTTATTTTAAAAAATACACATGTTGTTAATTATGGATATCTGGATTCCTTGAATGCCACATTATTATGAAGTTAGATTTTATAAGATAATGAACACGGTCTATTTTAATTTATGTATTTAAAATGTTCATATTGGTTAGAAGACAGCGTACGTGGTTCAAAGAAATCATTTAGTTTTTTTTTTCAAAAATAAAAGTTCTTTAACTTCTTACCACTTAAGGTACACTTAATAATATTCCTGACATCATACAAGCCGTTAATAAACGTTAAACATTATTTTTTTTTACAAAAAAAAAGGCTTTAATGTAATTTTAATTTTGATAATTATTTTAATAGTAATTTAAGTTACGTTAACAAGCACATTGGATTTCAAATGATCTGACATGTGTAGCATCACTTGAAACATTTTGTGTGGGGTTTAAATTAATTTATTTGCTTTCAAAAAAATAATCCCCCAGACCAGTACAATAAAAAGAAATACAAACAGAAAAAAAATAGCTTTGTTTTTCCAGCGGCGTGGCGAACATAAACGCTTCACCGGTCCACTTTCCCACTCCTCTTGACTCGCCCTTATCGATCGTCAACGCTATCGGGACCATTGCCCCAGCGAGCGAGCGCGTATGCCCGCCGCTTGCTAATGATATCTCGCCGATACATCAGATGAGTCGCATATTCGCGTTTAAAAGTGCGGCCCGGGATAGGGAGCCGAGGATGAGGATTTTTTTTTTGGTGTGATGGAAAAAAAGAGGTAGGGGAGGGGGGGATCGCATGAACAGATAAACTCTAGTGAGAGGGGTGGAGGGGATAAATACCATCGGTTGAAATTCGCAATTTAGCAGGGCCGCGCATGGCGATTGGACCCGCACATTACGACCCGGGGTAGTATTTTTTTTTTTTTTTTGCGCGCGGGGCTGTGATTATCGGCGCGTCGGACCCCCGACACCCATTCACAATAGGCCATTAGTCGCGACACAAAAACCGAGTTAGTCGGGCTCTGATTGGTTCCTAAACCCGTCCCCTCCCCCCCCCCCCTCCCCCACCATCTGCTTCCAGCCTCGCGTTCATGCCCAGTCATCCCTCTCCCCCTTTCCCCCACCCCCCTGGTCCACCTTCCCAAAAACTCGCCCACCCCGTGCCAATAATCGCTTACTCAGCTAGAGACTAAAACAAACACTCGTTTATTACATCTGTATTGAGAGGCAATTAACAGCCCGGGGCCGCTTCGGGCGAAACCGATGCAAGAAGCGTGTCTTCTCAGGGTCTCAGGGTTCAGCTGTTGAAGGTGTCGGCACTCATTATTTAACTCCGTACTTTCGTGATTTAAAAAAAATGTAAAACAACTTTGGTTGATTGCATTCCACCCGATTTCAAGCTCTCAGGACTTTATAGGTCTGAAATATAAATTTAGTTTTAAGTTAATAAGAACTTTAAATTACGGATTTACTGATATACATATATATATACACTAAAAGACCCGTGCGAATATTTCGCACAGTATCGTGATCAAACACCGAATAGTAATATAATAATATGGAAATAAGAAAATGAAAGTATTTATTAATTACATATATTTTATTTTGAAGCGAAGTAATAAATATAAGTCTTTTTGAAAGAAGTATATGTAAAAGGTATAAAATATTTTTAATTGTTAAAAATTTTAAAAGTAAACTTTTATAAAACAGATATTGGTTTTGACAGACGTCATATATATATTTTTAACTTTTTCATTTCAAAAACGTCTTTTAAAAACAATGTTAGTAGTTATAACGTGATCAAAGTAACTTATGATCGTATGTATCTTTGACACAAACATAAATATCAGTGAATTTACGTACTCCCGAAAAAAAAAACCACGAATAATTGTCCATAAGAAAAAAAACAGATTCAGGTAAATACAACATTTTATAACGTTCATTTAATTTGATTGATTTGCGTGATATATTACACATGCGTATAGAATGCAAGCAATGGAACTAACAAATCATGATAATTAACGAAATCATTAATTTTAAACTATTTAAAATGTTATTTGGATCATTAATTTTGATGACGAATTAGGGTGATATGGCGTTGCCACAAGAAAACAACTTTGAGAAAAACAATAGATCAATTTAATATATATGTAAATGTTTGTTTGCGTGTATGTATTATTGTCTCGTATGCGTTCCTAAATCATTCATACGAGTGAATTTAAACTTTACACACCTGACATTCCAAACATGAGGAAGATGATTTTCTACACGAGATTTCGAAAAATCATCCCTATTCCCAGTTCCGAGCTCTTAAAATATAACTTAAAAGCTACTTGATGAAATTTTATTCACTTTCTTCATTAAAAAAAAAGGATAAAATTACTGTCAATAGTTGATTTATATAAAAAAAGCTGGATCACTATCTACATTAAAAAAAGAAAATCCCCTTTCATCACCCCCTAAAACTAATTTTTTGTAATTTTGATGAAATTTACACACTTTTGTTTTAATGAAGGGTAATATTACTGTCTCACACTGATTTAGAAAAAAGGGGAATGTCGAAAAACCACCCCATCCCCTTTACACCCTCTAAGGTTGAAGTTCGGTACTTCTTGATGGAAATTTTCACACATGGCATTCAAAATAAGAAAGAAATTACTGTTCACCATATAATCTAGAAAAAGTGTAAGGTCACTGCCTACGTGCGATTTTGGAAAACCACTCATCCCCATTTTTCGTCCCTTGTTGGTACCTATAAATATAATTAAGTACAATTGATGTTAAAAACAAGAGGAATTTTATTGCTTTATCTGAATTCAAAATAGCTACCTCCATCTTCCTGTCCACATGAGGTTTCATAAAACACCCCAGCCCCCTTTTTCCATCCCATAAATCAGGTTATTTCCATTTTTTTATGATATGTTGCACACATGACGTTAAAATTAAGATAAAGGTAACTGTCTATGTCCGATTTTAAAAAATCCTCCCGAACTCCTGACTATACAAGATTACAAAAAAAAACATAATTCCACTTTCTACCCCTAAATTAGTATTATGTTAATTCTTTGATCAAATTTTGAATATTCAACGTTAAAGTTAAGAGAAAATTTACTGTTTATATTTAATTAAAATTCACCTCCATAAAATAATCTAAAAGAGAATTCAAAAAGCACCCCCTCTATATTTCCAAATACTTAAAGTATTGTACTGGTACAACTTGATAACATCATGCACACTTGACATTCAAAAGAAAGAAAAATTACCGTCAATTTCACCACAAAACGTTTATTAAATACATTTTATTTCTAAAAACAACCCCATCTCCCTTTAACACGCCTTAAAGAAGAATTTTTTACTCATTGAAAAAAAAAAACTTCTTCCTGGCTGCACGAAGTTTAGAAATAACTACCCCCATTCCACCTTGCTACCTCTTAAAACAGATTTCTGACCCTTCTTTGTAAAATTTTGAACAGTTCAATAAAAAAACAGGGGAATTAATCGTAAACATCTTATTTAAGAAAAAGAAGTTAACTGAAAACATGAGATTACGAAAAACAACCTGCCTCTTCTAGATGAATGTTTGCATACTTGACGCTAAAAATGAGAAGAACACTACTTTCTACATCTGATTTGAACAAAAAGGTAATTGAATTAATGAGATTTTTAAACACTGCTTTCCTACCCCTCCCCCACCCCACAAACAAATTACCATTTCATAACCCTTGAATTAGAATTTAGGCAACTCTTAATGAAACTTTGTACACTTGACTTTAAAATTAAGAAGACAATGTCTTCATACGAATTGTTCAGCACTGGAAAAAACCGGGTATTTAAGCTAGTATTTGATATAATTTTTACAAAAATCTCAGTGGTTAAATAATTAAAGCATAAAACATTTGCCTATAATTAAATGGTTGGCCGTTCAGTTGTCCGTTTTGCTACACCTTAGGCACATA
The DNA here is from genome assembly GCF_032445375.1 of Bacillus rossius redtenbacheri. Taxonomy (NCBI): domain Eukaryota; kingdom Metazoa; phylum Arthropoda; class Insecta; order Phasmatodea; family Bacillidae; genus Bacillus; species Bacillus rossius. The sequence continues at coordinate 52,586,424 of NC_086333.1, forward strand.
ATAAAACCAATCATCATTTTTATTTTTATTGAACCACATTTCACTTTACGCGGGAACACATGAACACTCATCAGACTACAGAAACGTTCATGTGTTAAACAACACAACATTCCACAGGGTTTTACCAGCTTGTATGCCGTTTCCGGTTTCCGTAAACACCATTGAACTTGCCCAACGCTGTGCTTACATTAAAATAAAAACCAATACCAAACCCCCAATAAAATAATTCGTAAATTTAATGGTGACCCGCACCAGTGGTATGTCCCATGTCGTCTGCAATAAAAGCTGTTTAATTGTTTGGCCAGGCCATTCTGGCCGTGTGTGCTTCAGTACAAAACCGATCCGATTTGTGTGTCGAAATAAGATATGTGCCTAAAGGAATAACAAAAAAAAAATGATAAACAAAGACGACGCTACAGTTTTTTTTTAACACAGCTTGTCTCAAAATATTTTCACTATAAATACATGTCCCTATTAATTTATACACTACGACTGAAACAATTTCACAGACGAAATAAAATATATTCTTGTTTAAGATATTAATTCCTGCCAGGTGTCTATTTTCCCAGATAATTATATTTAATTATGTTATGTGACGGCATTCAGTTCGTCTTGGGTACAATTTTCTGTTGTATATGCACTTATAAAATACAATTTAAAAATTGCTGATGAAACGTTGATTAAGTACCTTACACATAAATTATATTAAATGGATTCAGCAGACAACCGGTCTTAATTTTATTTTAGAAAATGTACTTTGAAACTGTTCAGATTAAACAGAAGACCCATCATCAATAAATTTGCCTAATAAAAGCTAAACTCTTTTGGGTCATGAAAAATATAATAGCTGTTATGGGGGCCCACCTAGTCAGGGGTGTATCTGTGTTAGTGAGGTGGGATTATAAGTGCGATGCTCGCTGGTGTTTATAGTGCAGTGTCGCCTCTATGCGTAAGGCTGTGGACTGGGGCAAAAACAACTCGTCGTGCATAGGACAACTATGATATCCGAGCGGTAACCATTATATTAAATGGCGGATAAATTTAGATAAAGATGTAACGCAAGTTCCTTGAGTGCTTTCGAGAATCTGCACCCGGTGTTTCATGCCTGATAATCGTTCTGTTACCACGCGTTTCAACCATTTTCACTGTTATAAAAAAAATACATTTTGGTAACGAAATACGGAAACAGAGCAACTCATCCACCATTAGCGCATTTCTAAATACTTTTCGTTAACAGACTCCCCTCCGATACCTTGAGTATTTTTCAAATCGCGTTTAAAATTCTGAAGCTCTGTACACTGTATGTTTGTCAGGAGGGGCCCTTAAGTAAGGGAATATGTGTTCAATGGCAACTGAGCGTACTGTAATAAGATTCCAATTTTTTTCTAAGAAAATTTGACTCAAAAGTTTACAAATATATTTCGTGACGTCAGTCAAATATCATTAATTCTACCATGGTAATTTTTACAATCAGACCTCGTTTCCTTTCTCAGTATTTTAAGATAACCATTATAGCAGGTCCATGACTTCTTGCCAGAATTTAAATGAATCATAATTTATTTTACACGTGATGCGGGTGTTCCATGTGATTCCTAATAAATCTTCACCGATAAATTAAAACCTACATAACTAATTAAAAGCACTGCAATCACCCGAAGTACTACATAAATACTATTTCAACGATGAACTACATAAAACAATATAGTCATGGATTTTATATTCCCATATTTTTTTTTGCTACAATTTGAACTGTTTTATACCTAAGCTAACAAAAAAAAACAAAATTATTTTGATATATTTAAAAAAATGAAAAGTGTAGAATTAAAATTATTACTGCACTTATATTTTCAGCGATAACATTATGTCTTATTGAACACCAGCACGTACAACAGTACGTATAAGAAAAATTAAAAACATATCATTTAACTAAGATTCAAAAAAATTTTCAATCTAGATTTAAAAGAGTTCAATATTGTTATTTTAATCGTATTTAGTTTAAGTTGCTCAATTACAAATATTTTTGAAATTTTGGGTGATTACATATTAATTAGTTTTAATGATATTTTATATGATAATTAGCTGAAGTAACCGGCGTTACTCGGGTTTTACGCGAAGTGAAAATGATTTATTTAAGGGATAGGGATAGTTTTTTTCCAAGATTATATATATACGATTTCCCCTTTTATTTATAAAGTAATTTGTGCAATCATGTATCAAATTCTGATTAAATATATAGAGTTGACTTTTCAGAATTTCATGCAGACAGTGACATATCTCTTTTTTTAAAAATGAGATGTAGACGGTAATTTTTTTCTTATTTTAACCGCAAAGTATAAAAAACTTACTCAGAGGGTACCAAAATGATTTACGTTAAAATGGGATGGGATGGTTATTTTAAATTTACCTCCCTCCCCCCCTTTTTCAGACATTATTTCTTCTACAAATAAAGTATGCAAAATCAAACAAAAATTACCAATGCACTACTTTAAGGGATAGTAAAAGAAGATGGCGGTGGTCTTAAGAAATCTCATGTAAACAGAACATCAAGGAATTATCTTCTAAAATCGATGTACACAAATTTTCTTTTAATACTGAATGTAAAGTGTGAAAAATTTCATAAATAAGTATAATTTATTAAATGTGTGGTTTACTTGAATTCAGCTAGAGACAATATTTTTAACTTGATTTGAAAGGCAAGCGCCTTTCTACATTTTTTTGTCCCTTAATTTTTCTTCTTTGTTAGTATTGCTTGTTTATGTATATGTATTTTTATTTTTATAATACCAGTATATTTTATATATTTCTCTTGGTTAGCATTTATTTAAAAAAATAAAGTGTGCAAATTATTTTTAGAAATACAACAAATGTGCTTTAATGAATGCAAAAAGGAGAACATAGGTATTTTTTCAAAATCTCATGTAGAAAAGGAATAAGGTTAGTTATTTGAAATGAGGTATATACGTTAGAATTCCTCTAATTTTAAACGTCAAATATGCAAAACTTCATGAAGGATTACCAAATTCTGCTTTAAGAGTTATTGGAAGGGGATTTGGGTGGATTTCAGAATTTAAAATAGACAGTTACATTCAAATGGTTTTTTTTATAATTAATTTGTAAACAGTAATTTTTTAACGTGAATCAATGTGTACAATGATTCAACAAATAAATAAAAAAAACTTGCTGTAAGAGGCGGGGCAGGGAAATTAGGAAGGTTTTTCAACATTTCATGTATACAGCGATCTTACCTGTTTTCGAAATCAGATGTAGAACGTAAGTTTACTCTTATTTTAAATGTGAAGTGTTCAAATTTTAATTAAAAATTATCAAAATCTTTCATTAATAGGTAGGAAATCTCACGTAAACAGTAGAAAAGAGGTAATTTTGCGAAATCAAGTGTAAACAAAATTTTCCTCTTGGAATGAATGTAAATTGTGTAAAATTTCATGATGTAGTATATAATTTTTGATATTACTGGTGAGAATGGGTACGTGTGGTTTCTCTAAATCAGATGTAGGCAATATTTTTCACGTTATTTTTAAAGTTAGATGTGACATTATTATATTTTCATATTAACTAATTTCATTACTCGTTAATTAACGAAGATACCTGTTAAATTTTCGATCCCCTTGATAGTTTGTGTCCAAACTATAGAAAATCGTAAATTTTAAGGTGACAATTTCTAACAGTGTACAGGTTTTTTTATATGGGAAGGTTTCTACATCTTTGGTAAAATAAAATAATTATGATTATTTCTTTACAAGTAATGTCAATTATTTATTTTGCGTGAACACCCACTTATACCTGAAGTAAAAATAGTTTCGGAGTTCTCGCCTCCCACCAAGGTGATGCAAGTTTAAATCCCGGTAGGCTTGAAAATAGGGGTTTCTTCAGGTGAGAAACATGGCGGACGTTGCTACCATCTCTCTTTCACTCGGCACTCTCATTCTTCTAACCGAATTTCGTTTCATCAAAGCTACATACCAACCGTTTAAACATTCATCCCTCGTCTGCGACCCAAACGTCGAGAGATGACGTTGAACACAATATTCATTCACTGATTCGTATATACGTGTTGTAGAGCGAGTTTCTGCAGTTGTCCAGACATTGGACAGGTAGTCCAAGGGATCAGGGTTTTAAACACAGTCCAGCCAAACGTTTCTGGCATTCCTTTAGTTTCTCGAAATTTCTCAAGCCTAATGAATGAACGGTTTAACGCTCCCGACGACATTGAGGTTCATTATATACGGATCAAGGCAACGATCTGAAAACTTAGAACGAGCGGAATAAATTGTTGGAGGAAGAAATGGGGTAAACAACACCCCCCCCCCTCCTTATCAAATAATCATCAGAACGTTCGACACTTTTCTTTTCACATTTGCCTTGGATCCTAGTGGGCATTTAATCGGGCCATTCGATCAATTTAGGCCCCCGGCAAAATCCCATAATATGGGCTGTAGTCAATTCTTTCCCTTGAATACATGGTTGATTTCTTTGTGCGTTATCGTCTCTAATGAAGTCACAGTCCACGAGATGTTAAATATTAAGTTTCAGTCTCACATGACATGTTGGTTAGTTATTTTTCTTGTCATATGATCTTTATTTGAGATTTTTCTCCTGTAGATTCAAAATAATGTATGTCTCTTAAATTTTAACTTTCATCTCCCAATTTAATGTTAGAAAAAAATCACAAAATTGTTTTTTTAATTTTTTTATTTAGGTCACTTACGAAACTTTTACAGGTCGAAATAAAATTAACAAAAATGTGGTAACGAAATTTGAGACCCTACAACTTATGAAATACAATAAAAGGAAATTCCCTTACCAATAGTAACGACCAGAAAATTAGTAATAACTTGACACGTGACTTAATAACTACAGACGATATCTTACTAAAACCCTATGAATGTAATTTCATATTTTATTACTTGTGTATAGTATTTATTTCAATTAAAGTTTGTTATTTATTATTTTTTTAATTTTAAATGTATTAATTTTTTGATGTGTTGTAGCTGATATATTGGATATCCGCTTCTGCTCTTAACATTTGTTTTCTCTTCGTCATTTTCCTTCTATGTTTATGTTGTTTGTCTACGTGCCGGTTTTTATATTTTGTATAGTTCCATCCTTTTTTTTTTTTGGTTGATGACTGTTGGCTGGCTCTTGATAAACGAAAAAAGAAAGATATATCGTTAATGTTTCTCACCACGCCGGGAGATCCATGGGTGCAGAACTCGCCTGCCTGCAACGAAGCGCGCTCGTCGGACGGAGGACTTGTGCCGCTGTTCCCCGCAGGGATTCAATCAGCGCCGGTCAGATCATCCGCCCGTGGCTCGATTAAAGCAGTTGCGCGGCGCGTCCCATTGCGCATGCGCAAAAAAAAAAAACCGCCTCAGGCGCCAGCCAACGTTCTTTACGGGCTCCGATGTCACCCGGTCGCAGGGTGCGCTGCTCTGCGACAGCTGGGCGAACCACGAGCCTTGTGTGATGCAAAACTTACGATTTCCTCATCACATGCAGAAGTGCCTACCAACAGTCGTTTGGTTTTGCATAACGACCCGACAACTACTGAAAATCCAAGTTTTTTTTTTGCTGGAATGATTTCGAGGAAAACATGGAAAAAAACCTAAAATGATGTTAGTATTGGGATTAGAGGCCAAGTTTCCAGTCTGATTACAAAAAAAAAAAAAAATGAAAAGTTAGAAACTTGTTTTGCGCGAAATCCTTTCGGTGAGAATTACAGACTAGATTGCAAACAGGAACACGTGTTGCTTTAAATCCTATCAAAGAAAATGATCATTCCTAGATGGAAAACAGGAAAACTTGATGCTCGACATATTTGAATGAGACTGACACTAAATTAAAAAAATTTTGCGCGTGGAGTCCACGCACGACAAAAGTGAAACTTCTTGCTTTTTATGTATAGACAGAGATAATTTATTTTCAATCTCGATCAAACTATCAACATAAGAATGAATAATATTTATAAACTCATTTGCACTCTTTTCCACACGAATAAATAAATTGTAGATTCTTTAACTAAAAATAAAATAAATATGGCAGCGTCAATCGTCAGGCGTTAACTAAAACTGAGGAGTGGACAAACACAAGTAGCGTTACGAGAATTCCGTATAATCACTGCTGCGTCATATTTCTACCACTCCCCTGTTCGTAAACCCCTTACCGACCGTTTAGCATGCTCCACTACGTACCTATCACACCCCGTTCCTCTTCGTGTCGTCATCCCATTAGACCGCTAGTGCATGCGTTGGAGTGGCGTCACCGCTTACGCACTCTCCTGCTCTACTTGTTCCCCCTCCACGTACCTAACAATCTATTCTCCTAATAAGATCCGAATATTTTCTTAACGCTCTGCAATTTTTGCCTCCTCCAGCAAAGAAGTTTTACTTCAAAAAAATTGGTTGTCTGTAAAGTCGGTTTACGGACGATAGTTTAACGTGACAACGTCATAACAAAACATTGATGAAATGATTGCATACACTTATGAATAAAATTGAATCATTTTTATTGAATTATAACTATTTTGTATGGATACAAAGAAGGAGTGAAATGAAATCTACAATTTAATTGATAAATTTTCTTTTATTTGCACTCATTAATTCAAATATGTTTATTACTTTAACGAACAGATTATTTTAACTGTAACTTTTATACATGTTTGCTATTAAACTTCTTCCAATCTGTGTTATTCTGTTAAGGATAGGACGATGATAGGAAAAGTAGGAAACGAATGGGAGTGTTTCAAGTTTAATGTGCCTCGAAAAAGTCAAATCGATGGCTGTTCCAATCGAGTGGAAGAGAGATAGATGCGGCGCAAGCGTACAATGAGCGTAACGGGACACAGCGTAACGGGACAATGTGCGTTACTGGACGCTTTTTCGTGCGTACAGATGGCTTTCATAGATTTATTAGACGTTGTGACATCAAAAATACGTGAGCCGCGTGACATCCCTTGGGTGAGACCGACACTGGACGGGAAATGTCGCACGGCGCAGAGTCTACTCAGCGTGTCGAAACTTTCGATCCTCACGTCCCACAGGGATGTTAACCTGGCTTGGTTCCGGTCGAGATGCAACGTTGCGTGGTCACGCAGCACACACCACAGTGCACCTTCATCAGGACAGACGCTGGGGTTCCAGACGTCACGGCGGCGCAAAATGAGTTGGTGCAGTGCTGTGTTCGCATAAAAAAAAAGACCTGATTTAGTTTTCCCACGCTGTTATAAATTACAGTAAATTTACGTACTTTTCAACGAAGAAAATCAACGAAAATAAACGAAGATATCTTAGTAATTTTAAAAAAACTGAATCTCCTTGGAAACGTCAGCGTATTTCGACTTTGGTGTTCTATGTTTTGTTCTAAACAAAGGAAAACACATACTTGGGCGAACTAAGATTAGTCTTACTTTAGACGTATCCACTTATTGAATGGGTTTTTAATGTACGTAGAATTATCTTTTGGATTCATATTCAAGGTAACTGAACTTAATGTCCCTAAATTTATGAAGGTAGCCGTAATTTTACGAAGATCCCCGGATAATTTATAACCAGCATTCTTGGGAAATTGAAGGTGAAAATTTTTAAGAGATATTAACATTTAGAGATTATGCTAGGCAAATGCTGATTTTTTTTTTTTTTTTGGCAATATGTTATGGCTGATCCCTTTTATATTATTCTTACTTGTGGTGTAGCTATATTTCCGAGTGTGGCGTGTGATACCTTCATCTGTAAAAAGTAAAATCTAATTTAAAAAATTCAGATGTAGTGAATTTTGTGTGTGACAATGGTCAATTTATCGCTCTAACCAAAAGAAAATTCTAAACTTATTGATTTCGGACTCAGACGTAGTAAATCTATTGTTTTAATTATTAAGTGCTTTTAAACTTTGAGCCACCACAGTGGCTGGTAGCAGAACATTGACCATTAAGCCTTATCGACAGTTATCGAAGAGCACGTATATCGCAAAGCTTATAACGAAAAAACGAAAAATAAATAAAATCTGCATAAGGAATTAATTACCCGGGCGGGACTTCGCAGGTATGCATTGTCGACGCCGAACTCCGGCGAGTGTATGTGTGGCAGATGCTGGTGGCGATACCGGCGAATCCTCGGGCAGCGAAGTGAAGAGGGGGAGCGAGCCCTTGGCGAGTAATAGTGGGCGACGAGCGACAAGCTTCGTGTGCGAAGATCGGAGCGAAGCATCCCGGATGGTGTTGTGTGTGCGGCGGACCAGTGAGTAGTGCGTAGCAGTGTATCGAGACGGAAGAGCGCGGTGAGAGACGAGCAGTAGAGAGAGCCACTGTCGAGCCAATCTCCAGTTAATAAAGTGAAGAGTGGGCTTAAAAAAGGCGTGATTTATTTTAGGACAGATATTTAAATTGATAAAATTTTACTAATAGTGTAAATATTGACTACTAAAAAAAACGGCCACTAATTATTGGGCTGTCCTTTCAAGGCCTGTGTTTTTCAATTGCATCAATACAGAATTTATATAAATATTACACAAAATATCAAGCAAAAAATCTTCACGCTCATAGAAAGTCAATACGATAGATGAATCGCAGCCTACATAAAAATTAACTATTAAAAACAAAAACTAAATTAATACAAATTAATTTAGAAATAACAAAACCAGACTAGAGGTAAGGAATAAAAATTAGTTACCTTTCACAAGTTAAAGACAGACAATTATATGTACAGTCGCGTAAGCTGGTGGGAGAGGGTGAGATAGGGAAATATTTATTTCCTTTTATTCACCCAATCCCCCAAAAAGAATCATAAAAAATATTCCCACCGGAGAAGTGAAAGAATTTTAAAGAAAACAGCGGGAAATGAGGTTACATCCACCCCAGGACTCGCCAGAGATGTGTAACATCTAACCTCGGTAACGAGAAAATTTATGTGTTCTGATGTTACAAATTCACTTATAGTACGAAACTCGGACACGAAATTTGACGTAGAATTCTTTAAAAGAATGTTAAACTTGATTGTGTTTAAAACTACATTTCTTGACGCGAATCACACGTAGTTTTCACACCCGCCGCTATAATTAGGAGCAGGTACGTCAAATTTTGAATCTTTTGATTGGCAAACAGAAATTTTAAACTATATAATGAAACGGCTCCGTTAAAAGCGAAAAAGACTTGAAAAAAAAAATACTAAACCCAGGCTTTGTACCTGAATTTCGACAATGAATATTATTAAACTACTACCTTTCCTGTTAAAATTAATTAAAGAGTTAATATTATAAATTTTTCCTTTGGCTATGATAACTTTGGTTCGCACCATACTCCACAGATGGCGGCACCGTGGTTAAACATTTCTGTTCCATGCGACTTCCGTTCCATTACTCCCACCAAACGCCGTAGATAACGATTGCTAAGATGTTACAAAAAAAAAACCTTTTGCAAGGCGAATAACACCTGCCTTCCATGCACGGTTGAAACCCAACCCCAGAAATCAACGCGACGGCAGCGAGGCAATAGGCTTTATAAACCCGATTATCTCCGTGGTTTTGCTCGGACCTATCGATTAGTTGCTAACGATGGGCATTTAATTAGGTACCCAGGGCAGAAAAGCTTCAAAACCACATCCTCACAGTGTGTGTGTGTGTGTGAGGGGGGAGGGGGTATTTGTGGTAGGAGTAACCAGTGAGGTTCTAGGAAAATGGTTCGCCTTGGAAATCGAGAAAGGAGAGTTTGTATGCCATTTGAATTGGATGATTTTGTAGATTTGAAGGGGTGGATTGTGTTCGGTCCGGGGTGAAGAGGGGTGAGGTGGGGGATAGCATGTGGCGTTTGCGAGCCAGTTAGCACGTGAGTTGGAACGGAGCAGCCAAAACTACGGTTCAAAGTTGTCCCCTCCCCCTTTTTTCCCCCTTTCCCTTCTCGCTCCCCTGCGAACAGTCGCTGCCGATAAATTAATATTTTATTTTATCCCCTCCCCCACAATCGTCTAGCACTCGCTGGAAACAGATGTTCGGGTCATGTCTACGGTTTTTATTCTTTGGGGGGGGGGGGATGGGTGATCATTTTGATTTTGCAAAACATATTAATAAATTTGTATAACACAGTGCAAACCTTATATTTAAAATGACGTGGATGAAGTAACTTTCCTCTCTTTCCTCTTGTAAAAGCAAACTCTTGAAATAATATTTATACGTAAAAAAACATAAATTATAGTTTGTAGCAACCCTTCATTTGCAATTTGGTAAATAAACAAGACGAAATAATATAACGTTTGTAAAAACCACAAGTTTTAAAGCTCGTCAAATTTTTAAATGCTTTAATATTACTGTATATTATCCCTTTTTAATTTAATAAACCTTTTTGTACTTGACGAGACTGCAATAAAAATATATATTCATAAGTATATCAGTCAAAGTATTTTTAATATGAATCTCACACCAGTTACAACGTTCCTTAACAGGTTTGATTACATTAATATTCTCCTGCATTAGTTCATGTGCATATTGCGGATATGTCGTGCCTGCTGGGTTAATAATAATTGTACAAACATATGGACTGAAACCTTGCCAAAACTAATAAGAAACTTAAAATAAAATGACAAAACTTAAAGGAAATCAAACATTGCAAAGATGACCGGAAAAAAAAAAAATTTAAAGCTCAACGTACATGTTATCGCTACTATAATCATGAAAAATATATATTTACTAAAGTAAATGGTTAAAATTTTTTGAATTATTCAAAAAGAAAAATTATTGTCCAATATAAATAAAGTAAACATTTTAATCTATTAATTTTTGGTAATTAAGTTTTTGTGTGGTTATTCAAAAAATTATTTTTTCTTGAGAAATTCACAGAAAAATAAAATGGAACGAAAACCCATTTTTTTTATTATTTTGACCAAATATGTAAAATAAAGATAAACAAGTTCAACTCTATGAATTCTAAATAAAAACATTTATGTTCTCGTTTTAAATATAATATTTATAGAACATATTTTGTCATGTCACCTTCCTCTGTGATTTTTTTTTTTTAAATTTATTTGTCCGTGACTTAGCACGCAAATAAATTTCTCTATAGCATCTTGGCTTCTGACAAACTGATTTCGATAACATTAAAAAATTAAGATATTTATAATATATATTGCAATACCTTGATCAAAGTTTACTGAGACAAATTAAACATTTTTAAGGTTGGGATAGATTTAAAAAAAAATATATTAATATGGGGGGGGGATTTGGGAACCAGACTTATCTTCTGCAAACATATTTATTTATATATACAATTTATTAACTGCAATCTATGGTTTCATATTAAAAAAATCAAATGTTGAAATAAACAATCTACGTATTTTTATACAACATTTAAAATACGAATAATAACGACTACGAGTATAAATTTACGTCTTCTTTCAAACTGATAAAAAATATATAAATTCGCATTTTGCAACAAAGGGTTTTTGTTTTGAGCAACAACAAAAGCACTCCGCAAGAATAGAACGCAATCTAGGCTTCCTTTGAGAGGCAGGTATAATTTCATCTCAGTTAATTAATGGGTGTCATTTCGTGTTACGCTGCTCGACTTTCAACTGTTTCCGTCCCCTCCCCCTCCATCATCCCACCCCACTCCTGCCGGCCATCTTTCCCCCTTATACCACCCCTTTTCTCCCATTGGTTGTTCGCTCGCGGCTAGCAATCTGACTTGCGCGACGCGCCTATCGCCCGCTAGAATCAGTTTCATTTTCCGTGCCGCACGGCAGAAAAATTTAATTTAGTTTTTGACGACTCCTCTGTATAATACGTCACGAGAAAAAAACAATGTTATCTTAATAACAAAACTCTCAGTCTACCGTAACGCGAATAAAAAAAATTCCCACACAAGTTCTTTTGAAAATGTCATTTTCATGGAGTGAGGATGATTCTAAATCGGAATAAACGATTACGAAGAATTATTTTCGGCTAAGACGCACGTTGTCATTCCGATAGTATGGCGTCCATTCAATTCGTGCTTTGAAAAAAAAATTAAGAACTTTACAATTCCAAACTTACAACCGTTTCACACTGTTGGTAATCGAAAGATAACATCTCAGTTCCAACGGTTTTCAGGTCATAAACAATATGTACCGTTTAATTATCAAAATAAAGGTTAGTAGTATGTAAATGGGGCTCCGGGGACACGGCTTCTGGCTGAGGAGCCTGAGGAGACGGTCCGCCATATTGGATTGTGACGTCACGGCGGCCATCTTGGATAAGCGTAACGGGACACAGCGTAACGGGACAAGTAGTACCTTGACCTTTGACCCTCAAAATTCACCAAAATTGGGCAAAATTTGCCCAAAATTCCTCAAAAATCGGCAAAATTTCAATTTCTTAGGAAAAAAAATTCCGCCAAAAAATCTCAAAAAATTCCACAATTCAAAAATTAGGATTTCGAAAATCCTCAAAAGTCGTTTTGCCTTAGAAAGAACCCAAATTACTTAAAGAGGCTTAAGCATCCATGTCTACAGCCTCTGATAAGCCTCTGACGTCATCATGGAATATGTCATTTTGAATAAAGACGTCACTGTTGCAATTATCGTTATGGTCGCCATCTTGAAATTTGGACGCCATCTTGAAAATCTTTAATTATTATCCGATTTTAATGGAAAAAATTCCAAAATTCATCAAAAAATTAACTTATTCGAATTCTGATTGATTATATCGATTACCGTCCTCGGTTCAAACCCGGTGAGTGCAAAAAAAACTAAAAATGGCGACAGGCTCCTTCCTCAATGGTGGATGCAGGCAGACTGACTCCTACCACTTTTTTTCAAAGCATATATATCGTCACCTAGTATGACGTCATGTCCGCCATCTTGAAAATCCATAATTTTAATGCTAGAGATTCGGGAAAAATTTTAAAAATCATTAAAAAAATTAATCAACATAATTAAATAATAAAAAATTCCTTAAAACCACCGTTGCACTTTTCGTGACGGCCGCCATCTTGAAATCACCGGCTGGAGATCACCATATTGTTTTCGTCCACTAGAGTGTGCTGATACCATGTTAGTATAATTATCTGGTCACCACACCTTTGACCTTGACCTTGAAATCCAACCTTGACCTTGAACTTTGACCTTGACCTTGAAATCCAACCTTGACCTTGAACTTTGACCTTGACCTTGAAATTTGACCTTGACCTTGAAATTTGACCTTGACCTTGCAATTTGACCTTGACCTTGAAAATTGACCTTGACCTTGAAAATAACTTTGTCCTTGAAATTTGACTTTGTCCTTGTCGACCATCATGGATTCGACATTTCATGTTCAGTACATGCTACCAGGAGCTACCACCTGCTGGAGTACGCCATCTTGCGTGTGTGTACTCGTATTATAGAGTACATTTCCATCTGGATAATTTTATTCTAACCCGCTACAGTGCAGTAATCATTTACTGCCGAGGTGCCCCCGCCATCTTGAAATTCGGCCACCATCTTGAAAACATGTAATAATGTAGCTAGAAAAGCGGAAAAAAATCCAAAATTCATTAAATGAATTAGCAATAAATATACTGATTGAACCGATCCGCTCCAGTCCTTGGTTCGATACTCGATCGATGCAATAATGTTTAATTTTATGAATTAAAATAATTTCAATAAACCATGTTCAACATTCTTAAAGAGACTTTAAATCCTCTACTACCTTCATCCTATCAGACATCAAGACCACCATATTGGAAATTCGTAATTGTAATGCTAGAGATTCGGGAAGAAGTTCAAAATTCATTAAATAAATTTGTAATCCATATACTGATTGATTAGATCGACTAAGGTCCCTGGTTCGATCCCAGGCCGATACAAAACAACTTTAATATTTTAAAAAAGCACCACTTAAGTGTAAGGTTCGAGAAATAAAACACCAAAAAGTATTTACAAACATAATATTACACAATTTCTATCCTACTACAGAATCACTTGCGAAAGCCAGCAATCTTATAAACATTTAGCCCTGCATAGACGTGCAACGACTACTTCTTAGCTCCAACAGCCTCCAAATGCCCCAAATGGCTCCAAATGCTCCAAACAGCCTCCAAATGCTTGACAGCTCCAAATGTCTCCAGCAGCTCCAAATGCTCCAAATGCTTGACAGCTCTAAATGCTTCAAAAGGCTCCAAATGCTCCAAATGACTCCAAAAGTCTCCAAATGCTTCAAAAGGCTCCAACAGCTCCAACAGCTCCAAATGACTCCAACAGCCCCAACAGCTCCAACAGCCTCCAAACGCGTAACATAGCTCCAAATGGCTCCAAATGCTCCAAACAGCCTCTAAATGCTTGACAGCTCCAAATGTCTCCAGCAGCTCCAAATGCTCCAAATGCTTGACAGCTCTAAATGCTTCAAAAGGCTCCAAATGCTCCAAATGACTCCAAAAGTCTCCAAATGCTTCAAAAGGCTCCAACAGCTCCAACAGCTCCAAATGACTCCAACAGCCCCAACAGCTCCAACAGCCTCCAAATGCTCCAACAGCTCCAAAAAAGGCTCCAAATGCTCCAACAGCCTCCAAATGCGTAACACAGTTCCAAATGGCTCCAAATGCTTCAATTGACCATTAGCTTCAAGTGCTCCAACAGTTCCATCAGCTCCAACACATAATGTACGCAATGTACGCGCAATACATGCAATTTGCGTGCAATAAATGTAATGATCACACACAGTACACACAGGAAACGGAACGTACACACAGTACACACAGGAAACGGAACGTACACACAGTACACACAGGAAACGGAACGTACACACAGTACACACACAGGAAACGGAACGTACACACAGTACACACACAGGAAACGGAACGTACACACAGGAAACGGAACGTACACACAGTACACACAGGAAACGGAACGTACACATAGAAAACGGAACGTACACACACAGTACACACAGGAAACGGAACGAACACGTAATATTCACGCAATTGACGCACAGTACATGCAAAGTACACGCAATTTAGGCAAAGTACACCCAATGTACGCAATCTACGCAATATATATGCAATGTACACACAATGACTACGCTTCGTTCGCTCAGGACAAGCATTTAATGAAAACTAAGCACGTTTGGACGGAAATTCTATAAAACGAAAGCTCATTTAACGAAAAGGAGGCGCATTCTCTCGTTCATTCAACTTGGTAGGATGCGATCGTCAATGATAAGTTAGGATATAATCTCTCCAACAGTCTATGAATCCAACAGTTTATATTTCCATTAGCCATCGACTCCAACAGTCATTGGCTCCAACAGTCATTGGCTCCAACAGTCATTGGCTCCAACAGTCATTGCCTCCAACGGCCTTTTGGTTCATCAGCTCCAATGATATTTGGTTAGAATGCTACGACTCTAAGAGACTATGAGACTACAATTCTACGAGTGTACAAGACTCCTCCAACTACCTTCAAGTGTACAAAGCTCCAACTACTTCAGCAGCATTATGTTATAATAGTACAAGGCTACTTGACTACGAAGCTACAAGTCTACATGGCTCCAATTGCGGCATCTGTCTTCGTCTGAATTTTCTCTTTGACTCCAACTCCGCCCGCCAGCATCTCTTCGATCTGCTCCTCGATTATGTTATAATAGTACAAGGCTACTTGACTACGGAGCTACAAGTCTACATGGCTCCAATTGCGGCATCTGTCTTCGGCTGCATTTTCTCTTTGGCTCTAACTGCTACAGCAGCATTATGTTATAATAGTACAAGGCTACTTGACTACGAAGCTACACATCTACAAGGCTCCAATTATCGCATCTGTCTTCGTCAGCATTTTCTCTTTTGCTCCCACTGCTCCAACAGCATTATGTTATATGATTCCATGGATACTTTGTTACGTAGCAACAGGTCTACGAGGTTCCAATGCATCATGTTTACGAAGCTTCCAGAACACAGGGTTACGAGACTGCGAGGCTACAGGACTACGAAGCTTCCAGGACACGAGGCTACATGGCTACGAGACTACATGACTCTTAACTGATTACAATAGCACCACTCAGTGGTGAGAGTTAGGTTATCTAATGCAAAGCAAATTGATGCATGTAGTTCTGCTTTTCAACAACGGATGTCGCCACATGTTGCTTGCAGGTAAATAATATTTAGTTCTTTTATGCGGGATGCGGGATGCTCACTAACGATCGCAAAAGGATGGCTTCGCTAGACTCCAAGGAAAAGGAAGTTCGTCTTGCATGTTGGTGCTCCACAGATGTCCCATAGCATAATATTAATTTGACTGAGTAATGATATTTTTTAATTCCACCTGATAAAAATATTGCAAGTTTTGATTTAGTAGCAAAAATTATCGAATTAAATGTAACTCCAAATAAAATGACATGTCTCATTAGACAAAAAAAAATCCATGCAGAGAGCGGTATCTCAGAATAGTCAGAAACACTTGAAGAAACCACAGGAATGATTGCAAGAACACGGGAAAAACCATCAAAATATTGACAAGAATAATCAGGAGCACACGGAGAAAACCATCATAATTTTGAGAAGAATAATCAGAAGTACTCGGAGAAAACCACCACACGGTTATTTTTGATATAAAATTAGAGGAAAAAAAATATTAAAAATAAAAATAAATTAATAAAAAAAATAAAAAATAAATAAAACAATACATAAACAGTTTCTGGCTTGTACAAGAACTCTATCTTTGCTCAACAATGATAAGTTCACAAGCTAGCAGAATCTATTTATGTATTGTTTTATTTATTTTTTATTTTTTTTATTAATTTATTTTTATTTTTAATATTTTTTTCCCTCTAATTTTATATCAAAAATAACCGTGTGGTGGTTTTCTCCGAGTACTTCTGATTATTCTTCTCAAAATTATGATGGTTTTCTCCGTGTGCTCCTGATTATTCTTGTCAATATTTTGATGGTTTTTCCCGTGTTCTTGCAATCATTCCTGTGGTTTCTTCAAGTGTTTCTGACTATTCTGAGATACCGCTCTCTGCATGGATTTTTTTTTTGTCTAATGAGACATGTCATTTTATTTGGAGTTACATTTAATTCGATAATTTTTGCTACTAAATCAAAACTTGCAATATTTTTATCAGGTGGAATTAAAAAATATCATTACTCAGTCAAATTAATATTATGCTATGGGACATCTGTGGAGCACCAACATGCAAGACGAACTTCCTTTTCCTTGGAGTCTAGCGAAGCCATCCTTTTGCGATCGTTAGTGAGCATCCCGCATCCCGCATAAAAGAACTAAATATTATTTACCTGCAAGCAACATGTGGCGACATCCGTTGTTGAAAAGCAGAACTACATGCATCAATTTGCTTTGCATTAGATAACCTAACTCTCACCACTGAGTGGTGCTATTGTAATCAGTTAAGAGTCATGTAGTCTCGTAGCCATGTAGCCTCGTGTCCTGGAAGCTTCGTAGTCCTGTAGCCTCGCAGTCTCGTAACCCTGTGTTCTGGAAGCTTCGTAAACATGATGCATTGGAACCTCGTAGACCTGTTGCTACGTAACAAAGTATCCATGGAATCATATAACATAATGCTGTTGGAGCAGTGGGAGCAAAAGAGAAAATGCTGACGAAGACAGATGCGATAATTGGAGCCTTGTAGATGTGTAGCTTCGTAGTCAAGTAGCCTTGTACTATTATAACATAATGCTGCTGTAGCAGTTAGAGCCAAAGAGAAAATGCAGCCGAAGACAGATGCCGCAATTGGAGCCATGTAGACTTGTAGCTCCGTAGTCAAGTAGCCTTGTACTATTATAACATAATCGAGGAGCAGATCGAAGAGATGCTGGCGGGCGGAGTTGGAGTCAAAGAGAAAATTCAGACGAAGACAGATGCCGCAATTGGAGCCATGTAGACTTGTAGCTTCGTAGTCAAGTAGCCTTGTACTATTATAACATAATGCTGCTGAAGTAGTTGGAGCTTTGTACACTTGAAGGTAGTTGGAGGAGTCTTGTACACTCGTAGAATTGTAGTCTCATAGTCTCTTAGAGTCGTAGCATTCTAACCAAATATCATTGGAGCTGATGAACCAAAAGGCCGTTGGAGGCAATGACTGTTGGAGCCAATGACTGTTGGAGCCAATGACTGTTGGAGCCAATGACTGTTGGAGTCGATGGCTAATGGAAATATAAACTGTTGGATTCATAGACTGTTGGAGAGATTATATCCTAACTTATCATTGACGATCGCATCCTACCAAGTTGAATGAACGAGAGAATGCGCCTCCTTTTCGTTAAATGAGCTTTCGTTTTATAGAATTTCCGTCCAAACGTGCTTAGTTTTCATTAAATGCTTGTCCTGAGCGAACGAAGCGTAGTCATTGTGTGTACATTGCATATATATTGCGTAGATTGCGTACATTGGGTGTACTTTGCCTAAATTGCGTGTACTTTGCATGTACTGTGCGTCAATTGCGTGAATATTACGTGTTCGTTCCGTTTCCTGTGTGTACTGTGTGTGTACGTTCCGTTTTCTATGTGTACGTTCCGTTTCCTGTGTGTACTGTGTGTACGTTCCGTTTCCTGTGTGTACGTTCCGTTTCCTGTGTGTGTACTGTGTGTACGTTCCGTTTCCTGTGTGTGTACTGTGTGTACGTTCCGTTTCCTGTGTGTACTGTGTGTACGTTCCGTTTCCTGTGTGTACTGTGTGTACGTTCCGTTTCCTGTGTGTACTGTGTGTGATCATTACATTTATTGCACGCAAATTGCATGTATTGCGCGTACATTGCGTACATTATGTGTTGGAGCTGATGGAACTGTTGGAGCACTTGAAGCTAATGGTCAATTGAAGCATTTGGAGCCATTTGGAACTGTGTTACGCATTTGGAGGCTGTTGGAGCATTTGGAGCCTTTTTTGGAGCTGTTGGAGCATTTGGAGGCTGTTGGAGCTGTTGGGGCTGTTGGAGTCATTTGGAGCTGTTGGAGCTGTTGGAGCCTTTTGAAGCATTTGGAGACTTTTGGAGTCATTTGGAGCATTTGGAGCCTTTTGAAGCATTTAGAGCTGTCAAGCATTTGGAGCATTTGGAGCTGCTGGAGACATTTGGAGCTGTCAAGCATTTAGAGGCTGTTTGGAGCATTTGGAGCCATTTGGAGCTATGTTACGCGTTTGGAGGCTGTTGGAGCTGTTGGGGCTGTTGGAGTCATTTGGAGCTGTTGGAGCTGTTGGAGCCTTTTGAAGCATTTGGAGACTTTTGGAGTCATTTGGAGCATTTGGAGCCTTCTGAAGCATTTAGAGCTGTCAAGCATTTGGAGCATTTGGAGCTGCTGGAGACATTTGGAGCTGTCAAGCATTTGGAGGCTGTTTGGAGCATTTGGAGCCATTTGGGGCATTTGGAGGCTGTTGGAGCTAAGAAGTAGTCGTTGCACGTCTATGCAGGGCTAAATGTTTATAAGATTGCTGGCTTTCGCAAGTGATTCTGTAGTAGGATAGAAATTGTGTAATATTATGTTTGTAAATACTTTTTGGTGTTTTATTTCTCGAACCTTACACTTAAGTGGTGCTTTTTTAAAATATTAAAGTTGTTTTGTATCGACCTGGGATCGAACCAGGGACCTTAGTCGATCTAATCAATCAGTATATGGATTACAAATTTATTTAATGAATTTTGAACTTCTTCCCGAATCTCTAGCATTACAATTACGAATTTCCAATATGGTGGTCTTGATGTCTGATAGGATGAAGGTAGTAGAGGATTTAAAGTCTCTTTAAGAATGTTGAACATGGTTTATTGAAATTATTTTAATTCATAAAATTAAACATTATTGCATCGATCGAGTATCGAACCAAGGACTGGAGCGGATCGGTTCAATCAGTATATTTATTGCTAATTCATTTAATGAATTTTGGATTTTTTTCCGCTTTTCTAGCTACATTATTACATGTTTTCAAGATGGCGGCCGAATTTCAAGATGGCGGGGGCACCTCGGCAATAAATGATTACTGCACTGTAGCGGGTTAGAATAAAATTATCCAGATGGAAATGTACTCTATAATACGAGTACACACACGCAAGATGGCGTACTCCAGCAGGTGGTAGCTCCTGGTAGCATGTACTGAACATGAAATGTCGAATCCATGATGGTCGACAAGGACAAAGTCAAATTTCAAGGACAAAGTTATTTTCAAGGTCAAGGTCAATTTTCAAGGTCAAGGTCAAATTGCAAGGTCAAGGTCAAATTTCAAGGTCAAGGTCAAATTTCAAGGTCAAGGTCAAAGTTCAAGGTCAAGGTTGGATTTCAAGGTCAAGGTCAAAGGTGTGGTGACCAGATAATTATACTAACATGGTATCAGCACACTCTAGTGGACGAAAACAATATGGTGATCTCCAGCCGGTGATTTCAAGATGGCGGCCGTCACGAAAAGTGCAACGGTGGTTTTAAGGAATTTTTTATTATTTAATTATGTTGATTAATTTTTTTAATGATTTTTAAAATTTTTCCCGAATCTCTAGCATTAAAATTATGGATTTTCAAGATGGCGGACATGACGTCATACTAGGTGACGATATATATGCTTTGAAAAAAAGTGGTAGGAGTCAGTCTGCCTGCATCCACCATTGAGGAAGGAGCCTGTCGCCATTTTTAGTTTTTTTTGCACTCACCGGGTTTGAACCGAGGACGGTAATCGATATAATCAATCAGAATTCGAATAAGTTAATTTTTTGATGAATTTTGGAATTTTTTCCATTAAAATCGGATAATAATTAAAGATTTTCAAGATGGCGTCCAAATTTCAAGATGGCGACCATAACGATAATTGCAACAGTGACGTCTTTATTCAAAATGACATATTCCATGATGACGTCAGAGGCTTATCAGAGGCTGTAGACATGGATGCTTAAGCCTCTTTAAGTAATTTGGGTTCTTTCTAAGGCAAAACGACTTTTGAGGATTTTCGAAATCCTAATTTTTGAATTGTGGAATTTTTTGAGATTTTTTGGCGGAATTTTTTTTCCTAAGAAATTGAAATTTTGCCGATTTTTGAGGAATTTTGGGCAAATTTTGCCCAATTTTGGTGAATTTTGAGGGTCAAAGGTCAAGGTACTACTTGTCCCGTTACGCTGTGTCCCGTTACGCTTATCCAAGATGGCCGCCGTGACGTCACAATCCAATATGGCGGACCGTCTCCTCAGGCTCCTCAGCCAGAAGCCGTGTCCCCGGAGCCCCATTTACATACTACTAAGGTTGTTAAAGCATAGCATATAACTTAGTGGGAGGCCTAAAGATAATAGTGAATAGTTACTACAAATAGTTTCCCCTGTGAAGTCATTGGCGTTTTGTATTAATTTTATTTTGAAGAATGACTGCAGCCAAAGGCGCAAATATGTAAAATTCACAAAAGGGGGGAGGGGACAGTGGACATTCGCACGGCCCGAGAGTTCTGCATGTGAGGTTAAGCGACGCGTCATCTCTGGATAAGGTGCTTGTATGTTGTATACCGCTCTTATTTTGACCTATACCAATGCGTGCAATAAACACGGAAAATTAAAAATACAAAGAGAGTTTTCCATAAAACATTGTTTTTTATATTATTATGTTTATAAATCCTTTTTCAAAGTCACAATTTCACAAGCGCAAGCAGGCCAGCGGGCCCCCACAGTGAGGGGCTTCTAAAGTCTTAAAAGGGGGGAAATGGAGTTGTCCCCTCTCTAGAACTAAACCCATGACCACAGCTTAAAAAATACTGTGATTAGACGCTATCCTATGGTTTTTAAACATTTGTTAATGATATAAAGGTCTGCCTCAACAAAAAAAAAAAAAAAAAAAAAAAAATTGAAAACCTGGTATGACATAAAAACATTGTTTAAACCATAATGCATATATTGGCACATTTTTCTCCCCCTTTAATGTAAGGACAACGCTAAAATGGGTGAAAGATACTTAAAAACTGTTTCTTTAACATATGGATATCTTAAGATGTTATGTATGCACATAATTTGGCTGAGATACTTAGTTTGGTTTTTCCTATCGCAAACATATTACACAACTGCTATGCTAATCTTTATCAGATAATGTTTCTCAGTGATATCACTGCACTCAAAAACTATATATATATATATATATATATATATATATATATATATATATATTGCGGTATAAACTTTAAATATGATCTCTAGATCGAATTCCAAGCCAGAAAACAGAAATTTTTAAATCAGTTGGAAATTATGGAAACATGCCAAAAATAAATCAATAATTTTATGTCACAGAAATCCACCTTACAAATGTCTGCAGAATCTTTATATAAAGCATTATTTATTTAAAATTTACAGTTTCTTAAAAAAAAAATCGAATTTGTTTACATATTTGTAAAATTTTAGGTCACTTGCATACTTACAAAAATTCTGATGATTGTATTTTGAATATAGAAATTATTGTGCTGTATAATATTTTAAGTTTGAATATGTTAGTCTTTGCTGTCGTCGCGTGTTTTGTCCATAATACCTGTTTCGTTTCATCGTTAGTCCTCTGTTTAACATCAGCTGATTTAGGCATGTTCTCTGTGGGTTTATGTTATGATTTCTATTTCTAACTAGCTGTAGTGCCCGACGTTGCCCGGGCTAAACACATCATAATATGCGGAAAATCACAACCGAGTTTCAAGTTTGTGGGACATACACTTAAAACGGGAAATTTTAATTTTAAAGTTCCATTGATTGCACAACCTCGATGCATCAAGACTACGCATTAGAAAAATCGGGTCGCCAATCTTCAGCTTCATTTTGTGGAAAGGCAAGATGTGACGGACGCCTCAAACGATCGCACGTTATAAATTCAAGGCAACGCCATCTATTGATAAAGAAGTTCTAAAATAAACTGTTATTAACGCCTTTAGTTCGCTAGCAGCCACTAGCTTCACTAAGAGGATGGGTTTCGCCAAGGAGATAGATAGGAAAATTTGCCAGAACTTACTGTAAGACCGTGTGGCGGACATAGAGCAATTGCACAAACTCATTGTCTGTGTGCCTGCGACTTACATCCTACTATTTTCTTTTATAAAACTGAATTTACCCTCTTTGTAACTCCCAAAGGGATGTAATTTCATGGATTATATGTAGTCTACGTCATTCTCCGGCACATAAACTATCTATATGCAATGAATCATGTCGATCCGTTGCTGCGTGAAAGGACGAACAGACGAACACTCTTTCGTAGGGATTTCGCGTTATTGAATATTTTTTTTCCTTGACAAACAGTGGAAAATTGCAGTGACTCCAATATGCTCTAGACACTCGGGCAAATGCCAACTGTTCATTAGCAGCTGACTTGTGAGTCGTCTCGACTGGGTGGCCTGTGATTCGACACTTCTATGAGTGAGGGTCTATAATTGGCCCTCAGTCCTCCAGATTAACAGTGAACCAATGACAGAAGCAGCACTAAGGTATAATTATTTGAATTTTAGCATAACACGAAATGAACCCGCGAATATTTCAGATCTATATGTATTAAATACACGGCGTGGGTGAGGCTTGCAGGTTTGCGGGATGGGCCGTACAGGGAATAGCTCTTGTCTTCTCCCGCTAGGAGGGGCACGCCCGCCTCTCTTCAGCGACGTCCGCGCCAGCCGCAGCGGCGCTGAGTTGTGCGGGCGCGCATCGCGCGAGTGTGCCTGCCACATCCCTCTCCCCCGCCGCGGCCGACCCCCTCCACCCTCCTCCACCACCACCAAGTGCTTTACGACTTGTCCGTAACGCCGGACATACATCGCCCAGGTGGAGGAGGGACCTGCCGCCGACAGCCCTTCGGCATAAATACCTCCGCGCCCCCTCTTCAACCCACCAACACTCTCCCCCAACCCCCTTTAGCCACGTCCGGTGTTGCCAGACGTACGAAGTATCCGGTGCGCGTACCGGAGCTTTCAGAAATTATACCTTTTTTTTTGAGGTCATACTTCTTTAGGCGCGTCACGAAAAAAAAAAAATATTGATGAAAGTGAATTTTTTTACGATGCGCGCGCACACAATGCAACGAAATTTTCACAGCATGAAAAAAAATAAGATACATAAAAAATGTAAATGCCAATACAAATTTTATACATTATGTGCTTTTAAATCTTATACTTTAGGAATTGATTTTTAATACTAGTCCATATTATTGAAAACAATTATTTTATGAAAATTACTGGTATAAATTGTGTGGGCAAACTGTTCAAATGTATTTATATAAGTGAGTTTAGGGTTTACTTCTTTAGGCGAGTTATTGAAACATATAAAAATGAATTTTTGCGATGCGCGCGCAGCATGTAATCAAATTTGACAGGATAAAATAAGACAGCATAAAAATAAATAATATATATATGCTTTTAAATATTATGTATTAGTGAATTGATATTGAAAACTAGTCCAATTAATTAAAAAATATATATATATTTGTTGTGAATATTATTGTCAGATATTGTGTGTACGAACTTAATTATATTAGTGAGGTTATGTTCCCGTTTTTACAATTATGTCAGTTTGTTTTTAAACTTCCATTGTCACTGGCAGGGAGTGTCTGTGAAAGGTTAATCTCCTAGCCGTGGAGTGTTCATGAGGTTATGTTTCCGTATGAACAGTTTATTTGCATTATAAATTATTACATTTTTACTAAATAAATAATTAAAATTATTGAATATGAATAAACATCAGCATATTAATGGTTGATCTAAGTTATTAATTTAATTAATATTATTAAATGCTCGATCACATCTAATCTATACATAATATAAAATTAAATTAAAAACTAACTTATTATAATAAATCCTAGCTTTTGTATTTACTAAAAAAAATTTCGTTTGAGTATTTCAAGAGTGAGTAAATTTATTGATAATTAATAATTATTGATTGATAAATAATTATTTTTATCTTAAGCAGATATTTTTAAATGGGTAATAATTTTGTTAATTCATGTTTATTTTGAAAAATGGTCTTCTTTCCCTCTTTTTCTCTCGCTGTCGTTTTACCCCTTACGATATACTTACGAGTCGAGGTTCGAATTGCCAAAGAAGTTTCACTTCTATCACATGTACTGAGTTACACGCGCTTTTTTCATTTAAATTCATTATTTTCATGCAAAACTAAAGTTAGTTTCTTAGTATGCCAAGTAGGTATAACTTCTAACACGCATACATAAGTACATGCACCCATTTATTTTTACAACTAGTTGGTTAGGTTGAGGCGATGACTCGTCAGACCACAACGAACAGTGAATTAAAAAGGAGTGGGGCACTAGATGGCAGAGAGTTGGATAAAGAGTGGAATCAAGTATAAAGTAGAGAGTCAGATAACTGCAAAACTCTTTGTATGTTTTCCGTAATTGTTTAGCTCCATTTTTTTTTAATTTTTATCATTCATGTGAATTATTGCATGTTTAATGTATCTAATCCGTTATTGAAATACAAATTCTCGTTTCCAATGCCTGTGGTGGTCACGAACCCACTTTTTAATACTACATTTTAAGCTGAAATTATGGGATTTTGGTATTTCACGATGATTACAACAAAAGTTAATACAATATTAATACGCCTTGTTTCAGATTTTTATGTAACTTCAAAACAAAATTTAAAAGAAAATTAGTCTTCATAGCTTGATAATGCATAAATATAAAAAAATTGATGAAGCAAAACGAAATTAAATTAAATCTTGCACTGAGTATGATACAATTTTAGATCTTTTCGGTAATTTTCTTCAAGAAATGCTTATTTTTTAAATGTAATGTTTGTTGAATTGTGTTATTTTTTAACAGTTGCTTTAACACAGGAAATAAGACTGACCATAACGGAATTAGTATAACAAAATGTGTTAGTAATGAAAACTTGTCTGACCTTTCTTACAAATAGAAGATAGTGAATAGCATATAACTGATGAAACTCTTTTGCACGAAAATCAAGAGATACTATGTTCTTATAGTAAAACATTGCTTTAAATTTTCATTAACAAATCTATTAACGCAATTTTTTTTGGTTGGCGGTTAGACTGGACTTTAATCAGGCCATATCTGATCAAGTGTAATTGTGCTTCCGTTTATTGGACACACTCTAGAGGGTTCTGAATCAATTATTACAAACAACTGAGCGGTCATTCCTCATAACAATGTTACTTATAGAAGAGTTGCAAGCAACATTCCGACCTTCCAGTTCTTTTTTTCTTTGAAGGCAATGTGACTAGTAAATTATCTAGCGGGTTCGAATTTTTGCGAGCGTTTTAAAAAGTTACGTTGCCGAAGTATACATAGAAATATAGTATTGAATAAAAGATTTATTTATAATATTCTCCAACTTTATTACAAAAGATATCAGATTCACGATAGTTTCTAATGCTAAGGTAAACTCCCCGCCCTCCAAATACACACACACACAATAGGGGCGTAGCCAGGGGGGGTTTTAGGGGTTCAAACCCCCCCCCCCCTCTTTAGCACCAAATCTTTAATTAATTTCTTATTCATCACTCAAAGAAATTTCATATTAAAATTAATAAAATTTTTACCATTACAATATTTAAATTTAAGTACCGAAAACTGCTAAAATATCCCTATTTTACACCTTAAAATCCAAATTTCCCCGGGGGAGGACCCCCGGACCCCCCGCTTTAATACAGGGGGGGGGGGGGGGCCATGCTTCTTAACACCCCCCATACACAAATCCTGGCTACGCCACTGCACACAAACACACACGTAAACAAAAACACCTATATATATTGTCTTTTGGCTGCTGCAACATTGAGAACGCATTTCAAGTGTATAGCGTTATGCATTCTACATTCTATCCAAAAAAAATTCGCGGATTTATTTCGCAGTAAGATAGGATTCAAACAGTTTTACCTTTGACCTGCTCCTATGATTGTCCCACAGTTAATGTGAATAACTCTGAACCAATGAGAAACTCTCGTAAAAATAAGGTATCGAATCACTGGTAACCTAGTTAAGAAAACTCAATAAAGTAAGAAATAAATGTGCTAAGAAGTTTTTCCCAAGTGTGCGCAGGACTATGGTGTAATTTAAACCACCATTTTTTCTTCAGTATCAATGAATAACACTTATATTGCAGGCCTCAATGTAAAACTAAGACGTAGGAAGTGTGTCTGATATTCATGATGTACGACTTGCAGATTGGAAATCAACGGTTTGTATCTCGTATCTGTTTGGATCTTGTATTCTACGTTTTTTCTTACACCGTGTCTACGCCCGAACTTTTCGAACAATGTCTGACTCACCAAAGAGGTTTAGAGTGACGTGTTTAACGAGACACTTGTTACGGCGACGTACAAGCGGCTTCAAATAAATAACTCACTAAAAGTCTACGAGATTTTTTTCTCCTTACGATGACTTTATGCCAGTTATAGGTGATCATCAATGTGTTGACCATTAATTTTTTTGCTTGCATCTCGTGGTAAACGGTGAGAGCCATATATATATATATATATATATATATATATAAACATATTAGCTCTCGATATACGGCATTAGGTTAGAGAAATTTTGTAAATGCGACGTAAATGTGTAACAGGAAGTAATGAGAAGCTAGCGCCATTAAATTATGAGTTGCGGCCTACAATTGTCGCTTGTGCAGCAGCGCGTCAGTGAGCACAAACATTTACATGGCGTTTAAAGAGAGAGAGAAAGGGAGAAAGATACAGAGGAGACAGCTGTTCACTGTACGTTTCTCTAACTGTAGTCCTGAACAGCGCGACGCGTTGCTATGTGGCTTTTCCAATACGTTACAAACACGTTATGGAACAATATATAATATAAAATCAATAACTTTATAAGAATTTTCTTAAAACACTTGTTGTGTTGATACATAGATTATTATATTACGTATTCATTCCTGGAAGTTATTTGTATAAAGTGAGTATAAATTAATAAGTTCTCTAATAGAAATTATTTAGTAATTTAAAAATTGGATGTTCATTTCTTTTAATGCCGCGTAAATTAATCCATGTAAATTGGGTACATATGAAATCAACGAATCAACTATAAATTAGATAATTTCCTTAATAATAATTTCCTGACTTGATAAGATTTGGTTTATTTTTAAATTTACTGGGATGGGTAAATCAAGAGCAAAGAATACAGACAGCGTAAACGTGAGGAAAAATTTCAAACTGGTGGAATAGGGGAAAAATATGTTACTCGTAGTTCTACTCAGCTAACCGGATTTTGTTCGTTACCAAGATATGTAATATATATCACTGGCGAGTACTAAAATATAAACTCACTGTTTTCTTTTTTTAACACATTTGGCTTTTGTTTTGTGGTTTCACTGAAATCATGCCAGACAGTAGTTTTTTTAAGCAAATATACTGGTATGAATCTTAATAGTTTTCTCTTAAAAATTAGACTGTAATGAACATTGTAAAGTATAAAAAAATTTAATACGTCACAAATACATCTTAAAAACATCTTGAGAATATATTAATAACAAGGAGGCGGAATTAACTAATGGTTTTCATTTTTAACGGAAAAAAATTTAAATGAAATGAAAGTGTAATTATTATTACAAACGTCTTACATGTATAAAATACCACCATTATCAATGCGTAAATATTTTTAATTTAAGAATAAGAAAACTGTGAAACTAAATGTTCATTAGAGCCACTGATAATTACTTATTGACTAAATCAAGATCCCTGGTTAAATTACTGTTAGTGAACATGATGGAATACTGGTTTAAAAAATTCCCACAAATAAAATTTTTAATACGTCTTTGATACAGCGACGTAATTTATACAGTAAAAAAATCTTGTCCCATCCTCTCATCCTCTCATCGACAAACTCTTGAAGAATTTTTTTTTGTGGCGCTACGTCATTAAGCTTTCTTCCCAATTTAAATCTCATGGGGTTCAGCCTTTGCTGCGTGTATTAAAGTCTCAGGCTCATTACAGTCACACGAGCGAACATTACAGTCACACGAGCACACATTACAGAAAGGGGGAGTGCCGTTTGCAGCCTGCGGCGCTTGTATCTGCTCACGCATCAGGTATACAGAAAACGTTTTAAACAAACTTTAATTGCTGCCCGGGAGAGGGCACGCTGCTGCTAACTGTTGGCTGTAATTACCCCCGTTACTCATTTAAAGTGAATTAAAACGGCAGCGGTATTTCACCGGAAAGGAAACAGATGTGAGAAATTACAACATCGGCGCTTCCTCCAGCAGCAAGCTACAACTTCTCTGTGACACATGGTTGGATGAATGTCCATGGTAAGTTAAGTTTAACTATTTAGAGCTACCGTCTCAAATTATTTCCACCCTTGCATATACGCTTAATAATTTTTTAAGTGCACAAGGGGTATTTTTAAACAATCGTGTTTGCTAACAAAATACATTTATGTTCACGTTTGCGTTGCTTTGTATTATTAACGCATATTTTAGTTCTGTCTTTTAATCAAGGATTTATATATTTAACGTAATTCTGGTCTCCGAATAATAAATTTAATATATACTTAACATTATGATTGCGAGCACGACAAAAATTAATATGGAAATGACACCATCACAAATAAAATATTTATTTTCTTAGTTTTAAATTTAAATCTAAGATATATATTTTTTGAATATCATTTTAAAATTTTTTATCTTTGAGGTATTGGAATCGATTTAAGAGTTGAATTTTTAAATAAAGTATAATTGTGCTTCCTTTAATTATAAATATAATAAATAACAATATCTTAGTTTATTGACATCTTTTCTTGCTATGATTGCCACTGTCTTTCATTGAAAGTCATAGTGTGGGAAACCTAATAGTTTAATTTCTTTACAAATGATTTATCATAGAAAATTGAAGAATGTTTAAAGTATTTAAATAACAGTTACATCCTATACAATTCATTTTAGTGTTCACAATTTTTTTTATCACGCGAATACCCTTCAAAATAATTTTTGTCTTTACTGTATTCATCTAATATGTTTTTTCATTACGTTGTTATGCATTGATGCTTTAGGGGCCCGACAAGTCAGAAATGAATTTGAGTTAGTGAGGCGGGATGATAAGTGCTAGGCTCACTGGGGTTACTAGCGCGGTATCACTTCTAAGCGCAAGGCTGTGGATTGGCGCGCAATGCAATGCAAAACCATGCCAAACAAAAAAAAATACAGAAAAATATGAACTTTAAAATGTGTATTGGCGTGATAAGAACGTTGTGAAAACAAAACTGCATTTAAAGAATGTAACTGTTATTTCAATACTTCTATGATAAAACGATTCCAAATGTTATGTTTCTTACGCTATGAAATACAATGAAGGACAGTGGAAATCATAGAAAAATATTTATTTAAACTAACGTATTGTTATTTGTTTTATTTATAATTTTAAGGAGCACACACAGAACTTAAATTTAATTACAATGTTTAATTAGATTCCAATAACAAATGTAAATAAATTATTTCTTTGTATATGGGAATTCAATGAATATATTCCAGCTTCAATTTTATAATCAAGAGAATAAATATTAGATTGCTAATGACATCATTTAAAATGTTTAATTTTTTACGCTCGTAAACTTAATGTTAACTAAATATTAAATAAATTATTTGCAACAAGAATTATGGTAAATATGTCACTCCTTGATTAAAATATATAAATAAAATATGTGTTGATAACACAAGCAAATCAAACATGAATATAAATTAATTTTTTTTTGCAAACTCGCGCGTTTAAAAATACATTTTGTGCACTTAACACATTATCATGCGGATACACGAGCACCAATGAATATTCGATTTTCAAAAGTGTCAGCTCACAACACAGCTTCTTAATGTGGTATTATAATAAATTAATTTGCTTCAAATATATATATATCTTTTTTTTTTTGAAAAGGATTTTAAAAAATTTCATAATGTGACTACATAAAATAGTTTGCTAAAGGCTTTCTACAGTTAATAAAGTGTTTATTTAATAGTTTTTATGCACTAAAAGACACAATATCATGTCCGTCCTAGTCTGTACTGAAATAATGAAATTGGTACACAATTTTTTATTTACCCATGTAGCCTTGGTCTTAAAACTATTTAAGATTATTATAAATAAAATTTTACCATTTCATAAGACCTTTAAAGCTCTTATTAGTATGGTTTTTAAGATTTATCCTGCAAAAAAAATTCAAGGGTTTTCCCTTCTGCTTTGCTTCAAAATATAAAACCACAGTCCTTTTCACACGTTCTAAGCGACCCTGAGCCAGCAAAGAGCACAAGGAAAGATAGAACACCTCTGACATTGATATCGGTGAACGAACGCACTAAATTCCCTTAAGAATTATTATAGGTTTCAATGTTACTTATAAAAAACGTCTAGCCAAGCTGCAATGATGTAAACTGTAAAAATGAACCATATCGGTTGTTTTGTCATTGTTTGTTTAAAAATCTATCGCATATTCTGGTACGGTTTTATTTTTAATATAAGTTTTAAAGTTCTTTAAAAATTCCTAACAACTAAATATATGAGGGTTATTCAAATATAAATCGCAATTATTTATGCAAGTATATTGGTGACTTTCGAAAATATATATTAAATTACATATTTTTCTTCGTAGTTTCCTTCAAAAGAAATACGTTTTATCCATCGGATAGGAAGCTTTTTCATCCCATCATGAAAAAATGTAAGATCGCTGCCACAGTAGCCAATTGCGCACGTACTTTTCGACCACCGCGTCTTTTAGTATTTCCCCTCCTGACGCCTTCTTCAGTGGACCTTCCACAAGCTCACGCTAAGCCTGAATATTGTCTGCATTGACGCTTGTCACCGGACGCCGTTCATGGATTTGATGTTCCATTTTATCACGACCATTTCCAAACTTCTGGACCCAATCGAACTGTTGGGTTTTACTCAGAGTAGCATCACCGGAATGTGCTGGGAGTCTCTCCACAATGTCACTAGATTCCACACTTCGCTGGCGAGGAAACTAACAACAACGTGTCGCGCCAACTGACGCTGGTCCTGTCACAGTGACACTGACGTGACGGACCTGAGTGTGAGGGCCTTGTGCATGTCCATCCCCTCCCCACTCTCCAGCCCTGTCACATCTGGCAGCTCGCGTCACTGCTCGAGTCGAGTGAACCAAATTCCGGTTTATATTTTCATGACCCTGAACGTTGACCGTATTTGCATTTTTTTTTCTTCTCTTTATGACTCTAGTTGGCAAAACAAGCTAGTTCCACATTTTTCTCGGCCATAATGTAATACAGTACGCCATAAACTAGCGTATAGTAGAACTTATGATTGATTTTAAGGGATGATAATACATATGGTCCATAAAATTACCTTTTTAGTTTCAAGATATGTTATAACAGTTTGATTTAGAAATTTACGACAAACCATACATACAATTAAAGGTAAACTAACCTAGGTTTTTTTTTTATAAATGTTCCATATGTGAACCTTTAGTTATATGGCACACGTCCAACCTAAAGTCCAATTCTTCCCACACTTTGGTTAACACATCCGGAGTAATGAAAGCCACAGCCTCTTCAATTCTGTGCCTCAACTCTGGAAAATCATTAGAAAGTGGCGGAACGTAGACACGATCTTTCATAAAGCCCCAGAGGAAATAATGGCATGGCGTTATGTCAAGTGGATGTGGAGGCCAACAGAAAATAGCTCTGTCGTCTCGACCATTACGACCAATCCAACGGTCAAGGACTTCGACGTTCAACCACTCTCGTACAAATGGATTTCAATGGGGAGGGTCTCCATCCTGTTGCCAAATAATGTTTACAGGTTCACCATCTACTAATTGGGGAAAGATCAATTCTTTTGCAATGCAAGCGAGAAAACAACAAAGCAGCATTCGCGCATGCGCTTATCTAACACTGTTTGAATTTCTCGTTGTGACCTTGTACCAAACACTCTAAAATGCTTACAGTTGATACTATTTTTTATAACTGGGACAATCTTACATGGACAACTCTATATTGCGTAAAGGTTACACTATGCTAGTCTAGAAACCGCTTTGTTTATTTTCGCAACAATTTATCACGCATAACTAGATATTTCCGACGAAATAATCTTGCATTACTCTGGAATTGGCCCGTGAGAACGCAGTTATTATATTCCGAAACGTCTGTGATTGGCTGGAAAATAACTACGACCTGTCAAAAAAAAATTTACAACCAACACAGTCTTAAGAAGTTTCAGTATTTTGTAAACTAACGGCAATTTTTTCGTGATCTATCACCATATCTGATCACAATATTAACTTTATTTTTTACGTAAGCCATGCAGCGCAGGGCGTAATTTCCATCGACTGTGTTCACAACGTAAGTCGTCCCGGACGTGACGAAAACTGGTGATTTACGTTTAGAGGGAACTTAGTTTATTTCGTCACGTTAACCTTATCGCGCGGCTCGTTCATTATTTTGCCTCGTCGGTGGGCAAGCGGGTCGTTTACTGCTCGGAGGGTGTGTTGGGGGAACAAGGAAGGGTAGAAAAAAATATATAACGTGGCTGCCTCAGGACGGGAAAGAATTTCCCATTTATATACGGTATACGGGCCTTATAACAGTTATTCCGTGGATAAATATTCAATGATAAAAGATTCTCTCTTTTTTTCTCTCCACTCCTCCTGTTTATACGTTCTCTTCCCTCGTCCCCCCTTACCGGAGCGAAAGCCACGCCACTTCAAAAATGTTACTTCCAAACCGCGAAATGGCGGTGTCCATTACGGGCGCCCGGGGGTGCTCCATCAAGATGCTATCTCTTTGGAATACAATTCCTCCCACCCTCCCCCACGTGGCACGCGATTCTCGCCCTTAGAGATGTTGACTGGCTGCGGGATGCGGGTGGAACCCGCGCGCTGGCGTGCGGCTCAGACGCTTCCAAGAGCCGGTATCATGAGCCTTGCAGCTTTTTGGGGCTTTTTCAATGTTTGGGTGGGTAGGAGGGGGAGGAAGGGGGTGTCACGTCAATCTTTCTGCTTTTTGAGCACGTCACTGAAGCTTCATCAACTTTGTCTTTCATTTTAGATGGATCTCGAAGTAAGATTATATTTTGCAATCGTTACCATGGTGTAACTTAACAGAAAGTTCCTAACTATTTTTGGTCTTATCGAAAGTTTGGATATTTACAGGCACAATGAATGCTGTAAATTTGCGTTAATTACGTCCACCGTCATGAATAAAATATAGAGATGAAAAATCCGAGTCATGTTAAAAGAGGGTTAAAATGGGAAAGAATTTTAAAAACTGAAAAATAACTTTAACCCTCTTGGTTACAAAAATATGTCCCCAATTTATAGTTATTGTACCTCCTAGTTGTAGTACTAAAACGTATTATTTTAGTAAGGATAATTGATTATACTAACCATTATCGAAAGGGGTGGAATAAAAACAAAAATACCTAAACTCTTAAAAGGTACAGTACAAAATCATTTCCAAATTATTACAACATTTCTAGGTACATTGCTGAAAATTCATGTCTAAAACGATTTATGATAACAAAGAGCCTACTGCAGAGAGTGATATTATATTAAATGGGACAAAGAACAGTTTGGTTCCAACGTAAAGACACATGAACTATAAAATCTACCTTGCGCCTGTAGTCCTAGCGGAAAGCGATGTATTAACATATAGTTGACTTTGGGTGCCATTATAGCGAAGTACGAGGCAGACATCAACTGACTGACGCGATTCAACGGGTTGTCATTCAAATCGGATGACATTAAATTTGCTGACTAATATATAGGATGTGTTGGAATTCGACCGACCAACTTCAGCCGCATGTTCAACATGACAAAATAAGTTGAAAACATCTAAAAGTGCTTTCCAAGGCTGATCTACGTCTTTGAAAATGGAACGAAATATTTTAATTGCAAATAAAACGTCTTTAAGATTGAAAATTAAGCGTCTGAATGAGGTTTAATTGAACTAATTTTAAAAACCAGCACGATTTATTTTGGTGTTTTGTAAAATGATTTCATTGAAATAATTGTGGTTAGCAACACACCACAAATATGTGTGGAAAATAAAGGTGCTACTCAAATCATTTTAATGGAATTATTTTGAGACAGCAACAAGTGTAAAACTTCGTCCAAATATACACTATCCATACACAGTGCTTAAATACTTAAGCACTTTAGACCATAATTCGTAAAAAATGTTTCCAACTTTTTTTTGTGATGAACATGCGGCTGAAATGTTTCCGTTGAATTCGGACACAATCTGTTTAAATATCATTGAACACATCACTTAATTATGTTATTGACCTGTTTTCAAAGGGTAGGTGGTTAGATCCCACCACCATTGCAAACAATTAACCTATACGTGGAAACCTGAAAAATTCGCAAATTCAGACCATGATGAGTTAGAAACCAAATATGTTTGCCATTTTCTGCTTCAGTGATTGGGCCACAGTTTATCTGAAGGACTCTGGGCCCACGAAAATCCTCCAACAAAAAAAAGTATCGAAACACCAGCATCTGATTTAACAGGTGTCCCGAGAACAGATGTAAATTGCCCGAGTGCATAGAGGACCATGTAGTTTATCCTATAGATCAATGAAATCGCAAAATTTTCCGGTCTGTACCTATGAGTATAAGTCTTCTTGTGCACAACAGTTCACCTTAAGACCAAACCTATAAATTCTATATCTGCTTCCCTATGAGCAGGAGTCATGAAATTTTCCACGTGACCTATATTCATGAATAGAAGCCTAGAAAAAACTTCCCAGGAGAATTGACCCTAGTGCCTATTAGCGGCGTCTTCTACGCCGAAGAAATCCAGCCTGTGATGTACTACCCCAACGCAAAAGTTCGGCTTCCCATCTCGGTTCATTTTGTTGGTGTCGGTTGTGGATACCAAGAAGTGCTAAAGAAAATTTATAATGTTAGTAAATAAATAACAATTTGTTTTAAAGTGTAACTTTTTTGTATCCGATATGATGAAATAATCTGTTTTAAAACTCATTATAAAAAATGTCCTAAAATATCTATGAATGTTATACATTCATATATATTTTTAATTTTCCCCTGATCTTACGGTTGACATTTAAGGGTTTTCAATACAGTGATTAAGATGGCCGACAAAATAGCGGACGCTATGGTGGATAATGATGATGTGATTTGACGCAAGATAAAAGTGGATTGTATGTATCACACGTTATTAAACAAAAAGAAAATCTAATAGAACGACTAATATGGCTGATATAAGGCCACAATAGGCATACATTTATTTTTTCTTGGTGTAAGTTTTGTGATTCAGTCCGCTTAATATTATAGTTTGTGAAAGGTTCCTTTATGAAATGTTTTATAAGCGCATATATTAAGAATTGAACTGAGCACTGTTTGCAAAAGCTATATAAATTAATTGAATTGGCATAATTAACATATATTGGTTATATATTTTGTATGTTTATTAGAAGGTTACAAGATTACTTTCACAAACTCCCACAATTTTCACCTCCGATATATTAATTTTTTTGTGAAAAATATTATGGACATTTTTCTTATTTCTTTAAAGCAACAACATGTTTCGAATAAATGATTAAAATCTAATGAGACTGTCAGATTCATTTTGAGGGGACCAATTTCCCTTTAGGTATTGTATTTGAGGTTTAATGGTCGAGGTCAAAGATTAAGATCAACCTTCGAGGTCGTCTAGGTCCAAGATGGTGGCCTGTCATTGTCCCGCAATACGCACCACAGCCTGAAACTTGCTCGAGAATATGCGTAGACTTAAATTTTAATTCAAAATTAAATAATAGCATTTCAATTGTATTTCCGTTTCACTCCTAAGAGGTAGAATAAAATCGTCAATGAAATCAGTTTTGTTTTTATATAAATAGGATATGATTTTATTATTTAAAAAAAGTATGCTAAAACTTTTGTTATGCGAAAAAAATAACATGCAATCTATATACCAGAGCTATACTTAATAGAGTTGAGTATTTTTCCGAAAGTTGCCTATGCAAATTCAAAAGTTTTATTGACTGTTATAAAAATCTCATTTTAAAAATAAGTAAAGACAATGGTATTTTAAAGAAAGGCGAAGAAGATAAGTAGTATACAAAGGTGGCTCCGAGTACAGGCTTCAGGCTGTGGTGCGTGGTGCCAATCAACGACCCCAACCGCTATACAATATATTTTATATAAAAATTAAGTTAAATATGACGATAAAGACTATAACAGATCTGGTAGGTAATGGAATATCGACCTTATGTTAATGGACAGAGCATTGATGGTGCTCTCTAGGAACAAACATCAAAAACAAAGGTGACGGAATCCAAGATGGCAGCCCCAGCAGACAAAACTAAGATGGCGGACATGAAGTAAGAATAGAAAAAGTGTTTGTGACATCAGATACAAAATGGCGGATGTGTCATCAGAATTACAGTTAGCGGAAATGACGTCAAAATTAAATATGGTGGGCGTGATGAAATGTGCAATGTTCTAAAATATAATATGGCCCCATAACGAAAAGTGCAACATTATAGAAATCAAGATGTTTGCCATGGCGTCAAAATTAAATATGGCATGTGTAACGAAATGTCCAACGTTAGTGAGTGGGGCTCTCAATTTCAAGATAAAATACAAAAGGGCGTTATCCAAGATGGTGGCCAGATAAAGGTCATGGTCGAAGGTCAAGCTCTAGGTCAATCAATATGGCCGCCGTGATGCCACATTCCAAGATGGCGATCGGGGTCATTGACCGGTACCACACATCACAGCCTTAAACCTGTCCTCGAACCCTATTTAGATACTACTAAGATAACACGCAAAGTTTTTCTTCGTCTTCCTTGTTTCCTCTACTTTTCTGCTTCGTGTGTGCCCTGTCCCGAAGACTCCTCGCGGTCTTATCGAAGACGTATTAAAGGGCCGGCCTCGGAGGCAGGATCAATAAGGTCCATTATGGCGTGTAACCATGTATGCTGGAAGATCGCTTTTCATATATAGCCCCGCGTGCTAGGTCGGCGAGAGCGGGGAAGCGGGAAATAAGTGCCATCTATTATGGGATTGCTGATAAGATCGTAATTGAGTCGGGCGTGACAGCCGATTTGCACCCTTAATGGCTACTGGGCTTCTTTGTGGTCGGAAGGGTAAAAGAGAGGGAGAGAGATAGAGAAGGGAATGGGGAAAGAAAGAGAGGGAGAAATGGAAAGGAGAGAAAGATGGAGTGAGTTTGTGGACCAGGGAAAAAAAAGATTGGTGGCAGCGGGGGAGAAGGCGAAGGGAGAAGACCGAATGAAGTAGCGCCATTGAAAGCAATCTGGTGGTGCCAGGGCTTAATGCTCAAATAACGACCGCAGGCTACGCCATCTCTCGTGTATTACACGAACCGCACGTTCCTTCAACTCCCCCACTCCCCTCCTTTTACCTTAACAAAAGGCTGGTTTGGCTCGAGGGAGAACACTAGACAACCCCGTGTTGCACGATCAGGGTCCGCTCCAGAAAGAACATTTACCCGGTAACACGCATTCTTGCTTGATTAAACTTTCCCACAATCATTGATTCAATGGGAAGAGAGAGAATGACCGATGACGAAAGAGGGAATTAGTTATTTAACGTCTCGTCGACATAGAATTCATCAGAAACGATGAAGGGGTGACGATGTGAGGATGTACCGTTGGCGGAATGAATTTATAAGGGAAAACCGGAGAACCCTAAGAAAATCCCTCCGGTTCAATGGTAAAACTGCGAAAGAAGTAGGGTTCGACCTTGCTCGGACTTTCCTTGCCCAGAAGTCAGTAATCCAACCGTTCAAAAATGCATTGGCCCACGAGACAGGGAAAAAAAAAATTCGCCGGTTTGTTTCACTAGCAGATACGTAGATGGGAATGGTGTTTAGATTGAGGCCAGGCCTAGACTAGTATATAACTTCTGTGGGTTCGCTGGTCTCAGTAAATAAAATATTATATTTAGCTGGAACAGATTATATGTCCTCGTGTGAATTTTCCGCTTCTGCAAGAGAGTTTTTATCTCTTGTACACGTTGTTCTTTCTAACCAGACTGTTTACCACGGGGATATAGACATTCTAGTTTCCCTTTAATCAGGTAATGTTATATGTAGAAACGTATGGTCTAATTCTACCAGTTTAATTTCTTCCACCAAGGGATTATATTTGCTTTCTCACGAGGAAGCCTTAGTTGTCATTCTATTGGTAGATCAAACCATTTTCGGTTTGCTGCCTGTCGGTTAAGATTTTCGGTATACTTCTAATCGGTTTGACATTCGGCAAGTTAATTTCCGGTGTAGTGTCTGCCAAACAAAATATTTTCATTCTCTTGCTGATCAGTTAAATGACTTTCGATTACTTAGATGACTGTCGGAGCACTGCCTGTCTATCAAACGCTTTTAGACACACTGTTTGTGTTAAATTACTTTCGGCAAAAATCTATTGGTGTGGCAGCGAGAAGGCGAAATTCGCAATGGTAGTTCTAGAATTTCGGAGTCCAGCCTGGAATTTTTTGAAGTCGCGCAATTTTTCCAGTTCTTAGTTACGAGTGCTGGTGATCGCGTCTGCTCTAAATGAATAAAAATATAAGTATTTTTAAGCGAAAGTCTTGGATCGGGTAGCCTTTT
Source organism: Bacillus rossius redtenbacheri (assembly GCF_032445375.1). Classification (NCBI taxonomy): domain Eukaryota; kingdom Metazoa; phylum Arthropoda; class Insecta; order Phasmatodea; family Bacillidae; genus Bacillus; species Bacillus rossius. The sequence continues at coordinate 52,625,897 of NC_086333.1, forward strand.
GACGTAATTCATTTTTTTTTTGTCAAATCAAACTTTTGCTTTATTATGTGTTTTTAAGGTATTTACTTAAATTTTCCAATTGTATTTAATAAATAACTGTAATAATAGCTTTATGGGTTGTAACGTACATGTAATGGCGCGTTAAAACAGTAACATACTTTGAATGATACTACTGCCGAAGGTAGGGCACGTTCGTAAGTGAATATCTGTCTTCAGTCGCAATTGAACCAGCTTTGTTCTTCATAATATTGAAAGAGATGTAACATTTGACATATTCTATCGCATTCGACATTAAACTTTCAAGTCCTTTCAATTTATTTTATATTTTCACGGAATTTTTCTTAGTAATTTGGAAGATGAATTTCACTTGTTTTATTTATGACATTAATGTGCAGCGTTTACTAAGTTATCTAGTTTAATAATCAGCATTTCACTTATTTAAATAAGTAATAAAGTCGGTCTCACGTACTTTGTACCGGATTTTAGTTCTCAAAAATTCCCAAATGTCTCTTGCAAAGCATCGCATGTTTGTTGATAAACATCGTTAACCAAATAAGAGCGGCAGAAGGATTAATTAGGCCATTGATACTCATTTTGAAAAATATCTAAAATTTTATTCAAGTTGCATAACGCTGACTAATATATTTTGTGTAAGAATAGGCAAAACTGTTATGAGTCTACTAGCAGCAAAATCCACTACCAACCGACTGCCAGTTCGACTACCTCAATTCATTCAATGATATGTAACGTAACCCCCTCCCCCCTTTTCTTTGTGTGATTTGGCAGGCGAGGGAAAATTATGCAACGAAGGGGAAACAAATATGGCGGCTTCACTTCCGACAACACCCTTTCAAATCCTCACATCAACTTGAATAAAAAAAAAAAATACAACGGGGAAGACACTTGCCTCGCAGCCAAGCAATACATCTCGCACGGTACGTTTATAAATTTTCCGCCTCCCTCTTTGAACCCTTAAATAAATAAAAAAATCCCTTATCCAGCCACCCTCACTCCTTCCCTCATGTGTTTGGAACCGTGCTAAATGCCAGAGCTGGGAGCTCTAGCATCCCCCTCCCCCCACCATATTTTCCGGTCAGCACACGTATCCATGCAGACCCTCCCTTATCCGAAGCCGGGGAAGGAAACAGGAAAGGGAGCCAGGACTTTAGGGCGGGGGGGGGGGGGGGTGCGTTGGGGGAAATGTAGGGGTTGAGGGAGTCGGAAGTCCTCCCTCCGCCCATTAATCCCGGGCAGTTAATCCCACAATCAGGAGTGGCGTTCTTTCCTCACGTCGCGCGATTACGCCCGCTCCTGGAATTACCGTTATTATATAATTTTTTTCTCCCCACTTCTTTTACCATGTGCGTAATGTATGCGCGCACGTCCGTGGGGCGTGGAGTTTTAAGGGGGGGGGGGGGAGGTTGTTTGCGGCTGCGCTATCTCCGATACCGCGCCCGGACGTCTAAGACCAGCCCCGGCCATACGTGACATGAATCACGTTCGTCGCATACCCCTCCCTCCTTCTGCCCTCTTCCTTTCCACCGTCGATGTCCCTTTCGCCTAGAAGTAAAACAGAGAGGAGGAATTAATTTTTTAAATAATTTTTTTCATCACCCTCGCCGCCTTGTGCAGATAGAAAGACCCCCCCCCCCCACCCCGGAGCGGCGGAATTTCATAATAGACGTAAAATTTAACTTAAAAATCCACTAGGGATATTCGTAAAGTAAACTCCGTTTGGACATTAAAAAAAATTAAACTATTGAGCAAAATATTTTCTTTTTTGACAGTTTTAGATTATCACATATCTACTTCACATTTCCACATAATCTTTACTCAGTTCCCAATATTTCTTCGTTAAGTTGCGCAAAATGATTTAACCCCTCTGCATAGAAGTTCGCCGCCTGGGAATGGAACGAACGCCCCGGCCATAGGCATCATGGACATCAAATACGCATTGGAAAATTTGTTTCAAAATTTTATTTAAATATTTACTTTACACGTATTTTTAGTAAAAAGTATAAGTTTTTTTTTTATAAAAAGGTGAATTTCAATTACTGTGACAATCATCTGAAATAAAACAAAAAAAATTAATGAAAATGGCTTTTGTTACGTCGAGATTATAATTTCTCTCAAAAATTCACAAAAATATGGTTTTTAGTTATTTATAGTTACATGGAGTCCGCTGTTTGTAGAGACTTCAATACCAAGTACTATAACCATGAGAGTAAAATTACTTTCACGAACAGTCATGTGGGAGTTATTAATATTGTGAGTTGACCGTGGGCGCTGTTCACAATCTTACTGTTCACTCTCTTTGACTGTGATGAAAATATTATTTTGAAATATCCAGGACTGATCGGAGATTATGTTACTCTTGCATACTGCCTAAACTCGTTTACTAGGTCACTTGCGGTGCCGATCACTTTAAGCTATGATACAGTTACAAATCTGTAAATAAGATTCATTAGGATGGAAGTCTTATTAGCAAATAATAGGATTTAACGGGATATAATTATATTGAATTAAAAAATCCTCTAAAGTTTATAAACACTTAATTGCAAAAAAAAATATCCTGGAACATTTTTACGAAAAGGACGAACATTTGCACGAACATTCAACACGGTGGGATGCGATCCAATCGGTAGGGTACGATCCCATCAGAGAGATGCGATCCCATCCGTAGGATACGATCTGTAGGATACGATCACAGGATACGGCCACATCTGGCTTCAACAGCAATTTGGCTACATGCCAATTTAATAGTGTTACGAGGCAAGACCGTGAGGCAGGCTACCGAGCCTCCTAGCATCCGGTCCGTCCACTGCCGGGGGGGGGGGGAGGAGGGGGATGGGTTTGTCGGTGTGGTCCCGCGCGATTCTTTCCCGGCCCTTCTACCTCCTTCCCCCCATTACCCTCTTCCGCGGCGCCTATCGTCGACCCTAAGCCGTCCATCTGGAAGGTTCTGCGGGCCTCTGGTGTACGCCGTAACTAGAACGCCAATGTTCTGTGTGCTTCGATCTTGATGACGCGACACGTCATCAGGGTCATCAGAGGTGCGAGGCCATTCCAGAAGGATGACCGATGGGTATAAAAAGGTGACGCCAGCCTCCGAGCCAGTTCAGTGGAGAGAGTGAGTACTCCTTGAGAGTGTGCGCGGACCACGAGTGACGGGTAGCTCGGGACTGCGCGTGTGAGTAGCGCGGGACAGTGAGTCGGGAAATTGGTGCGGGGTAAGAGGCGAGCAGTAGTTAAAGCCACAGTCAAGCCGCTCTCCAGTGGAGAATGAACAGCTGTAGACCGGACCAAATTTTGATTATGTTGAGGAGAGCCGTTTTGTGTGTTTATATAATTAACAGTGTAAATATCATAATAATTTAAACTGTTGGTAATTGGGCTATCATTTACGAATCTGTCTTCTCACCCGTAACGATAGGAAAAGTAATAATAAACAGTTCGTGCAGCCAAAGCAATAACTTTTTTGAACAATGTTCAATGTCGTTAGATGAAGCCAGGTTCATAAAAAAGGATTTAAATTTTATTTATTTTTTGTTATAGAATAAGCTCAACTATTGCCAACAGAAAATTAAACAATCAATAACATAAAAATATAGGGGGAATCCATCCACGATTGTTGTGGCATACTAAATTGTGCCAAACCTTATATAAGACACTCGCATATTTAATTGTTAGAAAAATAACATTTTGATAAAGTACATATGTTTTAAATTCATGTAGAACGTAAAGAAAGAAATACTGGATTCATTTTTTAGCTTTTTTTACAATAGTTTCAGTAATATTAGAATGCCGTCCAGTTCCTCCAATTTATTTCTCATTCCGCTGGATGCAGAAGTCAAAGCATCACTTATTCATGGAGAGTTAAATTTTATTTTCGAAAGGAGAGTCCACCTAAGGACTCACCCAAATATCTGCTTTTTTTATATCTCTTTCCCTGCTTCCTGCTTCCAGTAAACAGTACAAAAATCCAATATGAAGACCAATTTCGATATTTTGCGCACGTCGTCTCATTCTGTTACTTTCCTCTGTGAGAGAAAAACGAGAGAGAGAGAAAGTAAAGATGTATACGGGGATAGGATAGTGACCGACCTGCCCTCTGTCGAGTGATACGAGAACAAAGGGTCTGCGTCGTATCGGGGAGATGAAATATCGAGTCGAAGACAAGTTTATGGCTGCTGGGTTCTGCCCTGCGAATACGAGGGCACAAGTTATGAGTTTTATGTTGATGTAATAACCGAGGTTACTTCACAGGGGAAGCATACAAGATAAGAATGCAAGATGTCAACGATATGTTACGTAGGAAAAAAAAAGCGTAAGCATTTGTCGTTTGATTATTCTTTTTTTCTTATTTCGCATTTCCCTTAGCATACTTTTTACGTAATGGCATGCCATTCTTACGTTATAAATTAGATAATGAATAGACAATCATTTTCGTACATGTGCCTAGTGAGGCTACTATACGGATTGGCTATTAACGGCCGCCATCTTTAGCCTCACGATGTTCATTAAGGTGCAGAGCCTCAAACGGATAAGTTTTTAAAACTTTAGTCACTATTACACGACAGCAATATATATGTCGCGAACGTTTTTGAAGTTTGTAAGGTGATTTGTTCAATTTTCTTTATCGAATTTTATATGTTATTCAAGTACTGTAGGTAGCTAATACAGCGTATTTAATGTGTGCAGTATGATTCAAATATCAAATTTAAGTTTACTAAAGGATTTTATATTTAGTCTTTTCCTCACAATCGTCATGTATGTTTTTATGTTTTCAGATTTACGCGCGCTCTCTCACATGACATAAAAAAAAACGGCTTTTGAAAATGCTGCATGGAAAAATATTCCTTATTTGTTTCAATTATAACATAACTATAAATTATTCTGGTTTTTATATGAGTCACTGTGCCTTATTATATATATGTTTATACATAGAGTACAAAATTGCACTGGCATATAAAAATAAAAATACTGGACAGAAGCTATTTTTGGTTAAATGATTTAGTTGCTGATAACACAATGAGATACTAAAAGCTTAAACATTCACATTTACAGATTTACTACCAAACCATAAATTATTATTTTAACTTATTTTAAAGAATTATAAAACCTTTTTTTTTTGTTTGTTCATGTCCTGCAATGAACGAATTATTTGTAACAGTGCTGATAATCCTATGCTAAAACTTAAGAATTTTGACTACTGCAGCGAAAGTGTTTCATAATTGATAAATAAAATTTTTTTGCACAGGGGCTCATAAAAGTTCCCAGTACTTTTCTTATAATATAAGAGGTTATTGTTTTAACTTACTAGCCTAATTCAAAATAAGCTAATTTATTTCTTACTTCGTTTAGTTTCGTATCTTCTTTCCTCTAAAAAGAGAGTTATGGATTTTAAAACCATTGACTGTGATTTGAAAAGTGACCTCTCATTCCATTGATCTGTTCACTTTTAAGGTTTATGTAATTAAAGGAAATTAAAAAAAAATATTCAATAGAATCTCAAATCCTGCAATTCTTAAGAATAATAATTTAATTTAAAATTAAGATATTATTAAAAATAAATATTTTTAATGGCTCTTTGTAGATATAAATAGTTAAATCTTCATGAACTTAAAATGTTAATGGTTTATCAAAATATATTTTAATTTGTAATTTTTATAAAATAAAACGTAATGATTATGTCCGATATTCATTTTTTTTTTAGAAATATTAGAATTGGCCGTTTTATAATACTAGGATAATATAATGGATTGACTATGAAAATGTTAGGTGTTCAATAATAAATATTTATTTATTAATATTTTAAACTATTTTTTTTAATAAGTCAAAATAACTTACCTACATTTTTCACTATTTGATGCTGTAAATGAGTATTATTAGTGATTGTTGGCTACGTTTATTAAACCACTTTTTAACAATAATCTTTTTATGTATATTTCATGTGCTTACATAACTTACCTTATCAAATTCAGGGGAAAAAAAGTATTTGGTAACGAAAAATATACTGCCACAGCTGATTAACATTTAAGAACTTGTGTTTTATTTAATTTTTGGCCAACATATTACATCGGCTGAAATTTTAATTGTTTAGTCATTGAATACTTTGTAACTTAAGAAACGGATCATAATTATTTTGTACTATGCAGTCTGTTAGTTTCTGCACAATGAAAAGTATATTTCACCGCTGAGAGAGCGTGCAGGAATCCAAAAACATAAAAAAAAAATCATTAAAGGCGATCGTGAGGAAACGGCTGTATATACATGTCTACACATTTAGTGGTATGTAAATTTTGCTACTGCTTCATTACGGCCAATGGCAAAGCAGTTACTTCACCGAAACTCTTCCTCACTAAATGATGGTTTCCCTTTGGGTTGTCTTTATCGGATCCCAGGCATCACTTCTGCACTTCTGCGCCCGCGAAAATCATCTGTTGGCGGAAGGGGGTAGTTGGTCCGAGAGTTTTACACGTGGCGGTTCCCCAACACTTCGTCTCCGGAACCAGTCCTCGAATGTCACACGCTGCCCATATTTTTTGCCTGCATGCTTGCAATAAGCAGAAAACTTTGAACTACACAGAAGGTTTACCAAAATACATAGTCTTAACATACAACCCGCTTCACAGTCACGTTTTCACAACTGCAGGCGGCCCCCCCCCTTTTCCCCTCTCCTGAGTGTGAGGATTATTGATGTCACGAGGTCCCGGCCTCCCCCCACCCAATTAAACCCAGGGATCGACGCCCATGCGTCAAATGATAGTTCACGTCTACTGGAAAAATGTTAAGTCTCGTCATTTAGTTCCATTTAACTACGCTTTCATTAATTTTTATTTTCGGCGCGTTTTCAGTCAATTAAACTCTTTTATGTTATTTTATGGAATTATGTGGTGAATTTCGGGCATAACACATTTTTTTAAATAAAAGATACTTAACTTAAATTTATTTATCAGAAATTAAAAAATCTGAATGAAAATAAAATATTTTTTACACACTCTTACAAAAAGATGAAAATAGAAAAAAAAATCAAAATCTACTTAGAACTATAATACTGTCTTTAATAAAATATGATTTATTATATATAACAATACAAACACACAAAATAGACTCGTACATACTCTAATAATGAATCTCACACATTTACTCATAACTAGTCACTTATTTCTGAAACTAAAACTTAACATGGAAGTCAATTTTGAAGAAATTATGTTTTCTGCTTCTTTAGCTAATTATGTTCACTTCTGTCACATTTAATCCACGGACCATTTATACATATGACAATAACTTACAGGAAAAAAAACAATAATAACTTTTCCCAGTTGTGCAACATCCTAGACCGCATCAGAGATTCATGAGTGATTTGTACTTAGAAGATAATTATTGAATAATAATTTAAAATATTGCTATACAAGTTCAGTTTTTAAATGAGTTTTAATGAGGTTGACACATATATGTAGAAATTATCTTGCGTAATTAACATTTATTTTATTAGGCTATATAGAAGAACCAAAATAACATTAGGGTAAATTTTCAGAGTAATGGCAGTGCTGTTAACTTATTTAACGTGGAATTTTAATTAATCTTAGAGAAATGAACGTAACTGTAACTAAATACCAAAATTCGAATTATTTTTAGACATTTTGAACGTAGAAAAAGTTTAATTAATTTATATGAGTGTAACGAAATGTTCTATTCACCTTAAAATATAATGTGGTTTAGCAGTGAAGGTATTCCAGAGGGTAGCAAATGAATTTATCGACATGGTTTTTATATGCACATAATTTTAATTTTCGCTATATGGACCTTCGATTGCAAGGTTTCTAGAGATGGGCGTACTTACACGTAATAATTAAGGGAATTTGATAAAGTTGTTGTAATTGATTTTTTTTTTTTTTTGCCAAGGTGGTTTCGATGAACCACTGAGATCAGAACTAGGTATTGAAATGGAACATAATTCGAACTCAGGTACCGACTCTTGAATGCGAGTCCAGCGTTTTGTCTTCGCAACGTTCCGCTCGGTGGGACCTCTAGATTGTTAACACGTGAGCGCACACTCGCTAAGAGGAAAAGGGGTGGTTGGGAAGGGGTTGGGCGAATAAGGGGTTGTCCCGGGTAACACTGGTCCCGAAGCAATTAGCTCCGACAGCACTCAGGGACATTAAACAGAGATAAGCGAGTTGCGAGTTGGCGAGTTGGCGAGTTGGCGTCGGGGTCCACTGGTGTTTGATCGCGGCGGGCGTTAACGGTCGGTCGGTGAGAAAATGTTGGCGAGGGACAGGGCTAGGTAGTCACACGGGGCGCTAAACCCTCGAGGAAGGAAAGGGGGTGGAGGGGGGGGGAGTTTGCGTTCGCACGTGTATGCACGCTGCACTAGTAACGAGTATGCACTCTGAAAGGGGTAGGTGGGACGCAGTGCTTTTAAAACCAACCCCTACCCCCCTCTTTGTCGCGTCTCCCCACTCCCCCACCTGCGCACCAGCACATATGTACTCTCTCTCTCCCTGGCCTCACAAAGCCGCGCGTCACGTCAGGACCTCCCTCGTTAAACCAACCCTTCCTCCTAACCCCTCCCCTATCCACCACAACCATCGTCGCTTTCGACGGCGGCAGAAATTTCCCGGCGCTGGCCCCAAAGTACACGCTGTTATTGCGTCCGCAAACAACTGGGGCTGGCGCAACTATCCCCGCGTGATTGCCCCTCCCGGCTGACAATCGTCCCTGGGCTACCCTCGCCAATTTTATTTTCAATGCCTAACCTGGGATACATCGCAGGAATCTCCCCCCCCCCCCCTTTTTCCTTCACGCAGCAATTCACGCACAAAGCTTACACCCCCGCCTCACCCCCCTTTCCCCTCGGCGAACACGAGCCGGTCATTGTTTGGACGAGAATGTTCAGAGGAAAATATTGGCAACACTGGCGCGGTTGTTGACACCACCTCCCCATCTCTCTCCCCCGTTGGCCGTGCATTTTTTTTTCCCACCCCAATGCCTAACCTAGGATACCTCGCGGAAATCTTCCCCCTCGGCAATTCACGCACAAACATCTAACCCCCCCCCCCCCCCCTTTCCAAGCACGAAACACGAGTCGGTCTGTGTTTGGAGGAAAATGTTCGGAGGGAAATATTGGCACCACTGGCGCGCTTGTTGACCCCCTCCCCTCACCTCCTAGAGGCGACGCTGAGGCCGGGAGAGGGGATCGGAGTCGACGCTGAGGGCGGCCGTGGCGTCGGCGCTCAAACACCGCGCGGGGTGTCCGAGGGTCGGACGGACGCCTGGCGTCCCCTGGCGTCCCCTGGCGCACCGTCGCGTCGTCGCGTCCCCTCAAGGCCCGGCGATGGCTTCTTTCCGACTGGCTTCCCTCGTGTCGTCGACTCGGGCGAGACCACCACCTGCTTGCTTGCTGCCTTTGGGATCACAACTCCCGCTGAGGATTAACACGAGGTCGAAAGAAACCCAGTTCTTTACCCCACAAACGTGCATACTGACAGTGTAAGACACAACGATAAGCCAAGCTGGATGTACCATATGATCATTAGCGGAGTCAGGACGGAAAAATATTTAAAATTTGAATTTGTGTATTTAAAAAAACTTTTTTTTATTGATACTAATACACTGACGTATGTATGGACCAACAGGAGTATCCGTGGGCGACGTGGCTTCTCAAGCAGTTGGAATGACAGATGTTGTAACAGCTGATATTGCATTACCCAAAATAACATACTGCCTGCACTGATATTTTGTAAATTTTTTACATCTTCGGGGTGAGGGATATTTTATCTCCTATCCCTCCCATTGCACCCAGCATAGTTTATAGGATATTGGGTATGTATAATGATCAACCAAAACTACCAAACTTTTTTTTTTTTTTTTTAATATTTTGGATTTAACCGTTTGAGTGGATATGGATGGAATTTTGTTGTTTATAGAAAAATGCAAGCACACCTAATCTACGTAAGAGGGAGGCAAAAATCTTGCCATAAATAACACCCATAGAATTTAGATCTGCTTGTTGTTTTTTTTAATATTAATTACAATCAATATGAGAGAAAATTGGTATTAGTTTGGTTTAATATGATTAAATCATGCATTCGAACACGCTTATCTTGTAGTGTTCTTTCAACCTCTATCGTATGTACCACAAATTTCTGAACATTCTGGGAATGCGAATACTTTCACCAGATCTAGCAAATCACTTGCCCTGGTTCGACAATTTTCACTTTTAGCTTACACTTACGATCAAAGAGTCAAGCTGAAGTAAGAGCTGAAACTCTCGTGGTTTTGAACACCGTGCCATAGAGGCGAATATTTTTTTCTGAAACACCCGTCAAAGGCCTTTACGTAATAATTTAACTGAAAATGGAGAACGCTACTCTCAATTTTTTTTTGCACATAAGATTAACACATGTTAATTTCTAACATTTATTTGGATTTGCTGAGGTTTTTTTAAACATTTAAACTGCGAGGTGTGCATGTACGTTTTAATTGTATCTTAAATCCATATTTATGAAAGATGACGAATGTTACATCATTAAAAGGGCACAGGAGTAATTGAGACTTAAGAGATAAATAAAGGTCTAAATACAAGTTGAAGTTGGTGATAAATTCAAGATCTGAGTGTTGGATCCGAAAACCAGTTCATCATGCTACAGACGTACGTGTTAGACTTCCATGGTTTCTCAATTGATTAAAAACATTGATAGTAATGTGACTTAACATTTCACGATTTTCAAGAAAGAAGTTTTAAATCATAGTTATTTACAATTTTTAATTATTATAAATATTCTTTGTTCACTATTGTTATTCTTGAAAATTTTGGGCTTCCAAAAAAGGACCTTGTTTGCTACACACATACTATATACCCTAAAAATCTTCATTTGTCTGAAATTATTTCCAAAATATAAATTTATCACTTATTTTAGAAAATTAAAAAATATATTTTTAACTGCACAATATATGGTAAAGTTCAATTTTCTAAATAATAAATGCAGAATATGTCCATATGAATAACGGATCCGTTTGTATTACTGTGGTTTTTAAGGTAAAAGTTAATCACATGTTCTTATAATTTAATGAAAAGATTTTTTAATAATATAATCTATTGACAAAATAAAAGCTTAAAAACTTTACTATTTTGCACCTTTTAAAAAACTCTAGCACTTCACTTAGATTTTTATGTAAAAATTTTAATTATAAATATAAATATTTTTGAAAAATATAAATTTTTTAAAATCCTTACAAAATTCTATACCAACGACTTCTGAGATGACAAAGTTTGCAACATTTGTCTCAAGAAAAATTAACATTTATTTTCTTACTAGCTTTGGTATTGTTTTGTTTTGGTGGTTTCCTGTCAATGTCCCGTGTGTATCCACAGACAAACCAAAAAATTTCAGAGAGTAAGTCATTTATGAGCATCGTATCTGGCATAGTGCCTTTACAATTAGGTACTAGGGACAGGAATTTCCTCTCCCCCAAAGTAAATGGATATTAGACTACAAGCAGGAAACCCACTCCAGTGGTTTCTTCCTTGTAATTGGCGGCCCTTCTGTAACATAAGCAATCACCTTACTTGGCTGGGCCTCTTAAAAAGAGTTAATCTTTCAGTACTCGTCAGAGATGTGTAATATCTAGTTTTGATAATTAGCAAATTCATGTATTTTTATGTTCTGAATAAGACACCTATAATACGAAACTAGGACACGAAATCTCACGTAGTATTGTTTAAAATAATTCTGAGCATTATACGAAACGCAAATTGTATTTAAAACTACATTTCATGAACGCGAATCAACATAGTTTCCGCACCTGCCGCTATAATTTTCTACTGGAGCACCTACGTCGACCGTTGAATCATTTGATTAGCAGACCGAAATTTTAAAGTACCTATATAATGAAACGGCTCCGATAAAAAAAAATATAATTTGAAAAAATAATAAACGCAGGCTTTGGACCTATTTTTCGATAACGAATTTTTAATTAAAATACTGCTCGTTTTGCTAAAAATTCTTTGAGCAGTTAATACTATAAAATATCCCTTTAGCCGTTACTACTATACAATTTATCTTTGGCTTTTGTAAACTTTGGTTCGTGCCATCTACCATAGATGGCAGCACAGTGTTTACACATTTCCGTTCCAAGATACTTCCGTCGCATTCACGAAATTAGTGCTACCAAATACCGTATACCAACAGCTAAGATGTTACACATAAATATTACTGATTGGTCTACCGACGATTGACACGAACTCAACCCATCGTGGAACACAGACGATGCTACAGAGGGTTAAAACATAGCTAGTCCCGAATTATTTTCGCAAAAAAAAAAAAAAAAAGAAGCAATGTCTGCTAAAGAAAACTTGGTTTGCGAAATCAGACGCCACCACATTTTATTGAAACCTTGCGGGAGCAGAATATTTTTCACGGGCGCATCGAAGCGCTGCGAAACAGGTGCTCTCGAAACATATCATATTTGCAACGCTAGGGAAATAAAGTATATTAAAAAAAATGTAACGTGTACACGCTCGTGTGGCTGACATGAAATTTTTCTCACTGATATTAATTGAAAATTGCCTTGGAGATAGGTTATTTCTGCATCGTCGTTGGAGGCTTTTATAATCAATTTTGGTCATGACGTTATAGAGTATATTTTTTTTGCGTTCAAAACTTACGAAAAAAAAAAACGTTATAGCCGTCGGTAGCCATACACGGTTAGGTATCATACACAAGAAATGATGCGGTGATAGTCAGTGTCGGTAATTATTTGCAATCTATATTTTTTTGTAAAATTAAATGGCTCCGTTTGAAATACATTGAGGCACGTTGAATTTCCATTTTTAAACGGGTTAACTGTAAACAGTGCAGTCAGATTATTTATACCTGCATTTACCTATGGATGTTTTAGTCATTATTTTTATGCTTTGAAATTATCTGTAAAAAAAATTGGGAAAAGTACGCACATTTATTTGGCATACTTTGCTCTAAATTATTCTATGAACGAGCTCTTTGAGTGGCAACAATTCTTCGCGAATCGAACTGAATAGCTAAAGTGAAGCTTCCGGTTCAGCTGGAGATCAAACCTGGGACTGTCTCACCAATCAGGAGCCACTGAGACACTGCTTCCCTTGACGATGAGATAATTTATTACCTATATAAAATAACAAATTATTCAGGGATAACCTATAGCCTAATTTTTAAGAAATCATTGTTTCACCAAATAGTCATCCGATAGTTATTTTTTCCTTATGAAGGCACTAAAACATAACAAATCAGGTCGAAATTTCATCCTGGAGGTTTCTTAAAGGTTTGTTTCTTGTGTCACAGAACATTTTCATTTACAAAAATAAAACGCGACAAAATATCGCTAAACGACTGTTTCCCCGCCGTTGTTAGCAGTGCCCGTTACACGGCACCCGCTCGTGATATAGCCAGATTTTATTACGCCCCGTTAAACGGTTTCGCGATAAAGGAGAGTGTTCGAAATAGGAAAAAAGGGGGGGGGGGGGGGGGTTGGAGTGGCGAAACAGCCCTCGTCTCGAAGAGTAACCCTCCAGCCACTTTGCCGGCCATTGTTGTCTTATCGATAAGGACTCCGCCATCGTTTCTCTCTGCCTCCCTCTCTCTCTCTCTCTCTCTCTCTCTCTCTCTCCTTCCGGAGTGGCCAGAACGGATAGTCCCGGTATCGAATCGATACCGTTACAGACGCGTCCGAACGTTCCTCGCCATCTTCCTCCTCCTTCCACGCTTCCTTGTTTCTCCATTCCCCCCCGTATCCCTCTTCCTTCCATTCCCCCCTTCACCCCGTAGGCCCCGCACGCCACTTTCTCCTTACTCAACAACTCCACCAACCCTTCTTTCTGTCAGACATATTCTTTTTTCCTGGAGGATTTTAATGAGGACGGATTATGGAGAGTGGATATCCTTGTAATCTTAATGCACTGGACGCCTCAGAAGTTGGGTCAAAGTCCCTTCTCGCCTCCCCTCATCCTGCCGCGCCCTCCCCAGTCCATTTTAGTTTCCCCCCCACTGCAACCAGAAATGCCGACCCCAAACTCCTCTTAACCCCTATTCCCCACCTCCCCCTCGTCCGTGGACGCGTCCAACTCTGTGTTATTTTGAAGACGAAGTGAGGGTGACCACGTATAAAGTAAGACGGAGAGACGGGAAGTGGCAGAAGGGGTAGTAGACGTCGAGTGTTAGACCTCGGGGGGGGGGGGGGGGGGAAGTAGTAGGCAGGGGAAGTGTTTGTGTGGAAGGCGGTTGTTGGTAGCCGAGCCCGAGGAGACGTTAAATTAGAGAAACGTATTAAACATTAATAAACCCCAAAGGGCTAAAGGAACAATACAGTCATGGCGCCATCGCAGTGGCCTTTGAATCTCCACGGAAGATTAGTAAGTATACATGATGATTCGCCACTCACCGGGCTTATTACTAACATAATTGGGAGAAAAATATTTATCATGTTAATTTTGGTCCTATTCCTAATTATTTTGCAGTTAATTGCCTTTTTTGATATCATTGATTCTTTAGAATATAACGGAATCGTCAGTCAGCAGATGCTCGTTACATATACAATTTTTTGCTAACAACATAACGTTGATTGAAATTAATTAATAATGTGTCAGTTTTAAGTTTGTCACGCTTGGGTAAGTAACTTGGGTGAGAAAAAAAATGGACATAAGCCACTGAAAAAACTTTTACAGTAATGCGGGTCCATGATATCACACAGAAAAAAAAATTATTCGTATTTAAAGTGAGCCTTATCTCACACATATGTTCTCCCAACACACCTGGAAAATGTTAATTTTGATGATTCAATAAAATTATTCATTGATTTTTTTAATGTGAGAAATACGATGTGAGTAGGAACAACAAAAACAAACCTATAAAGTTGCATAGAATATCTCATGCTTAGTTCAAAGTGTGCATTTTTATCGGTTTTACACTCTCTTTCCAATTCAAAATTTCTGCAATTAGCGCTCTCCTTGTTTAAGTGTGCTGTGTTAGCAGATATATGCCTTATAGTACAAAAGAGTAGACAAATTCATAATATAATGGTTTTTTAATGTATGTGAAACATTTTATTTTGTAAAGGAAAGTTATAAATGAGAATTTATAAAATATTTTTTTATGTATTTCATCAAGGAATATGATGATTTTTAATTTTTGCATTAAAAAAGACTTAGCTTCTTTCAACGACTTTTGCAAACTAATTTTGTTATTTAGTTTATTGTAAAAAAATTTGACTTTGTTTGAGAAAAACATTTAATCTAATAGAATACTTTTTATTATGGGTGACCGACTAGTACAACCATTAGTTCATTTTGGGAAATAATGAGTGTTTAACAATAAATTATTTTTTTCTTTTAAAAAGACTACAATTGTTTTAATTCTATCAGTATAAACTATGTAATGAACCTATAAAAATCAATATAAATTAAAAAAATAATGAAACATTTTATAATTAACGATGGCATACAAAACAAGAACTGTTATAGTTAACAAGCTTTGTGGTATCAATCTGGCAAACGTGGGTGTCACTAATTTTGCACTGCCAACTAAGAGTGAGACATATTTAAAGTAATTGTAAATGTCAGGTTTCCATCGTTATTTGTGTGAAGCGTTTGTCGGGTTGGCCATCCGCTTTGATTGTTATGAATACGGATCGTGGCTCAGAAGGTGTTGTCTACAATAAAAATAGCTTACGTAGTTTAGTAGTCAACAGGGGATAAATGGAAACAAGAAAATGTCGCTGATTTATCGCGTAGGAAAGTAGACTCGAAGATTGTGTACATTTGCTTCACGTTTATGACTGGACATACAGTGCTCTCGGCACACACTTGACGATACAGGCAGGTTTTAAACAAGGAGAATATGTTGTTATCCAATCTCGTGTGACCCGCCACTGAGCACTAAGCATTGAGCACTCCAGAAACGCTTTATCACGTACAAGTGAGTTGAATCTAGCATGGAGTGAAATGAATTTGCGAAGTAGTTGTGGCTGTAACTTGGGGGCGCAAATATGTAGTATATTCAAGGTTGGCCCGCGGAAATTCGCAAGTACCCTGGGACGGAAAAGGGGGGGGGGGTGTTGCGGTGATTTTGGCGCGTACGTGTTAACCAACACAAGTCATCTCTGTACAGGATGATGATTGTATTTTGTATACTGCTCATATATTTGTCAATTAGCTTACAATAAGAAGAAAGAAACTTTTAAATATACAGAAAGTTTTCCATAAAACATAGTTTGGACGTTTAAGTTTATCAAGCCCGTTTCACAGTCATGATTTTGCAAACGCAAGCGGGCCCCCTCAGTGAGAGACTTCTTAATTCCAGGGAGGAGCCTCCACCCCCTGTTCTGCTTCCGGAATCTATGCCCATGGCTCTAGTGATAAACCATATTTTAATAAAGCTCATTAAAAACATTACTTAAACGACAAATAAATAAGCTGAAGATTTGTTAAAATATTGAGTATCAAACTGGAAAAATTTTTAACAGTACATAAAACGGTTACATTTATATGATAACATTGACAATTTACATCGCAAAGGAAGTTTGATGGCGTTGTATCTCTACCAGCATTTCAATATTTTCTGTGGTAATGTAATCCACCGGAATATTTAAAAAACATTTTTTTAATGTTTAATGTGAATACTTCTTTGTTAACTAAATTACAAATGAAATATGTTATACATTAAAAGGTCTCAGATAATAATTTGAAAAAATTTAGTTTAGATTTGGAAAAATTATAATTTTTTGAAGTATTATTTTTCAATTCGTCAAAAGCCATACAAGTATTTTGTATATTTTTTTGCTAAGGTTTGTTAATACACACGCTAATTTTTTGTGACTATTTGAAAGTTCAGTGACTGAAGCCGTTTGTGAATCTAGTTATTCAGTTATTCTAGTATGCTTTTGGTCCAAATATTATATATTGATTTTGAAGATGTTATATTAAATAACAAAAAAATTCAGATAGTAAATAAAAATGTTTTTTAGATTTTATAGTGCCAATTGTTCTAAACTATTTTTAATATTGGTTCTAATACACATTACGATTATAATACGGGAAAATTTTCTAACGTAACCACTTTGAAGGATAAAGCTGCAAGCACACGTTTTCATAAAGCGATTTACCTGCTGTATATAACAAATTTTTAATTGTTAAATATTTTTTCTATACGTTTGGTACAATAGCTAGTAATTCCTCGATAGTCATTTCCCTCCAATGTAGCAACAAAAGTGCTAAAGTTAAAATTTCTCGCTACGACAGCTAAGAAGGCCAATAGGAAATATTCTCTTCCGATTCACTAACTAATAATTAAAAAACCAAATTTTTATTTTGGTAAAATTTACTCTTACACGAGAACAAATGCTAGATTTCAAATGGTCATGGTTACACTAAATTATATTTGGTTTTAATTTGCTTTCATTGTGTCATTGCATTGCTTGAACTAACTTTTAACGGCTAAGCAACACCAATATTGTATAACTTTGGTATAAAGTGCATATAATTTTCGTGTGCCAGATATAATTTCCGCCGATCATATTACGTTTATTTCAGTATTGTCTTGAGTTCCACGTAAAATAATTTAATTTTTGTTTATTTTGGTATTTAGTCTCGAAAAACGAGGTCATTAGAGAAATACGTATGAAAACAAGTCAGAGATAAATTGGGAGAGTAATCAGTAAGGACTGGAAAAATTCGCGTTTTCAGTGACCTCTAGGATAGAGTCCACAGTCCTCCGTATACTCGTGCAAACGCCACCTGTTGATATGCTGCTGACTGGCGAGACGTCTCAACTGGGTAGCCTCGACTAGCCTGTGATTCGGGACTTCTTTGGTTTAGGTTTTCTCATTGGCCAAGAGTATCCCCTATAAACAGTGTACCAAAAGCTGAAGCAGCTTAGAGGTATACACTAAATGAATCGTCCAAATTTTCAAGCCCCCAAGTAATCAGCCTAGACACTTTTATTTAAAAAGTGGGAAACTTATCAGAGTGGATAGCCAGGTACTCAAACTTAGGTCCTTTAAAAAGTGATACCAACCTTTTACCGTTGCGAAATCTCACTCGGATCACATATTCAAAAAATCTTCTCAGTAGGGGAAAAAAATTAACTGCATTTATGCTTGAATCAACTGCAGATGTATTGGGCAGAAATTATTTCTGTCACAGGATGTTCATTAAGTATGTGAGGGTTCATCGTCTATTCCTAAAGACGGGAAAAAATCGCGAATTCAATGTCCTCCAGAATGGACTCCATAAACCTATACCCACAAGAGCAAATGTTATATTTAATTGGCTGCTGACTTATAAGAATTATCTCAACTGGAAAGCCTGTGATTAGCTATCCCTTTAGTAGATGTTTTAGTTTTTTCTCAGAGTCCTTAATATAATCCATAAATAAAGATCAAAAAATATTCGCGGATTCATTGCGCAATAGGCTAAAATTCAAAAATATGTACCTTTGAGCGGCTTTCGTTATTGGCTCACTATTTATCTCGTCTGGGCCAAGAAAATCCCTCCACCAAAGAAAAGTTCCATCACAGACAACCCAGTCGAGACTGCTTACAATTCAGCTACCAACGAACTGGCTTTATTTGCCTGAGTATACAGAGTAGTCTACCACGAAGATCATTGAATCCGCGAATTCTTCTAGTCTCTAATCATAATTAGACATTTATTTATCACTAAATATCTTTGAGCCAATATTGTGTGCAATCTATTTTTACTCTTATCACAGGATGATATACTTTTTTATGACGTAGCTCTTTTGGCTATTTTGTGTTGGTTGAGTTAAATGCGGAACGAGCTACTTTAGTCCATAGGATACCATTATAGAAGTCAAAACGTAATTAAGCCTATACAATAGTCAAGTATTCCCGCGATAAATCTTCATCTCAAACCGGTAATCAATAACACAAGTACAGCAGAAATTTATAAGTAGATTTTAAATCTAGCATATTGCGAAAAGAAATAAACGGATGATTTCAGTATCTACCTATTCCACTCGCACTCGAGAGGTTCATGGGTAGGGACCCAGAAATTCAGAGGTTTCATTTGTCCACAGGCTAAAATTCGTAGTACTGTCTGTAACATGCCCATCATTGATATTTCTATGATACTTGTTGAATAATTTCTCACTGCGAAACCCATTCTACTTTAAATAGAAAAATTTGATTCGGGTTCACTTCAGCTAGCTAGAAGATAACTGGCAAACAGTCGTAGCGGGAAGTATCGAAATAGTTGTAGCCCAATTATAAAAGCATGCTTAGTCGCAGTCTAATTTGGGACGAAAATAATCGGTGAAATTACCTCACCTATATTCATGAGCGTAGAATAACGTGGTCTGATCCTTGATTCGTAATCCCCTTCGTCTCTCGACGAACCTGATTCGCCACCCATTCGAATTGTTGCTAGAAAAACAAAAGGTTTCACTCCATTTACAAAGCCTGGTATTTCGAACTCTATGAACCACCAAAAACAGCGTTGCTGTACGTGGCCGCTACTAGTTTTGTCTAGTCCCGATACGTACACCTTCCTCCCCTCTCCAAACCCAAACCCCTGCATCGCCTAGCAACGCCCCCTTTCGCAGGGAAAGGGGAGGGGTGCAGCGCAGGTAGGCGTTCTTTTGTCAACTGCTCGCCTCATTAGCGCAGTTAGTTCTCGTGATGGTCACCGCACACACAGGGGAACGAGCGCTGCAGCAGTAATTGCTATTGACACAACAGCTGGGCATTATAATTACTTTAATTACTGTCATCATTACTGCCTAGCCTTTATTGCGCAATAACATGATGGGTGCCCTGCAGCTAGGGGTGTAAAGGAGGGTTGGGGGGTTGGGAAAGGGTGTTCCCACCCCTTGTGTTGCGTCATTAAGGCTAACAAGGTGGCGGATTTGCTCCGGACTGGCCACCAGGTCGCAGCACCGTCGGTGCCTAACAGACCCCTTTCCCCAACCCTCTGCTCTTGTGCGTATCCTTTAATCACTTAAGCGGAGGGGTAAAACCTGCACCCCCCACCACCACCACCCAAACCTTTTCTTTCCCACCTATAAACCTTCGTTTTCTTCTGCCTCGCGAACGTGGCGCTCAAAGCGGCCGGCGCGTGCACTAATTAAGTGAACCGCCTGTTTTCTTGGGTGCGACATGACGGGACACCGTCCCTCTCCGAGGGCTTGCCGCGGGTAGGGGGGGGGGGGTTGTGGAGGGGGGAGAGGGGAAGTGAAAGGATCGGAGGGAGCGAGTCTCAAATTTTAATGAGTGCGTCCCTGGGCGGACCCGGGGCCTCGACAAACAGTGAGAGAGGCTTGTAATTAAGAGGAGGGGGGACGCAAGTGCAGTGCCCGTCGCGAGCCTCCAGACTTCAACGAGCCGTTCGCGCGGCCTCAAAGCCCGGGGGAGTCCCTCGCTCTCCCCCTTCCCCTCCTTCCCTTCAGGGGTGCACAAACCTGTGCCCACCACCCATTGTCGCCGGCTTTGAGAGACGCGGCGCAGCTCTCGAAGAATGGCTATTTTTTTTGTCCGACCGGACCTGCTGTTGTGAAACAGGGTGGCGGTACTCGCACGAGTTAAAGCATTTCCCAAACATTTGCTTCGAACTATGGAAATGGAACACGAAAGACGTATCTGAAATTATTGTCATCAGCCTCATAATCATCCTCAGCTGCTTCGAGCCTGCGGCCGGCTCAGCAAAGTTAAAATGCCTCCATCTTTCTCTGTCACTCAACCATTCCTCTTCCTTCACTCTGTTCCATTCTTCTCTTCTCTCCTGCACTCATTTTAAGCATCTGCTGTTCACACGTCCTCATTGGTCTTCCTTGGGCCCTTCTTCCTGTGTACTCCAACTCCCTTTGTTGAAGTACAAATCCAGGACATGTAGAGGAACCAGAAATTACGACGTACATGGACTGAAAAGTATTCTGTTCATTCTTGGAGTCATTAACGCGAAAGCTGGAATAGAATGGAGTCCATTTATATATGTCTTATCAGCAAGACGCAAGCAGGAAAAACCCTTAAAGTAAATTCTCAATATAGTTTAAATGCAGATAGTTTCTCAAATTTTAATATTTACAAGTTTCATTCAATGTAGAGAAACAAAAATTTTACAGTAATACATTTGATATTTTAGGAAAATATCGTTGAAATAAGTCAAGTAAGATGTTTTACTTAGCCTACTTTGAGAACATCTTTGTTCATTAACTGTAAAGTATTCTCAATTAGAACACTTCATAAAATAAAATTAAAATAAAAATATTTTGAGCAGCAAACTCAGTTATCTTTGACGTTCCAAGAATAATGACGTTTGAAAATACTGACTTAGCGTTTGACAGGAACAATCTTTACAATATGTCATTCATTTACGAACTTTTCGCAGCTTCAGCAAAAAAAGGTAATCGCGATACCTTGCCCAAACAAATTAATGGCCTATTTGATTGAATATACTAAATAAAATCGTATTTTGAAGTTTCAAATATATAAATAATTGCGACAAAAATTTTGTGTGTTAAACTTCTGCAAAACGTTGTTGTGTGCTCGTATTATTTTTGTTGGAAGAAACATTTGTGAGAAGACGTGGTTATTTTCCGACGAATCACAAACATTTGCAACGTAGAAGCTGCGTTCTTATTGGTCAATTCGAGAGCCATGCTAGATTCTGTAGCCATACAGAGCCGTTAAGGTAATGACTAGAGGCTGTAAAAATTCCCGGATTCAGTGAACTTAAGGGTGGACTACACAGTTCTCTGAATACTCGGGTAAATAACGCCAGTTCGTTGGTTGCTGATTTGTGAGAAGTCTCAACTTGGTTGGTTGTGGTTGGATTTTACTCTGGTTGAGGGTTTCTCACTGGCCCAGGACCCTCCAGATAAATAGTGAGCCAATAGCGAAAGCAGCTCAAAGGGTATTTGTATTTGAGTTTTACCCTATCACCGCAAATTTTTTTGGTCTCCAGTAATGAATGTTGTAGACATAAAAAAGTAGCGTGTTGAAGCCTCAACATGAGTAGAATTTCCCCGCGATGGATTACCAACCCTAATTATGATCAAGACAGGATGGAAGGGATCATCAAGAAACTCATCATAAGTGAGTCTGTAAACTCGATGGCTAACAAAAATATTACAACTATTTTTGGCTAATAAAGTGCGCAGTTATGAAAATCATGAATCTATAAAATGCATTCGTTGTTCTGTCCAATTTATAATAAAAACTAAATTACCCAATATCTCATCACATGCTTTTTAGCTGTGGGTGAATTAATTTTCTCAAGGGAGATTATTTGAAAAATATCACATTACCTAACACTGTTTACATTTTGGAGATATTAAATTTTAGTCATAAAACCTAACTTGCTCCTAAGGGGTGTAATTAAAAAAAAAGTTTGAAAAGGATTGGTAGTTATAATTATTGTTTTTAAATGTCTTCATTTTAAATATTATTGTAAAAAATTATTAATTTAATTTTACCCCCCTAAAGGGGCATAAGTGCCGAAACATATACAGCCTATTCAACTTAGTTGAATTATGACATCACGCCTCCATATTGGAATCGAATGCCCTACTCCCGAACATTGCACTTTTCATTACGATGACATCGTGACCTTGACTCCAGCCACCATATTGGATTCCACCATTTCTATTAAGTCATCACGTCGCCATCTTGAATTTTGACGACATTTACGCTATCTTGGATTGTGACGTCAGGCAGCCGCCATTTTGTTGTCGTGTGATGGAGGTAACCATCTTGGATGTCGTAATGCCAACCATATTGTTTTCGTCGACTAGAGGTCGCCATCTTGTATTCTGATGTCACAGCCATCATTTGCGATTCTGACGTCACCGCCACTTTCTTCGATTCTGATGTTAAATATGCCATCTTGTTTTCGTTTGCTGTTCCGAATTATGACGAAACCTGTTCGAATGTAAATAGTACTTGAGTGACAAAACCTGTAAAAATCCGAGCATACAAACTTTCACATTTGCATGTTAGTAGGATATGTCCCTTCTCAATTCCAGGACATTTTTTTTCTACGTCAGTCTGCATGCCGGCGTTCTCCTCCGTGAAGTCCACACGCAACCCCAGCAAGGGTAATTTATTTTTTCTCTCCTGAACCCACCCCCTGCTCCCTGTAACCCTGGCTCGCATCCCCGTAGAAAACCACGCCGCTAAACCCGGCAGCGCAACGTAAAACAAAAGAAGCGTGGTTTTATGTATGCACGCGGTGCGGGAGTAAAGGAGTGTAAAGAGGGGGGGGGGATGGGAGAGAGGAAAGGGGACATTGTTTCCCCTTTGCTCTACCAGGCTTGCGGCAGCAGGAACGCCACCCACCCCCTCTCCAACAGTTTGAAATATTTCGACCGCTTCCTGCGACTGTCACAAAACTACAAATATCTCGCACTTTATTCACGTTTCCCCCTTTTCCTCCGGAAGACGGCTCCACGGCGGGTGTGGTTCCGGCTGCTCCGGGTTTCAGTGGCGAGGGTGTGTTGTGGGGAGGTGGGGTGGGGGGGGGGGGGACGGCCGGACCACAGACCACGTCATATTGAAGGATGTGCGCCGGAGTTGTAGGCAGAGTCCCGGGGCGTAGATGACCTCGGGCGGGGGGAAGTTCTTTCCGGTCTTGTCCAGCGCGCGTGCACGGTCCGCCATTGCCGACCGCCGCAGAGTTCGGGGGACGAAGTAACCATGCCTTCCGAAGTCCAGCAGAGCCGTGTCGGGTGACTTGTCTTCGCAATTTTGACAGTTTACGCTTGTTTAAGAACTCATATAGTCACTTTAAACCGTTCACTGACACCGTTGACAAAATAACGGAAGGATATTATCTTTGAAAGATTTGTGCAATGGGAGTGCATGACTTGATGTAAGTTTTTGGACATACGCCATTGCTATATATTGTTATATATTTCTTTATTTTTATTTTTTATTTTTTCTTCAACAGAAAAAGTTTTTAGCAATGGCGTATGTCCAAAAACTTACATCAAGTAACGGAAGGATATGTAGACCAATAGTAGCCTACTACTTTTGAGACAAGATACACGGCACAACCTACATGGTATACATACGATTTTTAAGAATACACTCCTTTGATTTTAAACTTCCGTGGTTCGATTGTTTATAATTATTTCAAAAATTGTTTTTGAGAGCTTCCAGTTAAGGAAAAAGGAAAAAAAAACATATGTTAAGTAAAACCAAAACTAATAATGTAATGTAAATTTTTTCAATTAATTTTTTATGTTATTCATCAATAAATTCAAACTTATGTAGGCTATACTTATCGAAAGAAAAGCATGTCTTTACCGTAAGCGTCAGTGAAAAAATAATTTTGGTCCTAATATTCTAGTCTAACAAAATATTAATTTAATTTCGCTGAGCAAGTAAATGTTACAGCTGTGAGATGAATTCAAACTATATAGAAATTCATGAAATTGAAAATCAAAATTATATAAATAATTCATTTTTAAGTGATCAGATTCATTAATACGCCCTTAATCATAATTTATCAGCACCAAGAGAGTTTCCAAGGGGTTTGGGTAAGACTGTTATTTAATACGTTAAAATGTATTGAGCGCAGCATTGCCCCAACAGTTTGACGAGGATGGCACTATGCTTGTCTCTTTGTAGGAATCCAAGCTAAGGTAGGCGAAGGAAAAAAAAAAATTCTTTAAAAGTGAGGTGATTCAAAACTCGTTTTGAAAGTTCTTTCACGAGAAACGGGGATGGTAATGCTTTGGTATTTTCAATGTAAATATATGCGTGGCTTGAAGAGTCTGCAAGACAAATTCTGATACTTTGAAATTGTAATTTTTAATGGTTTTCTCACTTAAGATAATTGTATTGCACTCGCGGTATTAACAAAAAAGAGACTTTATACATAGAAACATATTAATGCTTTTCATAATTCCTTGAGACTTGAAAAAATTTTTTCGTACAGTTTGTAAGGAAAAGGCATTATAAACTGTAACAAAATAAAGAAAGTTTTTCTTGTTCGTATGGCAGCTTGTATTTATGTTGTTTGTAACTATAATTGAAAAAAATTGTTTTACTGTCTTGAACCATAATTATATGTCGGCCTCTTTTAAAATGAGGTTGTAGCAAAGTGGATTAAAACCTCAGTTGTGGATTAATGGAAAGTTTTCAAAAGTACATTTGTAGTTATTTTAAGATTTGTTTGGACGATTTTCTCTACATGTGTGAACTGGATTAATTCAAATATTTTAAAAAGGCAAATTTAATTTTTTTTTTTTAAGTTTCACGTTGTACAATTACATTAAAAAAGTTTTAACTTTACACGTAATGGAAGTTATTAATTTATATATTCACTGGAAATGTCCCGTATAAATATGCCACCTTAATGCTGAGTTCAACGTTTACTTTGATCATAACACAGGTAAAAATATTGATTCGAGTGAAAATCTTTATCAATAGTAATTTCTCACTACGACAAATTTTTCACAATGAATCCATTATAAAGTCCTAAAAATATAAATTCAAATAAATACAATATAAGGGAATGTTACTAAATAAAGTACTTACAACGGATCTAATACAAAAACATTTTGTTTCTCTGTCTGTACAAAAAAAAATGGTAACCTTCACATTCTATTGACTTGATTTAAAAAATAATTCAGTTAAAAACATAACTAAATATTTACTAAGTTCATTTTGTTAAAATACTTAATACAGATTCAAAGATAGATAATAAAATTAAATAGGTACCCAAATCTAATAGCAAGTACCATTACTAACATTTATATTTTAATTTCAAAAAACTAGCATTTGGTATAAAGGTAAACAATACTGTTTTAATAATTTAATTTACCAATCCTGATTGCTTTATAATGTATATAAATAATACCAAATATATTACTAGAGTGATAAAGTAAATTTAAGTTAGTAAAGATTTTTTTAATGAGTTGCATTTAGTCATTTAGGAAGTAAGTTGGTTTATGATCAGCATACGTAACACGTTTTGGAGTTATTGATTCCTCAATTTTTTTTTGTGCTTGCATCTGAAAGTAAGACCAAATATGTAGATAATAATAACGTTGTACATAATAATAACTAAAAACCCTGTGTGAAGTATTCTTTACACGCGAAAGCAGCCGCGGGGAAAAATATTTGTTAGTGAGTCCATTATTTCTAAAGCGAGAGAAAGGGAGATACTGAGAAAATGATGCTTGACTGGAAAAAAGGACCTACAATTGACAACCAGAAAGGAGAGATGGAAGACAGCTGTAAGGACGCATGGGAGGACAGATGAGAAGGCAGATGGAAGGCCAGATGGAAGGATATATGGAAGGACAAATGGAAGATCAGATGGAAGGACCGATGGAAGGACAGATGGAAAGATATATGAAAGGACTTATGAAATGACAGATGAATGGTCAGATGAAAGGACAGATTGAAGGACAGATGGAAGGACAGATGTGAGGACAAATGGAAGGACAGATGAAGGTCAGATGATAAGACAGATGGAAGGAAAGATAACAGGACTGACGAAAGGACAGATGGAAATAGAGCAGTTTGAATGAGTTAAAAAGGAACGTGGGAGTTTTTTTTTTTTTGCAGCTGTGAGTATTTCTCCCCTTCCCTCACCGGATGCGGCGACCACCCCGGACTCGCACCCATCGAGTCGGTGTTTAATCTGCAAACCGCAGCTCAAAGATAACTTCTGATTTATTTATGGACCATATCGAGCCGGTGAGTTGGTAAGACCCACCATAAAGAGCTCATCCGTCACTCCTTAACCCCTACTACCATTCTGTTCAATTTATTCCCTTAAGGCCATGTTGATTTTTTTTTCTGTTTTCCATCGTTACTTTTTTAAAGGGTGATTTCAAAAATTTTAACTCGATAGCTCCCTTGCATTTGTTGATCTGCCAAAAATATTTTCAACAGATATTCACTTGATGTAATACCATAGGTGCTTAAATTCGCGCTTTTGATGATTATTACGAAGACTTGCAAGCCTTTTTCTTTCACTAATGATATAACATCAAAGTGAATATGCTGTTGAATATATTTATGCCAGCAAAACCAATGCAATGGAAGTATCGAGATAAAATTTAATAATTAGTATTAAAAAATATTAATGATAAAAACGAAAAAAAAATATGATGTGTGAAACTGAGCTTTAAAAGTATTCCCTAAAGCCTATCATGTAATTTGTCTTAAAACTGATAGTTCTTAAATAAGTGCTGTGGTAACCATGTCCCTAATGTCACTTGCGGAGCGAAAAATTATGTTTGTCCACGAACCCAGATAACCACGCGGTGTTTTTTTTACAAAAACGTTTGACAACTACAGAGGCAGAAGGTATTTTTTTTTTGTAAATGGAACATAAACATTCATTTAAAATTACTGATATCAGTAAATTTGTACATTTACATGAAAACAACTGTATCACTATAAAATAGTGTTCGTAATTATACTGGGTTCGGATTATTACCAGGGCATTTATCCTTTTTCGTTTTCCCAATACCTCCAAAAGTTAAAGTCATTTGTAAACCGTTCTATGAATAGCTTTACAGTATTAACAGCACACAAAATAATCATGATACAACAAAACAAAGTTAAATAGTATTAAATTCGATTATCTTGTACGTGTTTGAAAAATATTATACTTGAATGAAACATCAATAAAATATAAAATTACGTGCTAGTTTTCGTAAGAAATTCTGTGTTATCTCTTGTAGTATCACATAACTATTTCTTTGCAACTGCATCCCAAAGGAATTTTTTGTAAAAGTACAGAAAATTTTGTTTTATGCAGAAGATTGGTACTACTTCTGAATACTGAAAAAATTTCCCACTAGTTAAACGACACGTACTATAGCTTTCAAAGTCACCCCCTCTCCGCCTCCTCCCCAGCCACACCACCGATGCAACTGTACTCATTGATGCGCTCCAAGGACCTTCTTGCTCGAAAGGGTGCGCTGTTATTACTTTTTTTAATCTCCCGGAGATTTGCAGTGGTTTTGTTTTCCTTTCGCAAGACTGAATCGGATACGAAGAATTATTAACAAGGCTGCGTTTGTTGTCGGAAGGAAAATGAATTTATCCACCTCTCTTTTACGAGAACCCACGGGAAAAGTGAATTACTGGAATGTTCCAGAAATAGCCATAAATTATTGAATCATTTCTTGAATTTACCTTTACAATTTAACGGTCACTAAAACATTCACGACTTATATACAATAAAGTAGTTATAGTTAAAATTGGTTTCAGAAATGGGAAAAAAATACATATTATTTTACTGATGAAGTTATCCGAAATGGTGACGAGGGTTTCTTACCAAAAATTAAAACTTACTTTAAGTAAGACATTATTTACACAAATAAAAAATTGAAATTTTTTGTCATATTTCTAGTCGAAGTCGTGTTCTGTTTGGTAATACTATTTTATGAAAAGCTTTATTATAGGTAATTAATCAAGGACTTTCCAAATGTGTCAGATTTCCACGAACATGTGTAAGTTATAGACTTTGTTTGGTTTATTTAAAAATAATTAATAGGTAATACTACTTTAGTTCAATCCCACAAAATAACACACACTATTCCTTTGCGAGGAGTTGGATCGCTTTGCTTCCAATGTATTATTAAAAAATTTGTGATTCCGGAAATTTTTAAAATCCAGATTCAGGTCAGTAACAAGCTTTACATGTTTCCAGTTCCTGGTTCGCTCTGTCGGGAATGGAAAACTTCCGCTTAAGTGCCTTAATTCTACGAGCGCTGTTTAAAAATTTAAACTAAACACAGACAAGATTACGCTCAGCAGGGAAAAAAAATAACATTAACAAGTTATATACAGAAGCATGCTTTTGATGAGCGGCCAGTAGATTTCGTGTGCCATATTAGGCCTGAATATTTTATCAGCAATACAAAATAACAGTACGGCTGCAAACAAGAACTCATGCCCATAAAACGTTTTTTTTGAACTTTGACAAAAGATTACTTTGGAAAGAAGTCAAAGAAATAATGTTCAAAACTTCAAGAAGACCAATGTAAATAATTTTTACAGCATATTTCTATAGTATGTTTTGCACGTATGATATATTTTTATGAAAACAATATTGAAAAAAATATATTTATATAGTCACGCTTACGAAAATTGTTAAATTGTAATTGGTGTTTAATAAATACATATATTTTTTCAATGGGAAAGACAATCGAATATTAAAACATTAGTCTTAATTTTTTATCAATCTTATAAATGTGCGCAGTTGATGCTAGAAAGCTATTCAGGTAACAGCTTACAAATAACTTTTAAGTTTTGATGGTACTGGGACAACTCAAAGCATAAATGCCCGGGAAAGAATCTGAACCAAGTAGTAATGAATTTTTTTTAATAATTATACAGTTGCTTTCATGTGAATGTACAAATTTACATGATAATTTTAGTTCCATTCTCAAAACAATACATTGTGTGGCTAGGTGAAGGGTTAAAACACACGATGGATAAAACTAAGTTTAATCAGTTGGTTACTGTACTTCAAGCAGCAAAATAAACAAGCAACAAATTTACCTTCGGAATAGTTAACTAAATTTGGGCAGTTATATTAGGGAGTTTTATGAATCTTATTCACATACACATAATAAATTACTGAATTGACGCCTGTGATAGTGTGTAATTATTGTATAACACTAAGATAAAAAAAATTAATAACGAATGAAAATGCATTAGAGAGTTTTCCATTTGTGATAGAATTTGTGATAGAAAGTTTAGATTCATAACGAAGTGAAAGCTCTTTACTGTAGGGATGCGGACCTATACACACAGCCACATAATGATGTTTTAAAGGTTTGAACACAGAACTGACGTCTGAGATGAAAAAAAACCAAATATGTAGTGAATTAAGTATTAAAAAACTCTTTGATGTGAAACGTACAAGAGGTGTAAATATTACCACCTGAACGCATAAGTGGTAATAAATACAACAATTTCATTAGAATATAAAATAACTTTAATTTAAAAGCTGTCAGAGTATATGATATGAAATATTATGATCATAAGAAATAAAATTTATTAAATATATTATTTATAAATCATGAGCATCATAAAATATACTAAAAATATGCTTGCATGTGTACCATTGTTTTATCTCTACATTTTTGCCATTTGAAATGATTATGCAGCACATTTTCCCGTAAATAATATTCATTTAACGTAAATATTTGCGAACCACATTATTTTGTTATACAAAACTATTAAATAGGTTAAAATGCTACATTATGAGACCGGTAATTCTCACCCACCCGCACGTTTTGTACGTTTCAAAATAATTTCCGATCCGTTGTAGAAATATGTTGCAAAAAGGGGAAGAATTTGTATTTGAACCCAATATTGGAACATTTGGTTCCTGTAAACTGAAATCTTATAACAGAAACGAGAGCTCCTGGTTACTGTTTGGTTTTAAGTTGAGTTGCAAAAGAAGCAGAACGTACGGTCCGCGTGAATAGAGCCAAAAAATAATTAATCTATTTGGCTGTATTCAATGATATGAATTGTCAGAAAATATTTTTAAAAAATCAATAAAAATTTAATATTAAAGATAACACGATTTCGCGGCCATTGTCTGGAATTGCTTGGCTTCTGGCTACAACCCAGAAGTCAAGCAACTCCTTAGAATTTAATGAGTTCAATAAATTTCAAGTTTTCATCTAAAGCAAAACAACTTAGTGAAAAATAAGGATCAATAATTATATGATTTTACTAATGTTTTCGGTACATAATTTTTGCAGTAACATTTAAATTTAGATATTTTAAAAGTTTTGGAACTGAAAAATAACAAAACTGTACAACATATGTCAGCATCTTAGTTCCTAACATACGATAAGTGGTAAATTCCCCACAAATTAAAATTATAAGGCAATTTTCTAACCAAACTTTATTCAAACTGTTAAAAATTTTACCCAAAAATTGAGAAAAACGTTTACTACAAAGTATCCATGGATTTTCGTAAACTTACGGGTATTTTTATAATGTTACGGGTACTAATGTGAATGTGCATTCATAATAATTAATTTTTGAGAGCTAAAAAGCCCTTCAAAACTTGTAAAGTCTAAGGAAATACACTCCCTATCCCACCACATAAATATTAATCCCTGCTAACAACATAAAACAGAGCTCGGAGGTAGGGAATTCTGCGGTGATTCTTTGAAGATCCAGCTATCTTGAACTGTTCCAAAGGCAATGGTATTGGTAGAACTGCCAAACTGTTATTGTGTAAGAAGTAGCTTGGGGGACTATTCATAGACCATACATTGTTAGGTTATAAAGTAATATGTTTCGGTTACATTCAATCAACATTTACTTGTTTGATTTTTGATTTTATTTTATACCCCAGACATTGACCTAGAGACAAAAAAAATTCGATTAATTTAAACTAATATAAATGTATGGACTGCAAATTTGTGCGAATAATTTATTTCCTAAATATGCATCCAGTGTCATGACTTAACAAAACACGCAGATCATGAAAATAAGCACACACTCATGAAATTTAGCGATACGGTTTTATTTTGGAATGCTTTGTGAAAATTAGGGCAATTTGCGGACCTCACATAAAGTTTATAGGCATTAAAATGAGCGGAACACAGGAGTATCTAAAATCCCCATTGTTTTAACCGCGCAGGGGGCACTAAATTACGAAACATTTTTACCGCGCAAATTTGTTTGTTACCGGGCCACATACAGCGAATTCCATCATTTTGATGTAAATGCAACACAAATCAAATTAATCACCACAAACACTGCGTCCAATTACGAGCTATCGTCCACGAACCACCCTCTCCCCCCCTCCTTCTTCGCAAACCCGAAATTACATAACACACCAAATTAATTCAGCGCGATCCCACGCCGCCCCTGGATTAACAATGTAACAACAAAGACAAAACTGTAAAAACATTCACGGCCGCCGCCGAGCGCGCAATAAAACTCTTTTTGTCCGCGGAAGTTGGTAGTTAATTAACTGGTTATTAATTAACAGGAGTCGGTCCTATATTTTCTGAAAGTCTCGTAGCGTAAACAAGCGCCGAAGTGATGATGGGGCGGGGCCTGTGGGTTGTCGAGTGTAGTCGTCAGTCGAAAAGAGGATGAAGGGGGTGGTGGGGTGGAGGAAAAAAGGGGTGGGGTATGGCGGGGAGGGGGGTTGCACCAACTCTGTCATTAGCGACGCAACGCACATGGCCGGCTTTGTTTCTGTACTCTTTCAATTAGCCATTGTTATTCCCTGGTGTTTTAATTAGCCCCGCATCGATTAGCGCATTCAGCGCTGTTTGACAACGTAAAACTCGCGTCGGCCCGAAGCCTAGCATCCCCCCCCCTCTCCCCACCCTACTCCTCCCCTTACCACCCTTTTCCACTGCTGCCCCTAGCGCGACATTCATAATATCCAGTCAACACAGCGACAAGAGAATAGCGTCGGTGGGACGGAGGGGGGAAAAGGTAGATGACGTCGGGGAAGGATGGGCAGGGGGGGTAGTAGAGAATGGGGGCATAGCCATAGTTGGCCTGTTTAGCCCCGGCTCTTTCATTAACTCTTTCAACAAGGGACCCGCCTCTTTGTCGACCCAAGTTTGAATGAGCGCGCGGCACACACTTTGGGGCTCTGAAATATTCAAAGGAGGCCAGGAAAAGTTTCCACCTGAAAATGACTTTTGGGCATCTTAATATTTGAGCGCTCGCCAGTTTCACCTCCGTTAACAATTAGGTTGTTTCTTTTCTCTCTCTCTCTCTCTCTCTCTCTCTCGTCTCGAGGTAAGGCCCATGGTGAAATAAAAATGAAGTCATTACTTTCTCAAACGGATGGCTGGAATGTAAAGAGAAATTCCTTGATAAATTTTTATTGGAAATTAATACAACATTCCATTAGTTTCAGAAATGATTTAATTTGCTAATTTTCACTATGTCAATTGTGCACACTTAATGTGATGACTTAACGAATTTTATTTCACAGACAAGACTGGCACAGAATGGTTTATAGCAAGGAAATATTTGAGTTGCGACTTTATTTAAGAAAAAACATGTAACCTGTATTTTCATGGACGCATTATAATAGCCAAAGACTAGAACAATCTACGGATTCATTTCACTATAGAACCTTCACTTTTGTGCTGCTTCTGCTATTAGCTTATGGTATATCTGAAGAAACTCAAACCAATGAGAGACCTACAACCAAAATAAGTATCAAATCACAGACCAACTAGTTGATGGCCATTAACAGGTGACTTTTGCGCAATCAGATGATTGTCGTATATCTCCTAAAGGTCAGTAACACGACAAATTTTTCTAGTACTTAACAATAGCTAGGGGGATGTATTTTTTGCAAAAATATTCCAAGACCAGCTGTATGTTACAACTTTGTGGCATTGTCTGTGTTTCATGGTTGGCTGGGTTTATTTCAGGCGCATGTATTACTGTCGGCACACCAATCACAGCAATCCAGTGCTGAAGCAAACGCGTTCTGAATGGTCTGGCCACACAGGGCATTAGCTACTCTTGCAGACGGCCGCCAATTACAAGGGAACGATCGTTATCTCAGTCAGGCATACCTTATAGCAGTCTAATGAACGGTCAGATTATTTCGCAAAAAAATACCTGACCACAATAATAGCTAGTCCCACCGTAAACGCAGAACTAAATTATTACTATTTATTTGGAATTTACTTATAGTTAGGAAACTGCCACATCAGCTGCAGGTCAACTACTGGCGTGCCCGGTGTAGTATAGAAAACATTTAAAGTCAAACACCTTAAATAAGTCAAAATTAATTGAATCAAATATTGCTTGTATTACTTATGTATCAAGTCATTGTTTTCACCATCCATAAAGACAAACTTATTTTGAAAGAAATCTCTTCATTTAAAAAAAAAAAAAAAAAAAAAAAAAACGTTTTGTTGTTATACGGGTACCCGTTACCCGAATATAAACAAATGCGAGCCCCTACGCTGCGTACGGTAGTCGGAGAACTTCGGCAATCCTCGGAAATCCCGTAGTCGGAAGCGGAAATGGCGCTTATCGAAGCCGGTTGTCTAGGTTCTTCTGGATGTTTCGACGAACTTGTCGAATTCGTCTGAAGGGGCATGTAAACCCCTCCTCGACTCGTTCAGCTGGAGAAGCAGACATGTTTTCACAAGATCTATAAGCTGCGCGCACCTGTGGATTCCGTGCCTGCACCTCAAAGGTAGTATCGGATTTAAGCCAGTAGTGGATCTGTTTTACATGGTAGTGAAGCTGCCATGGGTCCCAATGGACCTGGAATATTTACGATATTCAGACGCGGCACGGTTCTGGAAAACCCACGGCTACGCACAGAGGTTGAGGAACCCATCCCAACATGCTACGCCACCGCAGACCTCCAGCCGCCGAATACCCCAGGACACCACCAGTGCAAGCCCCCCCACTGTGGGCCTGGTAAAAACCGACACGGCCCGTACCTTTCACATCACTGGGACCCCTCGGTCACGCAGATGCTCATGATCCAGCCGAGGTTGGAGAAGCAGACCAGCGGACGATGA
This sequence comes from Bacillus rossius redtenbacheri, assembly GCF_032445375.1. Lineage (NCBI taxonomy): Eukaryota > Metazoa > Arthropoda > Insecta > Phasmatodea > Bacillidae > Bacillus > Bacillus rossius. The sequence goes on from NC_086333.1 coordinate 52,660,414, forward strand.
CGCCGAAGACAGCCAAGCTGCCGGAACGCCTCGCGAGCTACACCGTCAAAAAGCCGCCCTCTGCCGCCGCCCCGCCGGTGAAGTCGGTCGAAGACGGACTTAAGACTCTGGTGAGCCTCGTCGACTACACTTTGCTCGAGTCAACAAAGAAATAGTCTGGTCGCGGTTGTTTTGAGAAACGACCCAGTAATTTGGAGACTATGGGAAGTAAGTGGTGATTTGAACTCGTTTACCCAAATCCTTGTGTGCTCACGCAAATACGTAGTTAAGTTTCAGGAGCGGCTGGCGGCGGCTGTGAGGTTCATCGAGGGGCAGGCAAGAGAACCGCAACAGACATTACCGGACTTAACATTGTTCCCGGTGGAGGTGCCGACGACAAACGAAATACGTCGATTGCATCCAGTTACATTTGCGCCTAGGTGTAGAGTCGCAGGCGAACAGAGTTCGCGAGAGAACAGAGATTTGGAATTTTTGAAGACTCGATGTCATAAGCGAGTCTTGTGGAACCTTAGGGAGGCGTGTGTAGCCTAAACTGTTGTCGCTGGTCACCAAGTTGCAGTATTTGCGAGTGGCCAACTGGTTTTGCTGGCTTTAAAATTAGGGAAATGGACAACCTTTAATTACATTCCCGTGATTTTTTTTAAAGAATATAAACATATTTTAAAATTCATGTTTATCAGAGTTTTACAATTTTATGTAATTTCTAAGGAATTAAGGAAAGGGAAAAAAATTAAATTGGTACATAAATCTTAATTAAATTTTCTATAAGTCATTAGTGCGGGTTTTTTTTTCCTGGCGAAAATATTTCGAGACTAGATGTGTTTCGAACACTTTATTGTAGATCTATGTTTCGTCAATGGAATCACAGCGGTTTTGTGCGGAAGCAATCGTGTCCTGAATTGCCTGGCCAAAATAAGTAATGGCTTCTCTTGCACTTGAACGATAAAAAAATTAAAATTCACAATTTAGGTACGCAATATGATAACAAACATGGTGGGAAAAAAACCCTGTAAAGAGTCTAAAAGTTGTCTGACTTTGGAAAATTTATCTGTCGTCATTCATCCTACCATTCTCCCACGTCGAGCGTCCAACACCTGAACTTATGCAATTTTATTATTTTTCTTTATGCTCTGATGTCATCGCATGGACTTAACTTACCAGATTTAATGAATTTTCAGTAACTGATCCGTATCACGTATCCAAGTTAATTCATTTGATCCTGATGGCAAGATCCTGAAAAAAATTTTCCTGTGGTTCATGACGATTGTTGCACATAATGAGAACTTTTAAAAATTAGACATGCAAGCGAGCACAACTCGATACAACTGGACGCTGAACAATTAAGTACGTACGATTCTGTTGAGAGGGAATGGGTAAATCATAGACCTTCATTCTTACTGGCCTACAGGATGTTTCGTCAGAGATGTGACTGGCACGTGGCATCTGTGGTGAAGCTGAGAACGCAACTGACACTCGTGAATGAAAAAACACGCCTGCCTCCTCACTGGCCACGACTCCAGCGAGATACACGAATGAGCACTGAGATTTAGCGTTCGGGTTCTTTGACGATCGTCAAATAAATATGTTAATTAAAAATAAAAAAGAAGTATAGATCTCCTAGCTAAAACCACGAATTTAATTCATATGAATTTATATATCTTATTAAGCCAATTATTTATTAAGGAGGTAAAAATATTTTGAATAAGAATAGTTTTTGAAATAGAAAATATATTTCGTGTTTAACTTAACGATCATTATTTACTTTTATATCACAAGTTTCCTTATGTTACGATCATTCTACGTAAAACAGCAAACATCATATACTACAAGATTAAAATGTAAACGATCATGCCTTCAGGATCAGGGGGATAAAACTAGATACGTGATACGGAACTTTTTACCGGAAATTCTCTCTCAAAAAAATTGTAAAGTAAAAGCAGTAACCCAGCGTTAGGTGTGGAGCCGGGCCTTAACCACCTCGTTGGTCGCGTGTTTCAGCGCCGCACAGTGGGGCAAATGACTGATATCCCTGGACAAAACCTAAAAAATTTAAATTAAACATTTACTATAATTTATATGTTTTAGTGTTAGGTAATGTCCAGAGCATCTAAAACCACCGGAAATTGACCATTTGTTCCAACTGCTTTCTTGTGAGAAGCCTGCAAAGTAGCTCGTTTATACGGATTCCATATTTTTGCTTTCCTAACGTCACAAAAGTAGGATAATCCCATCTTCGTTAGCGGTATAAAACTGCAAGGAAATAGTATGGGTATTAAACAAAATACTGTCCTGATATAGGTGAGACCAAAAAACACAAAGAAATTTATATTAATCATTTTATATTTAATTTTTATGTGTGAGACGTTGAGTTCGGCATATATATTCGTACGTTCTTAGACTTACAAAATTTGCCCCACTAGTCCCCACTTTAATTTTGCTATTGAAATATTCAGAAAACATTTCTTTATAACATACACAAAAATTACGTGCTACCTCTTGCTACTTTAGCAGAAAAGTGGGTCTGAGTGATAACGTGCGCGTCTCTGAGCGCAGCCCCGGGCAGGGAAGCCAGTAGCCGGACGGACTGGGAGTGCTGACCAAGGACTGGGGGAGATTTGACCTACGTAAGAATGTTTCTAGATAGAGCAGGGTTGCTGCCAGTTGTTAGTGGGAAGTCAACGCGTGTGTCTTGCATGCACTGAACGCATCCTCACAGTTATGTCGGTCACATTCACGCACCGCGATATATACAATCTTCTCATGAAAAAGAAAAACGATACTTGGAACCTTCGGTATTTACATGTGTGTGAACATGTTGAAAATAAACTTGACTTGAGCGACAAGAATGTAATTGTCAGGCATTCTGTCTCAAGAATATGTTCGCGTGTTAGAAAAAAATGGAACAACACTGCAGAAACGAAGAAAAATTTAATACTGCTTGCAAAGAATGGCTGGACAAGACCGTGCGGTTCAAGAAGCCTGCTGCAGCGGAAAGCACTCACATTAAATCAGGTAAGCTACATTTTTATACAAGGATTACCACTAAATCTTGTTTCCGTGTATAAGTCGTCTGTCGTTAAGTGAGCACTCCAAACAAAATAACTTAATGTTTGATATCGCGCTTGTGTTTGGTGCTTTTAAGTGTTTGAATGATTTACGGAATTATTCATCTTGATGCAGGTATATTAATTGTTTTAGTTGCATTTTTTTGAGAGTTATTGTTTTATCTTCAATTTTAATTTTGTAATTTTCATGGTACATATACCACCCAGAACGTTAAGTGAGTTTTGTAATATGAACCAACTTTTTTTAGTTCTTTATCATCAATTTAAAAACCTGTACAGAAATCTTGGGAATGCTGCACCGCTCCCATCACCTTCAACGAAGATGCTGAACGAAGTATTAATTTTTAGTGACAATGTACAAATTCACAGAGAAACGAACGAACGATTTTAGCACAATGTCTCTTACATGAATCACATTTTAAATTCGCATTTAGTACCATATAATTTTATATAACTTGAACATACAAACATTTAAAGAGGCTTGGCTTCTGGGTTGTAGCCGCGACCAATGCGAATAATTCACTGAAGTTTCTGTAGACATTGCAGTCACCATCATGAGGGTGGATCTACCCTAATGATGGCGACTGCAATGTCAACCGAAACGTCGATGAATTATTCGCCTTGGTCACGGCTAAAACGCAGAAGCCAAGCCTCTTCAGACAATGACCTCTAAAGACTGAAATGTTTATATACACATTTAAATTACCAGTGTATTTGAGCCGAAATACTAAGAAATTTAGAACTTAAATATTTATGTTATCACTTAAAAATGGAGGGCCTATAGATGAGCATAAAAAAACTTAAATGAGTGTATCTTTTTTCTAAACAGGAGGTCGCCCAACGAAGGATTTCGAGAGTAGCTGTATGCGCAGCAAAAGAAGAAAAAAGGAAGAAGTCAGAGCTACTACTTCAACTGCAGTTATCACCTTCTCTGCTGGCATGAAGCTCCGTGCGGATGGTAGACATGAAGAAGCCAGGCTCGTAAATGTAGCACTTCATACGACACCAACACGTGCGGCAAAAATAGCTAAATCATGGAGGTCTACGCAGCAGTCTAAAGCAATTAAATGTTACTTTCCTCAGGAAGCGCTGTCTCTCATAATAGAGACTGACCTGTCCCGCACTTCATACCAGACACTTCGAATTCAGGCAAAGGAGAGAGGAGTAAACTTGTACCCATCCTATAAAATGATCCAAGATGCGAAGAAAGAATGTTACCCTTTAAAGGACATCATCATAACAGAACAGAAAGCCGAAATAAAATTGCAGGAGCTTCTTGATCTAACTTCAAAGCGGATTTTGTCCCTTCAAGTAAATGTGCTCGGTGCATTGCATAAACCGGTCAAAAATTTAGTGTTAATATCTAAGTGGGGATTTGATGGGAGTAACCAAACTATGTACAAACAGAAAGTGACTGAAAGTGATTTTGAAGACGGTAATTTATTGATGACCAGTGTTGTGCCTCTTAAAATGTACTGTCATGAATTTAAAACTGGAAACAAAACAATAGTGTGGCAAAATCCGCGACCATCGTCAACAAGATTCTGTCGACCATTAAAACTTGAATTCCGTAAAGAGACCACAGAGGTTATAACAAGAGAGCAAGAACATATTGAGAGGCAAATTAAATCACTTATTCCATCTGAAATTTCACTACCTGGCTATGAAGGTATTTATGTGGAACACAAAATGCTGCTAACTATGATTGATGGAAAAATCAGTTCAGCTATAACACAGACAGCATCCAGTCAACGTTGCAGTTTGTGTGGAGCGCTCCAAAAAAACATGAATGACATCGATAACCTAGAAAAGAGAACAGTTAGCGAGAAAGCATTGGAGTATGGATTATCGACCCTTCACGCCTACATAAGATTTTTCGAGTGGCTGCTTACAGACTGGACTTAAAAGTGTGGCATGTTAAAAAATAACACAAACATTTGCTTGAAGAAAAGAAGTTTGCTGTGCAGTCTAGTTTTCGAAAAGAAATGGGCCTTCTTGTAGACATAGTTAAACAAGGTCATGGCACTACCAATGACGGCAATACTTCACGTCATTTTTTCGAAAACCCAATGTGTTCAGCATCGATTACAGGACTGTCAGAGAAACTGATAAAGAGATGCGACATAATACTGCGCACACTATCTTGTGGATATGCTGTCAGTGCCCTAGCTTTTCGGCAATATGCACTCGATACAGCGCGGCTTTATGTTCGTGACTACCCATGGTACCCCATGCCCCCTTCAGTGCATAAGGTTCTGATCCACGGCTCAAATGTCATTGAAGTCGCATTGCTCCCGATTGGAATGCTAAGCGAAGAGGCTCAGGAAGCTAGGAACAAAGACTTTCGCAGGTTCCGAGAGAGGAGATGTCGAAAAATGAGTAGAGAAGTGACTAACCAAGACCTCCTTAATATAATGCTTATATCATCTGATCCTGTGATTTCCTCTGTTAGAACTCTTCCGCCAAGAAAACTCAAAATAATGAAGCCAGAAGTTATTTCCTTACTTGAAACTCCTTCCTTATCTAACTCTTCTGTTTATAGCGGCAGTGATGATGATGATGATGATGATGATGATTAGGTAAATATTATTTAAAGACAAAGTATACATAATAAAAGTGTATATTTTTATTCTAAACACAGTTTTTAATGTTTTACTAATAAAATTCTTCTTATATTGTTAACTTATCACACCTATTATCGGAAACAATTATAATAAAAAAAATAGGAATTTCTTCGTACTGGGTACATATTGTAGTGTTAGTTTGCTCATGCAGTGACAGGAATTTGGTAACAGTAATGATAAATTACATTATACGAGGTCAGAGGTTTTGTCCGGGAAACTCAGCCCTCTGCCCCACTGTGCGCCGGCGGACTGGAGAAGCAGGAGGTCGCGTCGCGTGCCATCGGCGGCCGGAGAGGCTAGGAACAGAGGGTAAGCAAAGGTTGGCAGGGCTTAGCTGCTGTCCTGGCTGCCGGACAGGTTGGCAGCATCTAAGATTCCCTGCCATGTAGTCAGACACGCGTTCGTGCACCCCCTTTTTTTTTGTTGGTTTTTGTAAATGTTAAATATAGGTTATGTGTATTACATAAATAATATTCTCACAAAAATTTATTTTTGTTACGTTCGTGCAGTGACATTTAACATACTTTTACAAAAGATTAAATTATTTTTTACTTTTTTTTACTCTTACCATGTGTCACAAGGGGGCGATGAATTGTGACATAACGGAAAACTACCATATTATATGGTAGTTTTCCATTATGGTACTTTCCCGCGTCCCCGTCACAAGCAAGCGGAGAGCACCTGATATTTTCCTTATTGTTCAGGCTTCTAATTACATTTCTGTGAAATATGGGTTTTCATTTTGATTAAGTCATTCCATAGACGAATTCACGCTAGCGAGCCGCGCCAATGAGGCCTTCCAGGAAATGGGGTGTCATGGCGAACATGGTTGGCCAGTCGTTGACGTTATAATAATCTCGACGGAACCTTTTTTTTTTAAATACGATTATCACAACTCTTATTTCAAAACTAAATCTTCCTGCATCCAATCAATACGTTAAGTGGTGTTGTCATGGTGCTTGGGCTCAAGGCCCTGTCACGCTGTAAAAGAATAATTGGTCTCCAAGTGCGAGAGGGTGCTGTTGCTCCCGCCGCCGGGCAGGTTGGCAGCACGTCTCTCACTGAATGAGTCATTCCGCCCCTCTGGCGCGCAGATAGGCATCTGGAAGTGCGCGCTCCAAGGGGCGTGTAGGTCAGAGCCACCGGGCCCGGGCGGACGGGCGCGCGAGCGACAGTGAAAGATCGCTCTCATTACAGGATGACCGTGACTGATACGCTGTGGGGGGAGGGGGGGGTAGGCAGGCCCGCGGCCATCTTTCAACCAGTTATTACCATTAATTAACTGTTCCCCACACCCTCACTCCTCACACAACCCTCACTCCTCACACAACCCTCACGGGCGAACCGGGACAGAACTGGATCCACGGGCGCACCCCTGCTTCCTTCCCTCCCGCCGACCCGGTGATTATCAACGAGCCCTCAGGGGCAGCGGTGACTCACGGGACCGAGTCCTGCGGCTCTTGCTGGGTTCAGCGACCTTCACGTCGGACTGCGCCTCCTCTGAACAACGCTCGGCGCACCTCATCTGACGGCCAAGGGCAGGCATTTTTTTGCGTAAAAAGGATTTCAGAGGCTAAGCTGTGTAGTAAAACATTACTTCACTGTCCAACTTACACTGCTGGCAGCCAGAGAAGTGATCCAATCGGATGACAGATGGATCTCCAGAGAGCTTATGCTCGACGAATAGCAGGCAAGATGGAACTCGTCAACCAAAGGAAGGCACACATATGTACTTTTCCCAAACATCAGGGAACGTCTCAAAATGCACTGGTTAACTCCTGACCACTATACGACACAATTTCTTAACATGGCATGGAAATTTTAAGGATAAGCTCTATGGGTTCACACTTGCTGGGAATCCATTCTGCCCAACATGTGATCTACCAGACACTGCAATGCATGTCCTGATGGAGTGTGCCAAGGTGGAAGACATTAGAAGGGAATATACTATCATGGCAAGTGCAAAAGGATTCAACCTGGAGAACGTGGGAAATATGCTAAGAGGATCATAAAGCTATGCATTTGGGAGACGATATGTGCAAGACCTTTCTGCCAGACTAGAGGAATTCGATTCCTTTTTGGCAAATGAGGCCAACATCAACGACCAACATGACGAGTAAGACCTGTCTAAGTGTGCAGTGGCCATTTTCTTGGAGACCAATATGCTTTGTGAGATAAGGTGCTCCCGATCGAGATCTAGGGAAATTGAAAAAAAAACCTCACTAGAAGAACCGAACATGAACTAAAAGAACGATTGAAGGCACTTAATGATTCTGTCCCTCAGCAGAAAGAAATTGCAACGATGGCAACTAGGCAATGGGAATTACAGCAATACCCAGGAAGCGAGATACCAACTGTGCGTATGGAGTAAGTGGTGGAAGTGCACAGGACAAGAATAGAACAAGTGTGAAATGAGGATCCAGCTACAATTTATCATCAATTGCGCCTGTCAAGACTCGACGAAAGGGAAATTCAAAATGCAACAATAGCTGTCATTTTACGCAGTATGAAAGGAGCTATTCGGATAAATTTCCCGACAATAGACATCTTAGATCGGAACCTCTTGGCAATAAACAATCTGCCAACAGAAGTAGAAGAACTCAAGCTTCTACTGCGTACCAACTTTGAGAGACTGGGGATACATGTTGATTTCAATGAAATCAAGAAACAAGCGGAAATCACATACGGCCGGTTCGTGTTTGACTACACGAAACCTTTCAGTGGGTACAAACTAGTCAAGAGGCTATAACCACTGAGATTCCAGTATCCCGGCAAGAACAACCAGAAGTTGAGGGAGCAAGAAAAAGGAGTGACAACTTGGAGAATTTAAATCTGGACGACCAAGGAGCGCTTTTAATATGTCGTACTGTTCAACAACTAGACGCAAAGTCAGAACAACAAAGAAGCAGGATACAGAGCGGAAGGAAGGAACAAGAAATCAGGCAGAAGGAGTGGGCTGCGGAAGAGCAGAAAAATGCTAAGAAATGGTTTTAAAGGATATGACGAGATGGAAAAGAACATAAACACCAGATGACAGTGAAGTCAGTGCCCTCTCATGTTGATGTGGCAGGTACTGGCAACCGTCCTGTCACAGAGGCATGAGAGAGACTTCACAAGGACTGTCAAGAAAAGTTTTAACCACATAAACCGTTTTTTTTATCTTGTGTGGACGCAATGAAGGAATGTGAACTGTATTAAAAACTGACAAAGCCTTATCTAGGGCTACTGGCACGGCGGTGAAACCAGATGGATAAGTTATTCTTGGTAAAGGCCAATGAGTTGGTGGTAACACCACTCATCCAGGCGAAAGCGACCAACATAGGCCTGATCGGTCAAGCATGCACATCCATCGTGTGCTTGGTTGATAAGTGAAGCAAAGTAGTGCTCCTAGTTCACCCTCACGGGTTCAGTTCTAGGAGGTGGAGGTGGTGTGGCCAGGCCGGGCTTTTGCCCGGAGTAACTTGTCCGTTGAAGCTCTTATAACATACATTTTTTTTGCCCTATTCCCCCCACCCAGTAAACGTCAGTGTTTTTTTTTTTGGTTTGCTTAAACTTAAATATTTTACTATTATTTATATATAAGGCTTAAATTATTTTCTGTTCTTATTTTTCTTTATTTTTATTTGATTTAATCTCTATTTTGTTTGTAAGTTTCAGATAAAAGTTATAGCTTCTCGGTCTATTTTTCTGTTAGCTTGGGTAGGCTGCTGGTATGACGTCATGCGAACCGATTGCTACCGAAGTGTGTGTCGCCCGCCGTCGAGCCAGCTCCAGACGCAGGCTCTAGCTGGCCTGGCGCGGGGGGACAGCTCCAGACGAAGGCTCTAGCTGGCCGGGCGCGAGAGAAAAGTTCCAGACGAAGGCTCTTGCTGGCCGGGTGCGGGGGGACAGCTCCAGACCAAGGCTCTAGCTGGCTGGGTGCGGGGGGACAGCTCCAGACGAAGGCTCTAGCTGGCCGGGCTCGGGTGGACAGCCGCAGACGAAAGCTCTATCGGGCCGGGCGCGAGGGGACAGCTCCAGACGAAGGCTCTAGCTGGCCTGGCGCGGGGGGACAGCTCCAGACGAAGGCTCTAGCTGGCCTGGCGCGGGGGGACAGCTCCAGACGAAGGCTCTAGCTGGCCTGGCGCAGGGGGACAGCTCCAGACGAAGGCTCTAGCTGGCCGGGCTCGGGGGGACAGCTCCAGACGAAGGCTCTAGCTGGCCTGGCGCGGGGGGACAGCTCCAGACGAAGGCTCTAGCTGGCCTGGCGCGGGGGGACAGCTCCAGACGAAGGCTCTAGCTGGCCTGGCGCGGGGGGACAGCTCCAGACGAAGGCTCTAGCTGGCCGGGCTCGGGGGGACAGCTCCAGACGAAGGCTCTAGCAGGCCTGGCGCGGGGGGACAGCTCCAGACGAAGGCTCTAGCTGGCCGGGCGCGAGAGCAAAGTTCCAGATGAAGGCTCTGGCTGGCCGGGCGCAAGGGGACAGCTCCAGACGAAGGCTCTAGCTGGCCGGGCGTGAGGGTACAGCTCCAGACGATGGCTGTAGCTGGCTGGGCGGGGGGGGACAGCTCAAGACGATGGCTCTAGCTGGCCGGGCGCGAGAGAAAAGTTCCAGACGAAGGCTCTTGCTGGCCGGGCGCCGGGGGACAGCTCCAGACCAAGGCTCTAGCTGGCTGGGCGCGGGGGGACAGCTCCAGACGAAGGCTCTAGCTAGCCGGGCTCGGGAGGACAGCCCCAGACGAAGGCTCTAGCTGGCCGGGCTCGGGTGGACAGCCGCAGACGAAGGCTCTATCGGGCCGGTCGCGAGGTGGACAGCTCCAGACGAAGGCTCTAGCTGGCCGGGCTCGGGTGTTCAGCTCCAGACGAAGACTCTAGCTGACCGGGCGCGAGGGGACAGCTCCAGACGAAAGCTCTAGCTGGCCGGGCGTGAGAGTACAGCTCCAGACGATGGCTGTAGCTGGCTGGGCGCGGGGAACAGCTCCAGACGAAGGCTCTAGCTGGCCGGGCTCGGGTGGACAGCTCCAGACGAAGTCTCTAGCTGTCCGGGCGCGGGGGGACAGCTCCAGATGAAGGCTCTATCTGGCCGGGCGCGGGGGGACAGCTCCAGACGAAGGCTCTAGCTGGCCGGGCGCGGGGGGACAGCTCCAGACGAAGGCTCTAGCTGGCCGGGCGTGGGGGGACAGCTCCAGACGAAGGCTCTAGCTGGCCAGGCGCGGGGGGACAGCTCCAGACGAAGGCTCTAGCCGGCCTGGCGTGGGGGACAGCTCCAGACAAAGGCTCTAGCTGGCCTGGTGCGGGGGGACAGCTCAAGACGAAGGCTCTAGCTGGCCGGGCGCGAGAGAAAAGTTCCAGACGAAGGCTCTTGCTGGCCGGGCGCCAGGGGACAGCTCCAGACCAAGGCTCTAGCTGGCTGGACGCGGGGGGACAGCTCAAGACGAAGGCTCTAGCTGGCCGGGCTCGGGAGGACAGCCCCAGACGAAGGCTCTAGATGAACGGGCTCGGGTGGACAGCCGCAGACGAAGGCTCTATCGGGCCTGCCGCGAGGGGACAGCTCCAGACGAAGGCTCTAGCTGGCCGGGCTCGGGTGTTCAGCTCCAGACGAAGTCTCTAGCTGACCGGGCGCGAGGGGACAGCTCCAGACGAAAGCTCTAGCTGGCCGGGCGTGAGGGTACAGCTCCAGACGATGGCTGTACCTGGCTGGGCGCGGGGAACAGCTCCAGACGAAGGCTCTAGCTGGCCGGGCTCGGGTGGACAGCTCCAGACGAAGTCTCTAGCGGACCGGGCGCGAGGGGACAGCTCCAGACGAAAGCTCTAGCTGGCCGGGCGTGAGGGTACAGCTCCAGACGATGGCTGTAGCTGGCTGGGCGCGGGGGACAGCTCCAGTCGAAGGCTCTAGCTGGCCGGGCTGCGGTGGACAGCTCCAGACAAAGGCTCTAGCTGGCCGGGCTCGGGTGGACAGCCGCAGACGAAGGCTCTATCTGGCCGGGCGCGTGGGGACAGCTCCAGACGAAGGCTCTAGCTGGCCGGGCTCGGGTAGACAGCTCCAGACGAAGGCTCTACTTGGCCGGGCGCGAGGGGACAGCTCCAGACTAAGGCTCTATCTGGCCGGGCTCGGGTGGACAGCTCCAGACAAAGGCTCTAGCTGGTGGGCGTGAGGGTACAGCTCCATACAAAGGCTCAAGCTGGTGGGCGTGAGGGTACAGCTCCAGACGAAGGCTCTAGCTGGCCGGGCTCGGGTCGACAGCTCCAGACGAAGGCTCTATCTGGCCGGGCGCGAGGGGACAGCTCCAGACGAAGGCTCTATCTGGCCGGGCTCGGGTGGACAGCTCCAGACAAAGGCTCTAGCTGGTGGGCGTGAGGGTACAGCTCCAGACAAAGGTTCTAGCTGGTGGGCGTGAGGGTACAGCTCCAGACGAAGGCTCTATCTGGCCGGGCGCGAGGGGACAGCTCCAGACGAAAGCTCCATCTGGCCGGGCTCGGGTGGACAGCTCCAGACAAAGGCTCTAGCTGGTGGGCGTGAGGGTACAGCTCCAGACAAAGGCTCTAGCTGGTGGGCGTGAGGGTACAGCTCCAGACGAAGGCTCTATCTGGCCAGGCACGAGGGGACAGCTCCAGACGAAGGCTCTATCTGGCTGGGCTCGGGTGGACAGCTCCAGACAAAGGCTCTAGCTGGTGGGCGTGAGGGTACAGCTCCAGACGAAGGCTCTATCTGGCCGGGCGCGAGGGGACAGCTCCAGACGAAGGCTCTATCTGGCCGGGCGCGGGGTACAGCTGCAGACAAAGGCTCTAGCTGGTGGGCGTGAGGGTACAGCTCCAGACAAAGGCTCTAGCTGGTGGGCGTGAGGGTACAGCTCCAGACAAAGGCTCTAGCTGGTGGGCGTGAGGGTACAGCTCCAGACAAAGGCTCTATCTGGCCGGGCTCGGGTGGACAGCTCCAGACAAAGGCTCTAGCTGGTGGGCGTGAGGGTACAGCTCCAGACAAAGGCTCTAGCTGGCCGGGCGTGAGGGGACAGCTCCAGACGAAGGCTCTATCTGGCCGGGCTCGGGTGGACAGCTCCAGACAAAGGCTCTAGCTGGTGGGCGTGAGGGTACAGCTCCAGACAAAGGCTCTAGCTGGTGGGCGTGAGGGTACAGCTCCAGACAAAGGCTCTATCTGGCCGGGCTCGGGTGGACAGCTCCAGACAAAGGCTCTAGCTGGTGGGCGTGAGGGTACAGCTCCAGACAAAGGCTCTAGCTGGTGGGCGTGAGGGTACAGCTCCAGACGAAGGCTCTATCTGGCCGGGCGCGAGGGGACAGCTCCAGACGAAGGCTCTATCTGGCCGGGCTCGGGTGGACAGCTCCAGACAAAGGCTCTAGCTGGTGGGCGTGAGGGTTAAGCTCCAGACAAAGGCTCTAGCTGGTGGGCGTGAGGGTACAGCTCCAGACAAAGACTCTAGCTGGTGGGCGTGAGGGTACAGCACCAGACGAAGGCTCTATCTGGCCGGGCGCGAGGGGACAGCTCCAGACGAAAAATTATCTGGCCGGGCTCGGGTGGACAGCTCCAGACAAAGGCTCTAGCTGGTGGGCGTGAGGGTACAGCTCCAGACAAAGGCTCTAGTTGGTGGGCGTGAGGGTACAGCTCCAGACGAAGGCTCTATCTGGCCGGGCGCGAGGGGACAGCTCCAGACGAAGGCTCTATCTGGCCGGGCTCGGGTGGACAGCTCCAGACAAAGGCTCTAGCTGGTGGGCGTGAGGGTACAGCTCCAGACAAAGGCTCTAGCTGGTGGGCGTGAGGGTACAGCTCCAGACAAAGGCTCTAGCTGGTGGGCGTGAGGGTACAGCTCCAGACAAAGGCTCTATCTGGCCGGGCTCGGGGGACAGCTCCAGACAAAGGCTCTAGCTGGTGGGCGTGAGGGTACAGCTCCAGACAAAGGCTCTAGCTGGTGGGCGTGAGGGTACAGCTCCAGACAAAGGCTCTAGCTAGTGGGCGTGAGGGTACAGCTCCAGACAAAGGCTCTATCTGGCCGGGCTCGAGTGGACAGCTCCAGACAAAGGCTCTAGATGGTGGGCGTGAGGGTACAGCTCCAGACAAAGGCTCTAGCTGGTGGGCGTGAGGGTACAGCTCCAGACAAAGGCTCTAGCTGGTGGGCGTGAGGGTACAGCTCCAGACAAAGGCTCTATCTGGCCGGGCTCGAGTGGACAGCTCCAGACAAAGGCTCTAGATGGTGGGCGTGAGGGTACAGCTCCAGACGAAGGCTCTATCTGGCCGGGCGCGAGGGGACAGCTCCAGACGAAGGCTCTATCTGGCCAGGCTCGGGTGGACAGCTCCAGACAAAGGCTCTAGCTGGTGGGCGTGAGGGTACAGCTCCAGACAAAGGCTCTAGCTGGTGGGCGTGAGGGTACAGCTCCAGACAAAGGCTCTATCTGGCCGGGCTCGGGTGGACAGCTCCAGACAAAGGCTCTAGCTGGTGGGCGTGAGGGTACAGCTCCAGACAAAGGCTCTAGCTGGTGGGCGTGAGGGTACAGCTCCAGACAAAGGCTCTAGCTGGTGGGCGTGAGGGTACAGCTCCAGACAAAGGCTCTATCTGGCCAGGCTCGGGTGGACAGCTCCAGACAAAGGCTCTAGCTGGTGGGCGTGAGGGTACAGCTCCAGACAAAGGCTCTAGCTGGTGGGCGTGAGGGTACAGCTCCAGACAAAGGCTCTATCTGGCCGGGCTCGGGTGGACAGCTCCAGACAAAGGCTCTAGCTGGTGGGCGTGAGGGTACAGCTCCAGACAAAGGCTCTAGCTGGTGGGCGTGAGGGTACAGCTTCAGACAAAGGCTCTAGCTGGTGGGCGTGAGGGTACAGCTCCAGACAAAGGCTCTAGCTGGTGGGCGTGAGGGTACAGCTCCAGACAAAGGCTCTAGCTGGTGGGCGTGAGGGTACAGCTCCAGACAAAGGCTCTAGCTGGTGGGCGTGAGGGTACAGCTCCAGACAAAGGCTCTAGCTGGTGGGCGTGAGGGTACAGCTCCAGACAAAGGCTCTAGCTGGTGGGCGTGAGGGTACAGATCCAGACAAAGGCTCTATCTGGCCGGGCTCGGGTAGACAGCTCCAGACAAAGGCTCTAGCTGGTGGGCGTGAGGGTACAGCTCCAGACAAAGGCTCTAGCTGGTGGGCGTGAGGGTACAGCTCCAGACGAAGGCTCTAGCTGGTGGGCGTGAGGGTACAGCTCCAGACAAAGGCTCTAGCTGGTGGGCGTGAGGGTACAGCTCCAGACAAAGGCTCTAGCTGGTGGGCGTGAGGGTACAGCTCCAGACAAAGGCTCTAGCTGGTGGGCGTGATGGTACAGCTCCAGACAAAGGCTCTATCTGGCCGGGCTCGGGTGGACAGCTCCAGACAAAGGCTCTAGCTGGTGGGCGTGAGGGTACAGCTCCAGACCAAGGCTCTAGCTGGTGGGCGTGAGGGTACATCTCCAGACAAAGGCTCTATCTGGCCGGGCTCGGGTGGACAGCTCCAGACAAAGGCTCTAGCTGGTGGGCGTGAGGGTACAGCTCCAGACCAAGGCTCTAGCTGGTGGGCGTTAGGGTACAGCTCCAGACAAAGGCTCTAGCTGGTGGGCGTGAGGGTACAGCTCCAGACAAATGCTCTATCTGGCCGGGCTCGGGTGGTCAGCTCCAGACAAAGGCTCTAGCTGGTGGGCGTGAGGGTACAGCTCCAGACAAAGGCTCTAGCTGGTGGGCGTGAGGGTACAGCTCCAGACAAAGGCTCTAGCTGGTGGGCGTGAGGGTACAGCTCCAGACCAAGGCTCTAGCTGGTGGGCGTGAGGGTACAGCTCCAGACAAAGGCTCTAGCTGGTGGGCGTGAGGGTACAGCTCCAGACAAAGGCTCTTGCTGGTGGGCGTGAGGGTACAGCTCCAGACGAAGGCTCTAGCTGGTGGGCGTGAGGGTACAGCTCCAGACGAAGGCTCTAGCTGGCCGGGCGCGATAGAAAAGTTCCAGACGAAGGCTCTTGCTGGCCGGGCGCCGGGGGACAGCTCCAGACCAAGGCTCTAGCTGGCTGGGCGCGGGGGGACAGCTCCAGTCGAAGGCTCTAGCTGGCCGGGCTCGGGGGACAGCTCCAGACAAAGGCTCTAGCTGGTGGGCGTGAGGGTACAGCTCCAGACAAAGGCTCTAGCTGGTGGGCGTGAGGGTACAGCTCCAGACAAAGGCTCTAGCTGGTGGGCGTGAGGGTACAGCTCCAGACAAAGGCTCTAGCTGGTGGGCGTGAGGGTACAGCTCCAGACAAAGGCTCTATCTGGCCGGGCTCGGGGGACAGCTCCAGACAAAGGCTCCATCTGGCCGGGCTCGGGTGGACAGCTCCAGACAAAGGCTCTAGCTGGTGGGCGTGAGGGTACAGCTCCAGAAAAAGGCTCTAGCTGGTGGGCGTGAGGGTACAGCTCCAGACAAAGGCTCTAGCTGGTGGGCGTGAGGGTACAGCTCCAGACAAAGGCTCTAGCTGGTGGGCGTGAGGGTACAGCTCCAGACGAAGGCTCTAGCTGGCCGGTAGCGGGGAGACAGCTCCGCGAGGAACATGGACTGGCGCGGATAATTACGCCTCTCGTGTTGAGGTACTTCATCGTCGGGAATGCGCTGGCCTTCGCACCGCCCAGTGCAAATTGCGTCACGGCCCGTAATGCTACGATAATTTTTGTGTCATGAAATGCAGTGCTATTTTTGTTTTACGTCCATGCAGAATGTGCTTTATAATTAATTATTTAGATCTACTCAGTTATTTTTAATAACGAGTCACGTCTGAGCTTAGCTGCGCTATAAACTGAATTGGCTGACGTTTTCCTTTGCGGCACTGAGATAATTATACTTTTTTTTTCCCCTTTTGTAACGATAAAAAGGATTTCAGCCTGACTTAGACGTGGTAAATATACGTACGTCGTCGTATAAATAACTAAGTGTCGCGATCATGATGTAAAGAAGAGGAGGTGAAACCTTGCGCAGGTTTTCCCCCTACACGCGCTACCTTTCTACGTCACCTTGGTTGTAGCCAGCGCTCTTCTTCCAGGCGCTTCCCATCCATTTCATCTGCTTCTCGTGCGAACCTTTGTTATTGTTGGTGCTTACATAATCCTGAGTGCTTTTATGTAGCTGTGCAGTGTTCGGATTTCACAATCATTTCAAAAAGACTCGATATTCTAGCATATAATATATTTCTTTTCCAAAAAATTAAGATCTTTGTAATAAGTGGGTGAAAGTATGCAAAAGGAAGAACACATTCTTTGTTACAGAGGTAAGTTTAAACAAACGTGATTTTAAGTAGAAATTTCACTTGTTTTATAATACGAGTATTTATTTTAAATTTTTTTATATGATTAACTGTAGGTTAACATTAGGTCAAGGAATATATTTCGGGCAAAATACTAAGTTATTATCTATAATAATAAAGTCTTTCACAGTAAAAAGGTTATTTATTGAATTAATTTATTAAAAATGATATATAAACGTATATATACCCATTAATAAAAACTCAAATGAATTGTTTTTAAAATGTTTGTGTGTTCGGGCATCAGCGAGAACTACAGAATTTATTTCAATTTAACTTTTTTTTCTTGTTTGTTATAGAACTAATCTAAACACTAGGTTGTGTAGTATTAATAAAGGGGGGAAAATATTTCATCAATGCATGTAAACAAATCGAATGAAAGTAGAAATGTGAACCCCCTATACATCAAAAAGAAACATGCGCATTTTTTATATTGTTCAAAATGTTCTCTTTAATGGAGTAGGGAGGACATATGATATCATTACGTTTAAATATATTTAAGTATGCACGCAAAACCGTGAGATAAGAATTATAAAATATACAAAAAATAAACTGGCTTACATACAACCACTGGGCCCCGGCCGATCACACGGAAGAGCAGTCTGGAAGCCGAGGGCGGAAGCTCGGCTCGCCAGTAGTTCCGGCGCGCAGCCCGCGAAGCCGATCGGAGCCGAAGGGAGCCGAGCGGGTCCTAAGGCTTGCGCGCGCCGAAATCGAAGGCGCGCGCGCGCGCCTGTACTGCAGGTGGTATCGAGAGGAGAGGCAGGGGCGACGTCTCAGAAAATGTTTAAGTTACGCAGAGCTGATCTGCGAAACAAGATGTTTTCGCGAAAAAAAAAAAAAAAGGGCCTACTGTTGGCTTCTTTGAATCAGCCTCGTTCTTATTGACGATGGCCGACATCGGTTGCGCAGTTATATGCGAGCCGGCTTTTGGTGTGATTTTCAGGTTCGAGACCCGTGTGAATTATCATAAGTGCACATTTGTATCCAATGAAAAACTTCACAAAATATCAATATCACAATCAGTGCAGTAAATATAAAACAAAAAGTTGTAAAGAAGGATAGTTGGCTCGTTAATGTTAAAAATTATCAACTAACTCCAACATGAAATATATTGCTCGTGATTTCCATCACGTCAAATTCGCGTTTGTAAAGCGCTATCAAATTAACAAAAGCATTTTCACTTTTACAACTAGTTTGTAAGTGGCGCGTCAAACGATATCTGGTTATACTCACGTAACACTTCTTTTATTTATTCAATAGCTCTACGTAAAGTTTTGTTTAAGCCGTTATAAGAACTCAAAATTATTATGCATTGTTTTACGGTAACTTCCCTGAGACCAAAAATAAGAAGCACGTGGGAATAAAAAAAATAGAATAGATTTATAAAACGTACCAAACATTTATTAAAACTTTAAATTAAACAAAGAAACTCCCTTGGAAAATAATTAAAAATTATTTTGTAATTTGTCCAAGACTATACACGAATAAAAATATTATTATTTTATTTAATCATGCAACACCCGATAAAAACATCTGAGGATCATTCTACCAACATTAAACTAAAATGGAAATTTTTAAGTCAAAAATAATATCTCTTAATTAAGAGAAAATGAGGACCTTAGTTAAAACTTTAGAAAAAATATAGAATCAGGAAAGGTGTAACATGTATAAATACAATATTTTTTATGTTAAACAGAAAAAAATGAGATTTTGAAATAAATGAAATCCAACTGATATTAATTTAACTTTTTTTTTTAGTGAGAACTTTCCCAACACTTATGCCCACATTCATACAATTAACCTACCGGGAAAAAACAATGCCACTAATTTTCAGTTAAAATAGTTAAATAATTTTAATAGGCCAATACAGTAGAGATAACAAACGGTTAGGAAGTAAATTCTTTGAATAACTCGGCAGGAAGCTAAATATGTTTTAAAAATGTTATTTTTCTAGATAACAATTTTTTTTTTTGGTTTACGTGTATTATTTACTACCTGAATAATCATTGTTAAATTTAATTTTAAATTTGTCTTACCAGAAACGCCTTTTATATAAAAAACACTTATATATGTAAAGAACATTTAGTAAATATTCATTTAACAATTTAAATTAATATATGTACATTAATAATACAATGAATTAAATATCAAACTAAGTTATATTATTCAGTGAATTTCGATAATTTCATGGCTAAATAGTTAAATATTTACATAGAAACGTACACATATATAAACAAAAGTTTCAAAAAATTAAAATACACGCTTTTATAGAAAATTGAACTAAAAAATAGAAAATAAATTTTAATAAATTTGAATTAAAAATAGCGTAAAATAAAAAAATGTATTTTACTTAAAAAAAAAGCCTGTGGTGCATAGTGTCAATAGTTATGATTATTTTATTGACAGATATAAGGTGAAGGATTATCATTTTGATAATATCTTAAAAAACATCCCACGCTTTTTTTAAATAAAATACATTTTTTTACACTATTTTTAATTAAAATTTATTAAAATTTATTTTCTATTTTTTAGTTCAATTTTCTATAAAAGCGTGTTTTTTAGTTTTTTTGAAACTATTATTTATTTTATACTTTTTAGTTTGGTTTATTTATAATTTAAAGTGATACTTCTTTATCGACGTATGAAAGAAATTTTATAACAATGTAAAAAACCTTCATAGTAATTACATCAATTTACTATTAAAGTATATTTTGAATAGATATTGGCTGTTTTATCTCAGAAGTGTCTCTAGATGTGGCTCAATTTTTTATTTATAACAAGACTTTACTATTAAAGTGAATTTGAGTAGATATTGGCTGCTTCTAAAATATATATCCAATATAGCGTGTTGAAGAACTACAGTACTCAATAATTTCAATATCCTGCTATGATAATCAATATATTCGGGAAGTCTTTGATGTTTATTCTAAGTCAGCATATCTGATGGGTGACCATCCTTTGTTTGCAAATGTCTCACAAAAATATTTCTCCCATTTGTTCCAGTCCGATTCCACTCTAAATTTCATTTGCATGCAGTTGTACCAAACTACACTGGAGTATTGTAAGAAATGTTTTAAAATTTATATTTTCTTTTTGTCTTCTTTGATTAGGAAACGTTAACATTCTTTGTTGAAATCTTTAATCCACTGCTAAGCATTTTAGTTTCTGCCCGTGAATTTCTCAATAATGAAATCTTTTGCAATTTTCCCTAAATTTTGAGTTTCAGATATAGTTTTTTTTCTTAAAGAAATGTTTCTAACAGTTTTTCCAATTTTTTATTTGATCCACTAGGTATAGATTCAGCAGTTTTTGTTTTTTCCTCAATTTCTTCCAGGTAAAAATCCTTAAACTGTAAGTATTGCTCTTCTCTATCCAAATATGTTTTTGATATATCATCTGTAAAACTTATCCATATTTTCCGTGTTTGATGTCTTTAATTTAATGATTTCCTGACCTTGGCATAGTTTGGAGTATTTGTAACTGCTTGGTGTAGATTTGCAGGTTGGTGTTCGAGTGGAAATTCAAAAAATCTGCCCATCAGGTGTAGCTATTGAGGTTATGCATTGGTGTTTTATTTCCCATCTGCTGTTGGTTTCACAGTAAAATCAAACATTAATTTTTCCATGTTTCGTGAAATATTTGCAGAAAATGTTGTTTTATAATAATGTTACACTCTTGGTTAATTGGTAAAATGAAACAAAGACGTAATTGTGTTTCTCTATTCAACGAAAGAAACAACATTTAAAGCCCTTATTTCAGGTTTTTTTTTTCATATTTTTAAAAATAAAGATATTATTCTCTTCAAGAAAATATATTGTTCACAATAATCATAACCCACTCTCACTTTTCATTTAATTAAATGTCACAATATTAAGAAGGCTTTGTTTATATCGCACCAAAGACAAACTGAAAAAAAAGAGTTCGCACATGAGCGAAATGGTTTTCTTTACAATGTGCGAACTCTTTTCTTTCAGTTTGTCTTTGGCGCGATATAAACAAAGCCTACTAAATATTGTGAAATTACATAAATTGACAAAAAATATTATTTTTCAAACTGAATAATGGAATAATCTTATCAAATTAGTGTATTGTTATCGGTCCTCGATAAATCTACAAAGTTTGAATGAATTCTGGCTGTTTAAAGTGGGTCAAAATCTTACCCAAAGGAGTCGGTTACAAACATACAAACATACAAACATACAAACATACAGGTGAAGCTAATATAAAGCGTGTAATAAAAGTATGTTGGTGTGTATGACGTCGATAATTTCCAACACCGTCTGACCGATCGCCATGAAAGTTGGCACATCGAAGTTTTTTTTACACGGAGAAGGTTTTTATGCTATCCATTCTTTTGTAACTCGCTGCTGTATGGCGCTACTGCGCATTAACATCTAACCCGTTCAACCGATCACCATGGATAAAAAGAAAATCATAGGTCGTAGACATACAAACAGCAATTGTGTGTCATTTATTTATGTCCATCACACTGTCATATAGCGATATAAATTTTGCTTTAGCTCACGGACAATGTATCACGCCGAGTACTGCAGCTGGTATATACATTGTTACGAACGCGAGCGGCCAGACCGCTGTGCTAGGTTCGAAGCTGGCTGACGACCCTGCACGGCCACTGACGTCACGCGCTAGGTCACGTGCCGTCCACTGACGTCAGGCATGCCACGCGTTGCCAGCCGGATTACAAGGGTCGTCGATACCCCCCTTCCCCCAAACGCTCCTCGCGCATTGTCCTTACTCGACGCTGTCATCTTTCACTGAGCGGCCTTGGGAATCCCGCGGGCCGCCGCGTGAAGTGTCGCGAATGAGCAACGCCTTTCTTGATGTTTCAAGCGTAGGGTCGGCCCCAGGATGACGCGACTCTTCACAGTCTCTATCGTAGGTTCGAGAAGGGCGCCTCAAATACTTGAGTGATGCCGGCCTCCGCCAGATTTTCGCGAGTTTGGAGAGTTCCACGAGTGAAGGGAACTGTGACATCGGCGTAGAGGGTGAGAGACCCCCCTCTCGGGAGTGGCTTGAAGCGAAGTGACGGGATCGAGAGAGTGTGACCGAGTGAAGTGAGGCTGTGTGTGTGTGGACAGGTGCGAGGTATGGGGCGAATCACTGTTGATCCTAGCTACAGTGAGGAGTGCGAACTGAGGAACTTGACCGATATTAAGTGACTTGCGATTAAACATTTTTAAGTGCGAGTGATAGCTGATAATACATTTTAAGTACAATCGTTGATTAGTAATGTAAATATTAGTAATTAGGCTATCCCTTACGAACCCAGGTCTCCCCACATTATTAAATGTAACTATATATAAAAATATATATGTATATATTTATATCCAAAACACCACTTTTCATACTCTCAATTATAAAGGCCACTTGTGAAATATTTCTGAAAATAAGAAAATCAAATACAAATATTCATAATGATATTAATACATTCATTAAGCAATAAAATATGCATTGAATACATATTGTTTTAAAGCAATTTAATAATGTAATTTAAGGCATTAGAGACGAATGAGAACGTAACGGGTGAGATAAGATTTGCTGAAAATCATTGGTGGGGGATACAGGAATTCCCCGAAAAAAAAAAACCCCACTAAATCACCGCACACGGCAACATCCACAATGTTTCCTGATTACAAAAAAAAAGTTGAGCGTACCAGGAATTATAACTACTTAGTGACGTAGTGCCAAACTGAACGGCGAAAAGGTTGCTGGTTAGTTCATCGTATTGCCCATAGAGTCGATATTGCATTAGATTTAGCAGCGAAAATCACGCCCATCACATTGTCTAACACTAGGATTAAAAATTCAAGGGGATAATATTAAAGGTAAGATTTTTTGTCTGATTATTGTACATCTATTGTCTTAAATTTGTAATAATTTATTAATTTGTTAGATATCAATCTTAAGAACGAAAAAAGTGTTAATTTATTTTATTTTTTAAATTTTGGGGTTTCGCTACGAAAAAAAAAGAAACCTCACAAACGTTTCTATTGACTTTTCAGTTTCCATAATCAGGGCAACAGTTTCCGGAGACTGTTACCCTGATGATTGTGACTGCAATATCAAGCAAAACGTTGGTGAACTATTCACTTCTGAAGCGGCTTTTCAAGTCAAGAAAAATAGTTGAGAAAATAACCGCGAAAGCCAGCGATCATTAGTCACGTGTTAAAATACTTAAATACCAATTTTAAACCTTAAGGCGGAGTCTCACGTCACGCGAATGTTTGTAATAGTTATCATTTGCGAGAAATTTACCAGCAATTATACCACTTGCAGAAAAAATTTCTTGAAAATATTTGAGACATAACAACACATTCAATTTAGGTGTAGTGTTAAACTGACTGAAATAACACTTAAATTATAGTAATGATGACAAAATTAAAAATAAATATAATAAACGTGACGTGTAAGACCTCTCCTTGAAACAATATAATAGTTACATTTATAAATTGTAAACTCAAGCAGTGGATGTCCTGATGGTACCCATGTCTTAGGAATCACTAATGATTACGGGTAATGAAACTTCGTGGTGCAGAACGCGAGGTCCGGCGGCTGGCAGGCCTGTGATTGGCCCGCCACTTCGCATGTCTGAGCCGCTCGCAGAGGCCACTGACAGCTGATGTCAGCCAGATGGGAATGTCAGCCAATTTGAAGAGCTTCACGTCAAGCTGACCTTTATGCCATCTCCAGGATGATGAGCGAGCCTATCTCTCTCTCTCTCTCTCTCTCTCTCTCTCTCTCTCTATCTATCTCTCCCTCCCCATCCCACTCTACCCCTCGCCCACCTAAACAACCAACCAGAAACGGCCGAAACCCCTCACCCGCCCACCAATCAACCCCCTCTCCATGGCCCCGCGTCATCATTCCCCCCCCCTCCCACCTTCCCAAAACTCCAGCCTTCGCAAACATTACATAATTCATTGTCCGTCGTTGGTAGCCCTGGTCGAAACACAGCCGCCAGGGATCAGCACGAATCACTGGCGTTATTAATAGAAATTTCCTTATCTACTACTCCGTCGTTGATAATCATTTCTTACGCGAGAGGTTACTAAAGAAAAAAAACTTTAACTAGATACACGAAAAATCCTGTGGATTTACGACGCAGTCGGCTTCATTTTGGAGGAGGAGGGTAGTTTTTTTTTCTTTCGAAATTAGTTACGTACAGTAATTTTTCACTTATTTTGAACGTAAAGTGTACGAAGTCCTGGAGGTCTATAGCAATAATTGAATTGCATTTGAACCAAATACACAATATCCTTTTAATATTCGATAAACCAACATCAATGACGCCATTCCTACAACTTCGTCATAACTATCATTTAAGGCTTTCACATGTAAAGATAATTCTCAAAAATCTCCCTTGCATTCCATTTTTAATCTCGAATATTCTAGACGGATATTTTCGGAATATTAGACAATAGCGATGAAAAGCCACGCAGGGTAATCGTGATTTTGTGAGCATTTGATTTTCTCAGATCGAAAAAAAGACATTTAGTAAATATTTCGCGAGCAAATTTTATGACCCGACAGAGCTTTCGGGATGAAACTACAAGAGAAACACCTTAATTAATATTGTGTGAAAGGAAAATTAAAATAAGCGTGTGTGTGAGACGTAGCCTTGAAAATAATCAATAATGTCATGAATATACAATGAACAGATATGCAGATATGCGTGTAGCCAGGGGCGCAAATCTGTAGGATTCGTAAGGTAGGCACGCGTAAATTCGCACAAAGAGAAGGGGGGGGGTAAATTGTAGCTTTTATCTATGTAATAAGCAAAAGAACTTTAAAATATACAGAAAGTTTCCCATGAAACAAAGTTCTGACATTGACGTTTGTCAACCCCGTTTCACAATCGTGATTTTGCAAAAGCGAGCGTGTCGCTAAATTCGGAAGGGTGGATATGGTTCCGCTTGTCACCTCCCTTTGGGGTTCTACGCCCATGCGTGTAGCTGCACGACGAAGACATTCTTACCTCGTCAGTTCGATATACTCGCAAAGGAGTCTAGAATGGGATAGGAGGGGGGGGAGTGTTGAGTAACCCGGTTACCCTGCAAAGGTCGCGCCACCGCACAAAGGGAGAAAGCACCGTCCGGAAGAGGAAGTGTGTGGAGGAGGGGAATAGGAGGGGCGAGGGACTCTCCCCACCTCTCCTCCCCTCCCCTGACGCCAGCGGTGCATTATTCATTGTGTTAACCTGCAGGCAAAAGAGTCAGGCGCGCGGAACTAAGGCGATAATCTGATCAGCGAGTCAGCGCTGTCACAGGCACGCGTGGCTCGCGAGCTCGTGCTCGTGTTCGTGACGTCACCGGGGAGATGCCGAGCGGCTGGTGGGTGGGGGGCACACCCCTCACCCCACCCCTGGCGGGGCCCTTTGACCCGGCCGGGCCGCCGCGGAAAGAGAATCCGCGAACGCTGGAAAGTCAACCCGTGCGCGCGCCACGCCTTAATATCACCGTAAATCACTGAAATATTACTGAAAAAAAAACAATATATGGAAAAAAAGACTTAATTATTGAGTACTTAAATTTCTCTAAAAGTTTGGATGCCAGCCATAACAGTCACGGGACTCTAAATTGGCTGACACGACGCACGAACACATATAATACCAAGATTCACAAAATGAAACGGATCGGTGGGGAGCGGGGTGGTAAACGGAATATGCGTCCTAATGTTGTTTTTTTTTTCTGTTAACCGACATCAGTGAAGGGATTTGTATTGATTTCCAGTATTTCTATTCGATTTCATATTAAAATAGTATAGAAATGCCAAATAAATCCAATCTTAACATTGTCATTGTATATATTTTTCTTGTTCCTACTTAATTGCATTGAATTCTTAATTGAAAATAAAATAATAAAGGTTTATTTTACATACGTAATTCCTAAAATATTATTGGGTTGGTGTTACTAATCGACATTACTTTTATCTCACGTGATATACACAAAAACCTCTAAAAGTAATTATTGTTCATGTCACACGAAATGTTTCAAATTCGACGGTTCACTAAAGTAGTGTTAGTGGAACCCATTTCCCAAATGTCACTTACAAAGCAAAACGTGATTTTTTTTACCAGCATTGATGACAACATAGAGTTAATTACATACACTCATGACAGCACAGTGGTAGAATCATATGTAAACAGTTGGTGCCACTATTGAAAACTGTGAAATCTGAGACCAGCTACGTGGAAAGGAACTAAATATAGGCCACTGATAAGACGCAATAGACTTTAGTTGCTTATGCTGGACACGCTACATAAGACCTACACAATGAGTGATTAATGTCCGTCCGAAAAGTCTTACGTGTGTTTCGTTTCACGGTGAGAATTCAATGCACAGAAATAAATAAAATAAATTTTATGTTCTTTTAAGAAAGATTATTTAGGAAAACATTTGCAAAGGAATAGTTTTTTTACGGTTAAATAAATATATTGTACTTTTGTTGCATATACTAAATACGTGTTTCGAGATATTACTGAGTTTTTTTGTTGCAAAAATTGGGGCATAATTTTATATTTTAATTGATGATAAGTTGAAACATACGTTTTTAAACCACGGAAAATATATTCGAATATCCAACAATGGGATTTTATTTGTTTTATTATGCTTATTCATATGCGCTGTTAATACTGGAAAACTATTCAAGGAAAAGTTTACAAATACATTTTAACTATTGGAGGTACTGGGACAAAACAAAGCATTAATGCCCGGGTAATAATTCGAACCCAGTATTACTGTAGGCCATATTTTATAGTTATGCAGTTGTTTTCATGATAATGTACAAACTTAAAAAAAATATGCGTATACTTACATGCACATTTTTGTTCTATTTACAAAAAAGAAATTACAGTGTGTTGGGCGAAGACTTTCGGAACCAAGTAGTACCGTTTTGGCCCAGTCCTGCAGCACGTCAACTGTTTTGAAAACACCGCTACGTATCTCTCGCCAAGCACTGCGAGGTTTACGTTTTTTGAACGGGTGCAGTATTCTAATACAAAACCTCGCGCTCAAGGTAGATTTCTTAGTCTCCTTGTCAGCGCCTCACTGGAACTTGTGTTTATATATATATATATATATATATATATATATATAATACACACACAAAGGCCGTTTTTACATCCTCAGATGTGCTATAAAAATGAAAAATTTACGTAACATAATTTTACCACCAAACGTTCAGCAGGGTCTTACTTATTTATCTACATAATCGCCAAAACTATCGTGGCATTTGTCATTTCGTCACACAAACTTCTCGATGTCTTCTTCGAAGAAGTTAGCCGTCAGTGAATAGAGATACAGGGCCAGCGCCTGGATCCCCCTCTCCCTCACGACGCCGCTGTGAGGCGGGTGGACTAATCTCGCGGTGCACTGGCTTCCGTATCAAGAATTATTATCGCAAGAAATGCGGATAGTGGACAGAATGCGCCGCGTTATTAGTCCACCCGCCTCACAGTGGCGTAGTGAGGGAGAGGGAGGTCCAGGCGCTGACCCGGTATCTCTATTCAGTGGCGGCTAACTTCTTCGAAGACATCGAGAAGTTTGTGTGACGAATTAAAAAATGCCTTCATCGTTTTGGTGATTATGTAGATGAATCAGTAAAACCCTACTGTACTTTTGGTAGTAAAAGTATTAAGTTATGTAAATATTTTATAGCCAATAGGAGGTTGAAAAAACGGCCATCGTGAGCATGTATATATACGTGTATATATACGTATATATATAGAAAACAATGTTTGCTTCTTTTTAGAAGTCAATTATTTTAAGTTAGAAAAATATGTGACTAAAATTAATTATAAGTACTCGCATACTTAAATGGCAATTTTTTTACATATATGAATTAAATATAACTAATTTTTTGCACTGCCCACTAACTCTAACTTGTAATATTGTGCGATTCGTCCAAAAAAAAAGGCACACTATATACTACGAAAAAAATGTGAAAGTGTTTCAGTACTCGCCAGTGATTTGTAAACATTTAACATCGGTAACGAACAAATTAATGAGTTCTCAAGTTGCAAATAAACTTATAATACGAAACGTGGACCTGAAATTCACCGAAGAATTCTTTAAAATTATTCCGACCGTGATAAATATACGCAAAAAATGTTTTGAATTACACTTCTGGACGCGAATCACACATAGTTTTGGCACCCGCCACTAGAATTCGCTGCCGAAACCGTTTATTTGGTTATCGAATCATTCGATTTGCAAAGCGAATTTTTAAAATTTATAATGAAACTGCTCCAATAAAGGCGAAAGTAAATTAAAAATAAATACCAAACTCCGGTTTTGGACCCGAATTTCGACAGTGAATTTTATTAAAATACTGCCCGTTTTGTTAAAGTCCATTTAACATTTAATACTTTAAAGTTTCTAAATCTCTTTGTGAACTTCGTTTCCCACCTTCCACCAATGATGGCAGCAGCGTAATTGTTACACATTTCCTTTACTTGACCTCCCCCGCCCCCCACCAAACGCCGTTGTCGAGAGCTGAGACGTCACGCGTCAAAAAAAAAAAAAAAAAAAAAAGGACATTATTTTCACACGCGCTGTCGTGTCGGCGCAAAACATCGCAAGCTGCGAGATACGTGTCGGGTGACAGCTGACCCGTCACCCCGTCACTCGTGGAGTCGGCCACATCCACTCCTCTTCTCTCCTGCTCGTCCCCGGAGATACGCGTTGTGATTTCCCCACCTTTCCCCTCACCCTTTTTGCCCTTTTTGACGAATAATCCGCGACTCCATTGTTGACGGACGTATGAGGAGCGCAATGCCACTATTTACCGCCCCCCCCCCCCCACACACACACAAACCAGGAATGACGGATCCGACGGTGCGAGAGAACGCGGCCATTAGCGGAAAAAACGCGATATCACCGGCGATTCTCACAGACGCGTCAAAAAATGCGGATAATTTTTTTTTTTTCAGTGAGGGTTGGATAAGGGGGTGGGGGGTGCGTTTGACGAACGTCGTGCGCGCGCGCGTGTGCTCTCGATGCGATGGCCTATCGTTTCTCCCCCAAACTTCCCCCCCCCCCCCCCCTCATCGAGCCCTACTGCTCTCCTTCACCACTTCGGCAGTAACGGGCTTATCGAGACTTCTTCTGCTACATTGGCCTGCGGGCTCTCTTCCACAAAAGCGGAGAAGGTTAAAAAAAAAAAAAAAAGTATACATTTTCCTCCCCTCCTCTCCCGCGCCTCGATCATTCCTTTTATTCACTATAAACGGGACCTCGCTGCTGGTCCTAGTAACCTACCAGCCACCCTTCCTTTCGTAACCCAACCCACCCCTCTTCCATTACTTCCCCCTTTCTCCCTTCTCCAACCCTACCCCCCCCCCCCAAAAAAAACACAGACCACCCTTGGCGTCATTTGACTGACACGCAGTAAGCTCTGGGCTCGACAGCCGCTTGTGCGCCTGACATTCGCCACTGATGCCATCGTTAGAAATTAAAATAATAAGTAAATAAAAATAAACTGCCTACTGGGGTGAAAAAAAAAATTATTAACGAAGCCGACATGTTTACAACGCGGTTACGACGCGTAATAAAACGAAGTTTACGATGAAAAAATATACGTGACCCTTGCTAACCCATTTCATACTCTCTCTTTTTAAAAGTTATAATTTTTAAGTATGCCCAAAAAATTTAAAAAAATCATAGCGGCGACTTTTGCACATAGAGCCGTTACCAGAATTATGTGAACTGTGTCCAATGCGTCGTCAGCGCAAAGGCGCAGGCTTTCACTGCAGTGAAACCGAGGTATTGACTTTAAAATCTGGCCGGTAATATTTGATGCTAAGAATTAACTGTGGTACCGTGGTGCCAATTTTTGTCGATTTAGATTTCAGTTATATCACAGGCAGTCTTATTAACTCTGGATATCTCTCTAGGATAGCCTACAGTTCACAGTGATGGAAGCCACAAACACAACCCAAACAGTATCAAAGTTTACCGAAGTGAAAGGTTAAATTACATTATATTCGGTCAGTATGATAAAAAATAGTTTTTAATTTTTTCTTGAGGATATGGCCAAAAAATAAAATAAATAAATCATAGCAATGTGTTGGTTTTTTCACGAGCGTTCGGCAAACTTAGGATATTTTCGGTTATTTTCAGGTGTGGTTCTAATTTCCTTTAACTGTAGGCTTCCTGTTTCTATAGGCCTATCACTTTGGAAAATGTAATTTATGCAGGATCGTTATAATATGGTGATATAAAATAAACGTATTATTTGTAAAATTTTAAATAAATAATAATGCAAAATAAATGTCTATTGGAATTTTGGACATAGGCAGTAGACTACTACCTATTCTTATCGTTCCTGTGAGCCATGTCACTATGCGTTACGAGATAAAACTCTGAAATGGTCTATTCAACGTGCACCATGAAAGTAGCGTATTTGTTTATAATTCTGCCCCAGTTTTAAATGAGATATATGGCTCTATCTTACGGAAACATATTTTACAAATAAACATAACCTGTGTCTAGCTGGAATAATGTATGTAGCTTTATAACAGTAAAATAAATTTTGAAATCACTTCAGTGATTTTCAAGTTTGACTCTTTCAACGAAACAAACAAAGAATCAAACTCACATTCTCTCTTGATAATATTAGTATGAATTTATATTTGAACAGAAAAGTCTGAGAGTTAGATGTCCCATTGCCAATCACTATTTCGTAAATTTGAAACCACAGACTGATTTAATTAGAATTAATAAATTACTTCTTAACAACTCGTTTTCAGAAAAGATAGATTGGAACGGAGCATTTAACCAGCCGGATCACGGCAAAGTCTGTAACCCCAACCCCTCTTCTAAAATAATACGTATTTGATCCCGCTGGGAACCGAACCCGGCTACATTGGTGATCGGCAAAATATCTGGCCACTTAACTCACCAAGGTCCCCTTAAACGTAAGTACTCATGTATTACAGTTGGCTTCCAAATTAAAAGTGACGAACTAGCATTGAATATAAATTCCATTGTTTTAAAGACATTTTGAGTTGTAAATGACATTCGTTTTGTTCAGCTCGTAAGAGTGTTAGTTTTGTTCCACATGTTACGTGTGTCCAAAAAGACAACAACTACTTCTGTGATTAGCGCCTGAGCGTGCTGCAACCAGCGATGTCCCAAGGCAAGTCTGGGAGGTAGAGGACGCGCACAGCAAAGGAGGGATTCGCTCAGAACAATCTAGAAAGATTTGACGGCCACGCGGCCGGAAGTTGTGTTCGTTTACAGCCAGCCCTGTAAAGAACGTTCTAGGCCTAGACGATCGTTGTTGCCGAGGGGTATATAAACCCCCTGCTGGTCGACCAACGAAGACGACGCACCCGACTCAGCTGCCACACCTATACCACCCATGACTTGGAACTTGGTGTGCATAAACTCTACGATACGTCAGTTTGAACTTAGCTACGAAAGAAACGTCGCGGGAGTGTTACGTCAATGGCATTGCCTTTTTTTGGGGAGCAAGCAGTGACTCGCTCGACTAGCAAGAAACTATGCAACTCGTGTAACGACTTGACAAGAGAGCGAGGCGCACGGCGTAGCATAGGGCCACCAATAGGCGTTATTCAACAATAACACCAATCAATGACTTACACCATCGACCACCACCATCTGTTACGTATGACTGACAATTGCCCTAGCTGATTTAGGTCACTAGCAGAACAACCTCGAGACGACGTCGGATAGCGGGTTGGGATGAAAAATAACTCGCGCTCATCGTTGCTCCTCACGACGAGTTGAGGCGCAGGACGAGTGCTGGTAACTGAGTTCGCGTTGCAGAAGCTGTCTACACCTGACGTGAAGACAAAGCAGGACAATGTGCTCCCAGGTGACTTTGCCTCCATCGGCGCTACCAGGGCGAGTTGTCTACTCGACCGTGGACATGGAACAACGATTAGCAGGAAGAGGCGAGTAGTCTTCACGCGTTAAGGCGCGAGTTCAGCGGTGGTTTAAATTCACGCTCAGAATCCAGCCATTTTAAATAATTTTGCTAGTATTTTAATATATATAATATAGATGATATATATATATATATTTATATATATTTTTATATATATTATATATATTTCAACTTGGTTGCTATATTAATTTTTCTGTAATATTTTGGAAGTCAATAATGTTGTCTTCGCTTTATTAACGTAACTTTAAAAAATATTTAATATATTTTTATTTATTGGATATTTATTCTGGGATATTATTTTAGTATGGAGATTTAGTTTATTGATGAGCGAGAATTTAGACCTTATAATGACTTTAAAGTTTGCTTGTGAGTCTCATTAATGGTTCAGGAGAGTAAACTCTAGTAATTCATACATATGTACAACTACAAATTGTACATGTTGCGTTAGGGTTGAATAACGTATATGATAGTAAATGCCAGCAACCATTTTTGTTCACATCTTCCCGGAGTTCACAAATGGTATTTTGAAGTGTTTGATATTTTGTGTGTCCTGTTTCCATGATAATGCAATTTATGGTCACTTACGCCCACTTCAAAATTTCTATAACCCTGTCTGTTGCCTCCTTTCCCAAGGTAGACAACAAGCTTCCTTTTTATGTAAGCCACAAGCAACAAAATGGCAATCATGGATCTGAGTAATTCTGCAGTAGGATTCATCTTCGTTGCAGTTTGAACATTAACATTCAACTTCACTTACTGTAGTTAGTTGAGTAGTAGCAGGAGAAACGGAAGTAGTAGATGTTGCAGAATGAGCAGTAGTAGCAATGGTTGTACTTCAACTGGTTGGTTTAGCGGTTAGTATTAGATTCTCGACCAGGTAAGGCATTGTCTGCAAACGGAAAATTTCCTTCGTGGGCTCGGGATTGGATGTTGCGTTATTCCTTCACCTGAGCGAAAAGTTAGAAAAACCACCGCAGGATCATCTGGCCAACTACGCCCCATCGCTATTAACCCATGGCAATTTATTGGATCAAAATCAGCCTGAGTGGTGCGAATAGGCGATGAAATGTAAAATGTTTGAATCACATTTTGGAGGGATATGAGCTCTAATTCCTTACCATTTATCATTTTTTATTTATTTAATGGATTTATGAAATCTCCCTGGGACGTGATATTCAATGGACAAACAATTATCGAGTTCCTCTCACTTGTACAGTGTTTGTCCGTCTTTATTGACATAGTTGCAAAAAAAGGCGTATAGATATAAAAAATCTTTTCCACATGAAAAATAAAATTTTATATTTTTTTCCTTTTAAAATAATAATACAATTTAATTTACGTGGGATTTTTTTCCCACCACCGATGGGCTATATAAAAAAACATATAAAATTTTATCACCAAACGTTTAGCAGGGTCATACTTATTTCTTTTCTAAATAATCGCCAAAACGATAGAGTCATGTGTCATATCGTAAAAATAAGCTTATCGATGCCTTCTTCGAAGATGTTAGCCGCCAATGAATATAAACACGGAGCCAGCGACTGGACTTATCTCTCCCTCACGACGGCGCTGTAAGGCTGATGGACTAATAATACGGCGCACTGGCTTCCGCGTCAAGAATTATCGCAAGATTCTAGGCTGGCTGGCAGCCTGGTGGGAAACGACAAAGTCGCCCCCGAAACAACCAGTGCCACCAAACCAAATGCGGACAAAATGTCCAAGCTCCCGCCCATTTGCATAGTAGTCTTTCTACTCTGCCCAACTCTTCTTCCAGAACCATCCTTCTGTTTCCTGTTACCAACCTGCTTGTAATTAATGCATGAAATTTGCATCCCGCATGTCTGTGCCCAGGGTTTTCCCTGTGTCTATGCAGGTTTTTCCCTGTGTCTATGCAGGTTTTACCTGGGCCCAACTTATCAAGTTTTAACTTAGAATAGTCAGTGAGGGGAGTTAGTCATGGCTAAAACGTTGCCATGGCTGGCCAATCCCCTCCTAGCACATGATGCATGCTTCTTCTCCTGCATGGTTCATAACCTGCATGCTTAGAGCCTATAGGCTTCGGCCTGAGACGCACTTAGTCTTCCCTACCGAGACCCCTCCCAAATACATTTAGTTATTAGTTATGTTAGGAAAAGAAAAAAAATCGCAAGATATGCAATTAGTGGGGCAGAATGCACTGGACTATAGTCTATCCGCCTCACAACGGTGTGTTGAGGGAGAGGTAGATCCAGGCACTGGCCCTGTATCTCGCTTCACTGGCGGATACATTTTTTGAAGAAGTCATTGATAAGCTTTTTTTTTTACGATATGACAAACGCCCCGATCTTTTTTGCGATTATGTAGAAAAATAAGGAGGACTCTGCTGAATCTTTGATGGTAAATGTTTTAAGTTATGTTGATTTGTCTTTTTTTATAGCCCATCGGAGTTTAAAAGAAAACACTCCTAGTATATTGTGGGACCTTTGCACTATGGTAAAATTTGCAAAATATGTAACTATGCCAAATAATTTTGCATTAAAAATAATGCTCAGAAATCATGTAATTTTTTACAATGTTATAATTTTTTTTACAATTTCTAAGGAACTTGTCTCATGAACATAACAAATTTTGCTTAACTTTTCTCGACTCGATTTCCTTCGTAACGTTTGTTTCAAAGCGTGTGCTAGTAGAGTGCGCTCTCCGGGTGAAATGAGGCACGACGGGCCCTTATCTTCGACGACTTCGCACACTCTCTCGCCAGCGATTGATTCCCGCCAAGTTTCTTTGGAAAGGTTTGGCAAAAGGTGGGGGGGAGAGGGGGAGTAATGACTGTTGTTTGCGGTCCATTGTGGTTACCCGCGTAGGGGAGAGAAACGCCCTTATGAAAGTATAATGATGTGCGGGTAGCGAGCTCTGGGTTTTGATTAAATCGTGTTTCTCCGTCGTTTAGATGGACCTTACCCTCCGGGGTGGCGATGCAGCCCCCCCCCTTCCTGCTCCTGGAAACCAGCGATTCATCACGGCGGATATGCGTCGGCACCTCCGCCTCGACTTATCTTCCCTGGTCAACCGGGCAGACGCCGTGTGTACCTCCCTGACGGGAGACTTTGGGGGTCCCTCCCCAACATCAATTCTTCGACGCGGCCAAGGTTTAAGGGGGGTTGTTCCGCACGAACCCTGCAATTTTAGGCTGGAGCGGGGGAAAGGGGAAATATGGGTGGCGAGAGATAGTTTGTGTGGGGGAGGGAGGGGTGATGGCGTACGTCGGCAAGCGGCAGGGGTGGAGTGAGAGAGAGAGAGAGAGAGACCCAGTTAACCATCCATCACGCATTAATGACGCCGCCATCTCCATATCGCGATATCACACATGACGACTTTCAGTGTCCGAGCTAAGCGAGGCGGGGAGCGGCGACGACAAGCACCCAAGTCTCTCCGTTCCGTGTTGCACCGTGACCGCACTAGCTGCACGGGGGATGTTCTCGATAGAGAATTACCACCTTTATTTCACCCCCGCACTGAATTTACACTGATTTCGTGTATAAACATTTCTTCATCGTATAACTATCAGTGAGGTGATCTGACTTCATCCTGTACCTAGTCTGATATCAGCTCATATTTCAATTTTGATGTTGGCATACCAAAAATAACATTTCATAATTACGATAATGTTAATTTAACCTCAGATAGGTGTTAACTACATTTACAGACAAAATTGTTAAACCAAAATGAATCTGTGTAGGTTTTCCTTATATGTTCTTCTGAAGTTAAACACTCTCAGTACACAAACTTCGTCAATCTATAGTTTCAAATTTTTTAATGACTTATTTGTTTCTCGGTAATCATTCACTCAAATTTTGAGCTTGTGTTTCACTCGCGAGAGACAGAGTAGTTATGGCGCAAATGGCAAACAAAAGACGCTCGAAGCGGAACGATTTAAATCTTACACTCGAATATAAAATTAAATTATTGTTTACTATGACCCAATACAATTTTTTTCTAAATATATGTTAATAATTCATAAGCATATTTATCATATGCGTATTTATAATTGAAAAAAAATTATAAAATAATTTTTCAGAAAACATTACTGGTTTTTAAAATAAACGTTTTAAAGTCTTGCCTCGCAAGATCGCAGGTATCTGCAACATATAGTACCACATTAACGTGCAGACAGCTAGTTACAACACTGTTAAAAAAGTTTAACTTAAATTTACGAAGAGCGCCCGTTACACAAAAATTCAGTTATAAAAAAAATGTGTGCGTGGAGTCCAAGTGCAACAGAAGTGAAACGTCTTGTTTATTAGGTAAAAAAGAGACAAATTATTAGTTTTTTTATTTAACAAGAGATAATAATTAAAAAAGTAAGGATGCAGGTATGATCTCAAATGTTAAAATGCTTTTTTCCACTCCCTGTACTCTCCCATCCGTACACTGACACTTTTTGGCGCTTCTTTTGGCCGGTTATTCCCAAGTTGTCATTCATAATACCGCTTATTTACTTCTTCCTTTTTATTATTTTTAGGCATGATGTTAATTCACATTCTCTAGATGAATAAAATGAAAGAAAAGAAACACTCCAATCGAAAATAATTACACTTATAAAGTCATAAGTCGTTTCGACATTTCAAATCACAGTGTTTACATACCAAAAATTAATTACACTTATAAAGCTAACCTCTTAAGTCCATACGTCTGTTTTACCTTTTCGGTCACAAATCAATTACTCTTTTTCACGCAAATAA
This sequence comes from Bacillus rossius redtenbacheri, assembly GCF_032445375.1. Lineage (NCBI taxonomy): Eukaryota > Metazoa > Arthropoda > Insecta > Phasmatodea > Bacillidae > Bacillus > Bacillus rossius. The sequence continues at coordinate 52,697,010 of NC_086333.1, forward strand.
ATAAGTTGTAGATACTTAAAAAAAAAAAAAATATGGTAGCGTCGATCGTTAGCCGTTTCAAAAACTGAGGGAGTAGATCAAAACTAGCAGCATTTTGAGAATTACACATCATCACTGCTGCATCATTTCCACCTCTCTCCTGCTGTCTCCCCTTACCTTGCCGTTTTCCCATTAGACCGCTAGTTCTTGCGTTGGAGTGGCGTCGTCGCTGACGCACTCTCCTGCTCTGACGGTTCCCCCACCACGTACTTAACTATTCCCCTCTTGCGATCGGAATTTTCGTAACGCTCAAAATTTGTAGCCCCCCTCAGAAAAGAAAATTCGCTTCAATTTTAAAGATCTCTTAGTCTTTTTGAGTTAAATTCTGGTTTGAAAAGCCAGTAAATTTACTGCAATTTGTAACCATGAAGTTGCACTCGCTCGTAGTGGACTCGAATCAGCGACCTTATTGGGTCTCTTCTCGATTTGTCGGTTGCCCTACTGCTGCTACTGCTGCTGACGACACACTGCTGCTCCCCTCGGCCTCTGGTATCAGGTTCGATCCGCGCTGAGGACTGGCTTGCCTGCAACTGCCTGCTCGAGGCCTTATACAACCCATTAAAATATTTATTAATTTTAATTGATGTGTAAAATCTTATCTCTTGGTATAAGGCCTTTGGTGGGCGTAATTTCGGCAATGGAACGGAAATGTGTAACCACGGTACTGCCATCTGTGGCGGATGGCGAGAAAGAAAATTCACAAAACCGAAGCTAAACATTTCAAGAAGACGTGCAATAATTTAATAAAATTCATTAAAAAAAATCTAATCGAAAGCCGAAGTTTGGTATTGCTGCAAGTTTTTTTTTTTTCGCTTTTATTGGAACCATTTCATTATTTAGTTTAACCTTTCGCTCTCCAAATCGAATGATTTGATAGTCGACGTAGCTGCTCCGGCAGCGAATTCTAGCGGTGGTTGAGGAAACTACGTGTGATTCGCGTCAAGAAATGTAGTTGAAAACAGTTTTCATATAATTAACACATTCGGCATTATGAAATAAATTTTACTTTATATTTCGTTTCCGAGTTTCGTATTATGAGTACATTTGCAACATGAAAATACAAGAATTTGCTTGTTACCGAGGTTAGATGTTTACACATCACTGGAGAGTATTGAAAAACAATTTTGTCACTTTTTTGTTTCAAAAATTGTATGTTTCCCATACATAAAATATCAAAATAAACCAAATAAAGGCTTTATTTAATAACTAAGTTATAGAGTGAAAGATTCCGTTTCATGTATCTACTATAAAAAAACGCATGTATTGAAACTGGAATCAAAACCACTGAAATTAGATGTTTGGAAAAATTAAAATATTTCTCATTTGATTATGTTTATTAATATTTACTTTATGTGTACACATGCAAGTAAATATATCTGAAAGGTGGCAAGACATTTCACGCATCTATGGTGATTAGACTACCCCAAATTTCAATAGGCCAAAACCGATTTCATTCATTTTAGTACTTGTGGAAAAATACTATACATTACATAGTGTAATTAGGTTTTTGAGGCATTTTATGAATTTAGCACAAAGATTTTTGTTAATAATATGCTTAAATAAACGTTACAAATGTGAGCACAGTGCAAAAGAAATACGTTCATCAAGATTGAGTTAACTACCCAATTTAAAGTTTTCTCCTGGAATGTAACGGTAAAATAATTTACTCCTTTTTCTCAGAATCTTCCCACTCCACCCCATGTTAATTGTTATTTGTTGTGCCAAGACGAACATAAAATTTTATTTAGATGCCAGATTTTTTACAAATAGAACAACGCCAATAAATAATAAAAAACTTTAGGGATTTGAAAGTGGGTTTGCTAGAAGTAAAACTAAATTAGGTATTCATACTATATTCATATTATTTTATTGTTTCATTACTTCAACAAAACTCCACAGGAAGAAACAAAAAAGTTTAGCAGTAGATTGTACCAAGCGGCGTTAGATGAAATAGCCGCTAGAGTTGATTTAAAACTCTGCTTTGAGATTTAAAATATTTGTAAGAAAATTGAAGTGACTTATTTATAAACCAAATAGAGAATTGCATAAATAACTGGTGTTCAATTAGAAAAATCTATTATTTTCTATCTGAATGCACTAAATGTTTATAAAAATAAAATGGGATAGTTCACGGCAGCATTTAATGTAAGAAGTCGGCCTATATTCGATGTTGGTGCCATACCAATCCATGCTAAGGCAGACGGCAGGGCACGCGAGCGCCGCACCAAGCTACAGACCAGCTCCCGCCGGTCTTTAGGCGGTTCTCGTCCCTAGGACTCTGATTTTCGCGGGGAGTGGGGGAGGAGGGGGCGCTCGCCTCGCTTGTGTTTGTGTGATGAGACGGAAGCGCGCTGATAACAACTGACTGCTGCTGCCTGCGCGCGCGGCCAACAAACCAACAAAGGAAGTGACGTCACACGGTAATTGAATCCGTGTCAGCATCCAGCTAAACGACCGCGTCTAACAGATTTGTAATCGATAACACTTGAAGGGGATGGGGAGGTTCGAGGCGGCCATAATAGAATTTCCCAATGATGAGGCTTTATGATAAAGGCTCGGCGGTGGCTGCGGACAAAGCCTCTCCCCTCCCCTTTACCGTCCCCATTTCACCACGTCCTTCCCCCCCCCCCCCTTTTACCACGGGTCCACTATTTTTTATTTGGGGTGGGATAACAGGGGATGCGACCACCTCTTTCCCTTCGTAGCGCGAATCCCATTCCCTCCGACTTCGGCCCGACTTTTACCGATGGCTTACCTGCCCGCGCGTATCGGAGTGGAAAATACATTTCATCTTCGTCAAAACCGCCACGCCGTGCGCGTCGCGGCGCCAATCCACCTTCATCCCCTCCCTAAACCCCCCTCGAAATTCCCCACCCCCCTCCCCCACTCCGGCCGCGCTGATAAAAAGTTTAATTGAACCGCGAGTTGCTCCTGGAGCGGTCGTAGGGGAAGGGGGAAAGGGGGTGAAGGATTACATCCAGTGTTGCTTCTGTATTGATTATTGATCCCGTCTCTTGCTTGCCAAGCCAGAAATGTGACACTGTTTAGCTCCGGTACCTCGAAATGGAATACGGCAAGGAAACGGTCAGAAAATTCTGTTGTAAATGCTCCTTGTTGACGAGAGCAAAAAAAAAACATTTGTTCTGAGCAAATTTGATGCAAATTATTTAACATAAACCAAAATTTAATTTATTTTTATTATGAAAAAAATAATTTTATCACATTGCTACTTAGGTTATTAATTAATAAAATAGACAGATAATTTAGCAAATTATGAATAATTAACATCTACGATGGATATCCTCACGTTTGTCTCCATTTTCTCTAAGCAGTAGAAAAAAAGAACAGAACTTTAGAAAACCATAGACATTGTTAAAAAAATATAAATATAATGTATTTACGAGGGCTATTTTTTTGTTTTTAAAAAATCTGATGGGCTGTAAAAAAGAAAATTTACACAATATAATAATTTTATCACTAAAAGTACAGAAGCGTCTTAATTATTATGTTTCTACATAATCACCAAAACGATCGAGGCATTTGTCATATCGCAACACAAGCTTCTCGATGTCTCCTTTGAAGAAGTTAGCCGCCAATGAATACAGATACAGGGCCAGCGCCTGAACTTTCCTCTCCCTCACGCCGCTGCTGTGAGGCGGATAGACTAATCACGTAGCGCATTTTGCCCAATATTCGGAAATCTTGCGATAATTCTTGACGCGGGAGCCAAGAAACTTGATATAAAATACTTTATAGAACTTTGGAGATATTCAGCTGAATGCTGAGAGACAAAGAAATAAGTTAAAAAATTTGTCTCTCAAACTAGACTACTCTATACAAAGGTATTTATTCTGAGATCCATGATAGACACGTGTTATATGAGACATTCTTCCATCATCTTTCTTGCTTCAGTTTTGCAATAATGAAACGGGGAAAAGTTGTACATTACTGAATTGCCAATAAAAAAAGTAATATTTGAATGTAGATCGTAGCTCTTACTTTCTCCTCTTCTTTTCAAAATCATCTTGCTTGTAGTAAATTTAACTTTTCACACAAATATGAAAATTTCATTATAATTAATTTTAATTTGCAAATGCATAAAATGAAATGGAAAGCGAAAATTATTTTGTGTAAGTTACCATGGACAGGTGTATGATTTTATCTCCATTCTTAGATTAGCGTTGCAGTTGGTCCCTTGGAGAAAATATTGGGTCGGGTACTTGAGTAGCCACTTAAGTACTTACTGACCGCGAAGCACAAGGACTACACACATTGCAGAGAGGAACCTGAAAGGAGAAGGAATTGTATAACTATTCGGAGGCGACTACATTATTGGGCTTGATGTGCTTATAAAAATACTTTGTTTAATATAATTTTAAGTTAAAATTAGTTTCCCTCCTGCCCTGAAAATTTTCAATTTGAACCACGGTTCCAAATATTTAATCATAATTTTCTAACATTTACTATGTCCGTTATTTAAATATTAAACTGCTTAAAATGATATTAGCCCAGAATTACATGATTATGAAAATTGAAATAAAATAATCTCTAACAAGATATCCAACATTTTTTTATTAGATCGATGCGTTCGTATTTGTTGTGGCTATTGTTTGTCTCAAACTTTAAGCGTTTTTATAAGGTTAGGCTGTGAAAAGTTGAAGAGAGACAAAACTAAAATAAAGATATTAACTGAAGATTTATTCAAAAATATTTTTAAAAACAACTTTTGGTTGTTTTTAAACTCCATAGTTAATTGATAGAGTTTGGTTGTAAAGAACTGAGGCATACTATGTATAGTATATATATTATGTATAGAATATATATATTTATATATATAGGAAATCATCTGGACACAGTTAACGTTTCATTTGTTTATCGTTATCACATAAGATACTTACAGTCAATTGAAAATAAAAAAATGATTTGGCAGCATTTGTTTTGCGTGTGGTCTCTTTGACAACGCACAAATCATCCATAGGTATTTTACGCAGTAAAACGTAAAAATCTTGTAAAAATAATTATTAAATTTAAAATTTTATACTATTAGTATTTGAATTTCCCTTCTATCACGTAAAAAATGCGCAAATTTTAACTAAGTTGCTGTTAATGAATTGAATGCTTTATTTTATAACCTTTAATATTTCTCATATAAAAATTAAGAAATTTATTTTGTTAAAAAGTAATCGACGAAATTTTTAATTCTTTAAGTTATAAGCGTATTTTGATAAAGAGTACATCTACAATATCAATAATACCATTAGTAGTAAATTTTATTTTTTAGTATTTTTTCCAACATATTTGATGTTAAAATGTCATAGGTTTGACATATTTAGTCACGATTAAGTAATGAAAACTAAAGAACCCAATATTTAATTACTAATATTGATTTTTTATTCACAACTTTATAATAGGAAACTTATGGTTTGTATCATTTATATGTGCATTAAGAAGCTATGACATCAATTCTGAGTATTAAATGTTGGCAGCAAAAAATCTTTAAAGAATAAAAATTCCCTAGTCCAATGCTTTCATGCGTGCAAGAAGCATAGAAACAAGAGTGTACTGGAAAAAATTAGAAAGAGTTACTTTTGGGGTAAGTCATATTTAAAAATATCGCAAACCACCAGAATTAAAAAAAAAAAAAATTCAGATCAAAAGAACTTCGCTTAGCAAAAAAAAAAAAAAAAGTAAAAAGATATTTGTTACTCACGTTGAATGAAATGCAGATGATAAATGGCCGGCGCAATTCTCACATTGCCATTGTTCAACGGAGTTAGGATTTATTCTGAGTAAATAGTTTACTGCTTCTGTAAATAATCCCCGTATGCTATCAGAAGAATACAAAGATTTCGGTCGTAAATCTCGTGAAGAGAAAAAAATATCAGTTATCTCTCCGGTTATCACTTCAAGAGAAGTTAAATCCCTGCTATTTTTTGACTCGTACATTTTTCATTGCTCGCTGAAAAGTTAAAGCATGCGCTTGGCCACCAGGATGTGGAAGAAGTGAATAAATAACACATTCTCGTACGGGTCATGCCGGATGCTAGGAAAAAAAACCCCACCCCGTTTATAAATGTCTTATGTCTATTGTTTTATTTAAAGTCAGCTTTGCTATACGCTCTGCGCTCTGACTTCGACGTGAATTTTTTTTTTCGCCACTCAGATCCTCTGGAATGCCAATTAGATAACGGAATAGGAAATTTGGTGAATTAAAGTTTTATGTTGGGCTGATGGTGAATGAACGAAAGCCTTTTAAGTAAATCTCTTCGCTTTAGCGTTGATTTAGTGCGAATGAAACTTTTCGTAAGTGAACTCTATTTTGGCTACATAATAGCATAATTAGTTGAATTTAAATTTACCTCGTCATGTGTGAAAAACATAAATTACTGGCAAACAAGATGTAATTTGAAGTGATAAATTTGAAAGAATTAAAAATAAATATATTTTATCATTTAGAACTGATACAATCTGAATTTATTTTTCAATAAATGAAGGTTGTTTTTTTATTTAATAACTCTATAAGTAGCTATAGTCAAAAGTACCTTTCAAACGAAACCATGTTTTATGATTGCTAAACAACAAAAATATTACCTAAATAAATAAATTTAAAATGGAAAAAATATATAATTATAGATATACATGTTTGAATATGTGTATGTTAAATCCATGTTTAAGACAACCACTAACCCCCTACTTAAAGCCATTTTGTATTTGGAATATCATTAACATGGAGCGCTATGGACATCTTTCCACGCTCTTCCAATGCTTCATTTCCCCAAAGAGCAAGTCATTGAAATCGTACTGAGCACTTTGGTCGTGCTGCAAAGTAAATCTATAATAAGTATGACAAACATATATATGTACAATGATAAATTATATGCATATGTAGCCAGGTCACCCACAGATCTGATGGCATGCAACCAAATTAACACAGAAAATACGATGCTGTCAACATAACAGAAAAAAAAAATTTGTTGCCACCAAAAATATCTCTTTCGATATTTAATTCACCAAATATATAGCGGCGAGGAAGTACAAATTTTGCAGCCCCAAGAAAACAATTTACTAATAATTCTTTCTGTCGATATTCAGCCACTTACCGAACATTAATATATATTTGGTTCTTAATTCTCAATATTTATCTGTACTGACAAAAAAATTAAAAGTGTTCACGAATCTTGATTTTATTTTTCAGTTTATGATTAAAGACGGCAGTTATAATTTACAGTTTTTTTAATTACTCAGTATAATAGTATATAAACTAGGCTCCAACGGCAGGTGCAGTATGTGGAATAGGATACTCTACCACCATATTAGATTGAAATGACAGGCCGCCATCTTGGATGACCTTGTAATTAGATCTTGACGCCGACCGCCATTTTGGAAGACTTTTAACATGAACTTTACATTGTCCCTAGACGCAATCTTGATGACCTGGACCCCGGAAGCCATCATTGATTCCACCATATGGTATTCCGCCATCTTGGATTCCGCCATCGCATTTATTTCGGCTGGTGAAGGCCACCATCTTGTTTTCATCTGGAGGCTGCCATATTTTTTTTGTCTGCTGGAAGCTGCCATATTTTTTTTTGTCTGCTGGAAGCTGACATATTATTTTTGGTCTGCTGGAAGCTGACATATTATTTTTCGTCTGCTGGAAGCTGACTTCATTTTTTTATTTTTGGTCTGTTGGAGGCCACCACATTTGTTTATGCTAATTATTCCTAGAAAACGCCAATGCCACAATGTCTCATAAATGTAGGGTTGATGTTCCATGACATACCAGTGCTTTTATTACCCTTAAGAACATGTTATAGTAATATTTTTACACAAAATACAGCGAAGGCGATGTGATTCGAACTATGACAGGTCGGACTTTTTAGTCCGTTTCAAAAACGTGATCTTTTAAACGTACATCTTAAAGAATGTGAGTTATTTTTCTTGAATTTCCGAACTGTTGTAACGATCCCTGAAGAATCGCCAATGCAGCCTTCCTTGAATGAACGAATCACTCGCGTCCTTTGATGCATCCTTGTGACTTTTGATATGTTTGTGACGCTATCTATTAGTAAAAGTGTGATGATTGGTGGACTCTTAGTCTGCCAGTTGTTTTTGTGTTGATATATAAATGGCCAAACGTTCAAAATAAAGGAAGAGATACTGAAAAAATACTCGAAAAAAGATTATGAAAAATTTGTAAACGCAACAAGGGACAGCTGAAAAAGAAATGTGAACGAGTCTTTCAGTACTAACCAGTGATGTGTAAATATATTGTTACGAACGTTAGCAAGGCCACGTCACGCGAAGGTGCAGAGCTAGCTGGGCTGCATCACATGCCGCCGTAACAAGAGATGTGCTGTGCGCACCTGGGTCGCCGCTTTGTCTCTCTCCAGCCATCCGCTCCCCCCGCGTGGCACTGTTAGTTTGACATCCGAAATCTGCCAGCTGCGGAGTTACGCGAGCCACCGACACGTGTTTCGAGAGATTTCTGCCGTCGGGACGGCTCGCGATGACGTGACTGGCCCCGGCCGCTCTCGTGAGTTCTGGAATTGCGCTGGGGCCTATATATATGCCCGAGGAAGTCAGGGCAGGGAGTCAGTTCGGAGTGTTCAGTCGGGAGTTCTCCCGTGGCGGAGTTTCCGGGCGATAGTGGCGCGGGCGCGGCAGAGTGGCGAAGTCCTTGGACGAAGGTTTCAGGGCAAGGAGTGAGTGAGTTCAGTGGAGTCGAGAGGTTTCCCGTGGCGGAGTTTCCGGGCGATAGAGTCGCGGGCGTGGTGGAGTCCCAAGTGAAGTTGCGAGCGAGGAGTCGAGTGGATCCTCGGCGAAGGGGAAGTGCGTCGGCGGCGGCGGAGTGTGGCGACGGAGTCCCGCGGCGGAGACCCCACGAGGGGTGCTGCGGCGAGAGTTGCGCCAGAGGTGCGGCCCAGCGAGGTGTGTGGAACGAGTGACTGGGGAATAGACCTTTCTTTAAGTGTAATTAATTATTTGCCATTTTAGAAGATTTTTGTAAGTGACACAAGTAGTGGCAATAAATAAAACTGTTTAGTGTAATAAAATCTTTAATTGGGCTATCCTTTACGAACCCACGGTAAATCGTAACAATATAATACCGGAAAGGAGCAATTAATGAGTTATTATGATGTTCAAGTTACAAAAAAAAACACGGACACATCATTTAACGTATACCTAATTCTTTCAAATAATGTATAATCTTATTCTTATAAATATGAAGATAAATAAAATATTCGCTTCTACAGTTAAAGAATTTATAAACGCGATTCACACACGTACTTTCTGCGCCCACCGCTAGAATACGCTGCCTGAATCGTAAACGCAGCTTGCCACCATCATGTGCAGTTATCAGCGAAAACAACAGGGAATCTTAAACAATCAGAAATGACTCCGATAAAAGCGAAAAAGACTTGAAAAACTATAAAAATAAATACTAAATCCCGGCTTTGGATGTGATTTTCAACAAGGAATTTTGTTAAAGTACTACCAAACTTGATAAAATGAACTAAATAGTTAATACTGTACAAAGTTTTCCCACACTTTAGAAGTTAAACTTTTATGTCATTGCTAAAATATTAACCTGAAACATTTTAAAACACATGTTATAACACAAAGTATATGTTTGTATTTCTTTTGCTTAAACAACTGAAATAATTTTGTAAATACTTTCTTAAAGAAAACTTTAATGTAATTTAGCTGTTTCAACATTATTATATTATAATGTCACTACAAATATTTTAAAAAATATTAATGACGAGAATTGAACCATAACCCTTTAGGTCATCAAAGCTGTGCTCTACTGCCGTGCTACTAAGACTATTGGGAAAAGAGAAGGCAAAAATGTATTATAAAAAAATGTAATGCCAGGTTTCCTACGTATTTTAAAACTTATGATTACATTTTACTATGATTATTTTAGTTTACCAAATATATTTGGGGGTAGTTTCACTGTTATAAAGTTATATATGACACACAACAACGTTTTGTATGTACCCTTATATTACGAAAGTGACTATACTGGTTCATGTTGCTACAGATGGTTCCCCATTTTGTTTACACATTTCCATCCCATTTTCACGAACTTACTGCTTCTATTAAATGCCATATACCGAGAGGTAATAAGTTTGTACTTAAAAAAAATATATATATTGGCTGATTCTTTAGGTTGTGTTATCATCGAAAGTTTACAGATAATATTTTCTCGGCTAGTTTTTACACTGAACACAACCTTCAATACAAAGGACACACACTGGCTGATATTTGTTGGACAAAAAATCTCAATTAAAACAACTCGTATCACCGCGAAGGAAAATGAGGACATTAAAGTTATTTTACCCTTGCTGAGAAAGCATCAATTTGATTGAGAATTTTTAACTTCCCTGCCGATAATCGAAGTGTAAAAAAAATTACGGGCCATTGTACGAGAAATGTAGCAGTGCGTGCTTGCTCTCGGGATGGTGGGAGGAAGGTAGGTGGGACATTTTACGGCATCTAACTCCTGTGTAATTTCCCACCGGCCTGGAATCCCCTCTTTGTGACTGTGTCGTGGGTTTTGTTTGCGATTCAGTTCGGCCGCCGAGAAGGGAGCGGGAGGCAGTCCCCGGCGGGCTAAATTACCCGGTGATCGAGTACTTTGGTTTCGCCGAGAATTAATCGACCAAATAATCGATTCTTCCCTTTTCCGACTCCCTCCGGGCTTAGGGGGGGGGGGATCCTCCCGCTCTCACTTGTGTAGTTACGCGGGAGCTTTATAAACCAAACCACCCTCCTCTTCCTCCGCCAACCCCTTCCAACCTTCCTTCATCAACCCTCCACCTCCTCCAACCGACGTTCCGCCCACATTTGGAGGTGGTCAGGACACACCTCCAGCCACCCCTTTCCTCCTCCACCCCCCTCCAGTAGCCAGAGATGCCGTCCCCTCCAAATGGCAGCACACCTTCATCGTGCCTCCACCGTGAACAGAACACAGGGTAGACGGCGCTCTCACACTGCTCACGGACTTAAGTTCTGGGTCCACTGGCCAGCCGCAGATACATCGTCTCGGTTATCTCTACGAGAAAATAATTGCTTCGAATTTTTCATTTCTTATTTTTAATAATTTTACGTGAATGATTTAAAAATACAATTTTCTAACCAAGGTGAAATATTTCAGGGGAAATAAATATATTTTCTGTGAGATTTCCTGTAATATATATACGTGTATATATATATATATATATATATATATATATATATATATACTATCTAAAAATTCAATAACCATATAATCAATAAAAAGCTTTTTTAAATTGTTTCTTGTTAGTGGCTAATTAATGAAATTTCCCCAAATAAAATAAAATAACAAATTTCTCAATTCGTTTAAGGTGAATTCTCATTTATTAAAATTATTTGAATCATAGATATTTTTGATTAATAATTTTAAAGACTTCACCAGGTGTATTGTTTATTTTTTAATACATCGCTATCTATATCTGTAAATTGTGATCAAGCAATTTTTACAGATGTTTTTAGTTAGTTGAGAAAATAGCAACGCATATTGACGTTCCAAAAATTAACTTTCATCGTGTACATAAAAGAGTTAAAATAATATATTACTATGGAATAAATTGCTTAAATACTGTTATTTCTTTATAAATTTTTAGCGCTGTGATTTTTAGTCTAATTCTTTTGTTATATATTTTTTCGCCTGAAAAAAAGTGTAACTGTTACAAAACTAATATTTACCAAAAATATTAATAGTGCAATCTTAAAGTTAAAAAATTCTTGATTATGATATTTAATCACATTTTATTTTGTAAGGGCCAATACCAATACACAAATTACGCACACAAGGTAATCGAATTCTTCGTCGCATTACTGTCATTGCTCCGTACCAAACAAATGTTTTTCAAACCTAAGGCTGTCCGAAAATGTTCTCCCCATGGCTTAAGGCATTTTATCACTCTCTATGTCAACCATTAAACATTGGTCCGCGTAAGCTAGGATCGTATTACGGCTATGTTTCCGTACACTTCATATCAGCACTGACGGTAAGTTAATACAATTGTATGTACTTTATGAGTTTTTGGAAGTTTTCTCCAAGTCAATACGTGTTTTTGTCATTTTTTACATATATATTTTTATGTAATGTTAGAATGCAGTCTTTTCAAGGGTGATTGATATACCTTTCCCCATTGATTCGACCAGGGGGTCCGCTGTGTTTATTGTTAATCATTCTCCTCTGGGAGGGATTAAAAATTTCCTCTGGCCGAGCCATTTATCCCTTCCTCCCCTTTCACAAAGAGTATCAGTCGCTGGCAGGTTACAGTCCCAGCTGTACCTCTGCCCGACCCCTGCGGAACCTCCCATCCTCCCCTCCCCCATCACCTGACAGCGGAGACCCCCTTGAAAGTAACGGGCAGGCACGGCGGAACACGACGAGATAATCGATTGATTTGTCCGCGCTAATTTATTACGCTGCACGCGCGGTCGGGCCCCTGCGCTCGCATGTGTACGTGACCACGCACACGCGCGCGGTAGGCGGGTGGCCTACACGAGCAGAGACAGGCGCAGGAGCTGGCGTGTGTGCTGCGGGTGGAGGGAGGGAATGGGGAAGGGGGTTTTTGGACAACGCAGGGCGATCCTGGGAAAACATTACCTTATCTCGGGGAATAAACGTCCAGCGGGGGCACGGAAAAAAGGGGTGAAAAACGGACCCGCGATGGTGAATCCGTGGTCGTGGGGGTGGGCGGATGTCGGATGTGGGAGCAACCAGGGGGGATGAAAAAAAAAACCTTCGCTGGAGCTGAATAAAGGTGTTACGGCCGAGATAAATCTGATAGGGGGAAACAGATAGCGTATTTTTTCTAGGGCGGTTTGGGAGATTTAGAGCACGGTTTGTTTCACACGGAGTACACTTAAGTTACGTGCGACGGCCTATCTCGTCGGTTTTACCGGCATTACGTGCATGAAGCTACTTATTATATGGTGTACTTCCACCAGTCACTTTAAGTTGAACTTCTTATAGGCTCACATATGTTCCTACTGGGATATATTTTAAGAATTTTTATGAAGACTTTTCTTTTGGTATATAATTTACTTTTCGTAATGAGCTATTCTTCTAATTAAGCCAGTATTGTTTCCAAACAAAATATTGCAGATTTTAAATTGATAAAAACATTTCATATTAAAAAGGACTTTTGTTTCGTATAAGGTATCGGACGAAAGCAATTTGTTTCATGAAAAAATTATTTAAATATTAAATGACAAAGGATTAATTAGGTTTAATGACAATTGAAATTTGACTTATGTTGGCATTAGGTAAAAGTAGTTTAAAAATTAATCCTGGTACATATACTATAGAAAAAATACTAGTGACAAGAATAGTTATTACATAATTTATATGAATAAAACCCACTATAATGTTACAGAAATTCCACAGTAACTAGCTTAAATTTCTCAGTCATGGTTTGGATAACAGTATTTTGACCCATTATAGATATGTAGCCTTTGTTTTAAAACTCTTTATTTTTATCACTTCATTCATTAAATAAAAAAATTAGGTTTTCCTATAACCTTGGAAAAATCAGGTTTCTTTGGTGTTCGGAAAAGCAAAATTTTATTGACTTAATAAATTGTATAATACATTTTAAGATTTTTAAGATGAAGGCTAAAAACATTTTAGGTCAAAAAATGTATCCAACATGAGTTCATGCTTTTCAGTAAGATTTATTTACAAAATTGGCTTTTAAGTTCATATAAGTCATTAAGTGTAAACTTGTTGAGTAGAACCTATTTTTATAATGAAATAAATGGGGTTGTATTATTTATTTAAAATCGTGTACCTGTACAGAAATATTATAAGCAAATTATTGAAAATACTACTACCCCCCATAAAGTGTATCTGCAAGGATGTCTGTGACCGACATCTGCCATCTGAGAACTGACAGTGAATCAAACGAAGTGGCCGCACTCCCAGCTATTTTCGCAGCGAGCTCGGAAACACGGGATCAAGACGGAAGGCAGAAGAGGTTTGAAGAAGAAAAAAAAATCAATCTTTAATATTCTGTGTGGGACAAAGGGCTCTCTCCTCGGAGAAAACAGGGACGGTTCCAATTTCTCCTTGTTAGGACGCTAGCTCCTCGGAAGAACAAGAGCCGTGCTTTGGGGTTACTGGCCCGTGCTCTGAGGAATGGACTCCGGGAGACTCCTGGAAATGACATTGCTGACGTCAAAAGAATGCACAAAGATGACGGCCATGTCTCGGCTGCTCGAATGGGAGGGGGAGGGGGTTGTAATAGCGGAGAACAAGGTCGAGAAAGCGGCAGTGGCTTCCTGCAATATGTATTCGAACGAGAATTGGATTTTACTTTGTCAAAACATTCAGCGTTCTTCCTCCGTTGCGGACGCAATTTTCCAAAACGTTGAAAAATTAATGTGGTCTCCGTGTAACAAGTGCTTTTCTGACACATTGAAGGCGTCATCTACGAAACATCCCGTTTACTGTTAAATTTTCCATGCGTTAAGCAGGCATTTTGGTGTTCCTCAAAATCATTATAAAAAACTGTTTTTCTGAGTAAAATAAATTGTAGACACTTTCTTAATTAAGACACCAATACGCTTAGAACGTCTTCCAAAGTTCAAGTAAGAGAATACATAAGGGTGCCTGCTACCACATGTATATCCGCCATCTTGGAAACTTCGGCTAGTGGGGCATAGAAGAAACACGCGTCCTCGTTTGACTTAAACCTGTTAAATTTACGTTTCATGGTGCGTGCGCATTTGGTTGCATACTAATCTTTCACTCTCAAAGAATCGATATAATTATAATTTGAAAAAAATATATATATTTCCTCACTTTAGACGCAGTGAGTTTATAGTGCCATGTAAATTGCGCGAAAAAAAATGGGGGTTCTGGGTCGCTTTTTCCTCCACGATGAAGTTTTTCTTTTCAGATACCGTCCATCTTCTTCGGCGGCAACCATTCCCTTTTCCCTTCTCTATCCCTTCCAACGGATTCGCTGTCAAGCAGTCAATCAGTTGTCAAACGATTTTCGATCACAAGGTCGCCTCGTCTGTCTCGGACGGACTGCATCCTTCTCTAGCGCAAAACTATTTTCCCTTACCACTCTCTACCCCCTCTCCACCTTATTTCGTACCAAAATAAGTCTTGGCTCGTCGTTCGGCATCCCTTTCATAAATTCACCAACCTAAAACCCCCCTTCCCACACAACCCCTCATCCAGCCTGCCGCTTGAACATGTGATGAAGTTCCGATTGTTTGGCACATCAAGAGCGAGAAATCAATTTTTTTTCTCCTGTTATATCCTTGGCGTGTAAAGGTTTTATGGGTGAGAGAAGGGCATCATTTCGGGACGGGCGAATAGACGCATGGCTCTTTCTCGTCAACGAGTCACTACAAGTATGTGCGTGTGACCAGTTTTCTTGTCCCTAGACAGTCTGTGTAAAATGACGTATCGCTAGTCGTTATTGTGGCGATTCTTATGAAATACTGTAATTTTTTTTGAAGCTTTCGTGTAATCTTTGGTGGTGTTTGATGCGTTAACATCTTAGCTCTCGGTGTACGGTATTTGGAAGGAGTGATTTCGTGAACATGGAATGGAAGTTAGAGGAACGCAAATGTGACACAAAGATGGCGGATCCACGTCTAGCAACATAAACTTGTATATAGTCACTTTCGTAAACATTAGAGGACAGTCCAAACGTACTAGTGTGCCAAATGAAACTTTATTATAGTGAAACTACCCTGGAATATATATTTGGTAAACTAAAATAATGCTAGTAAAAAATTTCCAATTTGCCTTAATATCAGAGCTGTAGAGTGCGAGCTTGTTATCCTCAAGATACGTGGTTATAATCTCAACAGGGAATTTATTTTTAATTATTGTTTATCCAATTCTTAATTTGAACTAATGTATGCAGAAGTTAAAAAAAACATAGTTTCTACTGTTCATTTTAAATGTCATGAAATTTTTTTAAAATAAGTAATAAATATGTTTATTATTAGGAAACTGTACATTATGTGGTAATATGGCACACACGGTTCAAGTGCGTCATATTACCCGATATTAAAGTTTATTTACATTTTGGCTTAGTTTTGCCTCTAATTCTAATTACCAGAAAGTATAAAAGACGGTCTAATATAGCCCTGTGGTTGAAATAATCATCACTACTGCCATCAAAGAGATATATTCCACGACTTAAATTATACATCGTGCATAAAACAGCAATGTTCTGGAAATTAAAACTAGGATAATGACAAGTGACAAAAATGATAGTGACAAAAAAGTGAGGATATTTGATCTTGGAAGACAAAACACGAATTCTATGAATTAAAAAAGTGCTATATAAATTTAGAATTGAAGGAATATTTTATTTTAAAAAGGGAACGATTTCGATGCTTAAAGATATTTTTCAGCTCTTCTCTAGTGCGGCTTTCGGCCGAGGAAGACAGTGATCAGCATCACCAATACTTCCGAATCTTTAGAGAGAGAAGCAAGATAACTCAATTTTTTTCCTAACATATTTTAATGAAGTTTTCATTGAAATAATAAACGTATATATTTCACCCGTGCTAAATACATAAAATTTTAACTGAAAATGATTATAAAAGAAGTAAACATTAATCTCATATTCTAACAGCAACACCAAACAAAGTGAGAATGAACAAAAATTATACAATAAAAGGCTCAGTCTAAGCCAGAAATAGCGTTGAACAAAAAATTATATATGATTAGGAAAGTGGTTACAAAATAAAATTTTAATCTCATTCAATATTCAAGCCCAATTACTATTTATTAAATCTCCAATTCAGATTCTAAAGCGGTTGAAACTAATGTAAAATTAAATAATGTAAGTGTAAACGGTATTTGACAATGGGATTTTATTTAGAATTTGAAATTAAATGCTAAATTTTGAGATATTATTAAATGACATGTATTTTAATTTTTATGCATTTAAAATGTTAGGCTCTAAATAGTTCTAAAGTAGTTTGTGTTTAGATTTTTAGTTTTTTTAAGGTATTAAATAATTTTTCCTTGACAAAAAAATTATCTTCTATATTACTATATGCACATGATATTCAGTAGTATTCTTAAAATTTTAATTAATTTTTCACTTAGAATGAACAAAAATTAAATGATCTTAACATTTTTAATCATTAAGGGCCTTATTAAAATTTTAAATTCTATGAAAATTATATTTATTTTAAAGGTTTAAAAATGTTCCTACTATATTAAAGTATTTTTATATTGTTGAAAAATAATCATAACTTTACTAGTATTTTGTTTTTTAACTGTCTTATTATTACTTTAGTCGTACATATTATTAATTCATGTTACATAGAACGTTTCCTTAATCTAAAAGCTTTCTCCCGATTTTGTTAAGCGCGTCATATTGTGCGAACGATTGCGTAATTTTACCTGAAAAAGCGGGTAATGTGTCGCAATGTTATAAGTCTAGTTTTAGTACATCCAGTGCAGTATTATTGATTAAATACGTACAAATTTCATGTATTAGTAATGGCTTCAAACTGGAGATTGCAAAGCTGCAATGGGTATTTTCGAAAATTTCAGGAAATAAATGTTAGGTCAGAAAATTTAAAACCAGAAGTTAGACAAAGGCTCATTCCGTATCGCTTACACATCAATTGTGCTATGCCTATTGTATTTAGATTTTAACTTTTGTTACTTGAAATGTTTTTTTAGAGAGTCGTATTTTATGTCATACAGGACCGAATTACATCTTTGATTATACTGAATGTGACCAAAGAACATCACTTTGTCCTTATATCCTGGCTTTTTGCTACTGTGTTAATAGTTTTATCACTACATTGAAAACTTCATAGTAACGTTGTGATTATGGTAGTGATAGAATATTTGCAAATATTTATATTTTTTATTTTCTATAAAATGTCTCATGCCATGGGTGAATTAATTGTTACAACAGAAAGTCTTAGGTCAGAGACTTTAAAACAGTAAGTGTGTTTAATTTGTTTATGTCCGCCACACAGTCATTTAGTAAGGGCTGGCAATTTCCTATCCTTCTCCTTGGTGAGACCCATCCGCTTAGTAGAGACCATGGCTGCTAGCGAAATAACGGCGCTAATAACAGTTAAGGTTTGAACTTCGTAATGAGATGGAGTTGCCTTGAATTCAAAACGCACTATCGTTTGGTGAGTGCCTTGGGGTTTTCTAGGATCTCAGTATTTTCTTTTACGGATGAATTTGTGTTATCTCTTTCTCTAACAATTGACTTTGTATGTGATTTGGATTAAGCTGATTTGGTTATTTATCGATCCAGATAATCAATAATCAAAAATACAATTACTGTCTACATTTGATTTCAAAATAAGTCCCCTTCACCCTGTGTTCAGCGTGGTCAACTTCGGGTACTGCAGTTAGTATAGTGTAAAGAATAAAGTGTTTTAGATATAAAACAATTTTGAAACTAATAAAGTGAGTAATTACACCTATTTGTAAACCATTTTTCACAGATCACCACATTCGAAGCCTTCATAAAAGCTTTACGTTCGCACATTCACTTAAGTTCAAACTTGGTTCAGTTGTTGTTGGCACTTTAGCAAATGTTTCTGACGTAGTAACATCAACGCATAATAGTTGACACGTGAGTCGTATCTGATATATATATATATATATATATATATATATACACACATATACTAGCTGCAGTACCCGGCGTTGCCCGGGCTGAACACAGGGTGAAGGGGACCTTTTTTGAAATCAGATGTAGTTAGTAATTGTCTACTTAATTTGAATGTCAAGTGTGCAAAATAATTTATATCACTTTCAGGTCCCGACAGATATTGTTCTGCCTGTATATATCTAAAAATATGTGGTCTGTATGTAATCTAGACTCTATAAAGCACTATAAAAAAAACCGAAAAATAAGAGGTTACTAATATTGAAAAGATTCCATTATCTAGCTAATGCTCGGCATGCATTGCAATGCCTCATTCAGTTTTGTTTTGTAATATGTTTTAAGTAGTTACACATATACAAATCATCCAGCCATATCTCTAAATATATATTTATCTCTATCTACTTATAAAAATATGTATCCCTCTATCTCTATTGATCTCTTTATATCTACATATATGCATATATACCTCCCACTATCTCTACATCTTCTATATATAAATCTCTATATAGCTCTATACATCTGTATATCTATTTATCTAACCCATTTTATTCTCTTTATCTCGCTCTATATCAACTTATCTCTCTGTCTCTATCTCACTCTATATATATCTCTCTATCTCTGTCTCTCTTTTATATTTAAATAAATTGTGTCATGCGTGCGCACTTATACAAAAAAAACAGACGAAGTTCCGCTATATAATATGAAATTAAGACATGTTTTGAAACGATTCGTGCCCAACTATTGCAAAATAGTTATACCATCTCAGAAACCTTCACGGGCATGCGCATAACAACTCATAAAAATTTCATCGCAATTTGATGAATGGTATAGGAACGCATACGGCACAAACAAAAGAAAATTAAAGACATGACAAACGCATCAACGATGGTGCGTTTAAAATTCAAGGCAACTCTATCTATTGACGAAGTTAAGAACAAAACTGTTATTAGCGTCTTTATTTTACTAGCCACTGCGAGCTCCATTAAGCGGGCTGGTCTCACCAAGGAGAAAAATATGAATTTTCCAGACTTTACTATGTGTATGATCGTGTGTCAGACATAGAGAAATGACACTCACTCACTATTTGTATGTCTATGACCTATGATTGTTTCTGTTATAAAATTAAATTATCATTTTTTCACACCCTTAGGGATTGAATTTCATATTAATATGTGGTCTATGTGTTAATCCAGGTTATGAGCTCGCTGTAGGCCAAATTTCATCTAGATCCGTTCAGCCGTTCTGGCGTAATTGAATAACAAACATTCATTCATCCATCCATCCATCCATCCATCCATCCAAACATTCACATTTATAATATTAGTGGGATGTCTGGCATAGTCAAAAATTGAATCATACTAAAACGCTGCTTTATCAAATACGGACCACGTGTTTCTTGCATACGTTTGCCGTTGCTGTGCCATCCGGTCAGCGATGGCTCGTCAACGATTTTCTGCCTTTTCAATAGATTCATTAGCACGTAGCGATGCCAAATATTGTGCGTGCTGTAGCCGTCTCACTTGTGACTGCTCCGGCGTTTCAGCAGGATGTTGAGTTGCCAAATACTCGGCGTGCTGTAGTTGCCGTTGTTGGGTTTGCTCCGGAGTTTCAGCAGCACGTTGACTTTCCAAATATTCGGCGTGCTGTATTCGCCTCCTTTCTGACTGCTCTGGCGTTTCAGCTGATCTAAAAGTAGCCTGTCGCTCTACTTGCTCAATTCTTCTAAGCTCCGCTTGAGGATTCGTCTCTCGAATTCTAGCTACTTTCATAGCCCGAGCTTCATTACTCCTCTGCGTTTTCGGGGCATTTCGAAAGACTACGACAACTAAAACTAAACAGCAAACCAATAAATCAAAATAAAGTCCGTATTTATCGATCGAGACTTTTAAAGATAAAGGAGCCGAGCGAAGGTTATTTCGAAAACTACCAAATAATAAACAAATCACACAAATTATAACTAACCTAAGAACAAAGTACTTAAACCTATAGGCACAGAAAATTTAACTAACCTTAAAATAATTTTAATTACAAAAGCACACAACTAAACTAACCAACTTATTTATAATAGGCAGGAATTAACCAATTTCAGGAGTCTCCTACCTTTGGGGGTGAAATGTTTTTTGACACTAATGTTTAAAACATATTCTCGATCATAACTTATATCTCCTCAGCCGGTTGTATAATTCTCTGACAGAGATTGTTCTCTGTTGCTTTTATTGGTCACAGTATGCTGCACAGTATCTAACCAAACTAACTGTTATTCTTAAATTAACAAAAAATATTATTCTTATATCTAAATAAACAACAAAAAAATTGGTTGTTTGTAAAGTCGGTTTACGGACGATGGTTTAACGTGACAACGTCATAACAAAACATTGATGAAATGATTGCATACTTTTATGAATAAAATTGAATTATTTTTATTGAATTATAACTATTTTGTATGGATACAAAGAAGGAGTGAAATGAAATGTACAATTTAATTAATAAATTTACTTTATTTGCACTCATTAATTCAAAATTGTTCATTACTTTAACGAAGAGATTATTTTAACTATAACTTTTATACATGTTTGCTATTTAACTTCTTCCAATCTGTTTTATTCTGTTAAGGATAGGACGATGATAGGTAAAGTAGGGAACGAATGGGAGTGTTTCAAGGATGATGTGAAGGAAAATGGCTTACCCAACACCAAGATGCAGTCAAAAAAAATTGTTTGTCTGTAAAGTCGGTTTACGGACAATAGTTTAACGTGACAACGTCATAACAAAACATTGATGAAATTATTGATCCAGAAGAAAAGGAAATATCATATTCGTCCTGAGACTGAGCCGTAATAGGTTTTTGCAACCAAACCATTTAGGCATTAAAAATATTATTTTCTTTGAGGAATAATTTTTTTTAATTTTTCTATCTTTTGCATGATAAAATCTAGCTCTGCATACTTTTATGAATAAAATTGAATCATTTTTATTGAATTATCACTATTTTGTATGGATACAAAGGAGTGAAATGAAGTGTGCAATTGAATTAATAAATTGACTTTAATTTGCATTAATTAATTCAAATATATTTATTACTTTAGAAATGTTGCGTGCGCCATATTTATTTTTACAAGTACAAAAAAAATTCGCAGCTGCCGGGTTTCGAACCGACAACTTTAAGAATAATAGTAAGGTACGCTAACCACACGCCTACGAGGCCATACAAAAGTAATGTAGTTTCAGATGTTATATATATATATAAATTTTGTTCACGGTAATGGAATAATATTAACACGATTTTATAACAAATACGCATCCCAAATACACCAAAATTATTTATATTGTGTTACAATATGTTTTAAAACATTGTGCAAAAGATCCCGGGTGTAATTTGAATTATTATGTGTTACTGTAAAACACCATCGTTGGTTCAAAACGAATTTGAATTTTCAACATTACTTTTAAATATCCGTTTTGAATGTGCTGAAAATCGGTGGACGATCGTTAAATTACATAATATTAATAATTCAAACGACGAAAATATGATTGAAAAGTCAAATCGATGGTTGTTCCAATCGAATGGAAGAGAGATGCCACGCATGCGTACAATGAGCGAAGAGGACACATCCGTAGTTGGACATCCGTAGTGGGACACTTTTTCGTGCGTGCAGCCGGCGTTCATCGTTTTTTTAGACGTTGTCACGTCAATAATATATTTGCACCACGGACGGTGCAGCAATGCTAGGTTGAACGGGTTAGCAAAGAGCAATGAAAATGTTATATTGAAATGCATGAAAACAAACACGCCACGGACTCGGTCGCAATGCTAGGAGGTTCAGGTTAGCAAAGAGCAATATAAAATCAGCGTAACGGGACACAGTGAAACGGGACAATATGCGTAACGGGACACTATTTCGTGCGTGCAGCCAGCGTTCATCAATTTATTAGACGTTGTCACGTCAAAAAATAATTGTTTGTTCCAAGGAGAAGGTGCCAGGCCGACATTGAAGAATGACACATAATCAATGTACATTGGAAAAACGTATTAGTAAGTAAATAGCCTATGTATTAAGAGATAAAAAGCATTCACGCGCATTAAAAAACGATAGCACGTTTGTAATTCAAGGCAATGCTATCTATTGATGAACTTAAGAACTAAACTGTTAGTATCTCCTTTATTTATCTAGCCGCCGCGAGCTACGCTAAGCGGACGTGTTCTTACCAAGGAGAAGAATATGAAGTTGCCAGACCGACATAGAGAAATGACACACATTCACTATTTGTATGTCTATGACCTATTATTTTTGTTATAAAATTAAATTTATCACTTTTTAACAACATTAGGAGTGGAATTTCATATTAATATGTGGCCTATGTGTTAATATAGGTTATACATTATCTGTGTGCCAAATTTCATTCAAATCCGCTCAGTAGTTTTTGCTTCAAAGAGTAACAAACATCCATCCATCCAAAATTCCACGTTTATTATATATATATATATATATATATATATATATATATGGCTATTGCATTGTTGAAAGTTTATCTGTATCCATGGACACGGGCTTTTGAATTTTGATGCCTTCTGCGTCTTCATGGCAACGGCCCATGTATTTTTTTTTTTACGCGGTGCAGATGTTAGCTGTGCGAGTGTGTTCTGCATATAGACTGCCGTGGCAACGTAGTAAAATTTAATTTATACGTTTAGGGTGTGAATCTTTCTAAGACCTGGGACATATCTAACATTCTACGCACAATACGGAACATAATTTTTTTTCTCCTCTCCGTTCCGCGGGACCTGTGTCTTCATTGGCGCAGGCAATGCATCAACGGAAACGACTTATCCGGGAGAGTTGTATTCCGCTCGTTTCTTTTTTTTTTCTCTCCCGGCGGCGGCGATATGAGGACCTAAGTGTGAAAAATAGTCGGCGGTGGGTCGGTCCAGGCCGCGCAGTCGCTGGAGCTGTAAGATAAGTGTTCGGCGGCTGGAGAAGGCACCTTTGTTTTCCTTCGCGGTGCTAGCTAAGTTGTCTGCAGCGGCTGTGCAGGAGGTGTGGTCTGTCTCTAGTAAACGTGAATCAAAAATCTTCATGAATAAGTGTTTAGGTATGTAAAACCAAGGTCTATAGTTTATTAAAAATATGGGTCCCTAAAAACTACGGTAATTATCGGACATCACGGCTTTTCATAACGGGAAGAAAAAAAAAATCAGAAAACATGGTTTTCACACACTAAACACGTCCCTAATGGACCCTAAAAGGATGGTTTCTAAATTCCTACTGGTTTGTGAAAATTAACATTTTTAATCTTACATTAAGATAACTACTTGTGTTTTCTCAATGCCGCCGCAATTCATTGCTTACCCGCGATCGTGTATCTATTTGTTTACCACAGCTGTAGCCAACTATGGAGAATAAAAAATACGCAAATTCTTCCGTTTCATATATTAAAATTTATCCCTGGATCCTGAAGGGGTTATACTGATAGTATAGTGTTTAAGATTATAAACGCGCGTGACAATATAATAATGAATCATAATCGTAAGTCTAAAAAAGGAGTTTTTTTGAACCTTTAATTATTTCTTATTTGGCAATTTTTTTTCATGTGCAAGATCTTCCAACGTACTGAACTAAAATAGCAAGCACCATGTATCACATGATTAAGCCAACAGGATTATGTCAGGATCAAGCCTTCAAGATCCAGGTATAAACTGGGATACGTGAAACACCAGTCATATCAAACACAGAATATACGACGGCTATAATAAAATAATTCCTTGGAAAAACTGTACAATTCAATGTGTCAGCTACTTTAGTGCACAGCACGTATTCCTCACAGAAAATTAACGACGTTTAAATTTTAATTAAATTTTTTCCTTCCATTAGACTCGACCGTTACAACGTGACTAAAAATAGTACGTACTTTAACAGCAATGTATCAAAACAAACATTTAGTAAGACTATTAGGTACATTTTCTAATAAAACAACAAACATATAATAGAAGCATTAAAAATTCCTTAAAATTGCAAAACATTTATTATTTAGACCAATTTAATTATTACTTTACCAACATTAATTAAAAATCAAAATTTTTTAAAAAACCACACACGGGTAAACAACGAATGTCGGCGATTGCGTGAATACGTAGGAATTGTAATGTTGTAAACTGTTATTTTTTCACAAACCAGTAGGAATTAAGAAACTTTCCTTTCAGGCTTCATTCAGAAACGTCTGAAGTATGTGGGAAAAAATATATACTCCTATTTTCCGCGGAATAACAATGAATGGCGAAAGCAGCATAGAAGCACAGGTATTGTAATGTAAGATATAAACATTTAATTTTTTCACAAACTAGTCGTAATTACGAAACCATCCCTTCAGAGTAAATTGAGGGACGTGTGTAGTGTGTGAAAACTATATTTCCAATTTAAAAAGCCATGATACCAATTGCTGATACTACTCTATAACGTATTTATATTAATAACTGTATGACCCAAATAATTATTTAAAGTAATGAATAATCTGACATATTTATTGCCCATATATTGTAAAGTTTATTTTTTTTAGGTAAAACATGATTTAAAAATAAAGGGGGGTTCTCTGTAAAGTCGGTTTATGGACGATAATTTTACATGATAACGACAAATCATTTTTTTTTAATTGCTGCTTTTAAAAAGCCCGCCTTAACCTGTTTGATATTATAGAAGATTTTCTCGCACGGTGGTTGGCCGGTTCTTGTACGCTCAGCTCAGGTGGAACGTGACAATGAGTCATGCTTTTTCGTGCGTGCAGCCGGCGTTCATAGATTTATAAGACGTTATCACGTCAAAAAATATAAGTAAATATTTAAACCTATTTCTAAATCATATTTGGGACTGGGTTTGCCTGCGCAGATAACCACAGTTGCGCCGCATCCGGAAGGTTTTGGACACTTTCTGCAGATATACCCGTTATTTCGGCTTTAATCTTCTATCGCTTAGTTATTATCCCTGTTGTGGGCATTAAAGGAGATATGAATCATTTTATTTTATTCCTTGGTCCCACACTGCCTTTTAGTTCGTAATAACAATGCTTGTTGTCTACTGTGACTAAAATGTGTTTTTATTTGATTTATTTTTATCTTCCATGTAAGAGCTTTACATGTGGCTATAAAAACACTAATATATACTAACGCCTTATCATTTAACTTAAAGTTTATCTTAAGTCGGCAACTTCTTTCCAGCCTAATCAAGATATTCTTTCTGCAGCAGCCTAAATCGTTCTTATTTCATCTTCAACTTCGTTTTCAAACTATTATGGAGATTGTTCAGCTCAACAATAGCGTATTTCATTTAACGCGGACGTCCTAGAGCCACGGGTAAATGGATAGGCCATTTCATCGCTACTCGGAAGTGATTGAGGAGGAGCTGCAGCGAGAGGCTAAGGCGACCCACTCCCCCTGCAAGCCATTAGTTGACTCAAGAGGCATCCACATCTTGGGAGTATAACCGAGTCTATCGCATCTCTGGGACCCACCAGACAACCCAGGGAGACTGAGATCTGGCCCGAGGTCCGTCCAACCTCCAGTAGCGGTCCATACTAGTGCTGGAAGCTGTATCGCCTCTCAGCGGAGACGTGCTCTGGGTGGTATGAGCCACCGACTGCCAGTGCGAGTCCTCGCCGTGCGAGAACCTCAGCAGTATAGTGATCAGTATAGTGATCTAGCTCGGTAACTGCCGCGGTCCTGGACGCAGGAGACGCCTCGAATACTTCGCCGTTCTTTCCCGCCCGTTTTGCACCCTTTCTACGATCAGAAGCCACGCCCAATCTAGCCTTCCCCGTTACGCCACAGTGTTCTTCACGCAGAGCCAAGGTCTTTGGGACCCGATGGCATGAGAGCCCGACAGGTCTGAAACCCCCCCCCCCCACCCCCACCACCCCCCTTGGTACATTTTTCTTTGTTTTTCTTTGTTTGTTGACCATATTCCTGTTACGGAATATTTTGTGGTGTTTATATCCTGTTGACAACAGCAATTTTTGCTTAATTTGTGTTTTTTGTCTTTTGGGTATTTTATTTTTTTTTATTTTTTTATTTATTTATTTATTTTTTATGTTTTAGTTTTCTTCTACAGAAAAAGTACTTAGCAATGGCGTATGTCCAAAAACTTACATCAACCCCTTGGTAGAGTTTCCGAACCGTCTGGCGTTGCATGCAAATTGAGCCTTTTCCTTCTGACCAGACACGTGTCGCCACCCTCCGAGGATGTCGAGGGACGAGGACTCTGCGGTGAGCACCCCTGGCGGCAACGAGGAGGAAGCGAGTGTGGCCTGTTACATTCCGCAGAGCACGACGACGAACCGACCGGATCGAGACCCGCGCGAGAGGCTGCGACGCCTGCGGTTCAAGGAGTTGCAGCCCCGACACTCTCGCCTCTCCCACCTCGAGGGACATCACTTTCATTCTGACGAGGGGAAGTCTCGAGATATTTACGGGGAAAAATAATCCCACGTGGAAGTTAAACAAAAATATCAGTGGACATTTTTTTACTCACTAATAAAAGTTTATTTCAGAGTAGAATGAAATAATTAGGTTGAAAAATAGGAAACGCATTATGGTAATATGTAGAATTTAATGTTACGTAATTAATCCTTACAAAATATTAGTTGATTTATTTAGATAAAATATCAATCTGTTTTAATTTTTTTTTAATTTTATTTAAAAAATATGACATATTTACGGCCTTTAAACGATTCATACAATGAGGAATTTCAAATTTAATACAATTTTTTTTTTAGAATTACTTTATTGCAGTTTTGCACAGTTTATCATAGAAAAATTTCAAGAAATACAAAATAAGAAATACAAATTAAAACATACAGAGAACAATCCTCATGCCAATGGCGTACGTCCAAATATTTGTATTTAATCATATTGTGACGGAGATCACTCGAACTCCGACAAGGTTTGCATAATGTCACCCAAAACAAAAATAAACTAACATATTAAGATTTCAAAAAGATGGTTGGGGGGGGGGGGGGGTTAGCAATAGAGCTGGTACAGGGACATCTAATCTCCTTAGGACAGGGGGTGTGAGGTGTGTTGACTGAAAAAAAAAGGTATTATCATCCCACATCTTTTCAGGTTTATTTTCGGTCAACTATGGCCAACACATAAATAAATAAATAATCAATGTCAAACTACTCTTTTCACAATAAATAAATTAATACTCCTTGGAAATAAATAAACAATAATTTATCCTCTTCTTAGTAAGAGCATTAACTTTTGGAATGAAATGATTAATGTTTACAAACACCTTGACCCAACCTCAGGCTAAATTAACGAAAGGAATTAAACATTTCTGGATACCAAACTGTCTTCACTCCTGGAAAGAAATTAATTACGAGTGCGCCATTACTTACAACACCTTCTTCGAACCGCAGCCAGCCAGGGAGGCTCCGACAGACCCCAAACACCTCAAGAAGAAGTACCACCCCGGGCCCACCCTACGCGAATGCAAAAACCCCGGCCGCGATGTCGCAACAAACTGCCATGCGACCAAACGACGCCATCCCCTCTCCACCGCCCATGCCAGACTGGCATTCCTTCCGCCAGATTGCGACGCAGACACCAGCGCGAGGGAGACCTAAGATGCACATAAAGTTCTGCCATTCCCGATTACACTCGAACAATTCACCTTCGGCCAACTTCGGGATTTGTTTTATTTTTGCGCAGGAAAAATGAATTCAAATATTAAAAGTGGTCGGTTAGGTTAGCTACATTAAAACACTTTAAAACACTATGGACGGTTAGTTATGTTAGTGTAGCTACATTAAAATAAACAGAGGAATATAAATATATATAAATAAACCCGAGGTTGGCCGAAGGTGAATTGTTCGGGTGTAATCGGGAATGGCAGAACTTTATGTGCATCTTAGGCTTCCCCCAGCGCGACAGGCGAGCGCGCCTGCGCAGGAACAGCAGCGCAGCGAAAACAAACCAGGCCGGCCAATGAATGTTCCCGGAGATTCCAGGCCACGATGTCGAATCAACCGTCCGCAACTGGCCAGGCACCGAGCAGCAATCACGCCACCGCTCCAGAAAAACCGAGAATGTTAGCAATCTACCGCGCCGCGAAGCGGAAGAACAACACCCGAGTGTCGCAAGCAAGCATCAGGCACTTAAGCGGGCTCACAAAGCACCACTGCGCAAAACCAAGTTCAATAAACTTTTCATGTAAAATTTTACAGCGTGACAATATGACATATTTTTTTACAAAATAATGACAGCTTGGTGTAGTAAGTTAAAGTTTTATGGATTAAAAAGTTTTAATAACTTAGCAGTAGTAATATTTTGTTTTATTAATGTGACACCGTACGTTGCAAAGAAAGCTTAGACAGTTAGGCAACTTTACCTGAAAATAGGCGTGTGCACATTTTATCAGAATAGAGTTCCAAATATAAAATTATAATTAATTTATTAGTGTATAATATAGAATTTTAATTTGCTATATATATATATATATATATATATATATATATATTCAAGCCTGGTGTCAAAAACAAGCACCGGAATTCTTCTGCGACGTGTTTGCCCGACTAGTCACGTGTTCACACAATTCCTTGGAAAGAGATGGAAACTATGTCAGAATGAAAATAATGCATTAATTGGAGAACACATGTAGCTTTCAGGTATCACAAAACCGGTGAAAATCGAGAAGCAAAATGTAATGTCAATCAGCCCTCAAATACCAGTGGTACTGGCAACCATGAAATTGTTAACAAGCACCATTGATGGAAAAAATTAGCAGTGACAGAAGGCAATGTAGACTATTTGGTTGACTCTTGAAAAAATTTAACCTTGAATTGACGAAGCATTGCAAATCTTTGTAAAAATTACGGAAGCTCTGTTTGATTATTTCTAAAATTATTTCACAAGAATCATCTTGGAATGTTGACAAAATATTAAAAAAAATATCTCAATCTTTAACAAAGACCCCTATTCCTTTCACTTGCGTGTTTACGTTTTTTTCTCTCTTTACAACAGAGGACAGAAATCGAACTACGGATTCAAGCGTAATTTCAAATGGGATCTGTCTATCTGGAACTGCAAAAAAGTCAAAGTTTATTCTTCGTCGAAGAATCCGTAAATTTATGGTAAATTCTTAAGGCGTGCTGCTTTTGAGAACGGTCAAGAGATGAGTCAAGTTACAAGACACCGACTGCTATTTGTGAGACGGAACAACGATTGTGGTGAGAAAGGAGATGGCCACGAGTAAATATAGATGCATGGTGACGGGTAAGATCGCAGGTATTCCCCAGTTCCCGCCAACCTTTTCCAGACTCGCCCACCATTTTTAGCGTCGCTGAACCCCTCCGCTTTTCCTTTCGCTTCCCGCCCGGCAGAAGGCGATCTGTACGAATTACCCCGCCTCGGATGCTTTCGGCCAGCCGTAAAAATACATCTTGGAAACTACATCCCCTCGCCTCTTCCTCTAGAAACCTCCTTTCCTTCTCTCTCTTGGCGGGGCCACAGGGGTAGTTGGTGTGGAGCGCAATCTTTGCCATGTTAGTAATTGAAGCTAAGATGGGAAAGAACCCTCCCCCACCAACTCCTTTACCATATTAATAGCAAAATATATTGTTTACGTAATGAAGTTTGCGACCAATACCTTGTTTTGTTTTTACACTTGTTTACCAACAACTCGCTTCATGGTGGCATTTTCGCGATTCATCCCGGGTTGTCCATTTCAAAATATTACAGTTGAATCCCGCTAATTCGAACTCAGCCCAGATCTTCTAAAGCCGAATCAACCGGACCTTGCCTTAAAATGCGCGTAATACAATATTTAGATGGGTAAAACTATAAAAATACAATGTCTATTTAGAAATACAAATATTCCTAAAGCTTAATTTTTATTTTAATACTACTGTAGACCTAAGTTTTTAAATAAGTAACTGAAATACATATGAGTAACGAAAAAACATCTTTATGATTAAAATTATAAATTTTTAAAATGGTATAGTGTAGCAGATTCTACCTATTTATTTTTAAATTCCGTCCGAATTAACATGTCAGGACGAGCGAGTTCGGATGCGTGGAAAAGAATCAGCCATTATCATACAGATACATTTTTTTCTAAATAATTGCTGATAACATTGACTTAAACTTTAGAACAAATATCCACCCCATTAACTAACAACTTCATGGGCTGGAAATAATATTAACGACTTCATTGTAATTTTTGTTTGTAAATGGAATTGAAATATATTAGTACATTTTTACACGAATATGAAAGCAATTGTTTCATTAAAAAAAATGTTAACAGTAATACTGGGTTCGTATTCTTACCTGAGCATTTGTGCTTTGTTTTTTTTCCCAATACCTCCAATAGTTAAAGTTATCTATAAACTTTACGGTATTAACTGCACACATAATAAGCATGATACAACAAAATAAATTCAACTTTTTAAAATATTTTTAATAACTATTTACGTTTTTAAAAAATTATTCTTGAAGGAAAATTTAATTTCAAAAAAATAAAATTAGCTAGTAATTTTCGAAAGAAGAAAAAAAAGTATTTTATAAATGTAAAAATAACCGTAATTATGTGTTGTACAAAGTAACAATATCTTTCTTGTAGTATTAAAAACTTTTTTCTTGACAACTGGTTTCCGAAAAAATCTTTTGTGAAAGTACAGGTTTTTTTTTTCTGTGTACGGCAGCGGACTCGTGTTGGAAGCGCCGCAAGCTGCCTTGTGGAAACTCTGGAGGGTTATTGCTGAGAGCAAGTAGACGTCACCACCTAATACCGAGGGGTAGTTCTGGTTGGCTTGCAGACCCGCGTGGCGAACACAGCAGCTTGAGATGTTCCCTCAGTATTCTTCCACCGCACGCATGAACGGCACCCTGCCCCTAAGCTTGCCTCGAGCAGGGCCAAACTCATCATCGTAAAATTTAATGTTGCTTATTACAAAACGCATAAAATTGTAAAGACTCGCCTATTTCAACAGCCACCAATTTCAACCTTGGGTATCCTATAAGACGGTGAACTACTTATCCTGAATACTGCCAACCTACAAGAGCTTGAACACGTTCTTCAAACCCTAGATGTTTTTTTTTTCAAAGCTTGATTTAAAAAAAATAATGCATTTGGGAATGAATGGACTGCAAGCATCGATACTAATGCTCTCGAAAATCTTGTGTTGAAGCGAAGTGTATAGCGTCGAAAAAAAAAAAACTTTGCACGCAGGAAGACAAAACTCATATTTTCCTTATCGATTTAATATTACACGTACAAGATGCACGAATGAAATTATGATTAGTATTAACATTAACCTATGTCACACTATATAGGGGATCTCCAAACTTTGTATCCTAAGGGCTAAGACCGAATGTAAAACTATAGCGGAACGTAGTTTGGAGACCCCTACTCGATATTGTCCCGTTTTATGTCTGAATCAAGTGCGCTGTAGTTTCTTTTCATTTGTCGATCACGCTAAGCTGAGGCTATGCGAGATAAAAAAAAAAACCTCTGGAAGGTGAGAGTGAGAGAAAAGTATTGACTCGTATCAGCTCTAGGGTAAAGAATTGAAGAAAGGCGAACAAATGCAATAATAACTAAAAGTGTTTATTCTAATATGGTTCAAAACAAAGAATAAATTTCTTATTTCACTTAGCAATAGATTGTAAAACACTTAATTTGTTTCTGACGTCATACCTCACCCCGAATAAAAACCGGTGGTAGGTGATTCACTTCATTTCAGACGGTACGCCTCGAGAATAATTGTCGGTTTCGCCAAAGAGCGCTGTGCACATGCGAACCGTCGCGTCGTCAGAATCACCGCGTGGATTCTCGCCGCCGACAATACCCAGTCCTTCCGCGCGTCAAGCGATGTTGTTCTGTCGAGCGCTCTGGCTGTTCCCTAAACCTCCACCTCCCCTCCCCCCAACATCAAGCTGGTGGTAAGCTCCGGCACGGTGTTCGCAGTGTCCATTCTGCGAGACGCCAACTGTTTATCTTTACTGCTCCCATAAAAATGATTTGTTTTCTCTCTCTCTCTCTCTCTCTCTCTTCCTCTCTATCCCCTTTCTTTACCCGGGGTAGGATTTTTTTTCCCCCTTCTTTCTTCCTCCTACTTTTTTTTCCTATTTACAAGGGGGGGTTTGGACTCGCAAGCAAGCTTGTTTCATTCCCGAAACCCATTCTTCCTCTATCTCACCGCAATTTAACCCTCCCCCCCCCCCTTTTCAAACTACTACTACCATCATGCCGCCCTTTTGTTGATTCATGCTTTGTCTTCATCTTCGCAACAAACAAGCGCAACTCATCTTGGCTTGTCATCTGCGGGAATTCAGCAACCCCCTCCCCCCTCGTCGTTCCCTTTTTATTTTACAAATGTTACGTTGCTTTTTTTTTTTCTTGTGGCCGGAGATTTCTGGAGCAGACACCAACCACTCGGGTGAGATCGTGTGTTTCCGTCGTAATCCTGGGTTCAAGCGCTATCGCATCTCGTAGGCGCTTTATCGTGCTTAAATTCAACGGATTTCGTTTGGTGATGCACATAGGATTAGAGAAAAACCGGAAAAAATACCTTTTGTAAAATAATTCATTACAACGTGTAGGTAATAAAAAAGACTTTGTGAAGTATAAAGCTACAAACAAAATTAAAAGGCTAATATTTTTTTAAATATAAACAGATTAACATCAGTGAGGGTTTTACCAACAAAAAATAAAATAATTTAGTCAGGTATTATATATTACTAAAAACAATAACACATATTCCAAAACCTGTCTTTCTTTGCTATATGTTGGTAAACAATTTGAGAGGAGATAAAAAAAATTGAATGTTGGGTGTTTATATTATCTGATATGATGATACACCTACACACGGATTATTTATTTTGTGTTTTGATTAATTTAAGATAAAAATATTGTTTATATTTGTTATTTAGCATATTTATACTGTGTCCGTTAAAATTAGATAGTCTGTAATTAAATTAAAAACAGTTAATAAATTGCATTTAATTAATTTTTCTGTTAGTATCTTAAACGATAAATATTGGGAAATTATTCACCACGACATTTATTCGTGAAGAAAATGACTATTATAATGCGGATTTCATGTCGGTAATAACCCTTTAATTTTAAAATATTTCGGTCCATCAAGCCAAAGAAAAGAAGTTAAAACGAATAAATACTAGTTTCCTGACTTGGTATTTAAATTATTCTTTGTATTGCCCACTGGCTAGCATTGAATGTTGGTACATACTTCAGTTATTTCTTAGTACAATAACTACTGAATTTTAATTCATTACATATTATTGTTTAAATTAAGCTAAGTCAAACATAATACAAATTTAAAAACACGATAAAATTTGTATGAATTACAATGACATAAAATTCACATTAAAAATATATTTACTTGAGCAACCATAAAATGTATTAACATAATAAAGGAATCTCATCGACAGTTAAATTAATATATATATAATGAATTTTTAAATTGAAATTTTTTTTTCAAGATTTTTAAGGAAAAAAGCGGTAAGTTCCGTGTGAAAACTTTATTTTATTGTTTGAGTAATTAAAACGTTTAGGTCAAAATTTGACGATAGTAATGTCGTAGCATCAAAACATAAAACGCGAAAAGTTTTTGTTGCGTAATTCACGCCACTTGTTTACACAACACTATGAGACAATGGGACTATACTTGTACATTGTTGTGAGCTGCGCATCTTTCAAGACTGATCATAAATTAATACTGCTCCTGTGATACGAAACAGGAGGGAAACACCACAGTAATAATGGCCACTCAGTACTCCTTGTAACAGAAAACCCCTTCGACGCCAAAATATTGTAGATAAACACTTAAGATATTTTCATGTTGGCCTCTTGCAATTATCTTGGAGCGGGCTCGCTCTGTGTTAAGAGACTAGGCTCGTATTCCGTAGGACACATGTTGAAACAGCGGTTCGGAGAATCCTGATCTCAGTTTTTCAATGATATCCTGAAATAACTCCAGTAAAATACTGGTATGAAGTCACATGGCTTGTGGGTTCTCTTCGCGTGGATGGCAAAGAATTCACTGAAGTTTTGGTCCATGTAAACCACCCACAACTTTGGATTCTGCCAACTAAACACCAAATCCAACATCCTTCAACTCAAGAAAAGATACATTAGAGAATCAGAAGAAATACTACAACACCCATCAAACATAAATAGAGAGGATGGATACAAACTAAGCAAAACATGGGAACTGCTCTTCAGAATCCCTGAAAACAAAGCTCTGAAAAAAAGTCAGTTCGCCTCTGATTGGATGGACAGTCCAGCCTACCAGAAAATAGGTCATTGATTGACCAGCAACCCCGACCAATCACAGTGGCCTAGCTCCGATTGGCAAAAACCAACTAGCTCACCAGAAAAATTAAGGTTCTGATAGGTTAACGTCATGTGAAATGATCTGATCAATGGTTCTATATATAGTACAAAAAGTGCCATGGACAAGGGGAATCCTTGGCGCGCGGATATTAAAATTCTACGTACAGCATCCCATTCAGAGATTTCTGCGTCTTGGTGTTAGTTCGCAGCATGTTGATTATATCGACCGTTGGTAGCGGAAATCCTACGTGTTTCCGGACTCTTGTCAAGAAAACCCCAAAGGTTTTATCGAGGTAAATGTTGAGGTGCGCTACTGGTCCGGGTGTAGATTTGGCAAGTAAATGTATGTCACGTAGTACTGCAACCCTCTGTACAATAGATTTCTATTGAACCACGCAACATTGTTTGGGTCCAACTATATTGGGCAGGACTTGTTTTGATTTTATAGTCCGCCTAAAGGAGAGTAATAGATCTTTAATCCACAATTTATTTCCGGTTTAATTTTATTAGGAATTAGTACAAGAAAGCCTTTTTTTTTCTGGGATTTGCATAGGTCTAGTTTAACCACTGTACGTACCATTGTACAAGGTTCTGTGTTTATTATGGGCCAATATTTTTGGTAAAATTCTAATGGGATCCCGACCTTCCCCGGTGATTTTCTTTTTGGAGCATCGTGAACTATTTGTGTTATTTCCTCATCGGTGATCTCACTCGCTAGGAGAATCCGCGACATGTTGTATGAAGGGCGTCCCAGCATCACTGTCTACCTGGTTTTCTGAGTACATGTCCATATAGTGTATACGGATGGCGGTCGCGATTGCTGATGCATGCATGCATGCGTATACAGTTGTTAATGCATTAATCTGTTTCGTTTTCAGATTCTGTTCTTTCGCTAAAGAATATATTATGAGCCTCTCGTTTTGTTAAGGAGCTTTATGTGTGAATGTGTACGCATCATCGGGCACACAAAACAGGCAGGCCAATTCATACTTTTACAGACACGAAATATCACCGTTATTATAAGGTGACCGGAACAAGATAATATTTGGCTGTGATTGTTGAACTCCATATACTACCATGTTCAAAACAGCATTACAAGATTTAGTCACCGCCATACAAGTTGAGATGTTGTTGATATGTTACAAGCCCCTCGGCCACACTGTACATTACATGGCCATGCTTTCAGCACGAGACTAGAACGATTTTACTTTTCAAAAAATAACCGCCTTCAGTCAGAAGCTATGATATCCCAGCAGCCTTCACAGGTCATTCATTCCCTTGTACTTTTCACCCTGTTCTACCCAACACTTCGCGGACGAAATTACTGGTGCCTGCAGACCCGATATTGGGACAAGAGGAGGTGGATAGGGACTTCCAGCAACGATGGACTACATGGACTGGGCAAAAAAAAAGCTATGATGATGTAGCGGAAAGTTGGGGAAATTGTGTAAAAAAGGGTATACGGCGCCTCTTTCAATACCATGGAGTACGTGTGCGAGATCATGCCTCACTCCTGTACCTGTACGAGCGAGCTCTCCGAGACGTCAGCACTGCGCCGCCAAAAGTGACGAAAATCAGGGACAAGAGCGCTTGATCAAGGCAAAAATTATGGCCATCCATTGAAAATATATGGAATAACGGCTTCAATTTATTAACACCAATAACGTGCAAAACGCACAGGCACGCGTCACTCGAAGCGTTCCGACTGAAAGCTTTCCAAACCGATGGGCAAACGGGCCAAGTTACAGCGAATAGAACCGTTACGTTATTTTTTGCACAGCATTTGCACAGTGTTCTCCGGATGTCAGCCCACTCGAGCACAAGTTAAATACTCTCCCTCGCCGTAAAGGTGAACAGTAACCTCGAATCGAGTTTTGTGTTGACGTTTACTCTTTTTTTTTTTTTGGTACTTCACGGATTTTATTCTCGTGTTCCATCCTTGCTCCGCACCGTATTTTTTTTTATTACTCTTCTAGCCGTCGGGCTGGCGCGCGTGGTTATTTAATAAACGTTCAATTTACTTTGAGCAAGATGGCGGTGGTAGTCGTGGGCTCTCTGTTCCTTTCCCTTCGATCGTGATTGAGTTAATAGCGGCAACTCGAGGCCGGAGGCTGCGTGCCGAGCGGTTTAGGTCTGGCCTCCCCCGGTGTGCCGCAGCCCGCTAGGCTTGATGCTAATAACAAGAACTCGAGGCCGGAGGCTGCGTACCGAGCGGTTTAGGCCTGGCCTTCCGTGGTGTGCTGCAGTCCGCTGGGCTTGATGCTAATAACAAGAACTCGAGGCCAGAAGCTGCGTGCCGAGCGGTTTAGGTCTGGCCTCCCCCGGTGTGCCGCAGCCCGCTAGGCTTGATGCTAATATCAAGAACTCGAGGCCGGAGGCTGCGTGCCGAGCGGTTTAGGTCTGGCCTCCCCCGGCGTGCCGCAGCCCGCTAGGCTTGATGCTAATATCAAGAACTCGAGGCCGGAGGCTGCGTACCGAGCGGTTTAAGCCTGGCCTTCCCTGGTGTGCTGCAGTCCGCTGGGCTTGATGCTAATAACAAGAACTCGAGGCCGGAGGCTGCGTGCCGAGCGGTTTAGGTCTGGCCTCCCCCGGTGTGCCGCAGCCCGCTAGGCTTGATGCTAATAACAAGAACTCGAGGCCGGAGGCTGCGTACCGAGCGGTTTAGGCCTGGCCTTCCCTGGTGTGCTGCAGCCCGCTAGGCTTGATGCTAATAACAAGAACTCGAGGCCGGAGGCTGCGTACCGAGCGGTTTAGGCCTGGCCTTCCCTGGTGTGCTGCAGTCCGCTGGGCTTGATGCTAATAACAAGAACTCGAGGCCGGAGGCTGCGTGCCGAGCGGTTTAGGTCTGGCCTCCCCCGGTGTGCCGCAGCCCGCTAGGCTTGATGCTAATAACAAGAACTCGAGGCCGGAGGCTGCGTACCGAGCGGTTTAGGCCTGGCCTTCCCTGGTGTGCTGCAGTCCGCTGGGCTTGATGCTAATAACAAGAACTCGAGGCCGGAGGCTGCGTGCCGAGCGGTTTAGGTCTGGCCTCCCCCGGTGTGCCGCAGCCCGCTAGGCTTGATGCTAATAACAAGAACTCGAGGCCGGAGGCTGCGTACCGAGCGGTTTAGGCCTGGCCTTCCGTGGTGTGCTGCAGTCCGCTGGGCTTGATGCTAATAACAAGAACTCGAGGCCGGAGGCTGCGTGCCGAGCGGTTTAGGTCTGGCCTCCCCCGGTGTGCCGCAGCCCGCTAGGCTTGATGCTAATAACAAGAACTCGAGGCCGGAGGCTGCGTACCGAGCGGTTTAGGCCTGGCCTTCCCTGGTGTGCTGCAGTCCGCTGGGCTTGATGCTAATAACAAGAACTCGAGGCCGGAGGCTGCGTGCCGAGCGGTTTAGGTCTGGCCTCCCCCGGTGTGCCGCAGCCCGCTAGGCTTGATGCTAATAACAAGAACTCGAGGCCGGAGGCTGCGTACCGAGCGGTTTAAGCCTGGCCTTCCCTGGTGTGCTGCAGTCCGCTGGGCTTGATGCTAATAACAAGAACTCGAGGCCGGAGGCTGCGTGCCGAGCGGTTTAGGTCTGGCCTCCCCCGGTGTGCCGCAGCCCGCTAGGCTTGATGCTAATAACAAGAACTCGAGGCCGGAGGCTGCGTACCGAGCGGTTTAGGCCTGGCCTTCCATGGTGTGCTGCAGTCCGCTGGGCTTGATGCTAATAACAAGAACTCGAGGCCGGAGGCTGCGTACCGAGCGGTTTAGGCCTGGCCTTCCCTGGTGTGCTGCAGTCCGCTGGGCTTGATGCTAATAACAAGAACTCGAGGCCGGAGGCTGCGTGCCGAGCGGTTTAGGTCTGGCCTCCCCCGGCGTGCCGCAGCCCGCTAGGCTTGATGCTAATAACAAGAACTTGAGGCCAGAAGCTGCGTACCCAGCGGTTTAGGTCTGGCCTCCCCCGGCGTGCCGCAGCCCAATGGGGTTGATGTTAAATTGTTTGTTTTTACGTGAATAGGTACGTCTTATTAATAATGATGCCAGTTTAAAAGTATAATGTTATGAAATTGGGTAGATTTTGAAACATTATAATATATAAACCCCGCTTAGTACATTATAGTTGCACGTACATATAAGAAAGAGAGGAATACGGTCGAACGTGTGCCTAACAAAGAGATTTTTTTTATAATAACATATCAATGAGAATGAATGGTAGGCCAGTTTCTTAAACATTCGAATCTGAGTGATTTAATTTGAGAGCAGATATTGATCATACGCGTTAAACAATTTGAAATAAAATACATCTATTTTGTGCAAAAATTAGTGCACCTTTTATACCAGTTTAGAAAAGTTTTATAAATTTACTATGTATCAACTCTGAAAGGATATTACGAAGAAAAGTGCGCATGAACTACAATGTCTAGGCATGTGGCAAAATTATACAATCGGAATTGCAATAAAGGATGGTAAGAAGAAAGAACAACTTGTAATGATTCCAAAAAAGGCGCCGAACGGAGCAGAATTTTTAGGGAGAGAAAAAAAGCTAAGATGGCGGACATAGCCCGCCCTAGTTATACGACGTATTCACGTTAAAAACTTGCGGCCGTATATAGACACAACCTAACCCTATTTTTTTTTCTGTTAAGACCTGCGGGTTTTGGTCGGTTGTTAATTTAACGAACTGTCTGCACAGCCCATAACGCGTTATCGAGGTTTTCATTTGTGCAGCATAACAAAATAAGTAAAATAATAAACGTAATAATGATATTATATTTTATTGAGTGTTATCCTTATTTTCGTGTCTAGCTAAGTAGTTACATTACAGACATGTTAGTTAAAAATATAGCGGTGGTAAATTTTTATAAATTCCAAAACTTGTCTGATACACAAAAAGAAATAAAATTATATAAAATACGCCACTATATTTTCAGTCCTTAACAATTTTTCATATTATTTGGCTTAAACTAAACGTAAATATGTATTAAATTGTATCTCCAATAAGATCGAACGTTTTGTATTTTTATTAGTAGGTATCTACTCTTTATGCAATTACGTTTTTAGCAAAATATAACATAACATTAAAAAAAAATTATTTTATGCTTAACTGAATTTTATGTCCGTGTGTCTGCCATAGTATCAGCCATGCATTCATGAAGTCATGCACATACCGAGAAATAATAATAAAAACCCCAATGCAAATCCTTTGGTAAATTTCTTTTACTTGGCCTAACTCATTCCAGCGCATTTTTAAAATTTATTTTGCATTCAACCGGAGGCTAGCAATTTGCCGTTGAGCACGCAGACAAGATCATGGAAGGAAGTAAGCGCGAAACTGTGGCAAAGATTGAGAAAACCACGTGAAGAGCGAAGGAGCAGAGGCGTGGTAGGATGAGGGAGTTGGTTAGGAGATGATAGAGAGGGGTGAGAAGGAGGGAAGAAAGAGAGCGAAAGAAAGATAGTCGGTCTCATAATAGACATTTCTTCGGGAATTGCCATTATGGTTCATGTTTTACAAATCCTCCCCTCCACGCGAAAGCTTTGCATCTTTCTTTAGAACTCCCCCCCACCCCCAAAACCCTTTTCCATTTCCCACTACCCCTCCTCCTTTGCCGGTGATACACAACTAGAGTAAGTTTATACATTTCATTGCCCTTTTCTGGATCGTAAATTGGCTTTCAAATTTGTATGGGGGCATGTAACCTTTCTCTTTCATTCTCTGGATACGCTCCATTTTCTCAGTTCTGCTTCCCATCATTTTGACATCGCAATGTAAGAGAGCCAGGCATCGCAAACTGCGCTCTGAACTTAAACGTAATGAGTTTATGAACGATAGAAACCCAATTTAAGAGTCCCGCGCACGTAGCCAAACAACGTGGTCTCAATTTAGCCCGTTCCATTACCGAATAATTGACCTCCAAAAGACTTTTCAAGTTTATAACGACCACAATACCCGTACCAAATCGAAAGCAATGTTTTATGATGGAAATGCACTCGGATGACGTTGATCATTATAATAAAGCATATTTTAAGTACATAATTATTCATCAAAATAATTTGTGCAAATTGAACTTATGGGTTACGACTTTTTCCACTGAACTAGCGAAGATTTTAGCATGGACGTTAGATGATCGTTTTATAGA
The DNA here is from genome assembly GCF_032445375.1 of Bacillus rossius redtenbacheri. Classification (NCBI taxonomy): domain Eukaryota; kingdom Metazoa; phylum Arthropoda; class Insecta; order Phasmatodea; family Bacillidae; genus Bacillus; species Bacillus rossius. Next base: position 52,738,162 of record NC_086333.1, read on the forward strand.
ACCAAGCCCACACTGCTAGATAGTGCAGTAAATTTTCGGACTTTTGGTCTAACGCCGTACATGAAGTATTTACAGAAACCATGCCGATTTCCGACTTGTGATTTATAAGTTCTGTTCTAAGAGGGTACACATAGGCACACGGAAAAAAATTAGGGTGTTTGCTATAGACTCGAAAATATTTTGAAGGTTTTGTTATTTTTTGCAGTAAGATAATTCTTATTAGTTCGCGTTCAATGCAAGTTAACTCAGATTCCGACAATTCACAAAGAAATACAAGTAATTTATATAAACGAAGGTGCCCTTTATCACCTTCTCTTCGTAATGTAATTCTCGGTCTAACACGCCTTGTTGATTTTTTTTTTAATTTTCTCGTCATTTCTCACGGCATCTCCCTTGCATTTGTTGGTCTGTCACAACAATTGTTTCAGCGAATAGTCACAAAGCGTAATTTAATGGGTGTAAAAAGTCGGACAAGTGTTTGCAATTATCATCACTTGCGCGACTTTTCACACCCGTTGCTTTGCACTTAGCGAATATCCGTTAAAACTATTTGTGACATAACAGCAAATGCGACAATGCAATTCAGAAATAGACCTTAGATAATGGTAACGACAGTAAAATCTTATAAAATCAGCTTGACATGTCAGACCAAGCGTAAACGGTGAAACCGTTAGGTACAGAAATTGCTAGTGGTTTGATTGGCCTGGAAACTTGTCCGGGTCCCCAGCCGTGACGCGTCAGGGAGTGAACTAGACGAGATGATCCTGCAGTGGTTCGCCGTTGTCTTCCGCTGTTCAGAGGGTTAAGGACAACACAGTCAAATATCCAGCTAAGTTTCTTTTATTTTTAATCAACATTTCCTAGACCATATTTTTAGTTTTAAACACTTTATAAAACATAAATATTTACGTGACGTAACGGGTTTAAATTTTAACAGGTTAGTTACACGAATTTTCACCAATGCCCTACCTGGGACTCGAACTAGAACGTCTTGCATAAATCGCTGACCAATCGCAATCCAGCTGCGCTACCTACGCTACAGAGATAGGCTATTTTTTTTAGAATCGATCATTTGCTGAACTACACGGTGGCGAGAGACGAGAAACTCCTGAGAAAACCCAAAGACTCGCGGCAACGTCCTCCACATTTCCCACTTGCGAAAAATCCAAAGTTTGAACTCAAAGGTAATGTAAACGGGTTTGCCTTGGTGGGAGGTGTATGATTGACATGACCACATTTTTTTTTAACGATTGATTCTTTGGTTACTTTTTTGATTTCCGTAGAGTAAAGCTCATCGCCCACTACAGCGCGCCGCGCAGCCCTGCGGAAGTTTCCGAAGGTTCCGGTCGTGGGGGTCACACACTACAGACGCCGTTTAATGATTCCGAACGCTCAGTTCCTTCAGTGTTGACCTAGTGTACAGGTGTATCGCGTGACTGGTTTTGTTTTAAACAAACAAAGGATAATCCCGTTAATATAGACACATTAAAGATATTAAATAAAGTAATAAATTCTCAAACTTTACCTGAACTAATCTTTTTTACTCTAGATAAGTACGGCCACGTGCGCAGATCTCATAAACAGACTCGACAAAGATACCGATCATGACCGAGTGGCACCGAAGGCACCCGAAGGTGGTGTCAGCCCAAATTTTCCTCCGTCTGCCACCGCACACTGTAGCAAAGCCGCCGCGCGGCGCGGCGCGGAAATATTCCGCCCCGAATTCTCCCGAGAGTTCCGGCGCCGGAACAATTCCGCGGCGGACAGGGCTGCGCGGCGCAGTGGCATAGAGGGCGCATCCTTGTTTAAATACATGCAAACTGTTGAGCCGGAATTCTTTCCAGGGCTGCGCGGGGCTGCGCGGCGCGCCGTAGCGGGCGACAAGCTTAGAGTTATATTTTTCCGCGGAAAATCCTGATCGCTCAGTAGACCGCAATTGCTGCCTTGTAACTGGCGGCCTTCAGCAACAGAAGTCGTCTCCCTGTTCGACAGGGCCATTCTGGAACGTGTCTTGCTTCCGCACTGCACGGCTGTGGTTGGTGTGCCGACAGTAGACATGCGTCTGAAATAAATACGGCCAGTCGCGAAACACAGAATCGGCACCAAGTTTTTAACGCACAGCTGGTCTGGAAAGCTTCGCGAGAAAAAAAAAATTGCATACCCTAGCGACAATCATTCCCACTCCCTTCAAATGTTATTTATTTATTTATTCGACTTTAATTTGTTGCTGTTAAGATGTGTACTCCTTCTCTTACAACCAACCATTAGACATAAAGAACGTACCTATATCTAGGAATAAAACATGAAATTACATACTAACAAATTATAAATTTCAGCAAGTACTGAAGAATCGTCTGCCAATTTATATAAAATTTAAGCAACTATGATTAATAATAAAAAAATATTCTATAAATATAAAATTTAAATTTAAATTAAATTTATATTAGAATACAATCGTTCCCTTACGCACTCGCCTACACATTAAATCAGTAACTGTGAATTTAAAGGGACAACCTTTATTATCAAGATTTTTTTTTAAGTATCTTGGTGTCTTATTTAGTCGATTAAATGTTGCCTCCCGTGGATCACCCAGGACTCGATCCCAGAACCCTTCAAGCTGAAAGCCACGACTGCGGCATGGGAGTCGTCTCCGCCTGACCATCGCGGCGCATTGTCGCGGCCAGAGAGGCCCTGGGGCGAAGCAGCACCTGTCTCAAACGAAAGACACCTCACTGTAAATAGCAAACTCACAAGCGCCAGTATACCTGGCTCAGACGATATTCCCAATAGTGTAGCATCCTAAGTTATTTTGCTTCTGATACCTATATCATGTTTTTTTTTTTCCCTTCGTCAATGTAAATAAAATCATAATACAAGCAAATGGAAAATTTTATGGAAGATTTAATTTATTCTAGGAACGGGCCAATAAAATCTTCTAATTCTCAAATACCATCAAATCCTTAATATTCGAAGGATTATATATACGAGGAAAAATATTGAAATATATATTAGAGGAAAAAAAAGTAAATTAAAATTTCAATACTGATAATCTATGAAGATTCCTAGGTCAATTTTTGACGTGATAACGTCTTATAAATCGATGAACGCCGGCTGCACGCACGAAAAAGCATGACTCATTGTCACGTTCCGCCTGAGCCGAGCGTGCAAGCGAGAGCGCGGAACAAGCGATAGAGAGGCAGGATCGGCCTAATCGTTCGGCTTGTGACGCATCTATCTTTCTTCCACTCACGTTATCACGTAAAATTATCGTCCGTAAACCGACTTTACAGACAACCACCTTTTTATTCTTCATAGTTATTCTGTTAATATTACCTAAGATAGTGAATTTTCAACATGTAATTATATAAATAAGCTTACAAAATATATATTGATATTGGATAATTAGTTTGTGAAACAAACTTTTAAAGGGTTGAATGTTTCAACACCTTAGTCAATACTTTTCATTTCTTGTACATTATTTTATTCTTACTTTTGAAAAACTGATTAGGATTCGAGGAGTAGTTTCGAGATACTCTATGGGGTTCGGATTCGAGATTTGGATTCGAAAATATTAAAATTTGATCCATCACTAAATTCTATTAAACAAATTTTTATTTAATGGTTTTTATGAACTTACAGGCAAATATTTATGCCCGTTATAGTAAATACTGAAAGCTATAAATCATATATTTTTGTATTGTGTATTATTCGTCTTAAAATGTTTTATTTTTACTATATTAGTTGTTAGTTAAAAATGAAAAATACTAGAACTTATAGTTTTTGGAAAACTAACTTTTAATGAATTAATAATAGTATAGTAAATAAAGATTTTTAAGACGAAGGCTACATATAACTTTAGAAAAATTATATATTACTCTTATTTGCAAAAGCGGATATTGTATTTTACCTGAGCATAACAATGATGGGGTCGTACGAACATTAGTGTTATTCATAACTTGTTGTTACGAAGTGTGCAATACTTTGTAACACTTTAATGAGATAAATTGGGAAACAGTTTTGAAAGAATTTAATTGTTAACCGTGCAATATAGTTAGATAGCCACTTGCGTTTTTAATTTGATATATTACGCCTCGCAACTTCTTGCAGTCTAAAGAAAAAATTAAGCTAAACAGTTAACTCTAAAAGATTAACAAAGTCTCACCAACAAGTCTGAGTAAGACTACTAAATAATTAATTATATAGGTACCTACCTAACGGTTCTAAATATTTAGGTTGTACAACCAAAACTTTGCACTTAAAGGAAAATCGCAAAATCCTCCATCAGAACCAGTAAAGTGCTGGGAATAATTTTAGTGATAGCACATTTACGTAGTAGGAAAAATTAAAAATAAACTTTTAAATAAATTCTAAAATGTGATAAAGATAATTTTACTTGAATAATGTGATTATAAAAATGGCAATTTGGTAAACAATAACTAAGAACCTTATTATTTATTGCTTAAAGCTCCAGTCAAAGTTTTAACGTCTGAGCTGATCGATTAAAAAGAGTTCTGTTGTGAACTCCAGCATATAAGATTTATTGCTGAAGAGTAATATTTTTTTACAAGCCTCTGAACTTGGTACTTTCAATTGCAATTGCAAACAAATTGCAATGTTACAGAGGCCATATAATGACAATCATATTTTTAACATTAAATGAGTTTATGTCGTCTTAAATTACGTCGTATTGAGTATATGTACTACATCGTGTCACCTTCAAAGTTATAGAAAATGAATTTTGATTTACAAACCTCTAATGTCTCTCAATTTAAGGCACATATTGAATCTGAATTTAAATATTACAACAAGAATTAAGTCTGATAAATTCAGTCTAAAAGCATTAATGAGAAAGAAAGTTATATTTAATAACAATGTAACTATAAAATAAAATGTCAAAAGAAATATTGAACTTGTAATGAGAAAGAAAATGAAAAATTAACGAGACATCTGAGAGATTCCAGTTTTTTTCCCCCCAAACCTCGAGGGGAATATTTGAAGTCGAGAAGATAATTCAGTAACTGGCAATTAGGAAGTATTTTTTTAGCCCGCGGGTGAGCAGGTAATGCAGTCAAGCAAACCTACATAATGTAGTAAATATTTGGTTGTTAGTAGAGAAAAAAATATAGTACCTACGGCAACAACAACGAAGATAACAACGTAAACATTATTATATCTGAAAAGTAAAATTGTATGTAAAGAGCTACAATCGACTCTTTTAAGATAAAATTAGTTTTCTTAAAACGAGCAGATAGAGTACGTAAGAAGACCAAAGAAATGAAATGCGCATTTTAATTTCTGTTAAAAGAAGCAGAGTTCTGATCTGTAGTATAAAACTTTTCTTCAAATATAAAAATAACAACAATATTTATTTATAATTTTTAAAATAATAACACGGTTATAAAACTTATTCAAATAAAATCTGTTTGGAAAACAGGCTGTATATTATAACTACGTCCCTTTAAAAATATTTTTTTTTGTGAAAATTAGTATATTTAAATCACATTTTGCGTAAAGAGTCTTGACTTTAATGTACATAAAAATGAGTATCAAAAAAATAATGTTAGGACAAGTTGTGTTTACGTTGATAATTTTGTTTATTTGGTTTCTTCAGTTTCACAAAGAAACACAAATAACGTTCTTGTGATCGCAAATATCTGGGCCAATTCACATTCAGACGATAAAAGAGGCAGATAATTGCCTTGCAATAAGGTTATAAGTGATATAAAGAAAGAAACGATTGCGTGGTGATATTGTTATGAAATAGTGGAGAAAAAATGTACTTTAACTTAAATGTATTTAAAAAATTTAATATAATATAAGTTATTACTATCATAAAAATGTAATTTAAAATTTCAGGAAATGACTGTTAAAGAAACAAACAAATGTACAATTCAAAGGATATTATTGAAGTCTAAATATTTACATTTGCTTGTACCTAATTTATTAACGAATGGGTAATAAAATATCAATATCACATCAGAAGTTGTTAGTCAAAATATTCTGGAAATTTCAATACAAAATTATGAATTCCTAGTGTACATGATTAAAAGCCATAGTATTACATTCTTATTTAACCCATGGGCGATAAAAAAAGATCCCCTTAACAGAACAGCCTTTATATTCCTAAGGGGGTGTAGCAGTACTCATATTTATGGAACCTGAATCGGGGATAGTGTGGGTCAGAGCCAACTATAATATAGAAAATCCCATCGACATATGTAAGCTCCAAGTCCATAAATCTTTTGTGGTCGAAATGAAATATATTTGTGTATACCTACAGTCCCCAACAAATAATTTGTGTTGATATAAAACAAAAGTTAAAGTCCACTAAGTGGCTCATTAGTGACAAGATATTATTTTTAAGCATTTTTTAGGCTTGAAAATATTTTTACTCTGTTTATATATATATATATAATGCAACAATGTTTTTAGCTTGATATGTAAAACTCGGATTGTCCTACCTTAGGTGGGTTTATTTTTATTCACCATTTCATTTTTACCATTACTGTACAATGCCACTTATATAATATTTAACATTTTATAAGCAGCAGAAACACTACCAGATATTTTTGGATTCAAAACATTGATTATCTGATACTTGGTGTTTTTAACTTCTGTTTTGTGTGTCTACTGCGTGTGGCGCTGTGTCGTCAGCGCAGCAGCGTAATAATAAGCATACGGATTTTAAATTTAAAGTAACTTTGAAAGGTGTTAAATGTTAAGTGTTTTGGTATGCCTAGTGGCCATCACGACAAGATATGTCAGGTAAAAGCAACACTAAATTATATGCTGTTAGCTACCACACACTAGCATCCATCATTTTGCTGATGCACAGGGCAGAGTGTTAAGTCTCTTTAGGCTACTGGAATGGGACAGCAGTGACGTTGCTGTTTATATGAGTGCTTTTGCATAGAAAAACGATCCTCGATAAGTCCCTACCATTGTCTGTACCACCCGGTATAAGGATAACACATTAGTGATGCCAAGGGCAGAACGTAACCAAAAACTGGACAATTTTATATACGGAAAACAGTAGATTGTTTCTTGGTGATTGAAATACTTTTATTGTAAAACTGACATAAGCAAACTATAAAACACTCGCACCTCAGAGGTCCTGACGAGAACGATATTATGCTCACCGATGAACTATAACTATCCGGAACCATTAAGTATGAAGCATTTATCGATTAAATTGTGTTGTGAAGTAATTTAATATTGAAAGTTTTACTGAAATATAGTGACCAAAAATACTTTCATAAACTTTTGAGTTTTTTGATTGTGCCCAACATGAATCCAGATCATTAACTATATTAAGGACGTTACAGTTTTTATACCTTGTTGTGTTTTGTTTTGTTTTATAAAATACTAACCTTCATACAGTGTTTCATGTGTTTAACAAATATAGAGAACACATAGTTTGCCACGTATTAATAATAATAATAACAAGAAGTATACACGTTAATTAAATTGTGGTCTGTACCGCAATATAAGTAGTGCCCAGAAATTGACACACAAGCATACCTGTATTTCACGATGATGAATATTATCCTGTCCCACTTACGAAAGTTCGCGCACAATTTAAATTTTTTAGTGACAGTCGTATAAAAGCCAAAATTTTTTTAAACCAGGGAAATATAATTGAACTTTCAATAATTGCACTTATTTATTTTGCTTGTTATTGTGCGCACATAATATTGGTAAGCTATCAAGATAATGGTTTACAAATAACTTAAACTATCTGAGGTCCTGGGATGACACAAAACATAAATGCCCGTGCAAGAATCCAAACCCAGTATAACTGTGAACATTTATTTTCTTGTAAATTTACAAATATATAAAATTTTACTTGATTATTTCAGTTCCATTTACAAAAATAAAATACATTGTGCAGTTTAAAAACAAATCTCTATCTCTGAACCAATCCACGCTCTTTCAATGATACTGTTTTTATCTTCAACCTCAATTTGCACGTGGCCTGCAAGAAAGAACTAATGATTAATGAAATCAGAATTGAAAAAATTTACAACCTCCACAAAAACCAAACTTTGTAACTGGACTTAACGTTTGTCTTATTTAAATAAGCTTTAAACTTTGTCTAAAACAGTGTTCACTAATTATTTAAGAACTAGAAGGTTGTTAGGCGCCTAAGGCCCCTGTTGGAAAATGACGATTATAAAAAACACTTTAATGTGTGCTATTAACCGATAGCACAGGCCAAAAATTGTTTTGGTGCCGGGGTTTTTGGAGTTGATTTGATATGAATTTTGTGCCATGAATTCAAATTTGGTATTATTTTTTTCCTAGGATGTCAAATTCCTAAGACATTATGTTTTAGTGAAATGTACATTTTACATTATTTTAGAATAAATCAATAAATAAATTCAAAACATTTAGCATGCAATTCATATTATTAAACTACTTAAACATTATTATATTATAAAATATTATATTAAACAAATATTATTAGTATATACTAATAATATCATATGTACAAAGATAGTACCAAGTCATCGATGGAACCAACTTGTCACTCAACACTTTGGAAGCTCTTTTTTCGTGAAATTTTTGAATATATCTTGGAACAGTTCCTTTTTAAACTCCAGTAATAATCTGCCATCATGTGTGTATCACATCTTCCATGATGGCTGTCCTCTATTACTTAAATATCTTGATGAAATTTTTAACTCCACCCCTCAACGCTGTCTCCTAAATTTTCAGGAAAACAATCCAGGTTTCCGAGTAAATAGTGGGGGTGAAATAAACATGAGTTGAATTATAAATATTTTAACTCCCTTAGTAGGCACACTATAAAATTCGTTCAAATGGTTTGTAAATCTTATAATTTTTATCTAAAACGTTTGTCTGAAACAATTTTTGATAATAAAAACCATTATTGCAAGAGGTTGAAAAAATCTGGGGTTGGAATGAGAAAATAAATAAAACACTATCATACCATTCTTAATTTTATTTAACTGTCTAAGTATTGACAAAAATTATTGTTAAAATAAATTTTTATTTACCTAACCATTACTGCAAGTGGTAGAAATAAGGTTTCAAAGAAATAAATAATCAATACTTATAACTTTTTTTGTATGAATCCAAAACTTTATTAATACTTTGGCTGAAACAATTTTTGATTAAACGAATTATTACTGAAAAATCATGGGTTGCAATAAAAGAAAAGCACAACTTTCTTATTATCAAATTCCTATGAATTTATTTCAAACCATCATAATATTATCTTAAACCATGGTGAAAAGCAAAATTTTATACGATCAAGTTATTAGTGTAAGGGATGAAAAATAGTGTTTGAATGTCAAAGAAATTAAATATTTGTTTATGTTGGCATATAATATGAAATTCGTTCTAAGCTATTCAACGCAGCGTTCTAAACTATTCTATGCTGGATAGATTGAGTTAAAAATATTCGTAATATTTTCGCTGCATGAAAAATAAACAAATATTTAACAAATATTTTGGAATATTAAGTTCTTAGAATTTTCCAGAAGTTCATAGAAGTTTCTAAAATATTTCCAGAATAAATAGGTACTTCGATATCTACCTACGCTCGTAGGCGTAATAACACTAAGGGAATGCAGAATCTGAATTGCGATTGCGTTGTAAAATCACGTATAGAAAACTGAACTCCCTCAAGAATTTTCACCCGCCAAATTTTAAACCTAGTATGAAGTTTTCCATCATGATGGTGGACAGGAATCCGCCATTCGACCATGATAGCACCCGGTGTCCCGTTTCTCGGCGACCCGACTGTCCATTACAATAATCCCTGAATTCTCCCTTACACGGGATGCGATTATCCGCGCGCATATCTGGCATTCCCGCTGCAGTCCAAACATAATTAGCGCCCCTCGCCGCCGTGTTGTCGATACAGATTGGCAAGCATCAGACCAGCCCTTCCATCCCTCTGGCTCCCTTTGTCTCTATCTCGTTCCCACACATACACACACAAACACACACACACGCGCTGTCTCTCTCTGTGCCGACGTGATTTGTACGTGGAGGCATTGCTAGGGCGCTTCGGCGGACACACACACACGCGCGCGCTGCTTCTTGGAAATTAACCTGCTCGACAATACCTCGCTGATGAGATGAAAATGGAAGCCATTGTTGCATTAATTGGTGTTTATACAGCCCGGGGTTGGATGTGGGGATGGAGGCGTTTTGGGTGGTTGGCAAAAGGGGTGGGGGTGGGAAGGGGGGGGGTTAACACTGCGAGGGAATGGCGTCTGCATCGGACTGTACCGGCCATAACGCAATGCGCTCGAACTTGATAAATACGCACCCGTGTGAATTATGCCGGTCCGGCCGTTCACATCGTGATGGGAGAGGGAGGTGAGGAGGTGGAAGAGAGGGTTGTTACCCTCCCTCTTTCCCCCTCTCCAAACCGTCCCACCCCGCTCCACCCCTTCACCATGCTACCTTTCTGTTTCCAGCTCCTCCAATTACGGCAATTGTTCTCACTTAAATACGTCAAGCCGACTGTTCGGTCCCCACAGCATCGGCGCTACGCCAATTTCCAACCCCCCTTCCCCCCACAGCCCTTTCGAAACCCTTTATCCTCCCCCCCCCCCTGCTTGGGAACCAATACCTCGCCGAGCGAGCTACAGCCCTTTTCCCCAAGGGAGAAATATCGAACGCAAATGTTTGCTCGAAAGCGGGGACAAACAATTTTGATTCCGCCGCACATTTTGTTACGCGCGTCCGTGCTTCGATTGCGTGTGGGTCGGAAAAACCCTTCTCTTAGCCATGCTGTACATCTATTTTTTTTTGTAGATGGAACAGATGTATTCATGTAAAATTACAGATATTTGTCAATTTTTACTACGTGAAAACAGCTCTATCACCAAAATGTAGTATTAACAGGAATGCTGGGTTCGGATCCTTACCCGGGGATTTATGATTTGTGTTTCCCCAGAACCTGCATTAGTTAAATTTTTTTTTAAACCGTTCCAGGAATAGCTTTCCAGTATTATCTGTGCACATTAATAAGCTTAATATAACAAATAAAATATAATAATTGAATAATTAAGTATTATTTCCTTGGTTTAACAAAATTATGCTTGAATGAAACATTAATTTAAAAACAAAATCAAACACCAATTTTCATAATAATTATTTAGTTTCATCTCGAAAACCATAAATCACATATGCAAAAATAAACATAGCAAATCGTACAAAATATTTCGTGTATTATTACTAACGTTTTCTTTGCAACTGGTTACCAAACGAATTTTTTTGTTAAAGAGCAGGAAATTTTTCTGTGCACTATTATAAAAAATAAATTCACATTAAATTTACTTAAAACGTTGGTTACAAATTAATCCCTGGTTTATCGCAATTTTATGACAATCTTTGTACATTTACAGATACGGAGTTCTCTTACTTGGAACATGAATCCACTAGAATATTTTGGCGTACTGACTAAACATTCAAAACCGTTTTTAAGTCTACACACTTGGGTGTTAAAATTGTTCACAACTAAACACGTAATTCGGAAGATCAAGTTTTATTAAATTGCAAAGAATGTTTCGTTTCTTTGAGATTAATTAGTTTTTTAAAAATGTATAAATTCATTGTTAATCTTAACAGTGTTGTGATTGAGTTTTTAGTGCGCTCATACCACGCCGCACCACTGATTACGGATGCAAGATTAAGTTTGTTGATTTTTTATCGGGAAAATTCGACCGTTTGTTAGCTTCAACGAGCTTTGTTCAATTCTGAAAAATACATTCCCCTTCTCGGCTCTGGCCGGTGTAAGAAGGTTGCGTGGATTTTGAATTTACCAATAAGAACGAAGCTGTTACACTGGAAACGAAAAAGTCTGTTAATATTCGAAAAATAACTACGACCAGTCAAAATTGTTCCTTTCAACCAGAATAGTACGACGAAGTATATTAGCTTGATCCAAAAATTTTCGCAATAAATCGTCATCACTATGCGTTCTATATTGTGATGTCACTGGAAAAAAAAAGTTGGTAAGTCGTGTTTCTGAAATCTGGTGTTTATTAATATACAAGGCTAATATTAGATTCATGCGTTAAAAATTTTTGGCAAGCACATTTTTTGATATGTAAACATCTTAGTTCTCGGTATTCGGCATTTGATAGGAGTAATTTCGTGAAAGGAACGGAAGTCGATTGGAACAGAAATGTGTAACCACAGTGTTACCATCTGTGCAAATCTCAGACATATCGAAAATATGAATGACCCGCGAACATTGGTGGATGAAATAAACGTATTTGAGTGCGAAACTAAACATTATAATAGTAAAAATATCATTTAATAATTTATGTTAAATTTATTGTCACAAAAAGTAGTGACAACTTTAAAAAATACCCTTTTTAATTTTGACAATCCTTAGTTTACATTGAAATGTAGATATAGCGCAGAGTTTGTCATACAGTAGGGTCACAACAAATATTTAGCCTAAATATGTACCTATATTCGACGCCATGTTGAATAAAATAATTTTGTGAGGAAATTTTAACTGTTAAATCATCTTAATAAGGTTAAGGTTTGTTTCTTGTATGAATTTAAAGACTGATTAAAAAAATATGTATATTCATACAAATAGTTAGTGCTATAATTAAGCTTTAAAATGTTTCAAGTAAATTTTGTTTTAATGTATTTATTAGACTGCAACTTTTAGTTTGAAAATACTTCAAAGTTAGCGCCTCGTTCGTAATGCATTAGAGAACCAACAAAATGTTAAATAGCTTTGACGCTTTGCTTGTTTCGATAGAATTTTCTTGGCTATTAAAATACAGGTATTTTTAAGGCTGCGATTATATCTCGTAATTACTATTAAAGTTTACAAAATGTATTCCAAGATAGTTTCACTACCATAAAGTTTACTTTGGCACATCAATACGCTTAGTACGTCTCCTGATGTTCGCAAAACATGCCAGGGCGCTTGTAGCTTCACGTGGGTCCGCCATATTGACGACTACGGCTCGTGGCTATAGCAGTTTCTGCACGCATGTGAAGTGGACTTTCAACCTGTTAAATTTCCGTTGTACCATACGCGATTTTTTCATTGCATTTTTGGTGCGTAGTAAAATTTCACCCTCAACGTGCCTAAAGAAGTAGGCTATAATATAAACGCAGGCAATGTTAATTCTGGTCTAGGGGGATATGTCACATGTTCAGCATTGAGGCAACTACATACTCCTTTGATCAGCTAGACCTGAGGAATCAATAGTTGGTACTATCTTGTTAAACAGAATTATAGTAAGAATTAAAAAAATTAGAGTTTTTTTTTCTAAAATGAATAATTGTATTATACTTATCACGCTCGGATTTTTTAAAATTTAAATTCTACATTTACTTTCATGTCCGAGTCTCTTAATCATAAGTTCATTTACAACATGAGAACACGTGAATTGGCTCATTACTGAGCTTAGTTGTTTACAAATTACTAGCGAGTATCGAACGACTCTGCCAAATTTTTTTAGACTGTTAGTACCAAATTACTTGTGTTTTTTTCTCTGTGTGCTACCAACGTTTTCCAGTTAACACTTGTAAAGTTGTTGCAGGCAATTTTTTTTTTGCAAAAATGTAATGAGAAGCGTTATTCATATTAATTTTCTTTAACTTAATTTTTCTTTCCTTGTTATTGAAATGAATCTTCAACAGATATCAAATAGATCTGAGCGAATCGTTGATGTTTTAGTAGTCTAGAATTAGTTTTTCCATTTTGATTTACATGCTCAAGTTGCTGAGATAGCATGTATCATAATGTAGTTGTGTTAAAGTTTATTGTGTCAGTTTATACTTTTAAGATTACGAATAATGAAATTAATTTGAAATTAAAAAGTCTCACTTAAGCACAAAACGTTTCATTATATCGTCAAAAGTCTAAACAAAAAAAAATTTCCAAATAAAAAAAAGGATGTCACCTTACAACTTCATATCACGTGGGTGTAAGTAGGTGCCATATTTGTCGGCCACAAAACAAAAAAACGTGAAAATTTAACTTCTCAGCAGAGTTGACTCTACGAGTCGGCCAGTAACCTCCGTCCAATCCGTTTAGGGGGGGAAATACTGTGTGTGTATGTGTTTTACCGGTTACTTACACAGCGCTGTAACACCTAGACCACGTCATCGTCTCGAAGGTAATGTGGAAGAGCAGACACTCTGTCAATGAGCAGATGAACCCCCATCACCTCCTTCCACCCCCAATTCCTTTGCCATCCACCTCTTACGCCGTAACGAGACAGGGGCAATACGGGGTGGCGGGAGAAAAAAAAAAATAAAGTTCCCCCCCTGTCCGGCGGTTGCCGGAGCGGAACTCTGGTATCCGTCGTGGGGCTACCAGACACACCGCTTACCCCCCCTCCCCCCTCTTCTAAACGCCCAACGTTTCGTATTTGTTTTGGCAATCTCCCGCGCGCGGGGCAGCACACGCGCTCGCTGTCACGTCCCGGGCATCAAGAGCAAACACTATAAATACAGCCGTGTTGGGGGAGGGGGGTGGGAGAATAGGGTGGGGGAGTTGGGGGAGGGGAGAGGCCAGCGCGCGGACGTAAATTGCCGCTGATAACCGCGGCGGCCGCCGGAGAGAGAGAGAGAGAGAGAGAGAGAGAGAGAGAGAGAGAGAGAGAGAGAGACCACCACTTGGCGACTCGCGCGGGCGAACCGATGCGGCGGCGATAGGGCAGGAATATTAGATTACAAAAACCTGTTAAATGGGCCGCAGAGAGGGTGTTTTTTTTTTGTTTCTGCGAGGGAGAAAAAAAAGGGAGGGGGGAGAGGGGGTCAAAGCGACTATGAGGATGGGCAGTGGAGGGAAGGGGGTTATGTTGACCAACAAGGAGAGATGTTTTATTGTCCCGTGCGTTGCACACTCGGACAGAGAAACTCTTTTTTCCTCTCTCTCTCTCTCTCTCTCTCTCTCTCTCTCTTGCTTTTTTTTAAAATCGAATTGCGCGCAGCATTGCCGAATAATATCGCCGGGTACGTATGCGCCTTTTTTTTTTTTTGTATTTCACGCCAGCTCGACCCCAGTACCGCCAGCCATCCACCAGTTCCATTGGAATACGAGGTTAGTTCGATACGATTCCGCGGACCGCGATTGGCAAATAAACAGGCGGGGTTTGGGGTTCGTTTTGGTGATTTCGCGGGAGGGAAGGGGAAGGGGGTGTAGTATGGCTGGGGTGGTGGCCACCGTGTTATCTTTCTGGGTGATTGGCGAGTTTGTGGGAAATAGTGCCATAGGATATACGGTGAGAGAACAAAAAAATAATGTTTTTATTTTTTTTTATTTCGGTGGTAGTAGCACGTTTGCGTGTGTACGCGGTAGATTACGAAATAAACACTCCGTGGAAAAAGAAATCAAGGTGGTGGGCGGGCATAACACTTAACACATTCAAATCGCTTAGTGCGGAATAAAAAAATCAATCATCAAAAACGAATTACGTATGGTGCAGCCAAGATAATCTGAACAAGTTTCAAATATTTTCAAGGCTTTAATTTCAGTTTTCTTTTAAGGAGATAACATTACAAACTAGTTAGAACTGGTGTAAACGAATAACCTATTTTTAATATGAATTTTGTGCTGTTGTTGGTAAGAATGTCTCTAAGATGTTGTTTTAAACGTTATGAATAGGTAGCACGTACTACTTCATTTTGCGTTTAGTTTATAAGGGCAGTATTCCAAGAGGCTCAGGTAAGGTTATGAATAAGCACCGTCTTGTTGAGATACAACCGTAACCTAGCTTGCGGGCCGTATTCGAGAACGTGTCCAAAAATGATTTTAGTAAGGAATCCAGATTGGCAGCCATTTTAATAAACAGTGCCCTGCGCGAGGCTAAAAAACGGCTTCAACACATCCTAGCGGACGTTTGGCAACCATCAATATAATTGTTACGGCAAAAATCCAAGAGAGCAGCACCGTCACACGAATTGTTCTAATTCTCTCAAGTACTTTTGAAGTGGCGATTTTTTCTTGTTATGACCATTAAAGTGTATGAAATTTATTCCAGGATATTTTTCCTACCATGAAGTTTCATTTGGGACACCAATGCATTTTGTACGTGCCCCGATGTTCACGAAATTGTATATATACGAGTTGATGGTGCTAGAGTTGTGTCCGCCATCTGGAAAACAGTAACCAGCCTACTTTAAAGATTTTATACCTAATATTTTGATAAATATCATTATCAGTAAATTATAAAAAATTATTTAAAAAAGTTAATCTGTATTTTTTAAGACGTTCACATAATGTTTTAGGATATAAACTCACATTGAAATGAAGGATGGGTATAGCGAATTTTCAAGTACTAATGGAGCCATTTTTTTGCTTTATTACGAGTTAGAGAAAAAAAATTCTGATAATTTTCAAATCTGGTTATCATTGTTTAAAAATTGAAGTGTATCTAGCATTCAAGCAAAGTATTCCCCTTCACAAGGAAAACTTCACGTTTCACTGTGTTAGCACTGCCAACAGACCGTTATGGTGAAAAAGTAATTTTACAAATAAGACGTAAATAAGAAAATAACCAATATTTATATGGTGATATAGTATAATCTCAAATTTGGTTATTTATTTCTTCGCGTAAATGAAGTTAATGTATTGCTTGTACTAAAAAAACCTTTGTAAGTAAAATGAGGTAAACCGTTTTGGGTTGTACGTTTTTAATATAAATCCTGAAAACAGAATAAAGTGTTTGTAAATTTTTCAACAAAGAGAAGAATTAAATGTTAACCAACATGTAGGTGGTGACTTCATCCATAAATAAAACATTTGGTATATTTATTTTTCCTATTAAATTTAATTATAAATGACACTGGAGAGTTTAAGTGTGTATAACGAGGAAAATGTTTTTGCTGTATTTTTTATTACTATAGGAAATTACAATATGGTGTCAAAATGTATACAAATAAAAAAATTAAATTTATTTCCAGTTGGAGATGATGACTGATTACACAATTGAAAACTTTGTTCTTTTCTCTTTAATCTAACAGTCTTTTTTCACATGAAAATATCGCATTTATCTAAAATCGTTAATGCATGTGATGAGGTCTTTTTTTTTCCTACAGGACAATTTCGAGTAGCTCATTAACTGTGGCATTTAGAATCACGTCATACCTTCGGCTCACCGCATCAAATAATGTGGCCTCACGCAAATTTACGTTAATTATTTTTCATCCCAAATGCGGATTCGAAAATTAATTACGACGTGGATGGAGGGGGAATAAAAATATTATATATTCCTCTAAAACATTCGTTACATTCCATTATTTTGGTACTGCCAAACAAACCACTGGATTACAACCTCAACCCAAAATTTTCTCCAATTCCAAAATTTTTTTTTTGCTGGCACCGGTTTTCCGTCTCTCCAACATCATATCCCGACCATATTTTCATGGTGCTTCTATCCTTAATCTATTTTTTCCTTCCTCTTTCCCCTCAAATCACTCTCAGTCTGCAAAGCACCTTCCCTCGTGTCCTTCATTAAATTATAAATAATAAAAAAAATAATTCACCCCCTTTTCCCCCAACACCATTCCTTTTCCTCCTGCCAGTCGCGACCCCGAGCTTAGATTAAATTGTGCGGTCGGTAATTGGGTTAATGCCAGGGCCTGGAAGTGATCGCCGCTGGCGGTGACTCGCCACGGGCTGGGACCCTAACTGCGCCCTAAGCAAAGGAATATTGCATGAGCCACAGCTGCGCCAAGACTAATCGAATTTTTAATTTTTTTTTTGGTCCTGGGTAACACCAACGGCCCCGAAGGTTATGGGGGGGGGGGGGGGGATTAATTCCTCTCGTCTTTGACCGCATGTCCTCTTTAAACATTCGATAACGATTATTCCAAGGTTGGCCATAAAATACTGGACATATTCCACTTTTTTTTATGTCATAGAGAAATATCAGAAATGGATAGCAATCTCTAAACAGTATCAAGTCGAAATCCAAATCTGTCTGTTTGCTAACTTCTTCTAAACTGCACGATGGATTTGGATGCGGTCTTCACCATCATTTAGAGAATTTCTTCCAGAAGGTTAATGTGCATAACAAATTCATAATAAATTTTAAAATAGTAGAGAAATCTTTATGTTTTGTAATCAAGTCGTAAAAATATGCTTTTAGGGTGCTTACATGACTTAAGCTGACTTTTACATAAAATTAATGCACTGTAGAATTGTAAGAATTAAAAATGCCTACAGAAAAGCTCGAGATAGCATATGTTTAACTTCTAGGGATGACCCAAAGTTAACAGGAATAGATTTGAACCACAGAGACGGCTAGCTATATGTAGACCTTTCACGTATGACTTTTGAACAAATTCTGTTTGTGTTGTCACATGAGAATAAAGCTGTCTGCATTGTTTGCAAAGAAATAAATTACGCATGTGCAGTACGTGTTAGTAAGTACATAATTTTTGAAAACATGGACACTGTGAAAACTTTATACTTGTAAGAACTTACTAATTAAATATAAATGACGCCACATTAGTAGATCACATCATGCGAAGCAGGGGTAGGTCGCTATTTATGACTAGGTATATAAACACACGAAAAACATGCTACTGTTTACTGGTTACCACTTTCTTGTCTTTGTCAGCGCACTGTTTTAGCCTGTACTGTTATATTTTGTAAATTTCTTCCACGGAATCATCTGTGCTGTCAAAGAATGTAACATTTGATATCAGCTGGTATTGGCTTGTTTCTTTCGTGTCTATGTATTCATAGTTTTCAATATTTGAGTTTTTTTCTGTAACAAGAAGCACAAACCATCAAGGATATATTTCCAACATATTATGTTAAATAAATCTTCCTCATTGCAACAATCATTCAGAAAAGATTTCAACTTTTGTCATATTTTTAGATTTTAATTTTTTTAAGGCCAAGATACTGATAGTTTTAATGACCTCTAGGATGGACACCACAGTACTCTGTATACTCAAGAAAGGTTATACTCGCCCATTGAATTTTGACTTGTTAGACGTCTTATCTGCTCGAGGGTTCCTCATTCGCAGACGCATCACAAGTACACGGGTACTTAAAATTTGAGCCTATTCGGGAACAAGTCTATGAATTTTTTGAGTCTAATAATTTTAAATATTATTCTAGATCACCATATGTTTCTTAATAGAGAAACATTTGTTTACTGAGAACTACTCTTATATTTAAGATAAAGTTGAATGTAGGGTGTTAGACCAAATTAATGTTTGTTTATGCAGTCTTACGGCAAGGCAGCGGTCCGATTACAATCTACTTGAGAGCTGATTTGATGCTCATAATGATCAAGTAATGCCAGAATAATGGTCTTGAATGACCGACCTTCACATTACGAAATTAACCTCAGCGTTTATAGCCAAGGAAGCTACCAATGCATTATTTTATTTTATTTTATTGTATTTTTTTAAGAGACTATGTTAAGGCGTGACGCCTTGTCATACACTTAACTTATTAAAATTTGTTAAACAGGTACATGCAAGTTAAACTTAATAAAAACTATAGTCAATAAATAATGTTCGCAGGCTTTCACGGCCATTGTCTGAAGTAGCTTGGCTTCTGGGTTGTAACCGTGTCCTTGGCGAATAATTCACCTACGTTTCAGTTGACATTGCAGTCGCCATTATCAGGGAGCATTTACCTACTGACGCGGTAGGTAATTACTCCCTGATGATGTCGACTGCAATGTTGACCGAAACGTCGGTGAATTATTCTCCAAGGACACGGCTACAACCCAGAAGCCAAGCTACTATAGTCAATAAAAACGAAAAGTAGTTACTAATGCAATGAAATGAAAACTCATATATAAATCAAAAATAAATATAAAATAACAATAAAAAAATTAGTACATAAGGTAAACGTGATTTACCTGAAGGATAAGATATTAACGATTGATTTTTAAAAGTTTTTTATAATCTTTTAATGCTGTAGTTTTATTGGTTTAAAAATATTTTATGATATAAATATTCAAATATAAACTAAGCAAGACTTAAAAAATTAAAAAAAAAATACTTATACATTTTATCATCTTATATCATATTTATTCACTCACATTCATGCATATTCAATCACACATTGCTGATACCAAAGATAAACCTGATAATCGGAGTTTAGGAAGTATCTGAATAAGGTTTTCTTAAACACGGAAAGGGAATTTTGAAGCCTGATTGACTCGCGTTGTTGGTTCCAGACACGTGCAGCAGTCACAGATAAATAAATTGTGTATACAGCTTAATTACTCTTAATTTTTTTCGTCAATTTAAGAAACAAATTCATTGTTTTAAAGAGTTTATATGATTTAAACTTAAATTCGTAAAAGTAGTATAATTATGTTTATTCTGGCGCCGGATTCGGCAAGTGGTGTCACAACGTCACTGCCATAATATTAGATTTTGAATTACCTTGAACCTTTATCTTAACCCATGACGTTGGATGGCATCTTGGATGACCTTGGATTTCGCCAAAACCGACATATAATACAGGTAATATTTTGTTCAGTATTTTTTGTGTGGATGTTAACTGGTTTCCTACGATTTATAATTGAGAATATACTCACTTGTTAAAAAAAAAAAAAATATTTTGTGTACAAAAAGTTAGAGAAATATTTTTAACGATTTTTACTACACCTCATTCGTCTTAACATTGCCGTTTGGTCGTTCACCCCTCACAAAAAAAGTGACAGAAAATTTTCATTTTGGGATCGGGAGTTGAGATTTTCCCGCCCGATGCTTTGCTATATCGTCGTCTCTGTGTTCCGCCGAGAGGTACAGAATGCTCTTCCACGTTCTCGGAAGCGCGTAAACACGACAGGCATACCGCGCGCGACCCCGCTAACGCAGGGCAATAAAACAAAACAACCCGTAATTTGCATGTGTTTCGCGGGTGATAGCAGCGGCGGGCGAGATGTCGTCGCGTTAATGCTTTATTAAGTGGACCCGGTGGTTTTGTACATTCAATCAGCGATAACGAATTCAATTTAAAATTCAGATCGTTTACGTTTTTTATTTTTATTTTTTTTCCTCCCTCCCTTTTGGAAATTTGCGGTGCGTTTCCCGGCTGTGTTGTTCCAGATATAAACACCGCTGATACGGCCAGCGGTGGTCAACAAACCTGTAATTATGTATATTTAAACAAGTCACGCGCAGGCACGTAAACTAATTACGCTCCGATGCAAAATATTGGTTTATAATAAATAATCGTTATGCCGTGATACATTAACTGTGTTTGACAGGCAGAAGCGGCTTTGCAAACTAACTCTTATTATTGGGGGGAAAAAAAGTAAATTACCAGTATCACAGAAAATTTATTCCTGTATGTAATTAGGTTTATAACAATAAACACATCAAAGACATCTATTAATTAAACTAACTTTATAGAAGTATACACTAAAAGAAACAAAACAATTCTTTTTTACGCTACTTTTATTTAAAGTAGATAAAACTTTCTTTAATTATGTATCTGTTGTAGTAAACAAATTCAGTAATAACGAAAAAACTATCGAATATTATTTTTGCAACAACAAAACACATTTGTTCACATGGCAGATCAGAAATTTACACAAAATATACCAATAAATTAAAAAAAAATTAAAATGCCTCTTTCCCCCCTCTCCAAAATGTTTGGCAAGATTTCCAAATCTGATTTGTAACATAATATCCCTAAAATACATGATAATCAAGTTAAATATAACATGTTCATGGTAACAACGAAAATATTCTTATAATGCACTGGAAATCAATATAATTTTTTTTCTTAAAAAAACAATCTTTCTTTAATTTTACGTATAGTTTAACAGTTGGGTCAAATATAAAATTATTGGTTTTCGTAATACCACATATTTAAAGTTCTTACAAATAAAAAAGGAAATTTCAACTGCCTCACACCAGTTACTATTAAATCAATGCTTTATTAGTAAGGCCAATCATGTTCTAAATAAAGCAACACAGTTGCCTTGTTAGCAATAGAATACCTCAATTTGTGTTTTTCCATGTTGTATAATAGATAAATCAAAACTGAAGTGTGTTTGGTTGGGTTTTGGCTGTTGATAATTATTTAGATGTGTTAGTTATTATTCAACCCTATTACAGACCAATTCAACCGCATTTGCTCAATTATGTAGGATAAGTAATTACATTTTAAGTAATCTATTTCTTTACTTTTTTAATGTGTACATTTACCTATATCAAAAAGGAAATTGCAGATTTTATCAGTTTAACCGTTATTTACGAACTACTTTTCAAACTGTTTAGTGATCTTATCTTGAATAATACACAATAACTATAGCAAATGCTTATTTGCCTATCAGTTTCTTAACTATTCCCAGAGTATATATTTTGAGCGTCAAAATGGCATAAATGCACATCTGCTGAGTGTTTATTTTAGCGGAAGTCAAATGAGATTTTTAATGAAAACACTTCTCAGCTACGTGAAAATAAATTTTTGTGTCACTCCAGCAAACATTCCAAAGAATAGACTGCGTGACAGTTGAGTGTCCTGCTAGCGTGTAAGGATATTAGGCGGGTAATGCGTTGGCTAAAATCATCCTTACCACTGTCTTTATCCTTGTCGCTTAATGCAACGAGCCCCTCAAAAAATGATGAAATGATGTATGATAATCATGCGTAGATTATTCGTAGCACACATTTTTTTACGATCGATTTAAGTATTGTGTTATCAGATTAACTGAAGGAGAAGAGAAAAAAAATTGAAAGACACCATCTTTTAAAAGTTTTTAAGCCACGATAATACGATATATTTCTATAATAAGTTTTCAGACTTCGACTTCACAAACCATAGTATAACTAAGTGAAATATCCTGAAGTTAAAGCCATTGGCGCTTAGTATTTTATTTATTTCAGATATGACTAGAACTGTAATATTACAGTAAACAGATAATATGTAATTGTATTTGAAAATATTTTAATGAGTATTCTCTGCCCTTACAAATATGATTTTTCATGTGTAACATCTTAGCTCTCGCATTTGGTGTAAGTAATTTCGCGAATGCGATGTAAGTCAAGGAACGGAAATGTGTAGCGATCACGGTTCCTGCCATCTGTGGCGTATAGTGTGAATCAAGAGTTCACAAAGCCAAAGGGAAACTTTAAAGTAATAACTTTTTCATGAATTTCAACAAGATTTAAAAACGTTACTTCTCGAACGTCAGGTCCAAAGCCGGATTTTGTATTTTTCCAAGTCTTTTTCGTTTTTTTTTCGGAACCGTTACATTATATAGTTAAAAATTTCGCTCCCAACGCTAATGATTCTATAGTCGACGTAACTGTTCCGGCAGAGAATTCTAGCGGTGGATACGGAAACTATGTGTGATTCACGTCCAGAAATGTAGTTGAAAACAATCTGCGTATATATACCATGTTCGGGATTATTTTAAAGAATTATACGTTAGATTTGAAATTCGCTGCCTGAATGATAAACGTTTCTTGCCACCATCACCCAGAGATGGCCGCACGAAACAAACGGAAATTTAAAAAAATTAGAAACGTCTCCGATACAATCCTAAGCCCCAGCTTTGGAGCTGCTGATTTTCGACATAGAATATTATGAAAATTCTGTCTAGTTTGTTAAAATTCATTAAATAGTTAATACTATAAATTTTACGCACACTTTATAATATATACTTCTATGGCATAAAAAAATTAATAATCTGAAACATTTTTAACTCATATTATATTACTAAGTATATGTTTATATTTTTGTTTTCGCATAAACGACTAAAATCAGTCTGAAAATCATTACTAAAATCAAAACTTAACTTTATTGAGCTGATCAAATATTATTGTATTGTAATATTATATTATGATATTTAAAAAAGGAAAAAAAATGAATAACGGGGTTTCCACTTCGTCCAATGACGTTATCAAGCGAGAGCTCTACCGCTGAGCTACCAGCCCTTTGACAAATTGCAAGGAGAATATATATGTGTATATGTATATTATAGTAATAATCAATGTAATGTAAGATTTATTAGGTTTTTTAAAATTCGAGATTACTTTTACTATGACTATTTTAGTTTACTAAATATATTCCAGGGTACTTTCTCTTAACATAACGTTTCATTTGGCACACCAATATGTTTGGTATGTCCCCTAATGTTGACCTAAATTGACTTTGTGTGATGCATTTTATTTCATTGACTTCCGTGTACCATTTTCACGAAATTACTCCTACCAAATGCCGTATACTGAGAGCTAAGATGTTTACACATCGATAGAACTCACGAAATTAATTAAAATTTTTAATATGCTTATACTAGTTCACAGTGCTAATCATGTACAAAATAATTTGTAATTTAGTTTAAACCATATGATTTTTTATGTGGTTTTAAGAACAAAATAGAATTAATTACTGTGAAATTAATTTAAAAAGGGCTACCGCTTTTTCCGAGAACTGAAGGCTTAGTTTTAAATGTTTAGCTATCGTAGTTTACCGCTATTTGATTACATCATGCAAATATCAGTTTAAAAGCTTGAGAAAAAAAAAACAAAAATTACTGGGAAAAAAAACAGGTACCGTGACGAATTTCAAAGAAGAGTCCTCAAATAATATTAATGATAAGAAAATGAACCATCCGGTATGGCGTGCGAGACACCTGTATTAATAAAGGAATGCAAGGATATTTCCACGTGAAGTTTGTCTCTACTTGTCTCCGGACGAAGAGCGGTGGAGAGTGTGCGGAGCTGAGCCGTGGTGCAAGAACCAGCGCGCGCACTGGGTGGAAGGAGGAGGCAAGGAGGGAAACGTGCCAATTAACCCCCCCCCCCCCTCCACCACAAGTTATCACGCGTGTCGCTGTGTGCCTGCGCGTTCTGCTGTATGTTGAACGCACACACACACACACACACACACACACACACACACCCTCGACGTGTTGTACTTGAGAATAACTTGTTCTCGCCCCGGCGCACGAGACGGCCTCCAAAACCTCCCAAAACCCCCCCCCCCCCCACTAGAAACCAACCCTTGAGCGACCCCCAGGGTTCCTTTACCAAGACGCTGGAACAACTCGGGCTGGCTCAACAAACGTTTACACGGGAGGACGTTGTTTCTTCCCACGAGCGCGCGCGCGCGCAAGAAACTTGCCTGTTCAAACACAGGTGGCGGTTTGATCAGTCCCGCCCTTGCGTCGCGACAAGGGCACAGAGTGCATGAACGCGACTCAGGAAGCTAATAATCGCTCGTTTTATCTTTATTTTTTTTTCAATCTCTAACCCTAACAATTAAAATAAAAACCCACTGAAGTGACATTCTTTCCACATTTTCTGAGTTTGGCAGCACGGTTACTTACTGGAAATCATCTCAAGAAACTAACCAAACTCTAACGGACTGAATTGGTACTGCTGCCGCAGCAACGCAAAAGTTTTTAATGTTTCAATACGTATTTATTTTGCTTCCTTTCGTTTTATCTCTGCTTGTGTCACAATTCTCTGAATTCGTAAATGTTTATTCTTCGGGTCTTCATAAAAAAATCGTGAAACAAACATTAACAGACAGGTTTTTTTCAATCCATCATTCATAAGGAACAAGAGTTTTTATTTTTTCAGTGGACACAGGAAACAGCATAAAATTACATTCACGCTGAAAATATTACTTTAATATAATATTAAATTATTACGTAACTAGAGTAAAGTATTATTATTTTCTGTAAAAAAAGGTTATCAACAAAATAAAAATATAATCATGATGATTCAAATATACTTTATTTCAACATTATATAATTTTTATTTCTGTAAAATTTAAGCGATACGTTTCTACCAGCCAGCGCAGGAGGAGACGGATATCGATACATTTACGAGTCCCGCTGCAGGGCGAGTGGTAGAAATGCTTCCATATTGGATACACGGCAACATACGGTTTCGTGTGTATCCATGTGTAGAAAAAAATAACCCTGTGTGTATGTAAGAGACCAAATGCCAAAATAACAATGGTGATCTCCAGTCACATTGAAAGAAGACGAGCACAAAGAATTGTAGGACGCTATTCATTAACAATATGTAAAATGTATAATTAATGATTTTTTTTAAATATAAATCTGAGTTTAATTCCCAGCATTATTACATTTTTTCTTAATTAATCTTCAAACATGAGAGCACCGCTCGCTTTTATTTCATTAAAATTTTTTTTTTGTTTATTACTTGATTCTTATTTTAATATTGTTAAAAAAATTACGTTATACAGAGTTGCAGTTCATTCTGTCACTGTTGAACAAGTTACATTTAAAGATGTTTTTATACTTTTTACTTCTACAACATAGACAGAGTGTTTTTTTTAGTTTTTTTAATTTAATTTAATTTTTACTTTTTAGTTAATAGGAATTAATATTTTATAAATCCCTCGAAATGCACCACATGATCAAGTTTAAAAGTCCTGAAAATTTCGGGGGTCCCGAGGAGATCCGATGATGTCCGAAGGCCTCGGAATTACGTCAAAATCAACGTACCTCAATTTTCCAGGCTTTAAAAAAATCGGAGGCAAATGACCTTCCCTCCTAAAGGGGAGTTTCAGGTCCCGGAATAGCTCCGAAAAATTTAAAAATTGAAAAAAATATATAGATATTTTAAATTTTGGAAATTTTGTGGCACTGATTTACCCCCCCCCCCCCCCCTTTCCAATCTCCACGAGGGGAACTGTCGACTTCGGGCAAAGTCCCTACCATGCCCCGGCCACCACCACAGGGATACAAAAAAAAATAATGGTTATTTCCATAGCCTTGAATTAGTGGTGTTTAACCACTCCGAATCCCCCTTTCCCTTTTGTAACTAATACTCATGAAATTATTGTTTTGTCATCGGTTCTACAAAAAAGTTATAAGATCTTCGTTGAAGGTCGGCGCACGATTCTCTTCAATGCTCAGAATACCCCAAATAGCACATGTTAGACATAGCGTGTGACACTTAACACATGGTACAGCAACGGTAAACTCAATACAGTAGCCGATTTTTTTAAGTGGTCCGGTGAACGAAATGACATGTTATGACATGAAGAGTGACTCAGTAAAAACCTTTTATTGAGAAAACAAACATTTTGTTTAAATGACCAGGATTCATTCCCCCTGAGGAATTTTGTCAGGGGAAGGGGGGTTGACCAATCGACGTCCGACTTCGTAGTACTCCTCTTGAAGTGCACCGCAAAATCAATTTTCAGAGTTAGTTCCGAAAATTTCGGGGGCAATTGACCCCCCCCCCCCCCCACCATTTACAAAACGAGAGGGTTCGATTGTGCCCGAAGACCTTGTGACCACGTCAAAATAGAAGTACTTATATTTTCCTGACTTTAGAAATTTTGGGGCAAATGATCTTCCCTCTGGATTGGGGGGGGGGGGGGGGTGCTCCCATCGAATCCCGGGATAATTTTGAACCTTGTCCTGGCCTCTTGGATTGGAAAGACTCCAAATCGAAAGAAAATCGTTTTTTTTTAAATTATATAAATTTTAGGGGTTGACCTCTGAGGGTGGTGGAGGAGGTAGGGGGGCAGTCGACCCTCAGGGTGATCTCCCACCACGCCCCAACCTCATGGATACACAAAAATCATTGTTATTGCCAATATCTCAAAAGTAGTTGTCTCTTGTCCTCAGCTCGAAAGTAGTGTTTTTTTTGCTCCTTGTGACCCTCCCCTTCTCCCTACAGGTTATAGTCATTAAAAAAGCGAAACTAATAAAAGCGTGTTAAAGAGAGAGGGAGCGTGTTAAAAAGAGGGATTTAAAAATATAAAATCATTATTATTCCCTCAATGATAAAAACGACCATCCATTTGCCTTTATTTTACTTACAAAGAGTAGTAACAAAAATTTTATTTAGGTTTTTTTCATTACATTGACTATTAGCTCAAGAAGTGGAAAGAAAATTGTATTTAAAAAATCAATTCATAATTCCCTAATTAGGTACAGTAGGCCTATAACATCTGTTTAAGGTTATTGTAACACTTTCAAATGTATAGTACGTTTGTCTGAAAACATTTTTTGGTACTACCAACCTTTACTGCAAAGGGTGAACAACACAAGGTCGCAGAACAAAAATTTCATTACTCCATTCATTATAATACCTCATGCCCAACCTGTTAAATTTTTTGTAGATTTTCTAAATAGCTTCAAAATATTTGTCTGTTAAATTTGACGTGACAACGTCTAATAAATCGATTAACGCCGGCTGCACGCACGAAAAAGTGTACCGTTACGCACATTGTTCCGTTACGGTGTGTCCCGTTACGCTCATTGTACGCTTGCTCCGCATCTATCTCTCTTCCGCTCGATTGGCCTATGCGTCCGAGGTAATAATAGGTTATGTTAGATATTTGATTACAGTTTATTTATATGAAAACTTGTTCATAAAGTGCAGTAATAATAGGTTATGTTACAATTGACTAAAAAATTATGGTGATTCATATAATTGAAGTTAGATATTTGATTAAAGTTTATTTATATGAAAACTTGTTCATAATTATATTCAAACTTTATAGCTAAACGCCATTTTTTTTAATTAATTACAAGTCATCTACACATGAACTGTTTCGTCGACTGTTTATAAAGTGAAGTGAAAAGTAAATGTGATTTTTATTGCTTATTACAACAAAAATTTTGGCAATAAAGGTTAATTATTCTTGCATTTAAAAAATATGATTAATAGTATAATTTCAAGTATTTATTCTTTTATCATTAAAATTAAAATGATTCCATTTTATTCATAAAAGTATGCAATCATTTCAACAATGTTTTGTTATGACGTTGTCACGTTAAACTATCGTCCGTAAACCAACTTTACAGACAACCAATTTATTTTATAACTTCAATCCTTAGTGTAAGAAGTCAATAAATTCGGTTAGTGCTTATCTAGTGGGAGTAAAAGTATGTGTTTCTTTAATGAGAGCTTTCAATAATAGCACATTACAGAAAATTTTAGATGAGACCTTTTGGAATATTCACGGACGTATAAAGCTATTTTTACGTAAGTGGTTCGAGAATGTTCTACATGGGTGTTATGCTGCGTTTGCGCGAGATCTCCTTTAGTGCGGAAGTCTCCCTGCACCTATAGACTGAGCAGAACAATGTCTTTCATGTCTTTAAGGGAACGCGAGAACACGATAGAGTAGAGCACTGTATACTCATGGTCGCTCTGTGCCTTCCATGTAACTTTGAAATAGCAGGGATGTTAAATGCAGCCATGAAAAAATATTCAAATGTAGTTCTGGCTCTAATTTGATTACTACATTTAGTTAAAAATAACAATTTGTTTGAAAATTATTTGGATATCAAGCATTTCTATAACACATTATTTGATGATTCACCGGCACTAATTTCTACCTAAAAAGGAAGCTTTTAATCTCAAACATAATCTGTGGTGTTTGAAGTTAATAATTTCAGTTGTAATCGTATGGGATTTTTTTTTTGTATTTCCTTGTTTGGTTTGCTTGAGAAAGAGAGATCGCTTTGTTCCAGCTCAAGTGAGCGAGAATCTGAGAAAGCGCAAAATTGCAGTAAATGATCTTCTGGTGAAATTATTCCAAATAAAACTATATAGTGAAAGAGCACTCTTTTAGCTGAAAAACTAACGTAATTCCTTTAGTTCTCGGCTTCAAAAGTTATAATTATCTCCAAGTAAGTTATAAATTTACGGGTTAAAAAATTTCCCTGTAACTTAATTAAAAATATATTTTTTGAGGTACTTACATGCAGATATAATTTAAAACTGTAACTCTGGAAATTGCTCCAAAAAATATACGTTTTATTGGGAAATGGCTAAAACAAGTTCGACTGAAAATTCCAACTGTGGTCATGGTCACTTAAATGAACACGTCGATTCCTTCAGTCAAATCAAATCAAGCAAGTAGCATTGATCAAACAAAACAATTGTACTTCATAAATTTAGTCTGCCCGGGCATTTTATTACTTTTTTTTTTTTA
This sequence comes from Bacillus rossius redtenbacheri, assembly GCF_032445375.1. Taxonomy (NCBI): domain Eukaryota; kingdom Metazoa; phylum Arthropoda; class Insecta; order Phasmatodea; family Bacillidae; genus Bacillus; species Bacillus rossius. The sequence goes on from NC_086333.1 coordinate 52,768,055, forward strand.
AATTGTACATGGCTGATTCAATTCGGAGTGCAGGTTTTGAATTCGTCACTCATCATCCCCCACCACTTGGTGTAACAGATATCACCGCGTCTGAGCGACCTCGCAAGCAGGCGCGCGCGGTGTCAGAGAAACGAATTTTGGCACGAGCGTGTTTGAAAATTGAAATGGACGTGGGAAAAAAGGGGGTTGGTTGGACGGTGTCGGGTGTAGTTACGGCAAACGTTTCGCCACCTCCGTTGTTTCGACTGCATTGTGCACGCGTCCCTCCGTCATCGGGATGACGCCGAAGGGCTGGAAGGGGGATGGAAGGGAAGGGATCGATAATCGAGCACTCGCCAATGGGGGATCAATTCGATTACTGGTCCGTATCGACTTCCACGCGCCGGCCGAGTCGAGTGACGCTAGCCGGCGCGGAGTGGCCGTGGAGGGAGGATCAGGCTGGTGGTTTCGTGGTGAGGGGAGGGGGTGGTAGGGGAAGGACGCAGGAGCATGGAGAGGGGGGGCAACATTTACATTAATTAATTTTCGAGTGTCACCTGACACACACAGACACATCAATCATAATGCGCCGAGGGTGGCGGGGATAGGTGGACGGACGCGTGTAACACCGGGCGCGCTAGGGGTGGGTGGAGGGAGGGATCGGGGGGGGGGGGGGGTGTTGGGCGTAACGGGACGAGGCCAGAGGTGGCACGAGGGAAAGGCAGGGAGGGAACGCCGGCAATTAGCCGGACGTCACAAACAATTGCTAAAGGAGGGGGTGCGGGAGACGGCGTAGCGCATGCGCGATGTGCAGGCGGTGATACTGATGACGGCGGTGGTGTTGTGACGGGGGCTGTTATGGTCGCTGGTTCCTGGCATGCCCGCGTCGAGGCCAGGCCAATCACGAGGTCGGAACCAACTTCTTTGCCTCCAGAGTCCTCCAGTGCTTCGATAACCCATCCTGCGGTCAGTGTTATGTCAACAGTGTCTGCCAACAGACACCGTGTGTGTTCCTTCAGAAAGAGTGGGTAAACGGACACCGCTGTTTTCTACGTCACGCAGATCTCACCGCCGGACAGAGTGAGATGTTGTAGTCGTCAGACACTGGACCCCACATTTCAGAGGAACTGCGTTTGAAGCCCCGTCGCCCAACCATCTTGATTTTTTTGTGTTTCCGGGGTTTCCTTAAAAAAATATTTCAGGGAAATAGCTGCACTCTTAAAAATATAATGTCAATTTACAGACTTCTCAAAGAATAATCCACTTAAAATAAACGAATAGTACCTACTTCGTAATTCGAGATAACTTTGACGTCGTAGAAATTACGCCATATTTCGACTTTACAGTTCTGTTTTAAGGGTAAACACACTGTTTATGCATGAGTCATGGCAAGGTTTTGAAGGTTTAGCTAATACACCAAAATTTATATACTTGAATTCGTTTACTTAGTAAGAAAATTAGTACCGTTGCATTATAGAAGATAAAGATAAATTTACGAAGGTTCCTGGATAATTTCTAGCCAGCGTTCTTTGCCAAAATAAAGTTGAAAAATATTTAACCTTGTGGGATGATAACTTACAATAGGTCATGACCGATTACTTCTTCAATATCCCTTTCCCGCATCGTTGTGTGTTATCGTGAAATATTTAGCCCAAGTGATCGTACGTAATACGTAGTTGTAAGTATTTCATAATTGATCAACGAATTACGATATTCTGTATTTAATCGAGCACGATGTTTCGACGACAGAAAGATCATTAAAGGAAGTAGAAACCTCACAACAACCCAAATCAAGACAATGGTGTTCCTATGGGAATGATGATTGGGGGGGGGGGGGGGTTTGTCATTCACCCCCCTCCGGCTCATAACCTACTCCTTAAATTAACCCATGTTCACCTCCTCGGAAGTGAAATTTGGGAGAACTTAAAGCAAATATTTTATTTTTAGTACATTTGTTACTCATTCTCTAGTATCTTAAATCGAACTTGATCAGATCTGAAGAAAATATTTTGGTTATAAAAGCCAACGTTTTTTCATACCTTAATGGTGAGGTTTCAAAAATTTTAAAATGTTTTCAATATATTTTGTACTATTTTTATTCATACCCAACATGTCGCATCGTAATATATTAAAGTAAAATTTAATTTTCCACATTTACACCCCAATGTTTGAATTTCGTAATAATATAGAGCATTTGAGTTAATTTATGTAATGGTTTATCATTATTCTAAATTTTATCGCGATCTGTTTATTAGTAAATATGCGTTTGGTTAACAAACTTCTAATCATCCACACTTTCATTTTAATGTATACTATTAAACACTTTTTCCTAAGGCAATTCAATTTTATCGATAAAATGGCCTGATGGCTTGCAGGTAGGTAAAGTTCTTAAACATAGTTCTTAGTTACGAAAATAATTCGTAGTTAATTTCTTATTAGGAAGTAGCAAGTAATTACACATTTTAAAATAGTACTTTTGTAGGCTATATGCTGTGTCTTAGTATATAAATATCATACTATAAATTATTTATGTGAAATGGAATGGGGAAGGGTAGTGAAATTACTCCTGAATTTTTTTTCTAATTTGAACATTTTAGTTATTTTTATATTCTGTAAATATTTATTTTCCTGGTATTAAATGTGCCAATTCCATCAGTTAACTACATAAATGAATTAGTCTTTTGGATATCCCTTGTAATTGAAAAGGAAGCATTTAATTTTTAGGGTCTTAAAGTTCGGAAAAACAAACCGTAAATATGGAACACAGATAACGTGAAAATAATTTTGGAACTGCACTAAAAAATACGGTATATTGCGCATATATTTCAAACATTGCTGTCAGCTTGGTTACATAAAATGTTAACCTTACGTCGTAGCCTACGCACATTCTAGCTCAAACTAACACAATAAATGAGCGGTGGATAACAGTTTTTTTTAAAGTGATGTTTTATTTATAAAATAAGAGCACATTTTGGGAAGAAAAAAATTAATGTGGCTTCAACGTGCAGAGCTATAATCGTACATCACAGTAAATTACTTTAGTGTACACATAGCAGAGTGATAGTTCTGTCAAAAATGTTACGTTCTACGCGGGCGAGATCTCAGAATCTTGTTTTCGGAGATGCTATTTATATTTAACTCGTAGCCTCTGCGTCTTTTATTTTCGTCTAAAAAGTGGTCGACGGGGGGGAAAGAAGGGAAGGCGGGATTTCTTTACGGTCCGGAACGCGATAAAATTCATAAGGCCGGGCATGCGACTAAGCGTCTCGGAGTGAAGTTCGGCAGTTATCTCCCGCCTGAGGTTCGGGCGGGAGACGCGACGGTGGCGCCGCCCGCCGAAGCGCGGCGACTCGAGGAAACACGGAGCCGCCGAGGAGGACCGTGGCGTTGTTCGGCACCTACGCTGTCGCCGCGTCAATTGAGATGTACGGCGGATAACACGCTCGACCCGCCTGCAACAACGAACCAAGGCGCGTCGGGATGGAAGTCTGAAGGTTGATGTGCTCTCGTTAAAAGGCATTTGGTGGGAGTAGCTACTTCCGTGAATGGGACGGAAGTCGCGCGGAATTGGAAATGTGTAACCACGGTGCTGCCAATTGTGGCTGTTGGCGCGAACCAAAGTTCACAAAGCCAAAGGAAAACTTTATAGTATTAACGAATTAAGAGGGACGGTAATTTAATACGATTCGGCGAAATTCAGATCCAAAGTAAGGGTTTAGTATTCTCTGAAGTCTTTTTCGCTTTTATAGTCGTTAGTTTTTCCATTGAACCCTTTATTTCGTGTATTTTACGCTCTATACCTGTCTGGCAGATAGACATGTTTTTCCGAGTCCATTATCGATTAAATGGTTATTATCAAATTTTTTTCACTACGTCTCCATGACCAGTTACTTAAAAACAAAAACTACCAAAAAAAAATTATAACAGCTTGGGTTCTTTAATCAATGGTTAAAACGATATTACTTTAGGTATACAGTTTCTTAGGTATATACCATGTATATATTTACAAAAATTACTTTCTCTATCAATAACTTATGAGTACTGGTACTCAAATTTACCCACTAACTACTTTTAACTACTTTTAATGGAAGAGACAAATTTAAATGAAAAATACTTGATTATATTTTATTTCAAACAAAATTTATCTTATATTTTTACTATATTTTTATAGATTTCATGTACAAGTCGAATTCTGTTAAAATTTTGAAATAAAGTGAATTAAAGTTTATTGGAAAACTTTCTTGGTTTTTTTTTTATTTAAAATATAAATTTAAAAAACTACTTTTAATAGCTTTAAAATGATAACACATTTATTACCGAAAAATTACTGATTTGTTGGGGCACATGATTATATAAGCACAATTTTAACGGGATTTTAAATAAAATTAATTTTGTTATTAATGAAAAAATCAGTTCTAAATTCGTTATTGTTAGAGTACATACACGAAGTCAAAATTGTTTTTTGTATTTTTATTCACCTAATTGATATTTAAAATAGATCAACCGCATATCTCTTTTCTAATATCCATTTGATAATTATTTTTTTAGGCTTTATAAAATAATTAAATTTTTCATGAAAAATTTTTACAACAAAAATAAAACATTTCCGGGAAAACTGCATTGAACAACGCATATATTGTCTTGTAAACATTTTGTGCATTAAAGATAATAGCCTTTTAACAAAGTGGGTGCAACGACCTGTGCACTGTACCTATTGGCAATCAAGCATAATTTAAATGGATGCAAAAATATTTATGCCTATTTTATACATCGCAAAATTAAACATATATTTTAAGAATAAAATTTATTTTTAAAACATAAAATATATAACCTAAGCAGTGACCACGTCATCGAAATTTCGCGTATTGAGATAGAAAGAAATGCGTTTCCGATTTGCTGACATATTAAAAAAAACAGGTATAACGTTTATGCGGTCGCTTTGTGTACTAAAAGCTTGATCACACAAGTTGCTTTAGTTATTTTTTTTGTCAATGTTTTTATTCAAAGACTAATACTGTAAATTCATATCATATACAATGTTACTGACAAAATTATCTCATCAGATGTTGTTTGCGAGCTGTAACATATCACGCAAATTATCATAATTACGTGGGAACGCGTGATTTTATAATCGCTATTAAATAACACTTTGTAAACATGTGGTAACAAAATTCGGGATGAAACATACAATGGAAGACGGCGTTCATGTTAAAATTACAGCAATAACCCTTCAATGAACATTTTGCAAAAAAAAAAAAATTATAATCTACCAGCATGGCGTGTGAGAAGAGGCTTAAAGAGCAGTAGCTGATTTGTTCCGTTCGACGCGCGGCCGCTCCGAAGGGTGCTAGTTCCTCGTAAGGGAAGAAGCGCGAACATACATAACTCCCGAGCGGCGGGGCTGTGCTTGGGCGGCGGCCAATAGAAGACAAACACGCCCATAAATAGCCAATGAGACCATTATTGTCCGCGAGAGGTGCTGGGCGGACTCTGCGTCTTTCGGACTGCGGGGGGAAGTGTGACGGAGTTGTAGTGTGCTGCTCACGCAGGAAGGCCCCTTCAGGGAAGGTGGGTTCACCGCGAAACCACATTCGTTAAAAAAAAAAGTAGCAATACACTATTTTTTTTAAATGAAATAATTCTTAAATAAATGAAGAACAATTTTACATTATCTTGATGTCATTGCAAAAAAAAAAATTTCTTCAATGCGCCTTTACTTAATGTGTAAGACAAGGCGATCAGCACCTTTACTTTACTACATATCAAAATAGGATAAGTAAACATGAAATGAATTATTATGTTAAGATAAAATATTGGCTTCCAACAACAATTTTTAGTTCACAGGAATTGTATCTTACTTCGGCATTAAGAATTATTAGAATGCAAGTTCGTTCTGAGGCGGTGTAAAGGTCTCTGTTAGTTCAGCGCCTTAATTAAGCGTGTTCTTTTTTTCCACGCACAGATTTATGTTTTTTTTTTGGTACATGATATAAGCTTCGCTTAATGTCTTTAATTGTTTTGCTCATCATTTGCTTTTAATTATAGTTTTGCATTATGTAATAATTTTTTTTTTTTGCAAAGTGTAGGGAGTATGTGTGTTGGTTTAGCTCATTTTTTTAAACTTTAATTGTGTTGTACCGGAACTTTATTCAGCGCACGATTGTTATCGTGCGTGAAGAGTGCGCAGAGGGTTTATTACGGACACTCACGAAGACATACGGTTTTCTCCACGCTCTACCGAAACACGTAACGTCTTTGGAGATTGCGAACCAAAATATTGTGTGTGATTCTTTATAATCTGTGGTACTTGTAAGCTACGGTAAAATTCAATGACATCAAAGGCAAGCAGCCACTGAATATTTAATGTGTCCGTTATATAAAATTTTTATTTGTTTCAATCATATTATACATGTTTTTAAAACTATTTTTTGTTTCAGTCATTTGAAACTATCTGTGATTTGTTCAATAATTATTTCATTTAAACATGGAGTAAAATAAGTTTGTGTCGTCAATGTTGCAATACCTGTGTTTTTGCCATAGCAAACATAAAATTATAGATATATGTACTGCGGTAACACTTCCTTAATTCAAATATCGTTTACGTTAAACTTATTGTAAATAGGTTTGACCCCTAACACACCCAAATACGTTAAAAGAAATTCGTGCTACTAGAATGTACAAATAATATAATAAAAAATGATAGGCTGAGGAAAAAATAATGTTTATTGTAGGTGATCAAGTCTAATTTCGAAAGTTTTTAAGACCTCTGGCATAATAAATATGCTCAGTCTGAAATATACAACGCTCGTCAGAATACTACCAACCTGAATTTGCATATCCAAAATTAAAACTGATTTTGCAAACTTGTGTAGTGACAGTGCGTTTTCATTATATTCGTACTTAACAACTCAGTGAATATATGGTTCGCCATAAATTTTAAAGCATTAATTTGAAAGAATAAATATTATAGGTTAATTTCTGTGCTGTTACATGTGCACATATTTTTTAATACTATAATTATATTTTTATAACTTTTATAGTTATAATTATCTGACTTATAAATACATAAAACCACTGTTAAAATTCCACTGCAGTTATACATAACTCATTCTCTATGGCACACTTGACTTCTGTCAACATTGCCACATAACGCCAAATCAACAAGAAAAATAAACCTTGGACTGTCTATTGAGATATGTCTGAGTGTTGTAAATTGTTTTTACGTTGTTCATGCAGCTTTAAATACAGGTAACTCTAAGCAATTCCAGGTACTTATAGAGAATCTTTGTGTGTTTCTATAAGCCTGTTGATTTGTGTTCAGCATGATTTCCAGCCAATCGCCAATTGCCATTTCTGAATTAAATTATTTTAAAATACTTTGTTGATATTCGATGTTTAGTGTTGGTTTAAGAATGGTGTACCTACTGATACGACATGAATGTGAAGCTGTTGAATAAAATGAAAATGATATATGGCTGAGGTCAGTCTTCCTAATTTAAAGGGTGCTGAATGATTATATGTATGTTTTCAGTTTGCTCAGAAATTAGGGCTTACCAATAAGCCAATGCAAAATAGGAGTGTGTATGTACGAAGACTATCGCAGTAAGTCTTTGGAGTCATTGTGCCTTATACTAAGCACTTACTAATGAGAACTTTGCAAACTATAATGTTGTGCTTGCAATTAACTTAAATATCTGCCTGCATCAGTAATGACCTCTGTTACTATCCCAGTGGTCTGTAAATAAGTATTTTTTATGTTCATTACTAAATCAGCTTAGCCGGCGCATATAAGTTGTATAATTTTAAAAGACAATGTGGTTAATCTATATATGTGAAATCATATTAATTTCATGAACGCTTGATATTACAGTAGCCTGTGCCCGACGTATATTGAGAGGAATTATCAAGTTAATGGTAAAGAAATCCCTAGCCCAAAGTTTGCTTTATTTATATATGAATATTCATTCAAAATATTGATAACTCTTTTGTAATATCTATCAGAAAATTCTACGTACAGTTTAAATTATTTGATAGGACATTGTGTATGTTTTACACTAATCTTGTGTATAGCTTTGAACGTTGATTGAACTGTATTAAATTAATATAAAGTTCCCTGTATATTTCACTCAATATTTCCTTGGTAGCTATTGAAAACACCATTGTTATTATCATTATTATTTTAAAACCTGTTGATGTAATGCAATACATGACGACACTAATACATTCCATACTATAATTAAAGAGAAGTCATTTACTAATATGTAGAGACACCTGTATTTCGCGAATACATTTCGTGTCAAGGTATTTCACAAAATACTGTAGCTTTTCTCCTGCGGTTATTGGCTGAGGTCGGTGAGAGGTGTCGTCTTGCTCTTGACGGGGCCAATGAGAATGTGGTCACCGTACTGCTGCACCCTCACAATTTGCCATGACTCTTAGAAAAAGCTACAGTGTTTTGTGAAATACCTTGACATGAAATGAAATCGCGAAATACAAGTGTCCATACTAATATGTCTTTTTTTTAGAAAATATTATAACTGCACTGATTTTGTAATAATTTTTCAGTCCCAGTGTAATTTTGTGGGCGATATTATCTTACCACTCTGTAATTTCATGTCAAACTTCCTTAAAAACGTTGAATCGGGTTCAAAATTATGTTGAGACAAATAATTAAATAGGTACCAAGAATGTTTAAACTTCATAACCATCAAGGTCTTATTCTAGCAGCATGAAGAAAACATAGAAATTTTTCTGGAGATTTAATTTCTGACATAAAACTAATGTAAAAAAAATAACGATTATAATATAATTTTTAAGCTTAGATTGAGTGCGGCGTGTTTAGATAACTACGTTTACAATAAGTAAAACACTTAACGTCTGAAGCATTAAAATATATAAATGAAATCAAGGATTTGAAAAAAAAAACATGAATTATATAAACACAAAAATTTAAAGCAAGAAATAATATTGATTCAAACTTTAAAGAGAGACTAGAATAAAATACTATTGAAATATTTTATCCTCGTTTCAATGTGTATTTTGGTTTTACCTGATTCCACAAACATTATGCAAAGTGAAAATTTATTTTATAAGTAGGGGAGCATTTATTACGTATATATTTCCGAAATAACAAGTTGGGTGAAAAAATTATGTTCCGAAACCAACAAAATGCGAATGTATTAAAATTAGATTAACTTTTCAAATTATGGTAAAAAGTCGACCATCAAATGGTTTGGAACCCCGGTATTGGATGGACAAAACTGTCGACATTAGCTTCTGCGCATTTTTGTGTCTCATTAACATTTACATTAATTTTATATTTAAGAAAATGTACAAAGTATCTTTGATGCAGACAGATTCAATGTCATGGCACTGGGTTGTTGGTTCAGTTCAGTCCGTAAGCAATTAAAACGATAAATTAAAATGCTGTTTCAGAGGGAGGTATGTATAACATAAGCCAAAAATTGTCAGGTTATTTTGCTTGAAGGAATGACTTACTTAAATCCTCGATAAATTCTTATGGCAAGCCCGAAGTGATGTGGGCATAATAATCGTGGCCCGTCCACTAGAGGGGCTCTTGGTTAATGCTCATGATAATATTTGCCCGTCCACTAAGGGGCTCTTGGTTAAACCTCGCGCCACTTTAAATAAGTTTACTATAATATCATGTAAGCTACTGTAAAATATGGAAATAGTAAACTTGCATTTGAATAATAATAAAAACATATTCAAGATACAATTAATATATATTCTTCGCAAAAGGCACAGTTTCCTCGATATAAAAATGGGCTCATGACTACTTAGGTACATACTTATTAATCACACTTTACGCTCTCTTTTACCCAAGTCTCCAAAATTAACTGTGGCACATTTTCTCGAAATTTTACACATTCAGTCATTCTTAATTCTTATGATAATCCATTATTAACTCGAAAAGTGTTATATTTTACACCAATAAGGTTTTGTTTTAAGAAAATAAACTCATTAAATAATTAAATGTAAATTACAATGAAATCACTATTTTTCTCGTTATTTATTTGCAAATGACGTATTAGTAACGTATTAGAATTTACGTAACAATGAATATCAACGCTTTAGAGTTCATTACTTGTACGGGAATGCACTGACGGAAGTTTGCAAAGGTATTTGGAGATGGGGCACTCTCCGTGCCGTGTGAGTAATAGAGCGCTCACTTTTGTTTTCGGTGCGCTATCAAAACCGCATTACCGTGCTACGTGGACCGACGAGCGGGACTTGCATGGATGTAGTAGGGTCGGGAGGAGGGGAAGTGTGGGGGAAGCATGTAGATAAGAATTCGGAACAAGTGCCAGCCGCGCCACTGAATGGAGGGGAGCTCGAAGACAGATAGCGTGGCACTCTGCCCGACTGCCGGGAGAGGCCCCACGTCAAGTGGACTCTGCCCACGTCGCGTGCAACGTAAAGAGGAGCCAGTCACTCCGCTCTCGAGTGGAAACCCTGTCTTTGTTGTTCCCCGTGTTTGTTGTGATTTGAAGTCGACGTTGTACGGATCACAATTTTAGGAGTTAATGTCCAATATTCTTTCATTTCGGGTTTTCGATAGTGATATAAATAAAATTTTTTAAATAACTCCTATTTTTTTGTATTTTATAATATTTGTAGTAACATAAACGTTTCGATACATTTTATAAATATATATTTTTTAAAATTCTAGTATAAATTACTAGCATGAAATCGTGTTCCATACTTATATTTTTATTAACAGTTCAAAGGCAGCTTTAAAATTAAAACTCTTCACTTTTGTATAACAGTCATAAAACAATATAATTTGGTTTTTCCCAAAACTCTGAAAAACTGAAATTTCTGGGATTAAAGCAAAACCATTTCATTTTTGCTTTATTTAATGTATACTTTTATAAACATCAATGAATAGTCTTACGATAAAGGCTAAATGCAAACGTTTAATTTAAAACTTTATAAAACACGTTTTTATGGTGAAAATTCACGCTAAGATCAAAACGTAAATAAGCCTTAAAGATTATAGAAAACTGTTAAATCGAAAACAATTTAATGGATAAAATACTTAACCAAACAAATAACACTAGGGTTTAGAAATATCACCGCCTTAACTTCTCGTGTGTATATCTAAATATGCCATGTGCTGTAGAAAGTTACAATATCTTCCTTGTAGTATTATAAACTATATCTTGACTACTGGTTCTCAAAGAAATCTTATGTAAAAGTATAGAAATGGTTTTCTGTGTATGTGTGTATGCATGCAAGTGTGTGTGTGTTAAATTTAATTTTGAGGCACTTTCCTTTTCCAGTAATCTGTTTTTTCTTTAATGGAATTTGTAAGCAACATATTTTATCTACTTTGTTAATGTAGAACTTAGGCTTTCACAAACCGAGGCACTAGAACGAATTCTTTGTTTCTGTTCCGAGAGCACCCACATTCGTTGGAAAATAACGGTGGCTGAATGTTCCAGTGTGCCTTATTGCAGTCGTCTTTAAGAGCTTCATCTTTAATATGGCTTCTTTAAGGTAGCTTGGAACGTCGGGAATACAATAATTTCCCCTGCCGTTTCTTAAACCTAGAAAAAAAGTAATCGTCAACATAATATATAAAGAATACTCCTAGTAAACGTACAAAGTACATTCAGCTGTAGGTTTCGAAACACACTCCTAAAAAAAACCTCTGCAGCTCGGTGCCCAAAGACACTGTGGCTTTTTTTTGAGCAAAATGCGCTTTTAACCATAAACTTGACCACCGTTTGACGTTCTTCCTGATGGCATACAACACTAAAATCTACGATATGTCAAACATTCACATTCTTTGGGTAGAATATAGTTGAGTACATAAGTGAGTCACTATTTATAATTCCTTTAAACTGCCGTTTTGAAAAATATGGTTTTTGTGACAAAGTGTTTTATGCCTTAGAGGTAGTATACGTAACTGTATTCTCAAATTCACAACTACTCCATAAATTTTCCAAGATGTTTGCCGAAATTGTGAGTTAGACCACTGTCGAACTGCGCTCCCCGTCTCGCGTCAACTCGACCGTTTAAACAGCTATTATATGATTGAGCATATCCACGCGGGCGGACCGTCCCATTTGCCCGTCCAGCGGCAGAGAGACAAGCCCGGGCTTCCCGAGGGTTGAATGGGGCGAAGTGGGGATAGGGGTCGGACGAGCATCACAGCGGGCGAGGGCCCGGGAGCAGGGATTCCAGAGAGGACGGCGATCAACAATGTATCCCGCGGATCGTAGGGCGGGGCCCTGCAATCTGCATAGCGATGCCCCCCCCCCTCACATCGGCCTGATTCATTGGGATCTGGGCCGAGGGCTATTGGTAATTTAGCGCAATTCATCCGCCGGCCTGACTCCCGATTATTGCCATGTATAGGTTATAAAGCAGCGGCGTGTGGTGGTGCGGCATCGGGAGGGAATCGTTCTGACCGTGGGCGGAGCGGGGCAAGAGGAGAAAGGATTAGTTCGTCCTGCCATGTCCCATGGTTCTGATGATGGAAGATCCTTGGCCCATCAGGTCGCTGTGACACGGCGGCCGTCATTAATGATTCCGCGGGACCATGATGACGATAGGTCGTCATCTCCTCTGGAGACGAAAACGAGGAGGCACTCGGCAGAATTTCCCTCCGGGACACATCCAGCCTACAACCATGAACTACAGACGAGTAGACGGTGCTCGCTTGCTGCGCAGTAAAAAACAAAAATTGTAGTTTCAAAATTTAAACTGCTTACTTTGCCTAAAATAACCATCGATAATTTTTTTTAATCTTTGCGTTGCAAATTAATCTAAGTTGTATTCTGAGTAGGACTTTTCAGTAGTGTATTCCTCAAACAATCAAGTTTCAAATCACAGAATACCGCTTAATAAGTCTTTACAACCCCAACAACAATAGCCATTGAACAGATTACATATTGCCGAGAGCGTGCTCTATCCCTGAGTTTATCCTGGAAGTCAATGATCTCACGGAATTCTTATTTGCTATGCGTTTGGAAATTGTTGACGGTATAAAATCTGATGGCATTTATGAACCTCTGCAAGTAGACTGGCGTGTCGCTCACGCTTTTTTCTCCACTCGTGCTCAGGTGAGCAGAGTGGCATGTATTCGTATCCGAAAACCAATCAGATATATAAAAGCATTACGGTTCAAAGTGTGCCCAAAAAAACTATAAATTAAAATTTGTTTTAAAACAATCGCAAATGCAGTGCACCCTGATGTAGTTTGTCCGACGATTCCTTGTAGTTCAAAAGCGATAAGTTATATCTAGGTGGCATTAACAACCACAGTTCATTCCTTAAAAGTACTTTCCCAAAAAAAAACTGTTTGTTGATAATTGACTGTTCTGACCCGAAAAAGGATTAGGGTATCTTATATCTTTTGTGCACCGGTTACAGAAGACTAGCCTCTGATACTAAGTTACCCCCAACTCCTCGTGGTGTCTGATGGCCACCTCCCATATCAGTTGGAGATCTTGGCGGAAGTCTGGGCAGCAGGGCCAACGGCGGAGGGCTCTGCCTCATGAAAGTAGTTTTGTGCGTGGAACTAATCCTCCCTCCACGGAATAAACCAACTTCCGTCATGCATCCCGAGACATATCTGAATACGACTGTGGTGTTATCATAAAACCGAAGGTGCCCGTGCTGACAAGCAATATATAACCCTGCGACCCTTCCATCACCACCTCCCCCTCTTCTTCGCCCTCTGACGTCACAGCGCCGGCGCGAACCACCGTAAGACAGGCTCGCTGGCTGTACCACAGAAAGAGTTAGAGTATTTGTTGGGGAAAGAGAGATAAAGAGAGAGAGAGAGAGAGACAGCCAGCAGCTCCGACGACCCGCCGAAGACGTAAACCCAGCCAGAAGAGGCACAAGCCCCTCAGAGCTAAGAGGACATGACCTCCGGAGCATCACGAACCTCGGACACGTTCGAACATGGCCGAAGATGCACGTATCCCACCGTCCCATGAGAAATACATTGTGCCAGAATCATCATAATTACACTTGAATTGAGGTTATGATAGGACATGGAGCCGGGTGGAGCAATTAAATTGTCACGACTCGCATTCCAGAAGACATGTGCGCTCGAAAACCCCGTTCAGCCATCCTGGTTTTAGTTTTCTACGATCTCCTGAAATCCCTTCCATGCGATTGCTGGGGCGGTTCCTTACTACAGGTCAAAGCCTATCCTCTTTATATAGCCCTGTTCTATGTCGCTGGGTTTTCGATGTGTAACATCTGAGCTCTCGGTATAAGGTATTTGGTAGGATTATTTTCGTGAATGGAACAGAAGTCGCATGGAACAGACATGTTTGACCACGGTACTAAAATATGTTGTTGATAGCGCGAACCAAAGTTCACGAAGCCTAAGGGAAACATTTCCAAATTAGCGGTTTAGTGGGTTTTTTTTCAAGCTTTTTCGGTTTTATCGGAGTAGTTTAATTATATAATTCAACATTTCAGTCTCCTAATCAAACGATTGAACTTAACTGCTCCGACAACTAATTCTAGCGGCGGAAATAATTGTACAGATAATTTAAATTTAACATCATCAAGACGATTAGTCTTAGTGCTCATAAAAAATACACTATTATTTGCAATATACTAGTGATTTCAATTCTACTCTAAAGTGGTTTACCAGCGTACACTACAAATTGTTTATGTTTTCAGATGTCTTGTTCTCTTTGTTATAAACCTCAAAAGTTTATGGGTCGGATTCATATTGATATTTTTATAATTTAGTATCACTTTACGAAACCAATTATTATCTCCGTCATTATCAAACGAAACATAAGATAATTTGTAAAAGGCTTGCTGGCATCATAAAAGGTCCAAACAAATGGAATTTTCGAAGAGTGATTATTTTTAAAATTTTATTTTAAAACCTTTCTGATCAACTATCATGAAGACTTGGGCTATGACCACGTTCCGGCCATGTTGGTTTCGGTTTTAGTTTCTTTCGTGGTTTAACTAAATAATTGTAGACAAATGCTAGAATGGTAACTCATTACGTTTTTTTTTAAGTAATTATTTAGTTTGTGTCTTCAACTATGTTTTTCCACATGATTTGAGGTTTTAGTTAATTTTTTTAATAATTTATAATTTAACCATTATTTTTGACTTGGCAATGTCTAATAAATCGATGAACGCCGGCTGTACGCACGAAAAAGTGTCCCGTAACGCACAATGTCCCACTACGATGTGTCCCGTTACGATCATTGTATGCTTGCGTCGCATCTCTCTTCCACTCTATTGGAACAACCATCGATTTCACTTTTCAATCAGGTTTTCGTCGTTTGAATTATTAATATTATGAAATTTAACGATCGTCCACCGATTTTCAGCACAATCGGTACGGTTATTTAAAAGTAATTTTGAATTTTCAAATACGTTTTTGTACGTACAATGGTGTTTTACAGTTACACATAATAATTCAAATTACACACGGGATCTTTTGCAAAATGTTTTTAAAAATATTGTAACACATTATAAATAAGTTTGGTGTATTTGGGATGCGTATTTGTTATAAAATCGTATTATAAAAACGAAATAATATTATTCCCCTACAGTGCTGCCATCTACGGTGACGGATGCGAACCGAACGAATCGCACTATCTACCCGCTTCCGCGGCAACCAGGCACTCGTTAATATATATTTTCCTTTGTTTATCGCGATGGGCGTTATTATTAATGAATTATAAATAAAATTTCGTGCCCGGGGCCTCAATTGCATATCATTTTGAGCACTGGAAGACATAAAAAACCTCATTATAATAATCATCATCTATTCGTTAAAGTAATAAACATATTTGAATTAATGAGTGCAAATAAAAGTAAATTTATCAATTAAATTGTAGATTTCATTTCACTCCTTCTTTGTATCCATACAAAATAGTAATAATTCAATAAAAATGATTCAATTTTATTCTAAAAAGTATGCAATCATTTCATCAATGTTTTGCTATGACGTTGTCACGTTAAACTATCGTCCGTAAACCGACTTTACAGACAAACAATTTGTTTTTTTAAGGTTTTATCGATTTACTAAGAGTTTGTTTATTGTATATAGCTTAAATTAACTTTACGTGTGTAGCATTTCTAGTGTGGCAACACTTAATTTATAGGATATCCTTTATCAAATATTAAAAAAACTGGTATTTCCTAAATTTCTCCAAACCTGACACTTTAAGGGTTTTTGGATGATTAAAGGTTTCAATTAACATATGACATATATTCCAAAAATTAAGGGTTTCACGCAAAAAGCTACAAACGAAAGTTTTTTTTAAAAAAAACTGCATATTACACGATTTAATGCACTTCATTCATGCAAAGGATTTAAACGCAAATTCGCTTTTAAGGTCCATTTAAGGATTATAAAGTAAATTTTAAAGTTGAGGTTGAAGAAGGAAAACCATTAAAAAAAAAAAAAAATGCTGTCTGTGTGTGGACGTCTCTAACGACCTCCTGGTCGTCGGGAGGTGAAACACCGCGCGGAGGGGAATACTTAGCCACGTCACAGGCTGACCGCCGTGTTCACTGTGTCTCAGGGAAGGGCGCAGGGATAATAATGGCTGTCTGTACGCGGCGCCAAGTCTCCCGCGCCAGCGCGAAGGGATGGAGGGGGGCTAAGGCCTACGTGCTGGACCACGCCAGTGATAAAACTGCGTAATTAGCGGCCTTAATGACACCGGCTAACGAGGTGCGGGGCCCTGGTCCCTTGAGACCGTTAGGGGTTGTGTGAGGAGGGGGGGAGGAGAGAGACGCCCCTTGATAACCCTCCCGCTTCGGGAAGGAGAGCGCTAAGCGGAATCTCATGAGGACAGCCATTACCGGCCGACGGTGATCTTGCGCGAGTTCTGCAGGAGCGACCGAAGGGCTACAACGTGCCTTGCACGCGTGATCTCTCTCTCTCTATCTCTCTCGCACACGCCTGCACTCATGGTTACGCATTCTGCTGCACCAGTTCACATGGATACTCTCGATTCTAACATCACGGTATCCCACCGATCACTTCACCTCAGAAACCCCACCGATCCTTCCGTGAAAGTATCCCACCGACCCTTTTTAAACTGCAGTAACCCGCCGATTCTTCCAATACGGTATCCCACCCATCATTTCGTCAGAAGTATTTCAGCGATCATTCTGTCTAAGTATTCCTACCTATAATTCTTTCAATACAGTATCTCCCACCTATCATTTTCGTCAGAAGTATCTCAGCGATAATTTTATCACAGCATCCCAGCGATCATTCTGTCTAAGTATTCCTACCTATCATTCTTTCAAAAGAATCCCAGCGATCACTCATCATTCTATCATAGTATCTAACCGGTCATCACATTGAAGTAGCCTATCGATCATTTTATTACAGTATCCCACCGATCGTAACACCTGAGATCTCACCGATCATTCTGTAAATGTATTCCTCATATTTTAATCGCTGTATGCCACCGATTATTCTAATACAGTATCCTAACGATAATTTTGTCAACGTATCTTGCCGGTCCATATAAACCAAAGTATCCTATCGATCATTTTATCAAGGTATCCCATAGATAGATAATTCTATCATATTATCATACTTATTCTGTTATTACAATATCCCACTATTAATTTTATCATAGTATTCAAATTCTCTTTCTTTCAAAGAAGTATATCTATAGGATTTATTAAAAATACAAAATGATATTACAGAAAAGTAAAATTTGAAAGACCGTCTTCAGCAAAAATTTAATTCTTTTCTCGACAGCAAAAATTAGTTTAACCTGAGTGCCGACTAAAGCTCAGAGCAAGATTGAAAAAATTAAAACAAGATAAATTTTCTAGTAGAATTATAAATCATCATATATTGCAAAAGAAAAATATTGGAAAATCTGGCTAATTAGCAATGGGGAACCACGAGACCCTTTTCTGCATTGCTTTCAAACTATTTTAGACTCCGTGCCAATATATACCACTACTGCAACTAGTTTCTCGCACTTATTAACGTAGGTACAATCCACACCGCCAGGTTCGCTGGCCTCACTTGTCTCGCTTATTTATTACCAGTTTCCCATATTGTTTCTATTACAATATTTTAAACCACTCAAAAAAATTCTAGGAAAATATGATAATGTCCATTCATTAATCTAGTGATACTTTATACTTTATCTAACACCTTAAACGCCTATAAATGTTTACTCGAAATATTTCGATACAAATACTTCATGATTCTTGATACTGCAGTGTTAACAGATGAAATAATATAAACTGAAGCCTTTAATTTATGCACTTGTTATTACTCTGATATTTCATTTTAAACAAATTCAAGCCAAACATTCGAATAAGTTGGAAGTGATAGTAAAATGAAACGAAAGGAAACAAAGAGTCGTGCGAGGCGCTGTCGTCACCCCATACTGCGTTTTCTTGGCAAGCACAACATCCCGCCTATCCTTCTTGCCATTAGGATCCATCACTCGCCTACACGCGGTCACACGCGTGACTGCACGAATCGCTACGCTTGACCACACGCACTCCTATGCACACGGCTGTGCGCGCTACGCACGTGACTGCACACATCGGTAGATCCACGCTTCGTGCGACAGCTGTGACTATTGTTTCTCCATCGAGGTACTCGTCCCAGCGAGTAATCATACGAATAATAATCTCGTACGACAACTTATATGTTCCAATCATACCAAGATGTAGTTATTACAAGCTGCAAAAATAAATCATACAATAAAATTTTTGACGTAATACATTTCTTAAGTACGTGATCTCACTTTTATATATTTTGTGTACCTAAGAATATAAAAGCTGGTTTAAAATGTTTGTCGTTATTTTAGGGAATACATGAATAATTTCCCTATGCTCAGGTTTAGCTGTGGTATCAGTATTGTATGTTATTGAATGTATGTGAATTATTATAAAAACATATATAGTATTTTAGTGTATCTTATGTCTTTGGTTAGTGTTGTATCACAAAACTTGTTTTAATGCATTTAAAAGTATAGTAGGGCTACTGGGTAATTTTTTAAATTTTATTTGTGACTATTTTCTGATTTTAATAATGCCAATTTATTAATTTAAAATTTTATTTTTAATATATTAATGTCCACGTAAAATTTAAATTGTCATCTTATTTTTTTTACAAATTTTTACTTCCTAGTAATTTGTTATTTTGGGTATTTTTTTCGCAAGTTTGTTTTCATTTTCTTGATTATTTTTTTATAGGTAAACTTAGCTATGTGAGTTTTTTTTTCTACTATCAAGTAACATATTTAATTCGTAAAGCATCATCGTGGGAAGTAAGTCAAATAAATAAAATATAATAAGTTTGAACCGAGAAATAAGTCGGAACTGTCCCAATTCTTGAGGGTGGGATCATCCCCTTACCGGCAGGTTAGTTTCACTGCAGCTGCCAGAGCGACCCTTGGGATGTGGGGAGGGGGGGATATTGCTGCCGGTGGTTCCCACATGCACATGCGTGCAACGTTCCAGCACACACACACACACACACACACATTCGCACAGCCCCGTGGTCCCGTCCAGCAAACCCTGTTATCCACCTTCCTGCGGCCGCCATTGTTGTCGTCGGCGCGAGGGACGGATTGAAATATAACGAGCGTCGCGCCAATTCGAACTGAGAGCCCCGGCCAGAAGTGATGTGCAACGTGGCAGAAGTACAATAGAGTTATCTGCACGCGCGTCGATACAGGGGTTATTTAAATTAATAAAACATGAATATTTTTTTCTTTTAAAATTGTATCGTATGATTTAAAATGATTATTTGCGGCACTTTTTTTTCGCAAAAAAAATTAAAAACTAGCTGTGAGTTAAAACAATTTGTAGACAATGTTCGCAAATTTTCTTGGTATAAACTAGAATTTGGGGGGGGGGGGGTAGGGGGGAGGGGCGGGCGGATAGATACTATGTCAAAACAAGATAATTTCGTTAGAAATTGTGTGTCCTGAAACGAAACCCTGCAAAGTCAAGAGACGCAAAAAGTAGCGCGCAAAATATTTAAAACTGGACGTGGTTCAAAGGGGACTTCTTCTACATACTGTCTGAGAGCACAAGCGATCTCGCCGCGCAGTGGCGTTCAAGCGCCCCGCGGGAAGCAGGCGAGTCGGGCTCAGACGTTTAAGAGTCGAGTCATGCGCAGTTCAGTGTGCATCTCTGTAGAACAAGAAATGGGAGATGTGCAAGCTCGACTCTTAACAGTGGAGACTGAAACAATGTTGTGTGCGACACGTGATGCTATCTGTTGGTCGGGCCCGTAACTACAACTGACAAAAAAAAACTTGGACCGTTAATTTATCTACTTGACGACTAAGTGCTTGGTTAACGAGATTTAAACTGTGCAAGAAACAATTATGTTTTGTGATACTAAAAATTTATTCTCTACAATTTATTAGGAGATTCGAAATTTATGGGATATCATACCACAAATTATGTGGCTACAAAAATAACGTGATTTTAAATTTCAAATTATTTGCAAAGACCACTGACAAAATTTGATTCTGAAAATATAAACATATCAAATTGTTATAATATAAAGTGTATATTATTAAAACTAATTACATGAATCATACGTGAATCACAAGCATGTAATTTCAATTTTAGTTGAGCGTTTGTTAAATTTTGTTTAATGAAGATAATTTTAATTACTACAACAGTAATATCTGTTTAATTTCAATTAATAATTATTGTGGTTCCAACACATGTGATGTTTAGGTTTCATACAATTATTTCTCTGCAAACAAAATATGTGGTTTACTGGTTTCACGCAGGATTTTTTTTTTCAGCATTTACTCGTAAATTACATCGAGGGTCTTTTATTTTCCACCACCCCCTCTCCACCCCTGACGACCCCAGGCGGCTGCAGGACAGGTGTTCGCAATTGCACAGGTATTTACGGCGCGGCACCCGGCCACATGGGAACCAGCCGGTTTTTGGCTACATACGGGTTGGGGGGGGGGGGGAAGGTGGGCTTAAATCCCTCATTAACCCCTTGCACACGAATAGGTACCCCCAAAAAAAACCGGGAAAATGCATGTGCACGACAGGGCAGTAATTGCACCGGGGAGGATTATCAAACGGGTATCGAACCCAGGTCTCTGAGCCAGCGGGAAAACAGAAAGGGGGGAAAGGGAAAGGTGACCATTAACCCCATCAGACCGCAAATTAAATGGCAACGCGGCCGCAAAATATGCTAATGGGGATTGTTTAACTTGACGCGCGGAGGTTGGGAGGAGAAGGGGGTAGTTGTTGGTTGGAAAAAGGGATTTTGGTAGGCGGGGCAGGGGGTGGTGAGAAGAGGGCTGGAGGTATAAATAGCACCTGCCTCGAGGGTGGTTTATCGGGCCCACACTCGCGTCGTTTACGCCGGGCGGCGAGATAATGCACGCTCATAATTAGCCCCCGCGACACCTGGACGCAAGAATAGATCACCCAACCCCCTCCACAGGTGCAGTGTTGGTACCGCTCAAATAGCCTTGGGACAGACAAGCCAGGGCGAAGATAACTCCCGATAGGATTATTCAGGTCTGCGTCCTGTAATGGGACTCTAACCAGTGTTACCCATTTCCCCATTGTCACTTGCGAAGGGAGGGGGGACCTCTGAATTACAAAGTCCCTCATTGTGGAGGCAAACTTTAAAACGGTGATGGTAAACGTAATGATAACGCCAATGATACGGCATGTGATTGGAGTAATTTCGTGAATGTAACGGAAGGCCATGAAACGGAAATGGTAACCACGGTGCTGCCTTCTGTAGCGGATGGCGGGAAACAAAAATTTCGCAATGCCAAAAGGAAACTTTAAAGTACTAACGTTTTAATGAATTTTAAAAATATGGACAGTAGTTTGATAATTTTCCTTGTCGAAAATCAGGTTCAAAGTAAGGGTTAAATATTTGTTCATTTTTTTTTTTTTTATAACTTTGGTCTGGAAATGGTATATTTTGATAGTCATCGTAGCCTCTCCAGCAGCGAATTCTAGCGGCGGGTGCGTACTACGTCAATAAATGTAGTTGAAACACATTTTGTGTATGTTTATCACGCTAGGCATTATTTAAAAGAATTCGGGTCCGAGTTAAAAGTATTTGCAAAACGAAGAAACATGAATTTGCTCGTTACCGAGGTTAGATGTTACACATCTCTGGCAAGTACTGAAAGACTCGCTTGATTTTTTTTTAGATTTTCGCTTGTTGCATGCGCCATTTAGTGAGATCACTTGTGGCTTGCAAAATCCGCTCGGCTGCAGCTTCCGCCCTTGCGTCACACGATTTTTAATTACGAGCCCTGGTATTCACGTGCAATTGTTGTGCACATGTAGTCGGTAGAACTACAGTTGCAGAAGGACACGCAGTACTATTGATTGCTGTCAAAATTTGAAGCATTTTACATGAAAAACCGGCCAGGAATCGATTTTGGAAAGTATATTTTCTAAACTTTAAAAATCCTCAACTAGGAATCTAACCCGATTATCTTGGTTTACAAGCCAGAAACTCTAGCCACTTTTTTTTCACAGTAGTTTGTGACGAAACCAGACGATAAAAATGTACCTTTATTAGGCTTGCCATTCATTCAACTGAGCTGTGGAGGTAGGCATACCATTAAACTGAAATATCGAAAACATATATATCTGAAGATAAAATAATGATAATCCTACCTAACCATCAGACTTTCATTAAGATAGGTATCTATAAATTTTTTAAGACAATGTGTACTAGACAAAAAGCCAGTCTCACAGATATATTTCTTTTTTTACTTTTAAAAAAGATTTACTTGGAAACCAGTTGCCAAAAAAAAAAAAGTTTTGTAACAATACAAGAAATATATTGCAACTTTCTACAACAAACGGCTATGGTTATTTTCACATGTACGAAATACGTTTTCGGAGTGAGAAATTCTTACGAAAATTGGCATAAAATTTTATATTTTAATTGATGTCTCAATCAAGAATAACATTTTTAACCATGGAAAATATAAATGTCATAGTTACTAAAGCTATTTAGGGAACGGGTTACAAATAACTTTAACTATTGGAGGTACAAATCATGAATGCCCGGGTAAGAATCCGAACCCAGTATTAATGCTAACGCTTATTCTGAAGTGATGCAGTTGTTTGCATGTAATAATGTAGTTTTACATGAATGTTTCCGCGTCGCGGACGTGACGTGGACGTGACGTCCTCCTCCGCTCGACCGCCGGGCAGCGCAGCCAGAGCCGCCCCTTCCACACGACCCTTCCCCCTTCCAGACCGCATTATCGTAATAAATGAAGCGTTCCCGGCGGCTCGTTAGCGATTGTGATACGGCGTCCGGGGGTTTTGACTAATGTGTGGGAAGCGGCAGCATGTGCGGGGCCCTGGCCTGCCGGCGGGGGTGTGGGAGGGTGTGGGAGGGTGTGGGAGGGAGTGGGAGGGTGTGGGAGGGTCTGGGGGAATCCACTCGAGCGAGGGGGAGGGGGAGGGTTCGGAGGGCGCCGCGCGCTCACAAGGTTGATAAGGGATCATTGCGGGGGGGGGGGGGGGATGAAGTTAAAAGTGGGCGCGTCGCCGCCACGTACGTTTCATGCGAAACTTCACAGATGGATTGATAGGAAATTTTTTTTAGTGTGCCAAAGCTTTTTTTTTTTTTAGCAAACTTCAGTTTGAACTCTTTAAAAAAAAACTTTATTCGCAACTACATTCATTGAGTGGACTGGACAGAATGTGTGCCCCTGGATTTAATAATCAACAATAACGTGCAAATATTTTTCTTTTGTTTCGCCTCTGTCTGAGAGTACTGAATTGCGTTTCCATTATTCGACAATCATGTAACGTCAACTAACAGTCCAACGCAGTAAATTTTGTTTTTTCCACTCGCTTTAACATAATCCACGTTGCTCGACACGTTATAATAAATATCGGAATTAGGTACCATAATTGTTCTGGGAAGAATATCACAGTGTGCACAAAAATTACGCGTAGTTACATTTACGTTGTTTTTACTTACAAATCAATATTGAAAAATGAAAAAAAAAAGTTTCCAAATAAACTAATTAAGGACAGTAAGTTCTGATTTTCTGGTTGTAGCGCAAAATTTTTCTTCCATCAAAAGGCGCAGTAACATGAAAATCTTTATGTAGTGTCCCACCTGTGGGTGACTCTCCTGATAGCCGGCTCCCATGGGACAGACAAGTAGTTCCGGCCCGCCTGAAGATCGTGTGAGGCGAGATGAGATGGGGCGTGAAGCAGCGACGGAGTGAAGTTCTCGGGAGTACCCGGAGAAGATCCCACATGCCTCGGCACGTTACCACGAAAAAACCCTAAAGGTAACACCCGCCACGTTCCCCCAATTTTGAAAAACCCGGATTCGACCCAGCCGGAATCATGCCACTCAACCCTCTCACCTCGCCTTCGACTAGCCTACAAAAGCTTACCACTTTCGTTAGAGGGAAAAAAAAAATCAGGTAAGTAATTACTAGAGACCTGCAAAATTCGCGGATTCATTCGGTGATAGGCTAGAATTCAAACACATATACCTCTTAGATTATTTTGCTACTGGCTTACTGTTCATCTGGACGAATCTCAAACAGTTATAAACCCTCAACCAAAGAAGCATCGAATCACAGAAAAACCAGCTGAGACGACTTACAAGTCGGCAGCCAATGAACTTGCGTTATTTGCCCGAGTGTACAGGGGTATGTGCAGTCTATCCTGAAGGCCATCGTAACCGCGAATTTTGCAGGTCTCTAGTAATTACATTTAATGTCATTATTGCTAGCTGCTATTGACACACAAAAGCAAATATATAAGTTATTTTTATTGTTACGTTTAATTTAAGTGTTATTGTAAAAAAATTATTTAAAACAAATAATTTATGATTTAACTGTGACTGGCATTAGCGCTGGTTTCTTAATTGTTACACTATTTATTTCATAAATTTTCCTAGGCTATCAAGTAATTTTTTAAGAAAATTATTTTTTTTTCTAATGCTTCCCAAAAATATAAGTTAAAAACTGCTCCAAAAATGGGTGAGCATTTAGTTTACGCACATAAGAAGTTATACATATTTAACATGATTAAAAATATTAATTAAAGAATAAGGATAACATTATAAGGAATAGATACCGAAGCATTTGCCATGTTAACAATATCCAGCAAAGTGGTAAATTAGTCGTCATGTTATGTGCTAGAGCAATTTTCTCGGCTTATAAATGAAACACAAGTAACCCAGACGAAAGCCCATTTTAAAAACTTGGTGGTTTTTGTCTCAGCATTAAATAAAGATTACTAGTATCTGTAGCTATCAAGTCAATATGAAAATATATATTTGATATTAATTTTTTTTCAAATTGTTATTAAAATTATTTATGCTTCACTCGTTTAAAAAATAACCACGTGATATGATGGATGTCTTGTGTTTAAACTCAAATAGACGAAACGCGTATTCGCTTTGAACTTCTTCCTGTTTTATTTCCGTTGCAAAATAAAATTTAATACTCAACCCACGGAAAGAAGTTTAACATAAAAATAAGTATATATTTAATGCACTATTAAAATGAAATATAAAATAGAAATACAATATTTACAGAACAGTTATGGAATGTTATTGTTAATTCGCAAGCATTCTGGTTAAACAAATCTAATAAAATGCCTGTAGACATATCGTAACACAGAAAACTAGGCAGAGCAAGAAAATAGGCAAATTTCTCGTAATTGTATGTAACGTACGTTCAGATTAAAGTTGTAATCCTTTTTTTTTTTCCTGGTGATTTTTGTTTGATTGAAATGTTTTTTTAATGTCGCTGCGAGGAGGTCGCGTTGAAATCACGTGATGTTTCGTCTCCGAAAAACCTGAAACATAACCTGTGTCCATTAGTTTGGGTGATGGTGTGCGTGCGCGCGTGTGTGTATTACTGTTGGTTTTTTTTTGCTCGTACAGTTTTAATTCTCCTGTCCGATTTAATTAATTATCAACCTGCCATCAGGCTTGTTATTATCGCGACGGAGCACACACGAGCGACAGCAAAAAAAAAAAAAAAAAATCTAGGATGGAACAAAATTCAAATCCACGCTTTGGGGAAGGAACGCAAGCCAGACCTTCGAATGATGTGTAATCTAGGCGACAAAAATAAACTCATCGTCAATTATTTTATTGTGATATCGTTTCCCCGCGAATGGAAAATAGAGGGGGAGCAGGGGAATGTGTGTAGCAAAAAGAGTAACAGAGAAAAAAAAATGGCAGTGTGTGTGGGATGGTAGAATTAACTGCTTTCGTTCCGCGATGCAAATTAATGAATTTTCGCACCCACGGTGTCAGCTAGCGGAAGCCATACCTAGCGGGTATATGGTTTTTGGTGGGGGTAAGGGGGGAAAATTACGTGGATTACAGCGTACGCTTGGGGCGCACGTGCCATAGAACAACGATCACATAGACAGATTCTTTACTCTTGCACGTAGCTCGAACGTCAGCTTTCGGTTTGCCAACTCTGCTGTTAAAACTCAGCTGAAGTAAACAATGTGTTTTATGTTTGTTAATAAATTTTACTCCAATAAACAAGCTGTTATGATGAAATTATTATTTTTTTGGTTGTATTTTGACTCATTACAAATTTTTAATGTGCTAGTTTCGAAATTGGAACTGAAACTTACAAAGTGTTTAGAAATATTTGTCACTTCACAGTGATTATTTTTTTTACAAAAATAATATACATATGTTTCTTTTTAGAAAAATAAATCATTACAGTTCATTGAAACATATGTTTAGTAGTAAGGAAAGAATTTTACTTCCTCCAGTAATGTTTCTGACATACCAAAAATTTGTTTAGTTGTTAAAAATAAATTTTAAAACACATCAAATATCGTAATGACAAAAACAATTAATTAACCAGTAATACAGTGGTGAATATCACTTTGAAGAGTAAACATATTTCAAGTCAACATATATTACAGGACTCAATATCACTTTGAAGACTTCTAATCTACTTTTCCTTGCTATCTAATTAGGTGCTAACAGCAGAAGAGTTATTTCACACAATTTTGTTGCGTAGTCATATACGTGAACACTGAATTACTATGAATGGCAAATTATTGATACTTTTAAACCAACCAGTGTGAAATAATGCAAAGAAAAATTACCACTCATTACTCCTGTAGTTATATTTTGCACTTTAATATAGGCCTATATCCTATTAAAGATGTGATAAACAAGATTAACTATTGCATAGTTAAATTGGGAAATCTTTAGTTGTGGTTTAGGAAAGAAAGAAAAATATCTTATTAACTTTAAATAAATTTTCCCAACGTAGCCATAAACATAGTGAGTCAACTTTTGTTGATATACAATTTACAGTTCTCTCATAATTAAAACAACAAAATCCCTTTTTTTTTGTTTTGAAAAATTTGCTGTCACAAATAATTAAATTTTACTTCTGTTGCAATATAAATCAATTTATGGGTATACAAACTGTGTATTGATTAGTATTTAAATTACCAGAAAGGAACTATTTTAGTCTTAATAATTAATATTTAATAGATATTGTTTCTTTGTTATATAAAATAATCGGGTATTTTTTACAAAGGACTGATTATTTACTATGCATCATTTTCTTCTGACATTTGAACATCAGTACTTGAAAAGACAAATAATGAACTAATTTTAAATAAAACAATATAATCTGATCATTAACTTCCTTTAAAATATGTTACATTCTCTGCGTATTTTGCTGGTTAGCCTAGAAAACGTTAAATTTATGAATGCTACAAAATACTTATACATTTCAGTAACTTACATGAAATGCCATAGGAAGAGTTCTGGAGGTTTTAAGTTAGCTTGCTTAACTGTTTTCTAAATTTAAAAGATGTTTCTCATATTACAAACATCTTTCGAAAAGTAGTGTACAAATACTTTGAACTAGTTCCGTAGTATTTGCAGAAAGTATTTATAAGAATTGTTTACTTAAACATTATTCAGCCTGTTGTACAGAACTGTGTCTTTCCGAGGGTAGTTATAAGTACATCATTAAAACGCTTATTACGAAAATGAATTTGTTTATTTATAACGTTTATATATAACGTTACGAATCTATCCACGAAACGTATCAACTTCCAAGAGTACCTACATTATATTAAAATATTGTGATTTTTTAATAAAGCTAGACTTACCAGTACGTTTAATAAATTATAATAGTTTTCTAAACTTGGCATACAATAAATAAAAATTTTCTTATGTCGCTAATTCTCAAAAAAGGTTTCATAGCAATATTTTTGTATTTTTGCTTCCAAAAAACGTATCTATTCTTCCTGAGGATTAAGAAAACAAACAAAAAACTCACATTAAAAAATGTGAATTAGTATTGAACTGGAAAGTACAACTGATAATGAAATATAATTATATTCAAAGTATACTATTTATGTAGTTTATTTATATGTACATTACATTTTGTTTTTATTAATGTAATACTGCATTACCATTTTTATCAATAAATAGTATTTTTTTCTTAAAAGTAATATAAGATAAACAGTAAACACTATTTCTGGTATGCTCATCACACAGTGGGCTATAAATTAAAAAAAAATACTGTATGTAGTCAAACAGTACAGTAATAGCTGTTACACAAACAATATTACTTTAAAAAAAAATTATGTTTCCTGTAAAATATTGCTTTTTTTAGAATGTAAGGTAAAAATGTGAAAACAAATAATAAATTGAGAGCAGAGTCGGTGTTGTACACGAAGGCCCTACTCTAAAACACCTGAAATACATTCAAGAGTAACTTGCAAGTAGAGATTTGAGGCCCCTCTAGAATAAATACACATTTGAAGTCTTCCTCATTCGATCATGGGTATTTTTAAAAGTCCTGAAGGAGAGGAAACCTGTAACTATGTTACAAGTCTCGTACGAAACAATCTTAAGCAATCCGGATAGAACCCAGTGGCCATCGAACAGAACACAGAATAATTTAATCATGAAAAAGTGGAAATAAGCATGGTAACAGAAATAATGAGAATTTTTTCAGGGGATTTTTATAAGCTACGTAAAGTAAATCACTGGTTCGGGAATGAGTAAAAAAAAGTAAGTACCGATGTTTGAATATTTGTTCTACGTAACCATAACGTGACACAGTGCGTACTCATTGAGGGATCAGACGCCGAATATTTCACAATTGTTCATGTATATTTTTTAACGAATGTGAATTCATACCGAAAAACGAATGAAAAAAGGATGAATGGGACACAGTACGTACTCATTGAGGGATCAGACGCCGTATATTTCACAATTGTTCATGTATATTTTTAACGGCAGCGAATTCATACCAAAAAACGAATGAAAAAAAGATGAATGGTTGAATGAACTTCTGCTTAACATCTCATCATCTTCGGAGTCATCGTAGACAATGAAGGAGCGATGGAACGTGAACGGAGCACTGGGGTACGGGAGAATCCGAAGAAAACCCACGCTCACGGCAACGTTTATCCACGTTTCCTACTGAGGCTAAACCAAATAATCTAGATCTCTCTTGTGGGAGGTGAATGTTCTATTAATAAATTAGCTTATTTATTTTTTGGTGCTAGCCAACACACGTTAGTCTTAAGCAGACTAGCCCTATGCAAATTATCAAAAAATACTTACACAGACACAATCATAACGGGTGAATACTTTCAAAGACAAATATATAAAATATTAACAACATAGAAAAAAATTATACATTTTGAATCCATGGAATGTTAAGGAACCGTAAGTTAATATCGTTAATAATGTCAGTGAAGATGATAAATAAATAAATAAATAAATATATATATATATATATATATATATATATATATATATATATATATATATATACTGAAAGCGATAAACATTTCATCGATCTCAATACGCCTTTCCGCGTATCCCGACGCTTGATTAAAAGATGATGTCGCACGGCCCTAGCGAATGGTCAAGTTTCGCAAGTGGTAATAAAAAATAAACGAGAGTTATCGGACGTTGCCGCTGGCCAGGCATTCATTCCGTCCACGCTCAGTTTTCATATCATCACCTCTCCCCGTCCCAGACACAATTCATTGAGCGGTGATATCATAGCGGGAAGCATACCTCCAAGGAGGCCTCGACGAATGGAAAGGGACGCGGAAATGGGTAGTAACGACAGCTGGGGAAAAGGAAAAGGGAAGGGGGGAAATAGGGGGTATGGGAGGGAAGTAGGGTCGAGTGCGGCGATTGCGCCAAATGAAGTACAAATAAGGGCGACGCTAATTAGGGCGCAAACAACGGCGGCCCCGAGGCAACAACAAGCGGGCTCTCTCGTGATGTCATCGCGTTACACGGCACAACCTCCCCCCCCTCCCCCCCACGATCCTCTCTCGACAACCGCGTTCCACCCTAGAATACAACCCTTCTCCCCGCACCCCGTTCTGCCTTTCATCCCGCGCGCAGTCAAACCCGCCACTCCAACCCCCCCCCCCCCCCTTCCCCACCGGACGAGAGTTCAACAAAAGGAGGTTACCGCGCACACTGCATCCGCTGCCCTAGGACAGCCACGCGAACAGTGCGTCACTTAAAGGCCCCTGCGTACCTGGAGACCTAGTCACGTCACGCTTCATTCGGACACCTTCCAATGATATCGCTTCTGAACAAATCACAATCTCTGCGCCACAAAACAGAAGAATAACGTTGTTGCACAAAGGACAGTCCGATTTGTCATCAATCAGGATCAGATGAAAGAATGTGATCTGAACGAGTTCATTGACAGGTGACTAAATGTTTTGTGCTCATTTCATTTGGAATGGCTCCATCGCAATTTAAATAAAATAAATAAGTTAATTATGAAATTCCCTATATAATTGTGGCTGTTTTTCGTATTCATCCATTTCTCTCTCTTATTCCCAGTTTTGTCAGTTTATATTATAATATAAAACGTAACTCATAATTGTATACCTCCAAAAAGCGTTTTTGTAACATAGCACTGAGGCATGTATATATATATATATATATATATATATATATATATATATATATATATATATATAGTATAATGTTCAAATGTTTGTTTACTTTTTCTTATAAAATACACTTATTTTTCGAGCTGTACTTAGCTTAGTAATGAGCAGTTGCAAACATATATAACTGATTATCCAAATGTTTACACACACACAGAACCTTCATTTTATTTGTCGTTTAAACGACTTCATGACAGGAGAGGTGGTATGACTGAAAGATAAGTGTTTCATTTTTCATTTCATTATAGCCACGTGTGTCAGTTTAACGCTTATAGTTGCCATCCGCACATGCAATTTATTCATGATTGTAGTTGTGGAAAATCTGTAAATACCGAACATTTTCTCGTAAATTTGTAATACCTTTACCAAAACAAATTATTTAAAAAATATCACATTTACAAAATAAACACTAAATTTTGGTTTTATAATTTATGTTTTTTTTGACGTATTAAGTGTTTTAACGTGTATATAATAGGTTTAGGTTTTGTTACGCAAAACGCTTTTGTTAGTCTTGAATTTTTTTTAAATTCTTTTTAATATCATTTTATTTTTGTAAGATTTCCCAACCTAAGTTACGTAGGTGATTTTTGTAGGATGAAATTCAAACAATTTTCAATTTTTTTTCTAATTAGTTTAATACCTTAAAATTCAATTCATTAAGAAACTTACTTTACAGATTTAATTAAATACGAAACCATTTATATGAATGCATTGGAAATTTAAAGGTTTTGAATAATCTTTTTCATAATATTTTTAAACATTTAAGTACAATTTGTGATTTGCTATAATATTAGCTTGACTACTTTATTCATCTAATGAAACCAAACATTTTGTTTTCGAAGCAAATTGTAGTGTTCTGAAGATCTATCATTATAAATATACGTGTTTTGTTACAAAGCCCGAACTAATTTCGTTGACAATGAAATGTTTGTTTGACCTAATTGGCATTAATACCTAAGTTATTTTGTTAGCTAAACATTGACATTTATTTGTATATTTATAGGTGGATACTAAATATGTATGACATGTGACTTGTAAATACAGCAAGTCGAAAAGTTTTTACAGTAACGGGTATTTTTACACAAAGAACACGTAGTCTAGTTTACAATTTATTGCCCAGCTTCACAAAACACCTCGTTCCTAGCATGAAAGGCAAATCTACGGGCAGTATTCACTGTTGTGGCAATACAGTGGAGGTAGCAATTGATAGTAAAGATTATCACTGTTTTGATATTAAAGATAGAAGATAATAACCCATGGCGAATATGAATGCCATGGCAGTATACATAAAGACTTCATTGCAGTGGCTTTTTTTCCCTCAAGGGAGTTCCATAATGACAGAATCACCCTACAGCGAGACACAAAGTACGCCTCCAGCCTATCACACGGGCTACATTTCAAAATTTTGGAGGGCTACAGAACGCAAGTCAATCTCATCATGGGCTCCGTAAATTTTAATGCTTATAAAAAACTGCCTTACACATTTTTTTTTCAAATTGGTAATTCAGTGTGACACTGTATAAGAATAGGATTACACATGGTTTGACGTCAGCAGATTAGACAGTTTTACTGCTGTAAAATATATGAAGATTTAAAAAAAATACTTATAAAGGATTTTAAGGTAGCTTTGGCTACCTTAGCTACCTTCAGAAAATTAATTTATATTAATTTATAATTTATATTGTTGAAAGATATATACGCTATAAACACGCACGTGCAACAAATTGTCAGTTTGTATTTGACTATGAAATATGTGTCTGTGGAGAAAAGTTAAATTAACACTCTTGAAAGTGCTTTCAATGCTAATATTTCGTTAAAGTAAAATAATATTTTAATTTATTTAAACTTAATTTGTTTACATAAGTGCACTTGCCCATGTATCCTCTACCTTTAGTCAAGTAATGATACAAATCGAAGTTTATTTCTTGCTACTCTGCACTGAAATTCAACATAAAAAAGAGCGTGTTATAACAACACAAACATCAAAATTTATGAAAAATTATTTAGAAGGCCTGTAAACACAAGATTAAAATAAATTACCGTAGAGTAATACAAATAAAACTACACATATATAATATGTTACACATATACAGTTAAAACTAATACAGTTAATTAAGTTAAAACTATATATATAAACACGTAACATGTATACATAAAATGTAAAAGATATTTCCCCACTACATTTTTAATGCATATATATATACTAGCTGCAGTACCCAGCGTTGCCCAGGCTGAACACAGGGTTAAGGGGAACTGTTTAGAGATCAGATGTAGTTAGTAATTGTCTTCTTAATTTGAATGTCAAGTGTGCAAAATAATTGATATCACTTTCAGACCCCGACAGACGTTGTTCTGCCAGTTTATAGTTATTTACCTTGTCTGTATGTAATATAGACTCTATAAAGCAACATAGAAAAAAAAACTGAAAAATAAGGGATTACTAATATTGAAAAGATTCCATTTTCTAGCTAAAGCTCGGCATGCATTGCAATGCCTCATTCAGTTTTGTTTTGTAATATGTTTGAAGAAGTTACACATATACAAATAATCTATCCATGTCTCTAAATATATATTTATCTCTATCTACATCTATAGTCTTATATATCTATGTATCTCACTATCTGTATTTATCTCTTTATATCTACATACATACCTCACACTATCTCTATGTATTCTATATGAGGGTACTGATTGCTTCGTTGTTAATATCACAGGGGTGTTTTTTACTTGTATGGGAAAATTAAGAATGATAAGGCATCTAGTGCGTGGCAACAATGTTAATAGGCAATAGGAAATAAACTTCTAGCACCTGCGGCATTGTCAACACACACTTCGTACGTGTACTGCATGTCGTATATAACCCCCTCCAACCTATAGCCTTCCTCGATAAATGTACTATCCAACGCTGAAATAATTTTTCAAATCGGACCAGTGGTTCCTGAGATTAGCGCGTTTAAAAAAACAAACAAACAAACTCTTCAGCTTTATAATGTAAGTATAGATAACTAGTTTCTATTAAGGAAATATCTTTTACATGTTATACTTTAAGAAAAAATAAGTATATATGGACATAATCTTTGTTTGATAACAAAAATATATTTACATTGTTATTTTGAAGAATTAAAGCGAAAAAAAAAATATTTAAATATTACGTCCTTACAGTTCAAATATAATTTTTCTTCGTCAGTTAGATATGTTATGCTAAGCCACATTTTGTTTTACATTTATTGCATGGTAAAAAAATATTGTTAAAATATTTTTTCTCAAAAGAATGGCTTTTGTTTGGGCTAAAGAATTACATAAAATCTGCATGTATTAATCTTCTATTGTATCCCGTTACGGGCTAAAAATATTGTTTTATGATCTCACAATTGGAAAAATTTAGTTAGTATAACTCAGTTCTCTGTCCCCTACTTCCCTTCTACTTTCGTCTCTAAGGAGTGACTTGATTTAACTCTGGAAAAAATTAATATTACGACTTAGTTTCTTTGATGCAGTTAAATTAAGTTTCGGTGGCTAATATTTCACACTATATAGAAACTAACAACAACTTGGCCCTAATTACTTTACACACATGTCGGTCCCTTTGAAATGAAACATATTTTATTAATAGTGTTGTTACATATTACATTTTATCTAAGTAGACATGTTTAAGGGGCCACTTAGGCTATTCACGTTTTGCACTTATCAGAAGGTACCAACACGCAAAACTACGCACTATTCCTAGTAAATTGGTGACATTGTTAGTTGCATGTCAGAAACATGTCTATTTGCTTGCATTAATGGATAGTGGATAGTTTTTTCAACATTAAGTTTTGAAAGTTTTCAGATAAAATCAATTAACTGTATTTTTCTGTTTCTGTGTCTGCGATTCTATAATTGAAAAAAAATCTGAATTTATTTAACTGTAATTTTATCGCTTAAAGTATTTTATTATTAAAAATAAACAATTATGGACGGTAAGAACACATTTTCAATTTTCAGTTGTTTACTTAATCATTTTTATGATTTAAATATGTAGGCTACCTACTGTCTTAAATTTATATTTAATTAATTTATAAAATGTTTTCTTCAAAATTAAAGTAATCAATACTTAGTCAAACAACTATATTTTTATGAACGGTAATGTGATTCTTGAATTTGGTGAGATTTGCAGCAATATAGTTTGTTCACATTTAAAATGTAAAATATAAAAATTCCTAATTCTAAAATAAGAAAGATATCTTTTTTCTTTCCGCTGTTACATATATATTAATTTATATATATAATATATTTTAATATATATTAATATTTAAATGTCTTTTACAGAAATATATGCATTATATGTATAAGATACATTTTTTTGTTAGAATTTCATAAACATTGCTTAAGTGAGGACAAATGAGAAATATATATGTTAATATATGTAACAGTTTTGATTTTGTACCTGCTTGGAATTATACAAATATATAAATATATATATATATATTGAATGAGGCATAGCAACGAATGTCGAGCATTATCTAGTAATAAATAAGAATGTACTTGATGTTGTGCATGACAAAAAGGTTTTTTTTCAATACTTTTTTCAACCCTTTGCTGTGAATATCATAAATTGTGTCAGACAAATGTTTGAGATGATATTTAGAAGGCTAAAGTTACATAACAAGTGAGTTATGATATTTTTTGTTCTTTAAAAAGTATTCTTACCACTCTTTCCAGAAATATATTGTTGTATCAAATATCGATCCAAAAAAAAGTTTTAGGTAATATTTTAAGATTTCCAAACAATATGAATGGATTAGACGGTGTGCCTTTTAAGGGAGTAATGGATTTTTGTCCTCCAAACCGCTGTTTTTCTAACCATTGCAGATATGGTTGGTCGTTTCAAAATTTGATTAAGACAAACGTTTTTGGTATTACTATAACAAGATATAATAACTTGAAACAGACGCGATATTTTCATATAAAAGGAGTTATAGCAATTTTACCCTTTTTTTAAAACTCATCCATTTCTACCCGTTTCTTGGGATTTTTTCCATTCACAAATTTGATCTAGATTTTATATTACTATATTTTATGTATCAATTTGAAAGTGATTTATTAAATACTACAAAAATGTGATGCATAAAATTATATATTTTTTTAGATGATATTTTTAGGGATTATTGGACCTTGAAACAGAAATACTTTGTAAAAATAGGTATACCGGATGTCGCATTTTTGTATCGGCTACAATGAATGGGTAGTCTTTCTTTAAAATATACCTTAAAATGTGAAATCTGCACGCTGCTTAATTACAACAACCATGCCACTGTAACATTAAAATCTGCAGTTACTTAATTTTTTTGCTCATAGGCCTACATATATATTTTTTCACCGTGCTGGATACATACTTTTTAATTCATTAACCAAATAATGTTTTCTCATTTGTTTGGAATGTTTAGAGTCTGCAGCAGTTTCAAAGCTTCACTTCACAGTGAGTGTCGTCACTAAGGAGCCAGAAAACATTTAGTCTAAGCTGTCCTCTCACTTAAAATTAATGTTTGGCTCTCCAAAACTTGTGGACAAAGTCACTACGAAACTCAATAAATAGTGTTTAACGAAAGCAGTAATATAAAAAATGAATAGTATTAGTATTCTACAAAAATTATTTCAAATAAATTATGTATTTTTCTAATATTAATATATTTTGTTTATTGTGTTATTAAATTTATATGAATTTTATAGGTAATTTAAAAAAAATGCTCTCTCAAAACGTTTTATATTATGTAAAAGTATATTTAATGACTTAATGAGTTTCTGAATAATTTATTGGTGCCAAACATAAAGCAAATAATTTATACAATTTCTGTACTTCTCTGTGCGTAAAATAATTATATAAATATTTCTTCCAGTTCAAAGTGACTTTTTCAGTAATTTTTTTTATTCTTAGATTATTTCAAAATATTTCATTGTTGTTTCTTATTTAGAAGTAATAGTTACATTATTTGAATTTAATTTACCCAACATATTTTGTTAGTTTTGATATTTTAAAGAAAATAGCATTCAATTATGGTTGTCCAGTGTATAAAGAGCTATTATAATCACAACTATCTGATTTTTCCAATTGTATTTTTTTTGTAAATGTTCATCAGAAATTAGTATAGTCCAAATAACATTTTTTTCAGCGTTAATGATTCTTTGTATCAGTTATAAAATTTCACAGATGTCATCTCAACATGAAATTTTGAATACCTATATATTGCAATAAGCTGCTTCAATCATTGTCTTTTCTAAACAAATGTTAAATAGTCAATGTTACAGTTTTTAATGATAGGTCTAATAACTAACATTTTTTATATTTATGGTATTTTATTTAAATTTGAACACAATAAATTTACAGGAAAATCTTATATTGAACTGACCCGGATATTTATTTTTTACCATTATTTAGCTTCAAAGTAGACAAAACGTAAAAAAATAGACCAGAAAATAATTTATAACAATGATACTAAGTAATAACAATTAAATAAACGAAATTTAATATTGAAATACCACCGTGACAACTATTTATTTTAATTTCAGTGAAATAATAACCAATATATTAGTTAGAATTATTAACTTATTTGTTTATTCAGTACATCCAAAAAAAATTCATAACCTCACTTTCAAAGTTTTAAAACATCATACCACTAAGCGCAAAAAAAAATTGTAAGAGAAACTTGTGCTGTTTCAAAGATGGCTAGTGTACAGACTTTGTATCAGAACGATAAAATGCACTCACCCCGCCTCGTAAAGTGTTCGCTTTCGATAGCTTCATATCTATAAAAAAAATAAGTCTTAAGCTCGGTGTCTATTATTACAGAAATTCAATTGATAATCATGTGCAGACACAAGTTTAAATACTTTTGATAATGTTTTAGCGTGATTATATTCCAAATTATTATTTTTTAAATATTCCCGAGACTTTTTATAATTCTAAGCGAATATATTATGCGCGTTTAAAACATTTAAGAAAAAGAGTAACAATACCTAATGATATCATCACGTACCCCATCGCCTGTACTCGGAAGTATACAGTCCTTTCACCGTGATGCGTGCAATTGTGATACTTCAATCAGTTAGCCTGTAGTTTGTTGTATGCAAAAAAAATTAAAAAAATATCTTTGCTTTATTCTTCAATGACACGCAGAGTGAAATATTTGTTTGAATCGAACGTGTGTATATATACATACGGCAAAAATATATTTACCTGTGTAACAAAACATTTTGTTGCTGTGTAAGAAAATTGACTTGTAACACCTAACAAAATGTATAGTTGTGTTGACAAAATCATTTTGTTGGATCTGGGAAAAAAAAATTTCTACAGTAAAATATCCGTCTGAATCAACAAAATGTTTACAAAGCCGTATACAAACAAATATTTTATTGACGCAAACAAACCTTTCAGTTTAGTACGATGATTTATAATCTGAGTTACCTAAAACCATTTTTTAATCATAGGCAATGTATTTTGTGTTTTGTAGTGGACATTCTCAACGGTTATTGATAACGTGTTATCTGCTATCCGCTAGTCAAGAAAACACTTATAAAAATAGTTTTCCTACTTCTTGCGTCGTGTTAACTCAACAGAAGATAACTTTCTTGGTTATCACACCTGAAAATATATAATTGTATATAATTATTTATTAATATATGCAGTTAAATAAAAATTTCAATCTGGTGAAACTGAGCCTTTAGTTTGGAAAATACCAGATATTTAATTGTTTACTAAATTTTAAAGTTGAATTTAAATAAATATATTATGTTTTACAGTAGTTATATTACACATATTTAATACCATTTTGAAAACATCTTTTTGCTTTGTGTAGTACTCAGTATATAAATTTTGAATTTTCGCTTTTTTTTCTGTTCCTCCAAGCATTAAATAATAATCTTCTGAACCAATTTAGATTTAATCAATTTTTGAACAACTTTTTAATGTAAATTAAACTATGGTAAAACTAAAGCATTTTTAACTCTAAAGATTATAAAAATATATAAGATGGTTTTGTGGTAATAAATCATATCTTCGTATTTTATCAAGCCGAATATAACATATATATTTTATTTATAGGAAACACCAAATTAATTAATAATTTGATAACATTTCACGACACTCCATACTTAAGAGAAGCAAAAGGAAAGAACTTGGTTTTAGGAGATATATTAATATCTCTGAACGAAATTCAGCGAATGATAAAATACGGACTATATTAATTTATACATGGATGCATACTTAAAATACTCAAACGCTTAGGAAGTAAAAAAATTTGTGAATTGTTTTATGATAAAATTATATTTCTGAAGCTAGTCCAAGAATATTGGGTCCGTTAATATGGTTTCATAATTATTATTTAATAATAAAGATTCACTACTCCGAAGCATATCATACAAATATTACGAATTCTTTTTTTTTCTTAAGAGATGTACACGAGACAAGATTGGTTAAGAATAAACGCAGCCTACTTATATTTTAATATCTCTCAATAGGCTTAAACCAGAAGCTTTATATATATATATATATATATATATACACACATAAAGAATTACGCTGAGAGTAAAACTTTTTAAACCATCGGTTATGGGATCAAAATGAGGTCATTAAAACTTAATAAAATATAATATTTATTACTTTACTAAAGAATAAGTGAGAAATCGGCTTTAAACGAAAGGAATAAAATATTTCTAAATTCAGTTCCATACGATTACATCATGATCCCGGATATATTCAAATTTAAGGTTAAAAAACTACATTTAAAAATGCCACAAATGTACTGATATAAAATAAAGCAACATAACAAATTTAGCATTATAAATGTCGGCTTACAAATAATTAATTTAAAATTTTACATTTCTACATATACATTTAAAAATTTTTACTCCTTTATAATGAAAAGGATGCAATCAGTTTTATTATAAATATGCATATCATCGAATCAACTAAAGTGAGAGTTTTGATGTTCATATATTTATAATCTATATTGAAAATAAAGATTTTAATTTTTTTAACATATTTCTTGCGGTGAAACAAGGAGAATAGCTTAGTTAAAAGTTGTGAGTTTGGTTTCATTAATTTGTATTATTTCTCTAAACCTACTAGTAGGGAATATATTTTATAGTTGTATCCCACGTTAAAAATAAATATGCGCGGGTCCATAGTTTACACAATATTATACCTAATTATGTGAAAGGGTAAAAGGCTTAATCTTATTTAGCCTATACATGTAGCTAAATCCTAGTGAAAAGTAAACGTTTGCATCACTACATAGTATAAAACAAAGTCGCTTCTTGCTGTCTGTCTGTCCCTATTATGCTTATATCTTTAAAACTACGCAACGGATTTTGATGAGGTTTTTTTAATAGATATAGTGATTCAAGAGGATGGTTCTTGTGTATAATACATGCATAATATAGTAGAGAAACACTGATAATTTTAGCAGTTTCTAATGTGATGTAAATAAACACTTTTTTTGCGCTTACATTGTAAACGCTGGCTGAACCCTATGAGATAGATCATGTTGTTGATAATTGTTGATTATCAAAGGAATATAAATTAAAATATATTTTACTTAATTATCGAAAATCGTAGTTTAAGGTAAGGCTTTTAATTTCATAAAATAACTGAATAGAATAGGTATCTTTTGTTGTTGACATTTGTTGATTATCTATTGTTTTTAGTCGAACGAATAGTAAGTAAAATATATAGTTGAGGTATTACGGGTGTATTGCATTGCACCCATGTGAAGCCGGGGCGGATCGCTAGTTATCTATATAAAAAAGAAAGAAGTACATGTTGTAC
The DNA here is from genome assembly GCF_032445375.1 of Bacillus rossius redtenbacheri. Classification (NCBI taxonomy): domain Eukaryota; kingdom Metazoa; phylum Arthropoda; class Insecta; order Phasmatodea; family Bacillidae; genus Bacillus; species Bacillus rossius. Next base: position 52,808,805 of record NC_086333.1, read on the forward strand.
CATTTTACACATTCGCTCCGAAATGGAATGAAAAGGAAGTGTGTATTTTATTCAAGATAAACGATAAATGTCTTACAAGATCACCTTCTTGACTGTGTGTCTGCGTGTACCTATTAAGTGTACCTATTAAGTTTTCTGCTGTTCAAACATAAATTTTCACATTTAAGGATTTACAGGATATAAATTTGAATTTTGTATATTTGGAAAAAAAAAATAATAATTCATTCCTAGACACTAACACATTACTTATGGCTCTGAATGAAAATTCCGCTGTTTATTACAAAAAAAAAGGTATTAAAATAACAGAGACGAAGAATTATTCAAATTGATTCTGTCCGAATATTTTTATAGAGAATTCTAATTATTTTCTGATTATTCACAGTTAATTGTATTTTTGCATGAATAAATTATTTCAGTGTAATTCAAGACTAAATTTTTCAATATATTATAAATAGAATAAAATTACATTAACATTTGTAACTTACTAAAACTTTAATTACACAATAAAAATAACCAGAAAAAATATTTGCGTTTTAAAATACAAGCAACCAAACTACTTGAATTTTAGGTGCCTTATAAAATCAACTTATATAACCTAACGAGTATCTTAACAATGTGAAAATTATTTACACTTTTTTAAATCTTTGAAGTTAAATATTCGAGAGATTTTTTTTAGTAATTTTTAATGTATGCTCATTGGAAAACTATTTTAGGTGGACTATATTCAACACACTTTTTTATAATTATACTTCTCATAAAGATAAGCTAAGCTCTTTATTAAGGATTTGTCCCATTCGCTCTTCTTTATTAATATGGAATTTAATAATAGTTCCACTTAACTCACAATCATAATGTTGTCTTTGGAGATACAAAAAAAATTCCATAACATTTTTTATTTGTGAGTAATTTTTAAAACAGTAAATTGAATATTGTTTAGCAATTATAAAATACCAAGAATATAATCCTCGTAAATCATCATTATATTTATATAAAATAATTGCAAAGTATTTAATAATAATTTAAGGAATTGTTCTGGTTTCGTACAATTAAATTTTAAGATTTGTTTTTTAATGACTAAATTTAGATATGATTGATGGAAACATATATATTTTTTAATTAATTCATGAAATATATTATTGTTTATATATTGATTATTTGAATAAATTTAATTTAATTATTTAATTCTTACTATAGAGCCTACAAACGATAAAAAATATTGAGTTCTTAAAATTTTCAACAAGAACCACAGTTTTCTGTTCCATTAATTAATTTCATAATATCCTTATTTTCATACTAATGATTTGAACCTTTTCATAATTCTATTTCAAAATATTTTAAGGTTATTCCGATAAAATGTTTTTGTTTATTCATTTAGATTAAAGTATTTTAAAATGTTTTGAAAATATTTACAATAATTCACCTATATTTTAACTAAATTTCTAAAGGCATGCTTATGAAGAGTATTCAATGCTAACATGTAGAAATTGAATAAAAAAATTAATAAATGTCTACAATTTACCTGTACTATAAATATAAGTAATTTACTTAATATCCTACATTTCCGAAACTTTTAAGTTATACATTTAGATCAAAAAGAAAAAAATATTTTTCCAGTGTAAAAAAATTCCTATTATGCAAATATAATTGGTTTTACCGAAAACCCGCGTCTTGTTTAGATTGCATGTAGGTTTAAACCCTTTTTTTTACGTCCATAAGCTATATATATACCTGATAACAAAACTTTCAGTTAATTTTCGAGAAAGTTACTTACGCATAAGGTATCGTGATAGTAGAGTTTGATTTAACGCATTAACTGGAATATTTCTACAACCAAAATAATTTTACTTAAATTAAAAATTTTAGTGTGCTGCTTAAAAAGTGTCCAAAACATAAAAACATTGTGTCACAAATTTGCAATAGTATCTACGTAGTGTTTAGATAAGCGAATATGTGAAGATTTTTTTACGTCATATTTCATTACCTTCGCAGCTTATAGTTCATTTAACAGTACCATCTTATATACATATTTTTAATGTCACCGTTATTATGTTTACATCATTAAACTTAAACATCCAAAAATTAGTTTTGATATAAACAATAAAACCAACGGTCGAATACAAAACAACCTAGGGATAAACATTTATTTTATTTTGTAGGTTCGAAGTTATAATTATAGAAATCAAACGGTCATATGCTGAAACGATTTTAGAATCAAGTCAATGAAAATCTTAAACTAATTCATGCTTAAAAATAAAGTGAAAATTTTTAATGTATTTCGAGCGTGTGTATTCATAGCCTAAATGATAGGGTGCTAACAGGTGTGAAAACACAACCAGGATAAAACTTTAACTCTCAACGCATGCCATATATACATTATTAAACATAACATTTGATTTTTGAAGCATTTTTAAAGCAATCAAAGAAATTTTTGTCATTAAAGTAAAACCTTTTTTTTGTTATATCGTACAGTGGTTATGTTCATGTGGCAAGAAGACCTACTGGGAGGGCTAAGTACAGCTTCATGTTGAGGGTAATGCATGAGTATTGCGGAGGCCGTTAGTAACAATCACATCAGTAGGGCCGACAATGATCTTCTAAGAAATATTTATCAACGGAACTGGTGACGTGGCAGTAGGCCGAAAATCACTAGGCCGAATGGCACTTGACTGAAAGTCATTTAGCCGAAAGGCACTAGAACGAAAAATTCATCAAAAAATCACTCATTAACTTACATATTGATTCGATCCGCTCCAGTCCTTGGTTCGATACTCGATCGATGCAAAAGGCACCAGACTAAAAGGCACCAGACTGAAAGTCACTAGACCAAAAGTCATTTGACAGTAATTTTTGTCAAATGACTAAGTCTAGTGACCGATAATTATCTCTTTCACGAGTTTTCTTTTAAAATAAAAATAAAATAGCTTTTCTAAATATACATTCCACACAGAGGTTTGTGGCGGAACCCACTAACGTCCGTATTGAATGTGTATTTAGAAAAGTTATTTTAGTTTGATTTTAAGTAAATATAAACTTAAAACCAACTAAATTAGTTCAGAAAAACAAATTTTCCACAAATAAATTATTTTATAAAACTATAAATAGATAATTTCCACTAATTGACATTCCTATGTATTTAGACGTAATAATTAAATTAATGCATACATTAGTTGTCACTCCCAAGTATTACACCAAGACAAAAAACTTACAGTTTTGTGTATACTTTATGAATGTAGGAAATAATTTTACTTGTAGAAACGTGACTGGAGATAAATAAATTGTAAACGTTACTCGAAGCAATATTAAATTCTTTAAATGATTCATGCAATGCGGTATTTTGGTTTAAAGCCATTGAAGTTTTGTCCTGTTTGTCATGAACATATTCCTAAAATCCAGAAATAAGTAAAAACATGAAGTTACAAAAATTCACAGAAAACAAGACTGAATCAGCTGATGTCGGACAAACGGAACCATCGTCTTGTTTTCTGTGAATTTTTATGTTCATATTTTTATCGTTTTACTTTCGGAATTTTTCCATGACAAACAGTGCAAAACTGCAATGCCGTATGTTTAAAAAAAACTGCATTTAATATTAAATTTTTTTACACTGAATATTATTTTTTGAAAGGTGAGGATTCAAAGCCTTGCCAAAGTCACAATTACATGTTTAAGTACTTTTCTACGTTTTACAAAGAAATTCTTTGGAAACTATTAGCCAAAGGACTTTATTGTAGTGCTTGAAGGAAAACATAGTAAATCTTTATAAAAATTTTCTCAAGGGCGCGCAAAATGATTTGTTTTAACTACATGGACGTCATAGACTGAAATGAATGTATTATAATTTTTTATCAAAAAATAATTTTTAAATGGTTTAGTGGGCATCTTGGGTAAAAGAATAAACGTTGTTATTTAGTAGCAATACATTTTACGTACAGAAATGAACTTCGTCAAATACATTTACGGCGGTGTAAAATAATTTAAAAAAATTATTGATGAAAACATTAAGGACTAAAGTTGATCTGATTTGATACAAAACCAACGGCTTCGTTTAAAAAAAAACCAAAATAATCTAAGATAACGGAGATTGCCTCATAATATTTTTTTTTTAAATCGACTGTTATGAATGATCAAAGTTTATTAGTTTACTTTAAAATTAATTCATGCATGTTAGAATTTTCAAAACTTAATTTAATAGTAAAATATACATTTACAATTAAGTATTATTGCCATTTGATTTACGTAGTAGGTATTTTCATCCTTACGCTGCAAAGAATTTGAATTAAAACTTATGAAACCCAATTAAAAGTGAAAGTTTTTTTTAGGAACTATCAGACGTTTAAACATGCGCAAATATTGAGGTATGAAATAAAAAAATAGCATTTTAAATTATGCTTTTAGGTTATAACTTTGAAACTGAACTTATTGTTGTGGTTTTTCAAGGAAAATAAATACTCAAAATTAAAAAATTATAAATTTTAAGGTTTGGCATAGTACCTCCGTAAATTTATGACAATTCTTTTGATTGAACTAAAGGCAACGGACATTAAAAGTTGTTCAAATGACAGTTAACTGTAATGTCTTCATTCAAAAATTGCATTCAAACTATTGATACATAAATACTTTACTTATTGTTGTCTAAATAAAAAAGACCTTATTTTAAAGGCAAAACTAAATCTAAACATGTGTGACCGACACGGAATCGTTTTAACTCCGTGCACTAAAATTTGTTTCAAAGTGACAGATCCCAAAATAAATAGACTACCAATGATATTCATTATCCAGGTGTCACTTTCAAATAATCCAATGTTGTTTATTTGCGAACACTAACAACCAAGTAAAGTAGCTCAAAAATATTTGTTGGCTGATCAGCGTGCGACAGAAGGAAGGGCAAACCGATTGTATTACTGTCGGTGTTGAGACAAGTCGCTTGTTGCAGCTGACACGAGCTCTGCGGGCAGTGTGTCACTCAGGGGAAGTAGACGCACTCGCAGACACTTATAGAAGTTGTATCATCAAATTATTTTCCTTATAATACTTACGTTTTTCACATTAATGGATCTCAGGAATTTTAAGGAGCATTTCTATGACATCCCTAGCATGTAATGAACGCATAACACTGTGTGGTTGACAGATGTGGATTAACAGTTTTACGTTTCCTTGATTTTTTTTAACCCATATAATCCGTAGATAATTTTTTTTACAAAATCCTGCAAAAAAGACTCATTTTTCAATGTTTTACCCAAACCTAACTTTTCATTGATTTATGAATGATGTACTAAAAATGAATCATTTTAAGACGAAGGCTACCTACGAACTGTTAATACAAAACTGAATTCCGAGCGATTTCATGCCTTTAGTACGTACCAAAACTTACATTAAAAAATAGTCATTTAATGTATAAAAACCTTTAGTCATAATTATGGACTTGTTTAGTATAAAAGCAAATTTATAAACTTTTAATTATATGTACAAATAGGTAAGGTCACTGATGGTAATATGGCCATGTTAAGCTTTGTTTAATTTTATTTTATCTAGTTTTCGGGAAATCCCCATAAGTGTTTGATGGACATAATATCTACAGTTTTTCTTGTCAAAAACCATTAACAAAACATTTTTTAATACATGTCATTATAAAATAACTGAAAAATAATAAATACATGTATTTGGGCCATATTAAAAGCATGTGATGTTAATATGGCCAATGATTTATAGGAAGCTAAAAATAAGGTTTATTAGCACAAATCATAAATGAATTGTATTTCTGATGAATATTAAATAATATTTACTTATACATACATAAGAATAAACAGCAAATATATTTTTTAAAACATATAAAATACAGTTTTATTATTTTTTGATAATGAAAGTCAGATTGTAGATAAAATATTAAATTAACAAGGAACATATTGGTCTCTTTCAAAATATTCACACTATAATAAACATTTCGGGCAAATAAAAAACTCTTTGTGATCTTTGGTGAGGCCAACACATTCTTCATGGACATATATTTCACAAACTCCGCACAGTCTCATATCCTTCACTTCATCATTGCAACAAATTGCACAGTACCAACTCTCAGACTTCTTTGAAGCAGTCATCTGGCGAACAGACTTTGTATTATATTTTTTGCTGTTTCCACTGTTCTTGCTGCTATCTAACTTTACATCCTTGTTATCTTCAAATAAAGATTTATTCAGTACAACACCCCTGTTGTTTATAGCAGGTTTCATAACCCGTGTGGTTTTCCGTTTTTTCTTTGGTGTAGGTAGCATTTCTCCAATGGAACCACGCCTGGACAGATTTGCAGTACTTTCGGGAATATGCAAACTATCAGAGTAATCTGAAGAACTTAAAGGTTGTGCCAAGTCTCCTGTGATATCTGAATCAGATGATGAACTGGTGCTGTGTCTAGAACCAAGCTGGCTAACATTTGTCTGTAGACCAGACGGACCTGCCAATGAATGGTCGTCATTGGCATTATGTTGTTCCTGCAACGCATAAGCGGTTACAGTTTCGTCTGCCATTTTTGTGTTAGGTGGCGGAAGCTCAGTAGCTATGCTGGGTGCAAAGGCCTCTTCTGGAATCACGAACGGATTGAAGGGGAAAATGCCAGTAGCCTTAAATCCACTTTTCATGTTTGCTTGTGTCATTAACTTTTCCCATGTTGGTGTAAAAACATCAGCAAAGTTCAATTTGGAAATGTCTTGCTGTTCTTTGTGCATATTAAAATAAAGGAGTGTGTGCTGATCCCAAAAAATCTCAAAACTTTGGAAACAACCTTTGTCTAAAGGCTGTAACTCATGAGTCGTGTTTGACGGAAGACAGTACAAAATAATTTCATTCTGTTCTGCAACTTCACATATGCTGTAGTCTAAATGTGACTTAGCCCCATCAAAAATCAGAAGACAAGGCCCACTTGGCTTGAACCTAGAGAAGTGATTCAGGAAGGACACAAAAGATTCGGTTGTCATGCTACCTTTTCGAGTCATTATTGTTGTTGAACCTGTAGGTAAATTTTTTTCCCAAGCTGGATTTTTTCTTAATCCAGGGAATAGGATCATTGGGGGAATGACATTTCCAGTAGCATTTCCACAGGCTACAACAGTAACACTCTCGCCACGTTCCTTTGCAACAATATGGACGCGCTTTGACCCCTTTTTCGCCAAAACCTCTGGATCTTTGTGCAGTTGTAACCTACAACCCTTCTCATCCATGTTGAATATTTTTTCAGGGAAGTTTAAAAACTTGTTCTCAGCAAGGACATTCTGCAATTTTTCAAAATGGTCTCCAACTATGAATTTGTTAAGCTTTTGAGCTCGGGCAGGATTTAGCCTTTGAGCTTTTCGTTTGCTAATTTCAGGATTTCTGGCCAAAAAGCCATTCAACCAGTAGCGACCTGCAGTTTCTTTAGTGAACCGGTGAGTTATCCCATTTTCACGGCAGTATTTAAAAACATTTAACTTGAGCATCTTTGATGTGAGTGGATAACCAACATCTGCTAGACGAATTATTCTCCTGCTAAGTTCCCTCTCTTCCTCAGTTTTGAGTGTTGCCTTACAACCCAATTTTTATTTAACATCTTGGTTATTGGAAAGATAACGGCGAAGGGTTCGCCTAGGCACGACATACCTTTTACTTGCTGCATTAACAGATAGGTTGCCAAGTCTTACAGCATCTACTGCCTTGCTGAGTCCATCTTGTGTCCAACTACCCCGCTTCTTTTGTGGATTGAAGGGATTCATTTCTGAAACAAAAAACAAATAATTAACATTAGTTACAATTTAATTATAAGTTATTATTTTTGGCGCTATAATTAATGTATCGTGATATTTTTTATGTAATTTAATTAATTTTTATATAGAATTATTGAAAATATAATATCCAGTGTGCTCTTTCAATAAATATTTTCCTGCAAAACAAGTTTCATGATATTTTCACTTCATTACATTTTTACATATTATTCTTAAAAATATATTTTCCATTGTGCACTTTAATAAATATTTTCCGGCAAAAATGCACCAGACAAAAACAATTTAAATATACCCAGTGATGGCATCTGAGGAGTTTTTTTTAAGTTGTCATTTTAGGTAGGTATCCTGTGTGAGGTACACATTTTTCTGTAATTTTTATTACTTGTCTCTGTAAAGGTATATATTAATTACAGTAATAAATAAACTCGTAATAAATAATAAAATCACATACACTAATAACAATTTACCTACGAGGGGACATACAGTATGTATAAACCATTTCATTCACAAAAGGTTGCTAATATGGCCAACTGCAGCTAATATGGCCACATGGTTGGCCATATCAACAACCTGGGTGACATTTCAAAAAGTCGATTATAGTTTTTAAATGGTTGAAGGTAATAAATCTTTTTAAAATACATTTAAATAAGCATAGAAATCTACGCACTGAGACATCAAATTTCTGACAATATCTAGTAGTACACTATTAAAACAAAATATAAACTTACCGGAGTAAAATAAGAAGAGTTCTCTGCTCGCAGCAAAAACCCATGAAAATGGCGCCTCCCTGGTGGTGTGCGTGCTGCCCGGACCCGGCAAATCTGTGAGCTCTCGACAATGGTGTTCCGAAGAACATGCCAGCACATTCTATCGGTATCCGCACGAACTACGTCAATGGCAGCCAAATGGCCATATTACCAACATGGCCATATTACCATCAGGGACCTTACATAACATATTGAAGCAAATAATTTAGGATTCTACCTCATTAAGGTCCACCTACCCGGGCACACATACGGTGCGCAGAGCTTCAGGAGAAACAAAGCGATTTCAAAATTCTCAAAATATCTGAGTGTGGTATGCTTACGAAAAGCATTTAAGAGTTCACTGTCGGCTGAAAAGTACTTTTGATTTCAAATTAAGATTTTAAACTGTAATTTTAGAGGAGTAAAAATGGCTAAAATGTAAGTTATAAAATTAATTTTTAGGCGTACAACAACCGGTACAGATTCTTGAAAGCACTTAAGGGTGTTACATTACACCTTTATCTTCATTTCTACGCCATAAAATGTTACGTTTACCACTGAAATTTCATAGTTGCCCAGTGCACGTCGATAAGACTGCGCGCTAGTTCAAAGCATTGCGTTTATAGGCGATACCGCGCTAGAAGCACCAGCGAGCGTGGAACTTATCATCTTGCCTCGCTAACACATGTACACTTCTGACTAGGCGGGCCCCTTAAGGCCCTCGCCTACCTGGGCTTATATACTAGCGCGTTACACAGAGCTTCTGCAGAACACAAACGAGGCGTTAATTGCTCAAGTTATCCCAGTGTTGTCCGTTTGTGGAAAAAAATTCAATAATACTTTACGTTCGAAATGATAGTTTATGTTTACATATTTCGTTTTCAGACAATTTTTTTTTTTTTAACCGGGGAAAACTGTTGTAAAAGGCCGTTTTACTGAATACTTTTAATATGACAAAATTTCAGTGGAGATTCTTAAGATCACTTCAGGTACGTGCACTACAACTTTAATCTTGGTTTATGCGCTATAGAAGTTGTGGCCACGATAGTTGCTCTGAGGACGAAGGGAAGACTGCGCCGTGCGCTTACAGGCGACACCGCACGAGTAGCACCAGCGAGCGTCACTTACACGAACACACCCCCTGGTTCAACGACGAGCACCTTAAATGAATACATACATAAATGGTGTGCTCTGCTGGAGTTTCAGAAGAAAAAACACGCCATTAGAAAACTGCTCAAGATATCAGAGCGGTGTTTGTTTACGAAAATAAAAAGAAAAATTTTGTGTACATACACTGAGGGCAGATGATTAGTTATTTTTCTGTACTTTTTTATCAATATATTTTTATAAGAGTGAAAATGGCAACAAAATAAAACGCTTTTTTCAGAATAATATTTGGTCATGGAAAACTCGCTGCAGATTTTTGAAAGAATTCAAGGACTTGCGTTACACCTTCTATCTTCATTTCTCCGCCAGCCAATGCAATGGTTATACCGCTTTAATGTCATAGTTAGGCTACTGTTGTCCTATGCAATACGATAAGACCGCGCGGCAGCTCAGAGCTGTGCGCTTAGAGGCGAAACCGCGCGAGAAGCACCAGCGAGCGTCGCACTTGTCGTCCAGCCGCCACTTACCACGTATACTATTCTGGTTCGGCGAGCGAATTTAAGACCCAGACTACCCGGAACACACATACCGTCAGCAGAGATTCAGGGGGAAAAAAACACACGCGATTTGAAAACTGCTCAATATATCAGAGAGGTGTCTGTTTTTCGAAAAGGTTTTCTAATACTCTGAGGGCACTGTTTCCGTATTTTGTTACTAAACTGTATTTTTTTTTTAGAAAGTGTAAAAATGGCGTATTTGTAGAATGATAGTTAGGCGTACATGTTCTTGAAAGCGCTCAAGCGCTCTGTGTCTTCAACTCTCCGCCGGGTGCACGAGGGGCCACACAGGTACTCACCCCCATGGCCCGGAGCGTAGCGCAGTCCCGCCCGGCCGGCCACCCTGGAGGCAGTCACGTGCTCCGCGCGCCGCCGCTCCCGTGTGTCTCGGCCCACGTGCTCGCGGCGCCACGACGCGGCCAGCACTGAGGGGCGTCAGGGGCTCGGCAGGGGGCGTGGCCGTCGGGGTGGTGCGGCGGAGGGGGTGGGCGGGACGTGGGAGGAGCCACCGGGGCGCCGCGTCGGTACCGCCGGGTCAGGGGTCACCCCGGGTGGGGAGGGGGAGGGTGTGAGGGGTGGAAGATGGTGGAGGGGGGGAGGTGTCGGCCAGATACCGGAGACAAACCCCCTACCACCTACCCCCCCCCCTTGAGGTTTTTTCTTCCCGTGCGCCGCCCGCAGAGACAAATCAAAGCGAGACGACCGCTCGGACCTGCACCCCCGGGGTCGGATTCATTACGGCGACAACCCCTCGAGGTAAAGGCGTATCAAACAGCCCCTAGAGGAAAGTAAAAAAAAATTAAAATAAACATTCATTACGTGAGCGCGTTTAAACTCCTGGCTTAATATATTATCTCGTTTTTATGTGAAGAAATTTTCCATTTTTTTTAATAAAAAAACTAAGTTAGAGGTGTAAAATATAATATATACACCAAAATAGGTTTATGTACGATTTTTTTTAAATAAAAGGTTGTATACTGCTTTCTGTGTTACTGTCCCACAGTTATCGTTGAGAACACAAAACATTAAAGTATAGAAAAAGATGACAATATTATAATGCTAGTGCAGAGTTAGAGCGTCGTATTTCATTAATACTTCATTTTTTTTTGTATTTGAATGCATAACACAATAAAAGTTTAAAAATTTTGAAAAAAAAATTCTTTATTTTGAAACACGACAGCTCTACGGAAAGAGCTCACTCTCTTCCGACTGAGTAGGCTAAATAACATAATAAACTCTGACATATTGTTTGTTTCAAGAATGTTTTATGTTCCTAAAATTATACTGAGTATCTCATCACTCTACATTAAACTAAGATTAGTTTATAGGCCAATTAAATACTGTAATGAATAAAAAATAAATTAAAATATGACGCAGTTTTCGAGTTAAAGGCATATTTTTATAAGTTTTATTTCAATACTCAGCACCAAATTATTAGATAATGTAACTTAAAATTTTGCTCCTCAATCATGAAGAACTCCGATAATTGATAATAATTTTAAAAAAAATCATTCATGCTGTACTTTTGAGGGAAATATTTCTATGCGTGACTTATGCGGCAATAATTTTTAAATTATTAATTTTGCCTACTTCGCTAACTTAAGTTATTTGCTTCAATTAGCCATATTTTCAAATAAATTTCTGAGTTAACAAAGTATTTTTTTACAGTAGTACTTAAATTTACCCGATAAATATTTTTTTGCCAGCATCTCTTTCAAATAATTTTCCCTCCTAAAATATGGGTAGCACGTTAGATTTTAATTATGATCGCGAAACAAAAATTGTTAGTCACAGTTTCTAATAATTTGGTGCAGGGTGCTGATGTAAAAACTTTGAAAAAAAAAAATAATTAAACTCAAATTACGATCCTTTTAGAATTTTTTTTTACACAACGGTTCTCTGCTTGATGTTGAGTTACGGAAACACTCAGCACAGCTTAACATTTAATTGTACTTTTTTTATAAAGAATATATTTCACTATGGCTGAGAAAATGCCTATAAGAATTTAAAAAAACCAATTAATTATTCAAATGTTTTGGAAAATATATCTTGTGAAATCAGCAAGAAAACAAAAATCTCAAACGCTGGCTTAATGAATACCTACGCTCTCATTTCGCGCAACTCCACGCTCAGGTATCCACTTGTCCGTTCCGCAGAAATAATACACAATAAATGGTCTTTAGGTCTGCATATTATGGTTCGGCACATTCTGCAATCCGGCAACGATCGAGACACTCATGTTTAAATTATTTTTTTTCCAGTTGGGTTCCGGCTGTTTATGCTGCCCGCCATTTCACACTACTTTGCTGCCAGAATTTTTAATCTGCTAAGAATTTATCGTTAAACAGTAAAATTACAGATATTTGTAAGTTTGTACATTTACATAAAAAAACATCTGCTTTACTGCAAAATAGTATTCGCAGTAACACTGGGTTCAGATACTTACCCTGGCATTTTTGCTATGTGTCATGCCAATAGCTATAATAGTTTAAGTTATTTGTTAACAGTTTCTGAGGAGCTTTCCAGTACATTTAACTGCGTAAATTAATAAACGTGTAAAAAATAATTAATTTCAATTGTTGAATACATGAATATCTTCTCCTCGGTTTTTTAAAACAATGTGTGTAAGAAGAATAAACTAAAATATAAAATTTTGCGCCTATTTCCGTAAGAAATACGCAGTATTATCTCAAAAAACGTATTTGATTTATGCAAAAGTAACCATAGGCATGTGTTGTACAAATTTACAATATATTTACTTTAGCATTACAAACTATTTTTGGCTACTGGTTTCCAAATAAATCTCGTTAAGACAAACCTATTTTTTTCTGCGGAATGTTTTTTTTTATTTCAACACAGTGTTCCCTGTTTTATTGAAGGTTAAGTATTGCATTCGATGGGTTTTGTTTTGGAAAATGTTTATTTTTGTAAGAAGTCCAAAGCTTATATTATTTTTTTTCTTTCTGTAGAACAGCTCATTGCAATTTTGTTTTAAATACCATTGTACTGTATATATATATATATATTTTAGTATTTCCGTTAAAACATATGCTGACTTTCGATAGTCCGAAATTACCGTAGTAACAAAACTGCCGGATTAAAGAAGTTACTCTGCACATTTGAGTTAACAACACAGTAAGACAGCTGCTGTCGCGCATTTGCTACTAATTCATAATCAAGGACAGGCAAGTACGTGAAGTAGTTCTTATCAGAAGCCTTACTCATTCGCGTAATGATTCAAAATGTAGAAACAAATACCTTCTTCGTGACTTATGTAAAGGTATAAGAAGCACTACTTGAACGTCACATTTCGCACTTGATGGAGTAACGATATAATGATCTGTACTGAACCCCGTTGTAAGGGCCGTTTTTCAATGACACGTAAACGGATACGGATCACGTAAACGGGGTCGGATATCACGGAACTGAATTTCTACTAAGTACAGACGGAGACGGACCCGTACGGATTAACTCGGCAATGCTGAGCTCTTCCGTTAATGTTACTCCGTGCGACCAATAGAAGCTGAGTACTTGACTGCGGTGGTAGTCATAATTTTTTTATCTTTAAAATTCGTTAAAAAAATTTTAAATACAATAATATCTAGTCTTCTATTAATAGGTTCTCTATTTTGTTATTTATTTCCATTCTACCCATGCTATGACTTTAATGCATATTATAAATAATATTAAATTAAATTAATATTTCGAACCATGAAATGCAATAAAATTGATTGTCATTTTTTTATTGCCGTGCGTTGTGGGAACATCAAACGCGATAGAGGAATGTTCCGGGAGATCCGTCTCCGTTTACGTGATCCGTTCCCGTTTACGTGATACTGTAGATCGGGTCTAAAGTCCTGCAGCATACGGAACAGTATTTTCAGCTCATTTTATTATTATATTATTTTCTGAAAGCTTCTTAGTTTTTTTTTTTTTTTTTTTTTTTTTTTTTTTTTTTTTTTTTCGTGGGTTCGTCAGTTACTTTTTCACAAGGTACAGTATCCGTGCTGCTTTTCAACTCGTGTAACAAGGCATGCGAGAGCTCTTGTACATATAGGCCCCTGTAACAAACGCATGAGATTTTTAATCAATTTTTATTTTATTGCAAGCCATCGATAGAATGTAATAAAAATACCGTCCCTTTAAAGGCAAAAAAATCGGATGTAATACACAACTTATTCTTTCGCAACATCGCTAGCATAAACTGTGTGCGTGCAGTAGCACAGTTGATAGCGTATCTGGTTGACAATGTAGACAAAATACATGGAAAAATTTTAATTTAGTCTTCAAGTGGAACATATTTGCTAGAGGGGGCTACGCTTTTTGAACGTTACAAAAATTCCGATCGCATGAGGGGAATAGTTGGGTAAGGGGTCGGGGAGGGGAGTGTGTCAACGGTGACGTCACGCACTAGCGATCGAATGGGAAGACGACTGGGAGGGGAGGGACAGATACGTATAGTATGCTCTATGCTAGTTATAACGGCCGGATGGAGAGACGTCAGGGGGTAGGTAGAAATGACGCAGTAGTGATGCTACGGAATTCTCGTAACGCTGCTTGTGTTTGTCTACTTCTCATTTTTCTTAACGGCTAACGATTTTATTTAAAGAAACTATAATTTATTTTTTTTTCGCGTGAAAAAGAGTTATGGATTTGTGCAAATTAGTTTATATTATGATTAATTTTATGTGTATAGTTTAATTGAAAATAAAAGTATTTTTTTTTCTATTTATACCTAAAAAAAAGAAGTTTCACTTCTGTCAAGCGTGGATTAAACGCGCACAATTTTTTTATGTAGACGAAGCCTATTATTTTTAATTAAATTAATATTAAATAAATATAATATTTATTTTAGCTCAAAAGAAAAACTAAGAATCAAATAAAATCTGCACTGCACTGGCGTTTCAATTTATTGAATACAGCCGAATAGTATTGAAAACAGTTTAAAGATAACCTTTGACAAGTAATTGTATTGGTCATCTAGTGAGCCGACTACGTCGCTTCACGAAATAACTGTATACAACTAATGTTTTACTAACGTAAAATTGAAATTGGCTATTCTCGCATACTATGAGTTTATTACTTCTTTTCCTGTTTGTGAAGAACAAACGTTTCAAACTATTGGTTAATAGTGCGTCATATTTTAAATGGTTTATTTTTCATGTTACAAAAATTATCCATGGTTTAACAAAACAAAACAAAAAAAACAAAAAAAAACTCATTTGCTGTATTTACTTCTGTTTATTATTTATTTATTTATTTGGTTTAAAAGATTTATTTGATTAATTATGTAAAAATATTAGCAAAATTATTTCTCAAAAAATTATTTTGTAACTACCCATTGTTTAGGCTACCATATTTCATTTTTAAAAAGAATTAAAAAAAATGATTGCATTCACTTCAAAGCTAGACACAATGTGGCATCTTTGTATTTTAGGCTGTATTTTCAAGCAATCGCATACTCGTAGTATATGTTGGTTCCATCTGGCGATGGAGCCGGGGGGTGATGTGTGGTCCTGAACTACCTCTGACGTCATGGCGGCCATCTTGGATGACCTTGAACTTCAAATTTTCTTTCAAAATGATAGAAAATTTTACATTTTTTCCCCGAAAAAAAGCCAGAGGGGAAATATTTTCATCTAAAGGAGCCAATTTTCCATCGCGAGGGGCCAATATTCCATCGAGAGAGGCAATATTCCATATCAGAGGTCCCTTCATCGTAAAATTAAAATTCTTTAATTTTTGACCAAAAAACACCGGAAAAAAAACTACATAAACTATACAACGTTGCTAACTGTAAATTTTTGCTTACCTAATCGATTTGGCTGTTTTTTTTTTTTTGTTCGTTTTCTCGAACCTGTCTTGTTTTTGGTAATTTTAATTAAATCATCTTTTATTGCATCAAGTAAGGATCGAACCAAGGACGGATATCGATCGAATCATTCATTATTTTGACAAGTGATTATTAAATGATTATTGGAATTTTTCCCAATTTCTAAGTTAAACTTTACAGGTTTGCGGACGCCACGGTAATGAATACTACTTCACTTTCTCAGGGAAAAAAATCAAATAATATGGCGAAAGCGCCATCCAGCTGACGAAAATGATATGGCGTCCTCCAACAGACGACAACAAGATGGCGGACCCCTAGATATTTTTTTTTTTCAACCAGCGTTCTTCGTAAATTTAAGGTGAAAAATTTTAACTGTATACATATAAAGTGCGTCACTCAGTTATTCTAGAATACATACAATAAAAAGTCGATTATTCGAGGCAATATCAATCTCATAAGTTTTCCCTTTAAAATATATCCTGCCTTCCAATGGATTCACGGAAAATGTATTGAAAATTTTATGGTCGGATACCGACATGCCATTTGAATCACTTTCCAAAGGATATAAAATACATTAAAAAAATTTAAAGTTTTAGCACTCAGAAATATCACAATTATTGCCCTCGTCCGAGTATTCATTTAAATGACCTCACGCTAATGTGATTAATGTTCGGTTCTTGCAATCGGCATACCTATGGCCGTAAAGTAATTATAAATCAATGTTCCCATTTGGAAGAATCATTCAAAGAACGTTACAACTACTGGTTTGCAAATTGTTCAAATTACGCTAGAATCACAATAGCGGGACACGCGCAACTCAAAATATCGCTACGCAAAAGAAAAATATTACTTTATTGTGAGCATTAAATTTTTACCCGCGTGACAAACAATAAAAAACGGTATACAAAATATTCCATGTCATTTCATACTCACCAAATATTTGACAGCCATTAAATTTTACAAGTTTTTTGTTAAAACGATATGTTGAAAGGAATATATTGAATTTTTGATATATTTCTAAAATATCATTATAAATTTATTAAATAAAACATTTAAGAATAAATGAATAATATGTTTCGAAATATATATTTAACGTCCATTATACACGGGATTAATCTGAATTTGACCTTCAAGCTTCTGCTGCAGGTTCATCACGATAAAAACGAGTTGAAAACATTTATGACTTATTGTGTAAAGTGATTCCCAAGGCTGGTATATACGTCTTTGCATTTGGGGCTGAACAATTTTATGTAAGTAATGGAAATAAAAATGTTGTAGATAGAACACTGTGTATCAGAATTATGTTTAATTGTTTAAAGTTCTAATATCACTGCGGATTCGTTTCTCTGCAGCAAAATCGTTTAATCGAAATATTTGGTGTTAGTAACACGCCATAAAATCAGTGAAAAATAATGAAATAACTTATTTACAACAAAACAATTCGCTGTGGTTGTAGAACTTCGTCCAGTCAAACACACTAGTCAAAAGCTTAGTGTTCTATCTGAAATAATTTATGAGTAAGAACATTTTTGTTCAGCTCTAACTTCAAATACGTGTACCAGACTTGGGAAGCACTTTAGACCTTACGTTTTATGCATGTTTTGAACTTATTTGGTCGTAATGAAAATGCAGCTGAACTTCGCCGGTCGAATTCAGACTCAACCCTGTGTATTTTATTTTAGTCTACTCGTGTTTGGCGCAGCTAAAGGCATGTACGTCTTCTCTTACACTGAATCATGAGACATAAACAACGTATAATAAGTTATATTTAGGTTCAAACATAAAATTACATACTTAAAAAATGACATCAACACTGATGAATCATCTCCCAATTTAACATCCAAGCTTAGCATCAACAAGCACCATAAAATACTTTTTATTTAAAAAAAATTAGAACAAAATACCAACTTAAAACATAACAAATGTTATTTTAAATTTAAAAAATATATAAAATTATAATTTAAATTTTTATTGTGATGCTGTAATTTTCTCATACACTCACACACACATTCATTGGTTACGTGTCTGTAAGCTTAGAAAGCCAATGAATTATTATTTTTTTAAATATTTTTTAGACCGTGGGCTTCTAGCAATATGGTCGAAGGCTGTTTCAGAGGCGAAATGCAGTAACTGTGAAGAATTTAAACATTTAATGTGTGTATATAATTATATATATAATAGGATGTTGGTTGTATATACTTAAATAATTGATTAACACGGAAAATATTTTCGCGATATCCAATTTTGCTATAACACGCAACTAGATGGCGCTGCAGCGCATCGACTTCTGAACCCTTCAACCGATCTCCATGGGTAAACAGAAAATCACAGGTCACAGACATACAAACAACAATTGTGTGTAGTTTCCCTGTGTCCACCACACTGTCATAATAGCGCTATCCGTCTTGCTTTAACTCGCGGACAATACATATCAGCCTGTGTTCAACCCTGGGCAACGCCGGGTACTGCAGCTGGTGTGTGTATATATACATATATATATATATATATATATGTGTGTGTGTGTGTGTGTGTGTGTGTGTGTGTGTGTGTCTATATAAAATTTATAGATAGTGAGTTCCTTCCCGCGAATTTTGTAGCACTGACGTCACAGATATATATATGTGTGTGTATGTATATATAAAATTTATAGATAGTGAGTTTTCCTTCCCGCGAATTTTGTAGCACTGACGTCACAGATGTGACGAACGTGATTGGCAAGGATGTTAGTTCATTCATGCCCATCACATGGTGCGCGCCGCTCAATCGCGACTCCAACATGGGCATTACATGAGCTACTTCGCATCGTTCCACCAAACAACTGGATAAAAAGTTCTGCTAAAGATTAGATAGCGCTGGAACAAAATCGCATTAATTTAATAGTCAGTTACAAAATAGCTTCAGGGGAGAATTTTGAGATATCTGAGGAATCTTTATATGGTTTATTTTTAATTTGATAGTCTATACATGGCATATTAATTAAATTTTTTTCAAAATGTGTCAATTTCGAACCACATTTGTTGGCAGGTAATTTTAATTTTAATAACGTTTAATATTTCACGAATTTTCAATATTTCTTTGTTTTTTAACTGCCTATTTTTAGTCAAATATATGAATTAAAAATTAACGCATTGATTTTACTACTAAAGACCAATAATATTTGCCTTAGGAGGTTGTTGAAAGAGTATAGGAGAAGGAAATCGATTTTTCATTTTAAAAAATCGATGTGTTACTTACGCATGGAATTTCAAAAATCGATTCTGCCCCGATCAGTAACACTTTCACCGTACATCTTCACGCATCTTCTCGGACCTGATTGATAGTTGTTTAAAGGCCCGGGGAAGGGGGGGGGGGCTGAAGCCGTGGAGGCGTGAGTGGTGGATCAGCGCGTCGTAAATTAGAATTACCGGGGTCGCTGCAACGACCATCCTCACCCGCCACCCCCTCCACCCATACCCAAGCAACCTCCTCTTCCCTTTGCCCAAACAACCCCCTTCCCCCCACTACACCGCAGCCGTTCCCAGCAAACACGCCGCCATGCAGGCGATAGCTGACGGAGATTAGGTCGGCGGACGACCCGGGGTAAATTCGTAATTAGGATTACAACACGGCCGCGAGCCGGCGAGTTCTGACGTATATGCGGGGCGAGCACCAGTCAGGCAGGGTGGTTGGTGGGGGAAGGGAGGGGGTAGACGGTTGGCGGTGTTCAGCTCCCGATGCCTTCCGACACCAACATCGCATCACGTCTCATTGAAATGGAATGACCGCCCGGTTTCGACGGGTCGAGCGAACACTCCCCACCGCCTCGCAGGCCGATGCTGTTCCAGGCGAAGCGACTCATCGCATCGAACGCACAAACATTTTGCAACCCATCTACATTAAATAACTACGTAAATTAGTGATAGGTAGAGACCTGCAAAATTCGCGCATTCATTTCGTGATATGCTACAATTCAAATAATTATACCTTAGCGCTCGTTGCTTCTACCACTGGTTCACTGTTAATCTGGAGTGATGAGGGCCAATTAGAGACCCTCGCTCTTAAAAGTGTCGAATCACAGGCCACCCAGTCGAGACGACTCACAAGTCAGCAGCCAATGAACAGGTGGCATTTGCCCGAGTGTGTAGAGTGTAGTAGATTCTATCCTGGAGGTCATTGAACCCGCGAATTTTGCAGGTCTCTAGTGATAGGTAACGTCCTAGATTCCTTGAATCTGAATCTCGATTCCGGGTTACAGGAAACATTTCAAATTCCAATAAATATTTCCATGTTCAAAAATAAAATAACCTACAATATATGTACTATGGAGTTGACAAATATATTTTAAAAAAAATAATGTTGGTTCCATTAAATAAGTTTTGCGAATCGAAACGTGTAGTATAATTTTATTTGTATTAAAAGTGCACTTCTTGGGAGATAGTTGTAGAATGAGTTGGAAAAATAGACCCATACGCATATATTTATTTATTAAAATTTTGGAATCGTAGGTGTTAAATTGATTTAAATGTTCTTTATTGCATCCACTATTTTTATTTCAGATTGCTTTCCTAAATACCAGTGATTCTACCGGCTCATCCATGATTTGTTTCTTACTTAAAACCAACAAAAATATACAGTTCTTTGCGATAAAATATAAATAGCTGATAACTGGAATATTATATATTGGGAAGTTATTAGTAGGGGTAAATATTCTTCTATGGACATTAATGACACAAAATAAAAAGTAGTAAGATTTTCCTAAATATTTTTTAAGATGTTTATATTTTCCGGCGTACAAAAATTTGGGACCTGGGAAACACTGTGGTAGGAACTAATCACTTAGAAGAATATTTTTAGAAGAGAGAGAATACTGATTATTTATCTTATCCGGTGAAAATATATGATTGTTACTAAGAATATAATTTTATTTATTGATTTGAATAAAAAGTTATAAAATTATAAATATAAAGTACTGTAAATACACACACACATATATATTTATTTATTGCGTGGACAGGACAACTGTTTTGATGCGTACCTATTTTTCGTACTTTCAAACAATTATATACCATTAAATTATGTCAATTTGTTTCTTGAAACTTGTTTGGACTCACTCAGTTATAACATGAATCTTAATAGTTGATGTACGATTTGTTTCACGTGCGTAATTACTAAAGGCGTCGACTTATTTCAGTATAAAATAAAACGCAGTAGAAATCTCCAAAGTGAACTTCAGAGCAGTACGTCCCGTTACAATCTCCGGGTACCACACTCGCTGATTGTCGCTTGGGTGAGTAACGACTCGTGGGCGGAGGACTCGAACCCGTTCCCCCTCGGGGCTCAGTCTCCCTTCATCCGTCATCGGCGTCGTCCGCCCAGTTTCCTCGTCGCGCCGGACCAGCGTCCCGACGCTTCACTCCTGAGTCGCTGGACTGGGCTTCGGCCGACTTCTGGCGCCGTTGTACGTCGCTCCGCCTCCAAGCGCCAGGCAGCACGCTTGGTGGACGTGTGCGCTGCTCCGAACGGTCGTGGTAGCAAAGACCGAGAACTTTCCACGACACGAAAGCTGGTTTTAAATCACACTGAGGTTGGGTCTGTTGCGCAGCACGTTCACTGACTCTGCGGCAGGCGACGTGCTCGGCGAGTTGGGAAAAGACGTAACGGGCATACGCCCGTTACAAGCTGAATATAGGTATGTGTATATAGGTATACGCGCGCACACACACACACGCATATACATATATATAGTTCAATTTCAGCACATCATGGTTGCAAGGTTACTGATATTAAGGACAAACGCACGTGGTACCTTTATTTGCTAATTTTTAGTAAGTCAAGAGTTTTAAAGTATTGTAGCCATCCCTCAATAAGCTGAATGGTTTTAGAATAGTAAGCTAAAATTAATCACAGATCCAAGCCCAGCAGAACTTATAAATTAAGCTTCAATACATAGATAGGTCAGTAAAATAAAATAAAAATTACTTATTAATGATTTTTTGTTTGTTTTTTCTTAGGAATATTACACATAAATCTTAGTGTCGTTAGGGTGAAAACAATAGATCACGGTACAATTTTCGGGATTTCTTTTTTTTTTTCCTAATGCAATATCGATCTTTTGCAGCCCATGATAAATATTTTTAAAGATAACAGTAGGGTCTATTATTTTTTACAAGAGGTAAGTATTTGATTTATCATTTGGTCACAGGCCATGATCTCCTCAAGCTATTAATCACGATCCTCTAAATCTCGTTCCGAGCCAGAAAAGCGTAACTTCTTCAGAAACATACAGGCCCTTTGGTCGTGTCAACGCTCATGCCAACAAACTTAAGCTCATTTGTCTCAAACCCTCAGGCATTATGGTAGGCAAAACCAATGTCTCCAATTTAAAACTACTCCATTTTAAAAACAAGTTACTTACTAACAACTTACATGAAACTGTAGCTGATCCAAATAAAAAATATCGAGGTTCACCAAACTATTTACCTGACATAAAAAAAATCCGTTTTTATTTTAGTTTGAGTAAAGCTCAAATAAAATTCTTATTAAATTTTATCTAATATAGAATATTTTTTTTGTTACAAGACCGAAAATTAATTGGAATTAAGTTATTTGACTTATTTAAAAAATTCGTTTTTTTACTAATTTCAATGTAAATGCTAGTGTAGGATTCGAGTATTTCCCCATAGCCTGGATATATTAAATTAAAAAAGTTATTTATAAATACCTATTTGTATGTTTCATGATTTTTTTTTCTAAATTTTATATGTTCATTATCGTGACACAAATAATAGCCATACCGGTTTTCATTTGAACCTCAATATTATTAACTATTTTTCCAATAATTCTAGAAGTTCCTCGTTATGTCTCAAGACTCTGTCTCTGTATGTGCTAAGAGTTTGTTCCATTTATGTTTCCTGTGAATATGCAGGGTTGTTATCCAAAGAAAAAATAAAGCTGTTTAAACTACATTCTCCCCAAAAGCTATAATTATTTTTCCTTTTTTTAATACATAAAGAACAGCCTTAAAATTATATCAATTATCAAATATAATGTCAAATATGGAGTGGTTAAAAATGTAACATCCAAAATTTCTACCTCTACTTACCTGCAAAATTCCAATGTTTTTAGAATGAGTGTTAAAAAACCATGTTTTCAAGCATGCAATTTCTTTTTATATTTTAAGCCATCTTTCCGTTATATTTCTCATGTAGGCTATATAAAGAAAAGATTCATAGATCATGTATGTTCTTTGTTAAGATGTCGTTTATTAACTTATATCATTGATAAAGCTAACTCGCTATATAATAAAGCTGAGTTTTATACAAAATAGTATGATAATATTCACTTTCTACTATTTTAAAATCGGTATCGCTTATATAAAACTAGATTTTGCATTGTTAACTTTATGTGGAAATACTCAAACACTTTGCTTATAATCATAAAAAAGTATGCCAAAAATAATAAAAATTGTAATATTAAATATAGGAAAAAAAGAATTTATTAAATAGGTCGAGGCAAAACAATATGCAAAAGGAAAATTTAAAAATACATCACATTTGTTGTATTAAAAAAAACATTTATTTGTTTTATTATCTATAAATTTGACATCAAAAATACTGAAGTCAACTCAAATTTCAAAAAATCCTGATTTTATATGTATCTCGTAAATGTTGGTGTGGCTCTTCTTTTGCAGACAGTAATGCCGGAATCCCAAAAGTGCGATAGCACGATGCGCAGGACATAACGCGACAGCAAAATATTGCATTATTGAAGTTAACTTCATTAGGTGAGCTATGAAAAAATTATGAGAGTGAATATTTACGATGAGCGCGCACCATGCTTAGAAATTTTCACAGGATAGTAAAAAAAACTACATTCATAAAAAAGGCTAGACACAAATAAAAATTAAATATGTGCTTTAGTGATTGATATTGGTAACTGGTCCATATAATAAAAAATATATATTTTTTTTGTTAATTATTATAGAAGTTGTGTTTTTAAACTTTTCAAGTGTTTGTTTAAGGGTATTTATATAATTGAGGTTATGTTTCCGTATGTATAATATAGTTGTATTTTGAACTATTACACTATTATATAATAAATTGGAATAAACATTTAACATAACAATTTATTTTAATTATTAATTAATATTAATCCTTTTTATTTAACGAAATAAATATTTAATATTTTAAACGTATTTAAATTAAAATTAGATCAGGAGTATTAAATAAAAACTTATTGTCATTGAAATTATACTTTACCAACAGTATTAATGATTTCACACCAAAGGTTTTATTATTTTATATCTAATAATTATTTGCATGCAAAATTAAAGATATTTTTTTACTACGCCATGTTCGTATAACTTCTGACGCACTACATAATTACACGCACCCACTTTATTTGTTAATATGTGATTTTCTACCGTGCGACGAACAAAAAAAACTGTAAAATTTTTTTCCACCAGTTACATATTGTTACCATTTATATTGTGGGGAGAACTGGATTCTTAAGGGATATCCCAATTAGGTTTCATTTCATTTTTATTGATTACTAATATTTAAAATTAATAAAAAATAATTGTACTTTAAAATGTTCGATCACAAAACACTGGCACTTAAAAAAATTTTATTCTCAAGTCACTCAATTTCTCTCAAATTCACAATCCTCACTGGATCTAGACTCAACATTGGTTCGCCCCTTATTACCTCGCACCTGTACACACAAACGGTCTCGCGCCACTCGGTCACACACGCGCGGTCTCGTCGCTCCGCGTCACGCCACTCTCGAGGGGGTCTCTCACCCTCTTCATCGATGTCGCACTTCCCTTCGCTCGGAACTCGTCGCGTGACTCGCTCGGAACCCCCACAGAGGCCGGCGTCACTGCTTAAGTACTGCGACGCCCTTCTCGAACTAACGAGAGCAGTTGATACGAGTCGCGTCATTCCCAGCCATCCCGACGCCCTAACTGTCGAGAATACCGTCGCTCGTTCACGTCACTTCACGCAGCATCCTGCAGAATCCCTCAAGACCGCTCAGCTATATATAACAGCGCAAAGGGGTTGAAGAGGGGGGAAGGGGTAGCGACGACCCTAGTAATCCGGCCAGGCACTAGTGGCATGCCTTAGGTCAGTGGACTGCTCGTGACACGGCGCCTGAATCCAGTGGCCGTGCAGAGCCACCAACCAGCTCCAAACCTAGCGCGTGTAACGATCCTTGCGTTAGTAACAATATAAATAATATTATAGATATAAAAATTGGTTATCTGTAAAGTCGGTTTACGGACTATAGTTTAACGTGACGTCATAACAAAACATTGATGAAATGATTGCATACTTTATGAATAGAATTGAATCATTTTTATTTTAATAATAAAAGAATAAATACTTGAAATTATAATAGTAATCGGATTTTTAAAATGCAAGAATAATTACCCTTTATTGCCTAAATTGTTGTTGTAATAAACAACAATGTGTGTAACGGGACACAGCGTAACGGAACCATGTGCGTAACGGGACACATTTTCGTGCTTGCAGCCGGCGTTCATCGATTTATTACATATTGTCACGTCAAAAATAAAAATCCCGCTTTTATCGTTGAATGAATTAAAAATAAAAAATAATATTTAAATTAAAAATTTTTTTTGTTCAACCACAAAATATTGCACCACAACTACGTATGACTAAAAACGTTTGGTGCTTAGTATAATTTGTCTTAAATTTTATATGAGTAGTAACAATATTATTTGTACTAGATTTTCTATCACTAATTTTAAGATATAGTCAATTCGAAAATTTTCGGATACAACAATTTAGAAAATTTAATGATATAGTCATTACGCTAATGAATATATGAACTTAATAACAATAAATACCTCAAAATTAGTAATGGGGTGCTTCAGGGGCACAAATCTGTAGGATTCGCAAGTGGGTCAGGAAAATTTACAGGGGGGCCCCCTTAGAAATCAGAATGTGGAGTTAACCGACAAGTCATATCTGGATGCGGTGCCCGTATGCTGTACACTGTACATATTTCAGCCTACATTCATGCAATAAGAAGAAAACTAAAAAAAAACGTAACGCGTACCATAAGACATAGTTTTGACATCAAACACGATTCACAGTAACGCTTTTGCAAGTGCAGGCAGGCCCCACTTAGTGTGGGGACTCTTTACCCTCACTCCCTACGGGATTTGCGCCCGAGGGGTTCTTGATATCATTTGTGTTACATTTACTATCATTAATTTTAGTATATAGTCATTACCAAAATGAAAGAAGAGAACACCCCATGATTTTATTTATAGAGTTTTGGTGCATTATTTGGCTGTTGGACAAAAAAATAAATTGAATAACTATTTCTTAATTTTTAGTCCATTCAACGATAAAAGAGGGTTATTAGTTTTTTTTAAAAAACTATAATTTTATTTTATTCTTTTCAGTCTCAAAAAAATAAAAATATTTAATATTAGTAATTGAAACAAATTAAAAATACAATAAATATGAGTGATAAAAGTATTTATTTGTTAGAATGAACCTAAAATTAATCGTTAATTTTCACGTAATGTATTCATTTCAGCTAATGCGTCAACATTACATGGAACGATTCTTGTTATCTTAGAGCACTCAAGATCTTCTACTTGGATACCATCCAGTGACTTTACGCGACTGAGAACTAAATAAACCTGTCCGGCAGCAAGAGACGCGATCCCAAATAAACAACTGTATAGTCTAGAGTGCAGCCTTGCATTTTATCCACGGTAGATGCCCAACTCAGTATTAATGGCAACATTCGCCTTTCAGCAGTACCATAGCTGTATTTCGCTGGAAACTAAATGGCTACTAGTTTAATTAGCTAAATAAACACCATCTGTGCCAAAATAACACAGGCTGATGGAATGTCCGCATCATATACACTTGATCACGCCGGAAAAGTGGCCAGATAATTTCATATTTACTATCCATATTGCCATTAACGAACCCCGGGTACATTTTCCACGATAACCCGACCTCGTAAACACTCTAAATCAAACATAAATATATTTTTTTTTATTTTTTAAATTAGGGGCTTTACGCCTTCACCCACCCGCCCACCCCGCCTTTTCCAAGGGGATGAAAGACGAATACCGGGCACATTTTCCACCATAAAATTACCTCGGAAAAATTCTAAATTGAAAAGAATAAACTTTTAAAATTTTTAAATATTTAGTAGCAATACGCCCTCGCCCTTAACCAGGCACAGTTTCCACCATAACCTGAACTTTTGGATCGAACACACTTGAAATCGAAAAAGCATTGAGTTTAAAAATTTTCGAAATTTTGATTCTTTAATCCCCCTCCCCCAGGGTATCAGTCGTCCCCGCAAAATTTCCCACCTTGCCCAGACCTCATGGATAAAGTAAATATGCCTGGTTATTACCCATAGCTCGAATTTAGTGGTTTTTAGACCCTCTGACCACCTCTCATCCCCCCTTAACACTAAACACTATCAAAATATTGTATTGTCAGAGGTTCTTTATATGTATAAAAAATTTAAACACATTCAGACGTAGAAAAGTAGGCAAAAATTGAACGGATATATTTTACTAGATATTCCCATAATACATACATACAGGTTAAGCTAATAAAATCGTGGTAAAATACGTACTACAACCAACTATGCTTCTAGGTAATATTTAGTTCGAAATAATTGATTCTAAAATGTGGATTTTAATATAAAAATTAATTGGAAATATCATCGTGCGTAAAAATATTTAAGAGATTTTACAAATAATTTAATAAACAGAACCTTCTTCAATACAGAAATAATAATAGTATTACCAACTCACCATTTTTCGGAAACTAAATTTTGATTTTCATTTCAGTAACGTGCCGCGTCTATGTAAAGGTTTTTTAAAAAATAAAATAAACATATATGTAAAAGAAATATAAATAGTATAAAAGTAAGATTTTTTCGGAACAATAATTGTGCGTGAATATATTTCAAAGATTAAGCAGATAAAACTACTAAAATAACATTTTAGAAATATGTGTTAGACCAACCATCCTCTGAAATAAAAATTATCATGCTCATTTTAGAAGCTTCGCACTTGCGACGCGGTAAAAACAGGAATTTATTAAATTTTCAATTCGGGAAGTAAGTCACGTACGCTTCTTCTTGTCACGCTGAAGTCACAGGTGTGACGAATGTGATTGGTTGTAAAAGAAAAATAAATTTTTTATTCATCTCGCGCCACATCGCAGCGCACACGTTGCAATATTGTGACTGCAGCGAAACGTCACTGCTACGTGACTGCGGAATCAGCACAGACAAACACACACAAAAAAAATCTCAAATCGCAGACAGAATGAACGACAATTTCATTCCGCGCGACTCCAGGCTCAAGTATCCACTTGTCTGCCTCCAAGGCTAATACGGAGTAAAAGGTCTTTGAACCGGCGTCGTATGTTAGGGAAACGTTCTGTAGTCCGGCACCAACCAATACTTATTTTATACATATTTTTCTCGGGTGTATCCGACTATTGACATTGGTTCCCCGTTAGATAAGAGTTTTTTTTAAGGTGTCATCCTGGTCACGGGTGCATTTGGGTTAGTGAGGCGGGATGATAAGAGCGACTCTCGCTGGTACTTCTAGCGTGGTGTCGCCTCTAAGGGCAAGGTACTAAACTGGCGCGCAGTCTTACTGTCGCGCATAGGACAGCTATGAGATTTGAGCTGAGACCGTAACATTGTATGGGGGAGAAATGAAGATAAGTGTGTAAAGCACAGCCCTTCAGTACTTTCAGGAATCCTTACTTGGTGTTTCATACTTAAACATTATTGCAAAAATGTAGTGTAGTTCTGAAGTGAAGTTATGAAAGATAAATAAATATGCCGAATAAAAACGTGTTTTGAAGTTATGTTTGGAAATAAAACACTAATAATGATATTAAATTTTACTTTAGACCCGCCATAGTCGATTAGTGCAATTTAAGTATTATTCTTAAAAGGTTAGGTAAAGTCAGAGAGTTCATTTTTATTCTTTTTAAAAAGTCACGAGATGCACTCTAATGATGTATGTGCATATATTAAACAGCCTCTACTACATACCAGTGTTTATATTTAAAAAAAACTTTTTAAGTACGACTACAGTACCGTTTTTTTATATATTTTTTTTAATATTTTAAGAGAAAAAACATAATTTAGTTTTTAATTCAATGATTCATGTGGTAAAACTAAACGAAAACAATTCTGGAGGAAATTTATAAATACAAAATAAAAAAAGTTACAGGAAATTTATTTAACCTTTGATTTCTTATCTAGTCGCTGGATGCATCACATTAAAGCGCAAATGTACCATTGTTGTTCTAGCATTAGCAGATAAATGCAGTAGCGCTTAGTTGAAATTTCTCGGTTATATTGCAACAAACAGTAATATATTTAACATCGCAAATAATGTTTGATCTTGACTTTTTTTCCGTAACACCCACACTACCTCAAATATTGTTATTGCGAGCAGTGAAGTAAAGTTAACCTTTGAATTGTATAAAACTTACTGCCGAATATTTTGGAACTTCATATTTAAACTATTTCGAGACTAAAAGATTTAAGGGAGATTTGATACATACGTTCTATTTTTTTAGACTGCCAATGTTTTTTGGCGGGAAATTTGTAGAACTTCATCGTGAGAACTTACGTACCTCCGTCCATCCACGGCTGTAGCCCTAATAACATTTCTGTAAAGCCGCTACGCACACACGTCGTTATTCTCTACCAAATGGATGTCGTTCAGATTCCCGTGGATATAGTCAAGTTTCTCCCGCCTAGATTCTACGCAAATCCAGCGCGACACCACAATCCAGCAATAGCAAACACAGCCGACTGCAATCCGTGCGAGTATTATCCACACTGAAGACTCAAAAGACTTCGCCTAAAACAGCATCAGTAACAAGAAAAAAAACCGTGATAATGACGAGTGCTCATAACATATCATCCGTATGCTCATCATGACCTGTTCGAAAACACATGTAACATAATGTGCAACAACAAAAACCAGATCAAACTACTCAAGAAGAAGAGGACACAAACACAAACATCCCATAAAGGAGTGTACACCAGTATAGCGACGAAATGGACTTGGAGGGAATCCCTGGGTATATAAAAATTAAATTACGTATATAACAATCTTGAGGTAATATTTCTGTAATATATTTGTAATATTTATTTTTAATATTTTCTAAATTATTTCTTTCTTTACAATTTAAATTGTGTGATGAAAGCAAGGTATTATTTTTTTTAGTATATATCCAGATAATGATTGTATCTTTAATTTTTAAGAATGTAAAGATAATCTATAATGTTTTATAACTTAAAGGAAAGTGTAACATTTTTGGTTTATATAATATTAAATTCGTGAATAATGTTTGTAAATAAATATTAAGATGCCAGAGATGTAAAATATAATTCCAACTAAAAAATAAAAACCTTAATCATCAAAGACAGTACACACTTAGTAACGTATGCTGAATTGGGTAGTAGTTCTGAACTTCATTGGTACTTTTTGAAAATAAAAAAGAATCATTAAAAAACTTTTATTCATTGCCCACTTTGAAACAGCAGAAAATAAACTTTCTTTCATAAGCTAGGTTATTGAAGACGGATGAGCACACACACAAGTGAGAAAAGTAAGAGAAAGATACATATAATAGGTGTGTTTCATTGGTAAGATATTGTTAGACGTCACACAGTTATGTGCGGGGGCTTAAGGCGATGGGACATCTCAAATAATATTGGGACTCCAAACCAACCTGGGTACCATGAACATGAGTAATGAACATGAGTCATGTCACGATGCTGTGATCGAACCCACGAACCTTCGCCACATGAGTTGGCCGCATTAACGATTACAGATACTGACACGCCGTAATAGACCGTTCGGTCTATAGTGAGGAAACGTCCGGAGTTTGAATATTAAGTTTGCAAATTTTTATTAATTAATATGGCAATTCTACTTTAAGGATTGAGATAGCAGGATAAGAGAAGTTTATTTAAATTTATTTGCAGCCAGAAGTTTCCTCTTATTTAGTATGTCAAGTGTTCAAAACTTCATCAATTTGTACTCAAGTTCTGTCTAAAGTATATATAAATATATATACAAACTTATACAAAATAATGAGCGATATAAAATCTCTGTCAAGCTCGTTATTGACAAAATTGGACCAAAGGGTTAAAAAAGTTGTAGGGTTTTTTGGGGAAAAAAAATAGTGCGTGGAGTCCCTCCGCGCCGAAGAAACTTCGTAATGTGGAAATGAAAATAGGAAGGGGTATAAATTGAATTTTAGTGAAATCATATTGTATCAAATCAAACTAAAAAAATAAATCATGAAATCATTCAACGATAAAAGCTGTTTATTTAATCAAGCGGACGGGTTCGCCCCAAGGAGAAAATTGACGCGGCGAGACCTCGTGGACATAGAGAAATGACACACACTCACTATTTATGTGTCTATGAAACATGATTTTTTTCTGCAATTTAAATTGTAAAATACAAAAAGGGTATTGAAAATTGAAACAAATATGGCGACACTACAAACTGCCAGGATCTTTATTTTTTTCTTACTCTCTACTTAGTTCCTTACTCTCGCTCTGTCTCTTTCTATTCCCCCTCCCCAGTAGCGTTAAACGTTTAACGCAACCTTGTTGAAAGTCGCATTAGAAGTTTCACTTCAAAAAAACAGAAATATTGATATAACCCCCTAACATCACAAATATAGTATCCGTATAAGATTATTTCTTCTTCTTACAAAATACGAAAAACCTTTAAAAACATTTGATATGACCAACTATAATTGCAAAGAGTGGAAAAGGACTAAAGTTAAGGGACAATAAATACATTACTCTCTTATTAAGCACACTATCAAACCTGTAAATACTTCCTACAAACAAATATTAACTTTTTTGAGCTTATTCAACAATATTATGTAATATAATTAACTATATTTTAATTGAAAAAATTAAAACAAAATTCCCAGTTACTAGATTTGAACCACTAAGCCAACTAATAATTTAGAAAGTGAATATGTACAAAAATAATTGCAATACCAGTTTGCTGAGTTATTATAAAACTTGTGATTACTTTTGACTGTTACTAGTATAGTTTACCAAATATATTCCAGTGTATTTCAACGATCATATAGTTTCATTTGGCATACAAATACGTTTGGTATGTCTCCTAATGTTTACGAAAGTGAGTGTATAAAGGTTAATTTTATTACACATGGGTCCACCATATTTGTGACACAGTTCCGTTTCATTTAGATTTCCGTTTAATTTCCAAGAATTTACTCCTGCCAAATGTCCTATACCAAGAGCTAAGATGTTTACACATTAAAAAAAAATGCTTGGTGAGGATCCAAGCGTGTTTTTTTTTTTACTAACCATAGACTACACCCATCGCGTGAAATGCTTTGCAGGCAGGCCTGGAACCAGAACTGCGTATCGCCACTCAACCTTTCTTCTCACCAAACCCAGCAACCCGACCCTGAAGCGACGCTCATCGCCAATATTTGGCAACGCAAATCAGTTTGCTTCCGATAATTACAGCCTTGCTGATGGGCGTGCTTTTTTTTACCGTTCCTTTTCCTCAGTCTCACGCCCTTGCTCATACGCCCCTCTTTTCCTACCCCCTTTTGCTACCCCCGTTTGCTACCCCCGTACCCCAAGAGAAGGCCAACACCAGCTTGCTGGAGCTAGAATTTATGTCAGAGCGCTCATCCAACTCCCCCCCTTCCCCATTCACAAAAATCGACAGTGAGGTCCCGTGTTTTGATCAATGTCGGCGCGGGCAGACATCAGAAGTCTCCTGTTCTTCGTCCTCAGGATCCACAGAAGGTGGTGTCCTGAGGACTCCCTCCTGCATTGCTAAAAACCACACACATAAGCAAAAACTAAAAAAATATGTACATACATGAAGGTATATATTTCGGTTTGAACCTAAATACAGTAATTTCTATAACTTTCCTATAAGTTATCCACATTTAACTATAAACCAAAATCATCATTATTATGGTGATATAAATGCAAAACCAGCTAATGTAATTACTAAATTTATAATAGAATTATAAACTTTCTTGTTTGATACAGTTGGTTCCATCTAGCCAAACATTACTTACATTTATCACTCATTGTTTTGCTCCAAAACAAAATTTATATTTTCATTAAAACCTAGAGGGATGTCATGCATTGCCCTGTACTAATTCTGTTTCCAGTGCATACATCATATAATATCATCAAACTGTCTTATTTCTAGCACTCATAGACTTAAAAATAAATCATTTTTATATAAAATATGCAAGTTCAAGAGTGTTTCTGTGACAAACACACGTCTCGTTACATAATAACGCCCCTGTTAAAGAAGAACATAAACAGAACACGGTGTCACGTGTTATGGTTGGTCAGTTGCCTTCTCTAACAAAAAAAAAACTGTAGACAGGTCACAAGAATAACTCTTCTGGACTCTAATATCTTCTTTTCGGTACACCATTAATTCTTGAGACTTCAATAAGGCAAGTACAATGTCACTGGGTAGTTGTTATTGCCATATTTGATGCACGCCAGAGTCAACTGTGAATCTCTCGCCTCGCAAGACTATCACCGCAGCTCTCAGAGGAGCAGTTGTTAGCGAACTGTGCTCCTATCCCAAAGCGCACGGATGCACCAAGCTTGTAGGGTCGGGCGACAACATGGTGCAACCCTTCCTTTGGGCAGTCTGAAGTTTTCCACACCACGAATGATGAAGTCATTAGCTGCTTCACTTACTCATGGCTCATGGGTACCATTCATGATAACTTGCTTTCGCACCCGCAACACTATAAGGCTGTCCAAGCGTTTCGCGTTTAAATTATTGTACACTCGAAATTAACGTTGTGTTTCTAATTCTAAATTCAACGGGCCTGTTCTTACACACTTGCATGTGTAAGATTCACTCTTGCTTACAACTTCTGTTTCTTAACGTGATAAAGTATGTACAGTTTGGATTAACATACCTAAATAATCTAAATTACTTACTCAACTAAAAATTGTATCAGATCTTACAATAAAATTATAATTTTTCTTTGAGCTTACAAAAATAACGGATATCTGTATTCAACTAAAATTAATCATGCTGGATGTTAGTCATAAAGTTTGACTATCCATCATATAACGTTATTATAATAATTTTAAAATATTTACAATAACCTTAACTTCCCTTTCCGTGTCGACAGTCGTCACACGTTTCGATGACAAAATATCATCCAAATTCTCAAGGTCAGGTCTAATTTCAATTTCGATAGATTGTTTTAACTAGCTAAAAGTTTTGATTTCTGGAATTGTATGCGATAAAAGTGAGTACTATGCTACTGGTATTCCTAAAGGAATACAATACTTACAGAATAGTTTTCTACAGAAATCGTAAGAAGTTGATTTGTCATCAATATTCCTTGGAGTTAGTGGTGGGAAGTCAGTCTGCCGGTGGTTTCCGTGAAGGAATGATCCGTCGCCATTTTTAATCGTGTGATAAAGGGGATGGAGGAGCATGTTTTAGTTACCCAGTATGCTTCGTCTACGTATGTGAACCCATCTGTGTTATTAGGTGGTTTTATGTGATGTCCAAATTCAGAAGTACTACTCATACTATTAACATATGTATCCGCAGGTAAATATTGGTAAATTTAATTGTAGTTTTTAAATAATTAATTTTTACTTAAAATATATTTTTTATTGATCAAGGATTGAACCAAGGCGATCAAATCAATCAATAACTAAAGAAGTTATTTTTTATGATATTTGTAAATTTTCCGAATTTCTAGCTAAATAGTTACAGAATTTCAAGATGGCAGCCAAGACGTCCGACAAGATGGATAATAATGGTAACAGTTACTGTATGTTAATGAATAATACTGCACTCTAGCTGGTAATAATTAACTAATATGACTGTGGCGCCCTCTAGAAGACAAAAACAAGTAGGCGAACCCAAGATGGTGGCCTCCAGCACAAGAAAACATGACCGTCATATATTACTTGAAGTTAGTGGTGGGAGGTCAGTCTGCCGGTGGCATCTGTGGAGGAAGGATCCGTCGCCATTTTTAATCGAGTGACGTCACCGGGTTCGTACTGAGGACTCCATGGCATAAGTACGTTTTTATTGAAATTTTATTATATAAATTATTTGTATCACTTTTGTGATAATTCGTTGATTTTGGCTTGTTTTCAGTGTGTTTCTGTATTCTTTTTTATTCGTCTATTCTTCATGTTTTTTCTATGATACATTGTAAACCAACAATGTGTCACGTACATTCGTAAAATAGTCTGGTAGATTCTAATCGTGGGGATACTTGAAAATATTTCATCTGGAGAAGGGGGTTTAGAACAAAGTTTAATGTATTGCCTACTTGGATCCTGTTCTTTAACATCCTGCTGATTATAATATAATGGATTGAAGTGCCAAGGTGTGAGAAAAAAGTCTACCCTTTCGAAAACTTTTCACCCATGTTTCGACTTCATGTCAGATACTTTTTTTATTTATTTCATCACTAATGTTTACTTTTGCATCCTGAGCTTCTTCAATAAGTAGTGTTGTCAATCTTACGATGCATTCTTTATCATACGAATCAATGTATATAATTGTATGTATACAGCTATTTATAACTTTCTGAAAACCGTGGACTGTATACACGAGACCTCAACTACCTTATTTAAATCAGTGCTTGATATTCAACTCTAGTATATACAGAACTGAAAATTCACTAGTTGTTTTTAATGATATCTGAGTGCCTGAAATCAAGAGTGGTTTTATTGCTTAATTGCCGATTATTATTGGGCTCTAAATCCAAAAACACTTCCACTTTTTAATCTTTTCTAATTTTCTCCGAAGAATAGTGCGAATGCTTTGTTCATTATTCATAATTTTATTTACCTAACACTGAAGAAATATTTAAAAAAAAAAAACAAAGACAAATAATTTTTTTTTGTCAAATATAACCAAGGAACGAAAGGTGCGTTCGAACAGCTAGAATTTGTTTTATGAGGGGGGGGGGGGGGGAGAGAGGGAATTGGGATCACCGTATCTCCTGGAATTTATGAATCTCCGTTCACCGAAAGTCGGTCGGCGTGATGAGAAACTTTCATTAATTCCGAAACGCAGTCATTAG
Source organism: Bacillus rossius redtenbacheri (assembly GCF_032445375.1). NCBI lineage: Eukaryota > Metazoa > Arthropoda > Insecta > Phasmatodea > Bacillidae > Bacillus > Bacillus rossius. Next base: position 52,844,937 of record NC_086333.1, read on the forward strand.
CGAGCTGTGAGGGGGAGAGGGTGGGGTTGGATCCTTTCCTGCCATAAATTTAATTAATTCTGTTTCCCCGAATGCCATCGCTGTGACGAAAATTATCTCCATTACTTGTGTGTGTAGAGTTGTGTGTGTGTTTGTGTGTTTGTGCCCAGGGGGGACAGGGCCCGGCGGGTTCGCGAAAAGGAAGGAGGGGGGGGAGGGGTAAGGGGCAGATGAGGGGAAGGGGAGGTCACGTGAGGGGGAAAGGGGTTCCGTCGACGTCATCAGGAGCGATTGTCATGCCATCTGTTACCGCGCGGTGTAGCTGGTAGCGGCTGGAGCGCCAGTTAAAGTGATGCGGGGCCGGGAGAGTGTGGTGGAATAGTGGTTTTGGTGGCGGAGGGGGGAGTTAAGGGCTTGTGACATAGTGCGCGTCCCGGCCTGCGGTGGACAGTGGACGTCCGGGCTTTCAGGCGGGAGAAGTGAGTCAGGGTTCGAGGGAATGGGGCGGAAGGGGATCTCGCCTTGTACTCCCCACGAGCTAACATATTAATTTTCACAAACTAATTGAATTTTGTGGCCGGAAGCACACCGGATGGTGCGGAGAAGGGCGCCAGAGGGGTTAGAAGGGAAAGAGGAGGGGGAATCAAAAGCATTAGCAGTGGACTAATTCTTTAAAATTAAAATGTTTGAAAAAATGAATGATTCACAAAATGTAGGAAAATGCGTTGGTTTGAGTGGATTCGTCGTTTTTAACGAAGACGTGATACCATAAAATATGAAAAAAAGAAGCATTCTAAATCTGAGTTAATTAATTTAATTTAAGAGATTTAACTTAGTACTTTTCTTTTACAGCCTACTGTTGGAGATAAATCAGACACAACCAAATAATATGTGATGAATGTTTAAATTTTTCTAATCATTACAGGTTTATGATTGTTTATTGTATACTCTGTGCCGAATAAATCAGTTTTACAATACAGGCCAGTAACGTATCCATTAGGCATTTCACAAACAGTTTGATAAATAACTGTTTTGTCTTAAGAGCGCCTGTTAAAAGTAAAGGTAAAAAATAATTGCAGGAACTTTGGAATAAGTTAGATTTCTAGCATTAAATTTATGTTAATTAAGTTAGGCTTTACGTATTTTCGATGTTGGAATTTTGGATTAGTGATCAGCTGTAGCTTACGAAAAGAAAATTATTCCAAACGTTCTTTTGATGGAATTTAGGGACACCTTAGAAATTCTAAGTCATAATTGCTGAACACGAATTGAAACCTGTGTCTAACCAGAAATAATTTTTAAAAATTATTTTTTGCCAGCCAATACATTCCAGTTCGGGTTCAGATCTACTGTTTGTTATTTCTGTCAGCTCACACTGAGAAAAAAAAGCAGAGATATGACAGAATAACTGGTAGTTTTGATTTGGAACCGTAATTATTTTGCTTATGGACTGTTCTCGTCTGAACGTTGAGTTCTGGTACAGTCCGTATATGCGTGCGTGTGTGTTTATTTATTTGTATACAAATATTTCATAAGTTTACGTACCGCTGTCTGCCCCGAAACACTTCAATGAACAGATCGTCGGGACCGGTTACACTGGGCCGCCAAAGCGCGCCCGCGGGGGGAGAGTGCTGCGGGCAATATCTGGGAACCTAATCAACTCTGGTCAGTCGTAACCAATCCCGCGCCAGCGACAGAGTGCCCGGGAGGCGGTCGTCTCGTCAACTGCTAGGGAAGCCTTTATTTCACAGACGAGAGAGCCACACCCGAAGTTCCCCGAAGTTCATGCTAGCTTTTTTTTTTTCCGTACCACACCAGGTGTATTTATTTGGGTGAAAAAAAAAATCGCGGGCATTTATTCACCAAATGCGCGGGTTTAACTTATAAGATGTCATTCTTAAAATAGGCAAGAAGTAATTCAAAGAATTATTCAGTAGGTAAGCTACATTATAAATATTTTAAAACATCGTGGATGGTTGGTTATATTAGGTAAATATAGCTACATTAAAATTACTGTAAAATCATTTTATGGTTGCTTAGCAAATAACTTCTTAATATGTAGCTATCCAGCGCTAGGAAACCGTTTGCATGATTTCACAGTATCTTTAATGTAGTTATCCTAGCCAAATCAACCGTCCACAATGTTTTAAAGTACCCTATTTATAATGTCGTATATCCGCAAGTTGTATTAAATAGAGGAATTTTTGTAGCACAAAATAAAAGTATTCCCGAATTTTTAATATTATTTACAATGAACAAAAAAAATACCGAAGATGAACGATCGGGCGTTTGGCTCTCTCGTTTGTGACAAGAAGGCTTCCCGAACTGCTATGTGCCAGGCGCGGCCACGAGACCGCCAGGAGAAGCGGGCCGTCAAACTAACGCACACAAATATATGTTTTTGTTCTTTTGGAAATCAGTCGCCACGCTACAAGAAATAGATATAATGTAATTTTTGTTAAAAAAAAAAAACACATGGGTATAGTTATTCTTTCATTTTTTGAGATACGTTTTTTTTTCCGAGATAATTCCGAGTATTTCTTACGAAAATTGGTGCATGATTTTTATGCTTCGTTTTGTACCAGTACCTCCAATAATTAAATATATTTGTGAACCGTTCCCAGGGCAGCTTTACAGTATTAACTGTGCATTTTTAATAAGCACAGTAAAGAAAATAAAGTAAAATTGTTTCATATTTGAAAATATTTTCCACGGTTCAAAAAAAGTATTAAGTTGAATGAAACATCAATTAAAATATAAAATTACGCGCCAGTTTTCGTTAGAAATACTCTTTATTATTTCGAAGAACGTATTTCACATGTGAAAAAAATTAACTTTAGCCATGTGTTGGACAAAGTTACAATATATTTCTTGGCAATAGAATATACATTTTTTTTAAGTACAGAATTTCTTTCCTGCGTATCTGTGAGATCAAGCATTCTCTGTGTTTTTTTTTTTTTTTTTCGTGTATTGCTTGACATTTCTCTCGGAGACCATGTCTACTGTCAGCTTCTCACAAATCACAGCAATTTCGTAAGGACGCGTACGTATACGGAATGACCGAGCTAAATAAGGAGATGGCTTCACTTGCAGAGGACCCGCCAATCATCGGGAAGAAACTGCTCGCCCGGATGTGCGCCTGACTGTAACTTAATAAGAGCTTAGAAACCTTTTTTTCTGCGGGAAACCTAATGCCCGCAGTGGTGCGCACTGGGGTTCCAAGCGTCACGAACCCCCTTTCACGGTATATTATTTCGGCGCGTTCAACTTTCTACCCGACAATCCTCTCGTTCTGTATTCTTACATCCTGCTTGCGCCATATTTGCAACCCGCACGACTGGCCTCGGTTTTTTTTTCCTTTATGCTCATGCAGGTTTTACCTGGGCCCATCTGACTACATTAAGTCTAGACTTGATAGCGGCTAGTTGGTCATGACGCCAATTGCTGGCATGATTAGCCATTCGCCCATTCCACAGTCAGAAACCAAGAGTGAGTGCAATCATTACAATTAGGTTGGTACCCTTCGAGATTGGAATTTATGTTTTGTCTTAAAATTTTTTGTTATAAATGCTCTATTATCGCAGTAAAATAAAAATTGTGAAGTACTAAACTAAGAAGAGTAAATGACTGCGAAATTCATAGACGTTCATCAATAGTGGCGTAGTACAAAACCAATGTCATTCTTACCGAGAATTTCCTAGAAATTCCAGGAGTATGCTGGCTTCATTTAATACCTATTAATTATGCAAAGGTTTTTGATGGGTGCTTTTGCAATTAATTTTGAGAACCAATTAATTTTTATAATGAGTTTTCAGATTGTTTGAGACGTTTTAGGAATTTTTAAGAAGTTCCTGATTGTTCAAAATAAATATGGACTTTGAAATTCACCTACGTATGTAGGTTGAGCAAAAATGTATACTATTTTTTTTTTTTAGCTGGATAACATTTTAATCCTCCCGTATTTACTTTGTCAATTTAAATTTTGTACACAAACGTGTTTCGAATAAAAATAATTTTAATACGAACGAACTATCGACAAAGGAACGAATTGCCTCGGGCACCAGTAAATTAAAACATAGGACAAAATAAAGACCATATAAGTTAGAAAAAACAACATTCAGTGTAATTTTGAACTTAAATTAAAATATTAATTTTATTACAATTCCAATCTCATAAAAAAACACCTCGTGTCATAATTAAACAAACAAAATCAAATATGAGATAACTAGAGTTGTTCAGTCTGTGGTATTTCTTGAGTTAAGTCCGAATGTTAAACTAACTGAAAAAAATATTAAAAAATAAATAAATATCATTAATTCCTCTAAAGTGTTCGAAACGTAAAGTTTTTGGGGTTTTGTTCCTGTTCGCTCACGCACGAGAGACCTTCCTTCAAGACCTCCAGACCTGTGTGTAGCTATTATGATGTGTCACAGTTTATTTGATTTATCAAGAAATTAGGAGTGGAACGAACAATGTTTATTAACATCTGGAGTGATATTCACGGTAATATCACGTTGGCGTCACTATACGTTGCTAACGCCGGCCATACCTGATAGTTGGACGATTAATTACCGTCTCAAAATCCGCCGTAACTCACAGAAAACTAATGCTTGAAACTGGCATTCAAGGTCAGTGCTGCTTCAACTTTTCCTCTTGCGGAAGACGTATTTCTTACGACGAAAACACTTAATATTAACTTGCCATTTAATAAAATTCCTTGAGGGAATTAACACCACGATTAACTGAATGGCGTCATTTTTCACTCTTTCTTTTCTCTTAAATAAAAATCATTGTCAATTAATAACGACCAATCACGGCCGTACACGTACGCGTCTTTGCCATGTTGACAAATAAAATTTCATTTTAAAAACATGCATAGGCATATCGAAACTGTCCCTGAGCCGTGCAATTTATTTATATGAGGCGTCGTCATGGCAACGCAGAAAAGGCTGCGCGCGCCGCCACGCAAGAAACAAAACAAAACACTGCCGAAAAGTCCGGGAAGCGAACTAACCTCGAACGTAAAATAATAAACAAACTATTCCAGTCAATCTGCAAATACTGTAGTATTACAATTTTTAAATTAATTAAAATTTAAACGTTAACCATTTCCATTTTTGCTCGCTACAATTCTGCAAGTTGGATCCCATAAAAAATCCAAGAGATTATATGACACGGACTTTATAGAAAATATGTTATAAGAAAATATGTTATATACTTACAACTATTTCAATATGACGTTTTTTGTATCACCTTAAAATTAAATTAATTTGATCATATTTATTGAAAGATGTTGGGAGGATAAATTTTACATTGTGACAGGTTTTTATAATTGACTAGCTGCCCGACCCGACTTCGCACGGCTATACTAATGGAAAAAAATTAAGCCACATCTCCCATTTATAGTAATGGTAAATAAAAAAAATTCAGTGAAAATTTATTACAATGCTGTATAATGTACCGGAGAGAAAATAAATAGCACCAATGGTTTCCCGACTCGTGCACGCAATGTACAACTGATGTACCCGTACTTCGCTACGGCAATCTGCAGGCAGATCACTCTTGCGCCGCTCATTATACATGCCCCTCCTTGTGGGTACGCCACTGCCGCGCGATGCCCGTTGCCATGAAGACGCAGAAGGCATGAACAATGCAAAATCCTGTTCTCATGCAGACAAAGTACCCACTGCTGCCTGGTTTTAACCACCCATGGGATCTAATTTTCGGAAAATGTCATCCTGCGTAACATAAGGAACATTACTGTGAAGTTTCAAGTCTGTAAAATATATATACTTGAAAAAAAGGGCAATTTTTGATATTTAAAGTACCCGCAAAATTTCAACGGTAGCGAGGACTGCACTAACAATGAAATAGTCGTTGCCATAGAGACGAATGAAGCATCAACAAAGTAACAGCCGTTGCCATGGTGATTTCCTATCAAAAACTGGAAATTTTGGTATATTACGCCCCCGAAACTCCCCTTTGGATCGGATTTCCGCAGAATCCGTTCTTAGTGAGCTCTACATCACAAAATGAGTAACTATGCTAAATTTGAAGTCAATTGGGTGTATAGTTTTAGAGATCTCGTGATGAGTGAGTCAGTGAGTGGTATTTCGCTTATATATATATATATATATATATATATATATATATGTACACAAGTCCTTGTCAGAATTGTAACGGGAGAGGAAAATTATTGATGGTCCGAAAAATGAAAATTAATTAAAAATAATAAAAATAATTCGATTAAAAGAAAAAGAAAACAAATTAAACACAGAGAGAGAAAAAAAAACAATAGTTTAGGTTTGCGCTTTAAAGTGATAAAAAGTATTTAAATACTAATTGAACTCTTATGAGGGTACTGATTGCTTCGTTGTTAATATCACACGGATGTTTTTTACTTGTATGGGAAAATTAAGAATCATAAGGCATCTAGTGCGTGGCAACAATGTTAATAGGCAATAGGAAATAAACTTCTAGCGCCTGCGGCATTGTCAACACACACTTAGTTCGTGTACTGCATGTTGTATCTAAAACCCTCCAACGCATTTGATTCTAAATTGGACTTTTAGTAAGGATTCCTAATGTTATTGATAATATAATATAGCCTATAGCGTTCCTCGATAAATGTTCTATCCAACACTGAAAGAATTTTTCAAATCGGACCAGTGGTTCCTGAGATTAGCGTGTTCAAACAAACAAACAAACAAACAAACTCTTCAGCTTAATAATATTAGTATAGATAGGTAAATATTGCATTACATAAATACCTTGACAAAAACTAAGTGTTATTGAAGTGAATCTTCTTTGCTGAGGGGGCAACAATTTTGGAGAGTTACGAAAATTCCGGTAACACGAGGGGAAACGTTAGAGGAGGAAGTTTGTCAATTGTGACACCACTCCAACGCAAACACTAGTGGTCGAAGGGGTAGACGCAAAGGAGGGGGGATAGGTACTTCGCTTAGCATGCTATATGCTAGTTGTAACGGCCGGAAGGTGAGACCGCAGGGGAGAGGTAGAAATGACGCAACAAGAGTGCTACGGAATTTTCGCAACGTTACATTTGTTTGTTTACTCCTCACTTTTCATAACGGTTAACGAGTGACGCTACCATATTATTTTAATTTCATTTTAGGTATCTACGATTTATTTATTCGTGTGGAAAAGAGTTATTGATTTGTGCAGTTAACTTTATAGGTTTCATTCATTTATATGTGAATAGTGTGATTGAAAATGTAACGTGGACTCCACGCACACACAATTTTTTTTTTCCTAGAAGTAGTTTATCTTAAAAATATATTATGAAAGTTGTTTCTAAATATTAGAACAACTAATCTATAGGCTCTTACGCAAGTAGATGAACAGGTGCGTGCGCATGTTATTAATGTAAAAGTAACATTGAAGCGCTGTTTTCTGTTTCTCAGTTCCATCTGTGGGTTCGCAGATGTTCCCCGAAAGTTGCCGAGCGCGGCGGTAAAACACGTCCAGGGCTCCCGGCAGTTAGGTACCTCAACTCTCCGCTCTGACGCCCGGTGATGCACTGCCGTCGACTGGCGAGCTTGTTTCTCCGCGTGCGTCTGGCGGCAGCGAGGGGTTCCTCGCGGCAGGAATATGATGAGTGTTGGTGGGAAAGGTTTGTAGCCGCTTTCGGTGTCGGGAACAGATGGTCGTTACGCAAGTTGACGCACTGCGCGAAGCGCGGTTTTATTTGCGCGCGGAGCGGATAATTCTCTTTTTTTCCTCCCCTCGCCCTTCCAGACACGGAGTTGTATGGCAGTTGGGAGTTGTTTCGTAGGTAGTGGCGAGGAAGACCTTAGGGAAAAAAAAAGTTGGGGGGGGGGGTTGTCAAATTACGCGATACGACAAAACCCCCGCCGGTTGTACATCGAAAGCCGCAGGTGCGGCCAATTTGTGAAATGGTTGCCGGGAGAGAAGGGTGAGGTGCGACGGTGGCGCGCCAGGCGGCGGAGGCGGAAGATAGCAAGACCGTTTGTCATTTAACCGAGAACTCTGTCTCTCCCTCTCTCTCTCTCTCTCTCTCTCTCTCTCTCGCGGTACAACAAACACTACTCCTTCATCCGCCCTCCTCTGTGAGTACCCGCGTACCACGTGGTCTTAGGCTGGGTTCGCAAACCTCGCAACAGACGCAACAGCGCAACGCGAAACCAACGCAAGAAAGCCACAGTCGTTCGTAAAGCACGCAAGTCGCAAGTCGTCACCAACTCTAAAATCTAAAAATGCAAAACAATAGAAACCACATTTTTTCTTTGAATAACTAATATTTTTCACAAAAAGAAAATAACTAGTCTTTAATTTGTTACAAAGAAGATATTTTTTATCACTGTGTGAAAGTTAAAAATAAGATGATTATAGTGGGTTCTTGTGAACATAGCGTCTGCGTCTTTAAAAGTTTTCGGAACACTTCTCTTCAAATATGGCCGCAAAAAATTAAAGCCAAAACTCAAGAAATCTGGAAGTGGAACAATACTTGCGTTGCGCTATTGCGCCTTGCTTAGTTTATAAATCGGCACTCTAAACTGTGATTTATGAACATTTTCCATCTTTCGTTTCTTGCGCTTATGATCTATAGGACCAACGACGTGAACTCCCTGCAACTGTAATGGATGCATCAAATGTTTCCGCGATACTCGCACAACAGTTCTCTGGAAGGTGTTCATCCTTTGTGCTGTCGTACGTACACTGCCGCTTGGTATGTTCTACACCCAATAGGGAATGAGCATAAGGAGGGTGGTAGCCAATGATATTATGGCTGGAGAAATGAGAAACGAATAATTTCTTCTTAGAGGGGGGAGGGGGTAAGCGAGTATTTTCTGAGAAAAAGGGGGAGGGATGTCAGTTCATATATGCACGTGAAAAAAAGTGGTGGGGGTCAGTATGCCATCCCTTGCCGGGTTCAAACCGAAGACTCCATGGCATAGGTAAGTTTTTTACTAAAAATTTTAATTTTCCCTCCAATTTCTAGCATAAATGCAGACAATTTTTAAAATGTCTGAAGTTCTTTTATAGAAAGTCTTTTCATTGAATTTTATAAACTATAAATTTTTTCCAGATTTTCTAGCATAAAAATACGGATTATACATACTGCGGCCGTAACAAACCGTGAAACGTTAGGAAGTATGGCATTCGAATCCAAAATGGTAGGAATTCAAAATGGCGGGTGTAACCAAATGTGAAATTATGATGTCATAATTTTCAAAATGACGGAATCGAAAATGGCGGAATCCAAGATGGCTTATCCGAAATGGAGGGGATAAAATGGCCGCCGGGTTCGAGGTCGTAATGGTTATCCAGGATGGCTGATGTGACGTCACAATCTAAGTTTGCTGTAGGCTCCACGGCTCCACACCCAGTATCCAGTCCCAGGAGCTCCTTTTATATACTACTACATACTACTACTACTACTATAATACTACTACTATCTCTTTAAAACCTGGTGTTTGAACACAGATTTATTTTTTCTGTACGTTTACAAAATATTTTTTTGTGGAAACCAGTTGCCATGAAATAGTATTTTTAATACAACACAAATGTTATTGTAAATTGTTAAAAACGTGGTTATTGTTATTTTTTACTTATGTGAAATATTTTTTTCGAGATAATAGTAAGTATTTCCTTTAACATTGGCGCATAATTATGTGTTTTGATCGAAATTTCATTCAAGCATTTTTTTTTCAAACCTTGGAAATGATATCCGAATATTCACCATTTTGACTTTTTTTTACTGTTCTTATAAACATGGTTAGTTAATAATGGAAAGCTATCCAGGGAACGGGTTTACAATAAACATTTAACCATTTTTAACTACAAAGCATAAATGTCCGGTTAAGGATCCAAACCCAGTAAGTAGTACTACGAATACTATTTTGAAATGTGATTAGTTTTTTTTTCTTCAATTATATGTCAAAATTTACAAATGTCTGTAATTATTCATTACTGTTTATGATCCATTGACAAAAAAAAATAGAGCGCAGTTCTCCTGAAGCAGCATCCCGTCTTTTCATCTCCAAACTTCCGGTCTGTTTCGACTGTTGATCGTCGGGAACAAACGTGGCGTGGTGAGTGTTGCTCTCTGTGCAATCGTTGCGCAGACTCGTTCAATTCCCCTCCGTTGTTCCGTAAACGAACGCATTCCCCACAAGCTTTGGGCCGCGAAAAACAGTTCATGGCGACGATCGCAATGTTTAACTCACGTGGACGTGGAACACAACTGCTCAGTGCTCGTCCCTGCAACGGCCACCTTGTCCCTAGAGGTTGTCTTTCTCAGCGTCGTGTGCGCGCGCTCAGTTGTTCAAACTGCAGCTAGACTTACGTATTTTAACGAAATCCTCATACTTTATGTCCTTACATTTCGGAAATTTATATGGTAATTTGAGTAGCAAGTTTAGTTTTTAGGAAATTTATTTATTACCTCGTAAAATTAAAGCAACAGCGATACTTTTTCTCCTATGACGATTAATGGCACGCGTGGTCCACGTTTTTTTGGACATGATGTACCATCTACCATTTTTTAAAGTTGTTTTATTAATTAAATAATTTATTCCAAGTGTCTTCATACCACACTTAACAATCAACGCTCTTGAATAGAAGCAACTTCTGAAGACTTAATTTTGCGTGTTTTTAAATAGGTGCCAGGCATTGCAGATTTTGTTATAAATTATATTAAGTGTTTTCTCCAAAACTGTCAGTTTTAGAGCAATAACACAAAAAAAAACTTTATTTTTAGTCGGTTTTGACGCTAATATTAATAATTAACCTCCATGAAATGTGTGTCAAATGAGGGTATTACCACTTATTATTTAAATGAAAATATTGTACGTGAGCGACAAGTTTTGCAGTTATTTCATAACATTGTAAAATAAAGCATTAGCGAGATGCTTCCTGGTCCATTTCAATACTTTCTCTTTTATTTGCTATAAACAATTTGTCTGGATTCTGAACTTCCTCCTTTTTCAAGTGTTATATCAAAATTACAATATCATGTTGTGGTAAACCTCTGTACTATTATAACCAATTTTGGGGCACCTATTCAATATTTTAACACATATGTATTTATTATCAGATTTGGTAATTTTTAAGTTACATACACACAACTGTTCAATTACATACACAGTATGTACTGCAATTTTTTTTACCATTTTTATTGAGCATAAAAATAAAAGCGTGATTACTTATCTAGATCTCTGTTTTTTTAATGGATGATTTTAGTTAGTATATTTAACGTATTTTAATAAAAATTATATATGTCACAAGGTTAAATAAAATTCTGCATAAACAGTATTTCAAAACATTGTGTAACCTCTCAGCATGTTTTAGTGGTCGTGCGAATGTGGTAAAGGCGGCGGATCCCTTGGCATCACTAAAATTAACATGATGTGACTTAACAAACGTACAATATGTCTTTCGAAAGAGACGCCTAATTAATGAAGTCAGCTGCACTATTTTTGTTGCACTCACAATAAATTATAAACAACACAGTCCGTATTATTATATGTAGTATTGTTTTTCAACCTTCTTGAATACACGACCCATTTAAAAGTTAAAAAAGTCTGGCGACCACCCCAGGGCCATAATAAAAATATGTCAGTGATTTTAAAAACTATGTATTTAATTTTCTTTCGGTTGACACCTAAATATCGATCGAAAAAACAACTGTACTTTGCAAAGACGTCGCGAGAGCCCTGCAAATAGTAACATTACAGTGATGATTGGGAAAAGTGGGGGTTGCTCCCCGCTTTCTTTTGTTTCTGTCAGTTGTCCGAGTGCGCCAACGAGTACGTACGTGATTGTATTGTCTTTGCGTTTCGCTCTGCGCGAGCATAAAATGGATGAGTTTCTCAAAAAAGATCGCAGCCCTCCACGTTTGGTACAAGATGCAGTGACGGAAGTGAATCAAAACCGAAAAAGAAATAGACATTACTGAAGAAAATTACTTGAAATACATGTTTACTCTCATGAATAATAAACCTCAGTGTGTAATTTGAGGCGATATATTATCACGTGAGAGTATGAAACGATAAAAGATTATGCGTCACCTCTCAACCAAACATTCCAAAGAAGCTGATAAACCGCTGGATTTCTTTGAACGTAAACTGAAAACTTCTAACCACCAGCAAAATACTTTGATTCAGGTAACCTAAACTAAAATAGTATTCTTTACAATATGTTTTATTGCTCAATTATTTTTTTATTATTTACTCCGTTTTTAGGTATCCAGCGTTAACTACAACGAATGGTTAGCCATCTACAGAGTTGCATACCTAGTCGCTAAAAGCAAAGAAGCCGCATACAGTACCGAAAATTTTATTTTGCCAGAAGCAGTAGATATAATTGAAATGATGTTATGTAATCAGGAGGCAAGCAAAGCTAAAAGCATACCAATTTCTGACAATACTATGGAACGCAGAATAAAAGAAATGGCCAGTGACATTCGAGAACAAGTAGTCGAGAAATTAAAGAAAGCTTACATTATTCTTGACAGTTTGACGACTGTACTGATGTTTCACATTGTGCGTAGTTTGTGGTATTTGTGCGTTTTGAAGCAGATGAAAGTGTCACAAAGACATTTTATTTTGCAAAGCACTTCCTTCAAACACTACAAGTCAGTGTTTGTACGACATGTTTTTAAAAAGTACTCGCAACCACGATATTGATTGGAAAAAATTTGTCGCCATTTGTAGCGATGGCACTAAAGCTATGACTGGACAAAAAAGTGGACACTTTCCGAAATTAAAATCAATAATGCAAAATGTCTCATGGACACACTGCTGTTTTCATCGAAAATCTCTGGCAGCTAAGGATTTACCTTCTGATTTAAATAACATGCTTAAAAAAGATCATAAAAATTGTGAACTCTATTACAAGTAAAGCTTTGCAAACTCGACTGTTCAGAATCATTTGTGAAGACATGGGTTCGCTCCATCAAAATCTCCTTTATCATACAGAGGTCAGGTGGCTATCCAAAGGAAAGGTATTGGCAAGACTTCTAGAACTGAAACCTGAATTATTTATGTTTATTTCAAGATGCTAATTTGGAAAATGCAAAATATTTATGTAACCTTTTTTGGCTCCTAAAATTAGCATTTCTTGTCGATATTTTTAGCCACGTGAATATTTTAAACAAGAACCCCCAAGGAAGAGAAGAAAACATTCTAACAGCTAAGCATAAAATCAAAGGATTCCTTGCAAAACTTCGTTTGTGGTCAACGGCTTTGCAATATATTTATATTTATATATACACACACACACATATGAGTCTCTTGCTTGTGTTCAGAAGATTTTCGAAGAAACTGCAACTGACCAACCGTTGGTAGTAAGTTCTCAGATTCCTTGCATGATACAGAAGCTTGTATAATTTTGAAGGGAAACTTTTAACTTACTTTCCAGAACTGGACTCTAAAGCTGACAATGGGCATAGATGGATACTAAATAATTTCTTGGATATGTCAGTACAACTGGCTGATCTGACCACGAAGATGAAATAAAATCTTATATATTTAGCTGCTGACGGCATTCTTAAAATGGAATTTCATTCGCAAAATATTGATGTCTTCTGGATGAAGAGCAAACAAGAATATCCAGAACTGGCAAGGGACGCTTTAAAATTATTAGTGTCATTCGCCACTTCTTACCTATGTTAATTAACGTTATCTTCAATGATGGACATAATAACTAAAACGATAAAAAGGATTCATTTAGAAAATTATTTAGTTACTTGTGTTTCAAAAATAGAACCAGCTTTCGAGAAATTATTAAAAAATAAACAGACACAGCCTTCTCACTGAAATTGTACGGTTATTTTTACTGTAGAATAGGACGTACAAACACTTGCCTTTTTCTTTTAACCGCGACCCCTCTCGGGGTTGCGACCCACAGGTTGATAAACATTGATTTAGACGCAACAATACTCGTAGATGTCACAAATTCGCACACAAATTTGTAAGATTACGATGGTTTAGGCTAAGGTCGTAGCTTAACCACAATGGCCCGTTATATTTAGTTACATTACCCAGCATGTCTCTGTCTTAGCGTTCAAGCATCTCAACAATCGAGGCTGGACCTAGAAAGCTAAGATGAACTGCGGGCTGTGTTGACGTCAGCCAATCACAACACGAAAGACGGATTTACGCGCAATAGTTTTAAGCAAAACTTAAAAAAAAAAAAAAAAAAAAACCATCAAACTTGAGGAATTACACATTATGTACTAAACCTTGGCAAAAATACAATCGTAAAAACACAAATAATATTTGCTCAATGCACGCGTTAAAGTAAATATAACCGAAATAATATAAAGTAAACAATAGTTCAAATTTACCGGTCAATAATAAAAAAAATTCATTTGTAAGTTAAATGTATTCTATACAATTGCATTTATTCAAGCTTAAATTTCAAAGCCTTTTAAAAGCACTTTAAATAGTAAATACTACTAATGATTTAACCTTTAATTTTTTGTGAGAAACCTGCAGCCGGTTATTATCTGTCGAATTTTAACTCACACTGTATTTGAATTTTATTGTAAGAAACAGAAACTTTGTGCGTGTCTGAACGTCCATTGAGATGGTTTGTGCTTCTAAAGTCTCACTTGAAGAAAAAATGATGTGCGTGAACTTATGTAAGCAGGTAAAAACTATACTTATTTGTTAATTTAAAACATTAAAAATGTAATAGTTACAAGTTATTAACATTAAATATTTTAAAATACCTAATGGTATGGATATATATTTTTTTATAAAACACTCATATTGACAAATTGAAAAGCTCTATTAAAAATTTTAATCTACAAAATGATACAATTTATAAGTCTGTATCTCCATTTTGGAATAATATAGTCTCCAAGTTTCATTTGATTGAACGTTAATTACCAAGACTAACTGAATACAAATAAGCGGCACCAAACGGGACCAGCATCGAAATGCTTTTATCTCCACTGCTATCCCTTTTCCCCCAATCCTCTTACTATCTCTGTCGTGGTAGAAACAAGTGAGGTTTCAAAAACCCCTCCGCGGGGAAACTGATCACATAGTTTAGGCGACTCCCCGTGGCTAAACCAATCCCAAGCGAAATTAAATACAAATAGAAAGTCGATTGTAAGGTAATTGCGTGTTTATTTTTTTCACTCGTTCTCCTCACTCTTACCGATCCATTCGGAAGTTAGTTGATTTTTAGTTAGGCCATCGTACTAAGCTTCCGTCCACCGGCTCGATTCTGCTTCGATTGCTTGCGATTCCCGTCGTTACAAACCCCGCAGCGTTTTGGCTTGTGGAGGGACGGGGGGCGATACATATTTTTTTTTGTTTTGTTTCTTCCGTGTTTTTTTTTCACCTGCTTCCCCGGATGGTCAAAAACCTCCATCATGTGTTTTTTTTTTTGGACGTAGTCGCCCGAAGGTTCTAAACCTCGAAGCGCATCCAATTACTAATGTAAACTTCGGACGCGAGGCAAACACAATAAGAGGCATCGGGAGAAGGAAAAAAATAATGGAGGATGGGAGCGAAAGTGTAAAAAAAAAAGAGAGTGAGAAGGCAGACCTCGGTCAGACAGCGGTACCAACCGCCTCTGGAATTACGAAATAAATCGGTTTCGTATTGGAGATCCGGGGGCTTGTGATGTTGACGTTCCAGCTTCTAAACAAACACTGTGTCCCTGGCAGCGACAACGTGATTTTTTTTTTTTCATACGTGTGTGTGTGATTTTCTTTATAGCTGGAAGTTCGGCTATTGCATGGCGAGGAGAACAAATTTCCACTCGTTTCCTTTTTTTTTTTTTTTACCCTCCAATCACTCGTCATCGCAAATACGTTAAACGCTATACTCAAAATGGAAATATAATTGGTAAACTGTGTGTTTACTTATTGTTTCTAAATATTTGAACAACTTCAAAGCATTAGTTAATTTAAAATCATTGATATTTGCTTTACTTTAAAGCTTAGAACTAGGTACAAATGTTGGCCAGTAAATTTTTCTGTGTACATAATATTCGGCTTAACGTCAGACAAGTTTAGCTATGGTTTCGATTAAAATACTAGTAATAATATTCTGAAAAACTTAAATAAAGTTAAGGTCATTAAACATTACTACCTGCCAAAAAGTATAACTGCCTAATAAACAGCCTTTAATTTTTTTATAATTTTTACAAGAAAATTCCTTGGAAACTCAGTTATCAAGAATATCACTTGTAAAACTGCAAGTCAGAGGTTTGTACAAAGCCCTGCCCTGTAGTTTTACTAGTAATATCGTTCCCAACTGAGTTTTCACGGAATTTTCTTGTGAAGCTATAAAAGGTATAAACAGTATAAAATGTGCCTTACGAAAAGATTTTAAGTTGACATATTTTACAGGAGTGCAAAAATAATTGCAACCTAAAAGTGCCAATGAAGAACATAAATAATATTATTTAAAAATATCATTTTTTCTGAATATAATGTTGTTTATGA
The DNA here is from genome assembly GCF_032445375.1 of Bacillus rossius redtenbacheri. Lineage (NCBI taxonomy): Eukaryota > Metazoa > Arthropoda > Insecta > Phasmatodea > Bacillidae > Bacillus > Bacillus rossius. The sequence goes on from NC_086333.1 coordinate 52,861,366, forward strand.
TTTTTTAAAACTTTCAAATTTTATGTTATTAAAACCAACAAAGCTCTTGTAATTTATATTTATCAACATTAAAATTATTCAATTAACTATACAAACTCAAGGTACAAGCATTGCATCATTTTTTCTTAACATGCACGCTAGCATTTGCGTTTTGCTAACTATGATTACCTTGTTTAAATAGTTAGGAATTAGGATATTTATCTTTTTTCTATTGCAAGGTATCATTGCGATTATATTATTATTCTTCGGTTCAGAGCAATCACGAGGTGTTTGAAAGAAATTAGGATTTTTCTTCCAATAAAGTCTTTTGAAGTCACTTCACTTGTTAAGAGATCAACGGGCATATGTGTGAGTGAGGAAGATGTAGACGCACATGCCTAATTTATTCTTAATAAACTTGTATGAGAAACATTTGAACACTTGAGATAAGAAGAGGGGTTTCTTGAGCTAGTATATATATATATATATATCTCTCTCTCTCTCTCTATATATATATATATATATAGGCATATATATATATAGGCATATATATAATTTTCTGCATGTATGAATGATCGTCACTTGAGAACTGCTCGACCGATATGTTTTTTTGTCCATGTTCATAATTCTCAAGACAAGGTTTGTATGCAAGAAAATTTTTGGAAAATTCACCAAAAAATTCTGAAAAATTCGTACAGTTGTAGAGTTCTGCTATCACAGGTTTTCATACCAACAAAAAATTCCGCATTAAATATTTCAATTTTTTTATCAGTGGTTATAATATTGTTACGAACGTGAGCGGGCAGCGGCGCGAGCAGGTTCGGAGCTGGCTGGCGGCCCCGCACGGCCACTGACGTCACGTAACCGCCGCAACGTAAGACGTGCCGCGCGCGGCTGGTGGATTTCGGGTGTTATCGCTTCCCCTCTCCTCCCCTTCTTTCGCGTTCGGTGCTCTGTCTCAGCTCCGTCAACCTGATACCTCCTGATATTGGCAATCAATAAAACTGTGTAGTAAAATCTTTAATTAGGCTATTCATTAGCGAACCCAGTAGTTTTCCCACATGACGATTTATTAATTTCATTTTAATAAATCGTAACAATACCTTAGTGCATTCAAAACCGTCACATGTTTTCATAAGATAACCTTAAAATTCATCAAATTCCACATTGAATATTTCAGTGTTTTATCAGTGGTCATCATAATTTTGGTGCATTCAGAACCGGAACATGTTTCCAAAGTATTACATAACCGTTAAAATTTTCAAATAGGAACTTTTGATTGAATTCAGTTCGTAGTTAATTGAAATAAATGCCACCAGTGAGGCATCGAAATATCGGTCGGCGTACGCGCAACGCAAGCCAACTACGTGATCATCGAGTAAATAAGACTGACGAAGAGCATAGACAGAGTTTGGAAGAAAATATATTAAGAATTTCTCAAGCACGATCCATTATGACTCCATAACAACGGATACAGTCGAGATCGACTCGCTCAGTTGGAGCCAACACACAAAATAATTTGTAAAGGCGAAAAAACAAACTGCCAAGCGTGACATTACGACATAAACGTTTGGCGTTCAGATACTTAATATCCAATAGTCAATTACGCAGTGCATGGTCTATATAAATAAAATAGGATGTTGGTATTTATGACGTTGATAAACTCTGACACCGACCGTTTGACTAATCGCAAAGAAAATTAGCACATATAAGTGTTTTTTCAGGAAAAGGTTTTAATGCTATCCATTTTTGTAACTCGCCGCTAGATGGCGTTGCAGATCATCCACTTCTAAACCGTCAACCAATCGCCATGGGTAAACAGAAAATCATAGGTCATAAACATACAAACAGCAATTGTGTGTCATTTCTCTATGTGCTACACACTGCCATATAGCCCTTTTTATTTTGCTTTAACTCACAGACAAAATATCACCCATTATTCAGTCCAGGAAATGCTGGGTACTAAAGCTAGTTACACAGTAAAAAAATTTAAATGCAAAGGGTGTTCAAAATCTGAGTTTGATATTTGGTTTACAAAAAATTTGCTACATCCTGTGTAACCACAGTGAAAAATAGTTTTTAAAATATATATATTTTTTTTACAATCTATATAAAATATCTGACAGTCAATTATCTATTTGCATCTGTAGAGAATTTATTCATCATAAAATAAAAATGTATGGTTATTAAGACATAACAAGTATGCGTTGGTTTTAGTTCTAAGCTTCACCGTTAAGAGCCCACAAGATTAAATGATTGCGTTCTATTGTGATAACATCAATAACAATAATTAGTATTTATTGCAATGAGCTTGCAATTTTCATAGATCCCTGCCAACCTTGATCTTCACTCCACATATTTATTATACCTTTGTTTATATTTTCTATGAGAATGACGTTATAATCTGCTAACTGCTGGCTAAAATAAATTTTTGAGTAAGTGATAATTGTGGAAATTTTTTCTGGTGATGTATTTCAAATAATAAACTAAAGAATTTTTTTTTAGTGATACATTTAAATTTGGATTTACCTAAGAGGCAATCTTATTTAATTGCATGTTGACTGGAATAAACCTGGTGAAGATGTTCTAAAGCTATTTTAAACTTTTGCGCATATATTTGGTTCTCTGCTCCATCAGCTGTGCCATTATTAAATCAAATGTAGTATATATATCAATCTAGAATGGAGCAGTAAATTTTGGACATATTTATGCCTGAGGACAGATATATTTTGTTTGGATAGTCATGTGTACTTCATTTGAATGAATTTTTGCAATGGGGAAGTTTGATTCGAAATTTTTTATAGATTTACAAATTTCCATATTGCTATCATTGCTGTGCTGTCCATAAAATGTATTTTGTTACACCTCTAGGCTCATATGTGCGTCAATGTGTTGTCCCGATTTCTGTTTACGGTCTTCCTTGGGTTTTTCTGTATGTCACCATTCTGTCAAAGGATGTTGTTGTTTTCTGTGTTCTCCGTGTTCTCTGTTTTGCAACGGTATCGTCGTTGTCTGTCAACTGTGTTAGTCTGTGACTTAATATTTTTAAAATTCCTTCCACTGAATTATCTGTGCTGTAGGCATTTTACACTTGACAACAGCTGTTTTCAGCTGTATTTATGTATTCATTTCCCTTATCTATTCTTGAGTTTCTTCTAAATCATACAATCAAATAAAAAAATAGTATATGTCCATAAAAAGGTTTTAAATCATCCATGTATGCTGTAGTGTATATCCGATGCTGGAAATTACTTACATTTTTTTTTTCTCTTGGAATACCTACGTGAATTTTGTATTTAAGAGAACCTCCACGCCTATCACTGAAACTTACACTTCCATCAAGAATGTTTTCATAAATTAGTTGCATTTTATGTTGAGTTATGCCAAATGTTGCACAATATGTTTTATTACACACATGCACTTTAAAAGCTCTCTGCAGCGGCCGTGTGGTCGAGTAGCCCTTTTTATTCAAAAGTAAATTTTAACTTTTAAATACAAAACTTTATTATTTTGTGATTGTTTTTATTGGTATTACAATTTTTCTATATGTTGTAAATACTTACACGTGTGTATTAATATCCTTAAAGGGTAATTGATTGCTATAATTAGAATTTTTGATATCAGAAAATTTCAATAAAATATGATTACGTACTTAACTAAGGAAAATATAGGAACTATGACTCCTACTTGGTGTCAAAAGGTATTAGGCATATAAATTTACTATTTTTGGTTTAAGATTATTCTCTTCGTCAAAACATACTCGTAGTATAAAATTTACTGGTATGGCCAGCCCCTGGCCTGAATAAAGAAAAATATTTTGTTGTTAAATTTACCTTTTTTAAATAATTATTGTATTTAATATTTTAGTAACTTTTGAATGATACTTTTGTATAGTTTTATATTTAGTGTATTTGTAGGTTTAAAGACAGTAAGTAATATTTTAGCTATGCAGAAGGAACTTTGCTAGGGAACTTCGCTGGCATTAGTGGGTGGCGGTGTTTGCTGTGAATGACATACAAATGCTTTGGTGAACTTGTGCGTGATGTAATATTTCCCGCGCTAAGTGAAGTTGGGAGTCCGGACGTACAAGACTGATAAAGTGCGGCGGCGAGCACTGCGATGACTCGCGCTAAGCACTGCCACGTGACCACACTCACGCGCGCGGTGTAGCGGTGTCCGCTCGAGTGCATGGCTTATGACGTCAGAAAGTGGAGGGGGTGGGCTTGCGAATAGACAGGCAAACGCTCAGCTAGGATAGGTACTCGCTAATCGGCCGTGGCGGATTTCGAACTAGCAGTTCGCGAGAATGTTTGTGAACGAAGCGGATGCCTGGGAACCCCAAGGCTCGGCCTGTAACACAATAATTTTGGCCATGTGTTTTAAAAAAAGACTTGCCATCGTCGATGAAGATCCTGGACTGGTTTGCGAATGCTTTCCGCAAACTGCGACGCACTTATTTGTGAGTACTTTCTGGTCCGGTATTGTTGGTGGGACTCGGCCGGTGTTGGTGTTTGCATGGGCATGAAGTCAGCTCCGGAATTATATCACTGTATACTTTGGAAAGAAGAAGGAAGCATTGGTGTGAATACTTTTCGTGCATACACCCAGAACAAGTCGTCAGCTAGTAATTTGGCTTTTTTTTTTCGCGCGAAGAAACCGATAATGTGTTAGTCAGCGACACCGCCTGTTAAATGAGTAAATTTAAAGGGGATCCATTAAGAATAAACTATAACTTGAGTTTTGACATAATAATTTCTAATAAATTATTATATTTTGAATTCTGTAACTATAAATGTTAGCTTATAATGATTTCTTTAAATTAAGTTAGCTATAGATCCATTTTGGTGTATACAATATTATTTTCAAAATTTGGCGCCAGTTAATTTGCGATTTTTTGTACCATCGTAAAAATGTGTACCGGAATAATGTTTAGTATTTTTATTATATTTTGTTATTAAATAGTCTTGTTAAGGAATGCTATTAGTCAAGTATCCTATTCACAGCTTGGTGGTTTTGAGTATGATAATTTGTATTTTTACGATCATGCTTATAAAATAAATAGTAAATGGAAATTGTTTAGCCAAGATTTCCTTTGTCCAGTTGGCCCAATCCGAATGCTTAGCTTTTGTTTCATACTTTCAGCACTGCTTTTTGACCCAAACCCGTGGGAGATATTTTCTTTAAAAAGATGTTATATAAAATTAGTAAAATATTTGAGGATATTTGTGATGCTTCGCATGGAGTGTAAGGATTGTGTATAAGTCCTCTAAGAAGGAGGAGGCCACACACTGGAATGGCTAATATAAACTTCTGTAAGTACAAATTAGCTGACACAATCGAACTTAACAACTCGCACCATTCTGATAATAAGTTTTTCTTTTCTTTTGAATCGCGCTAACATGTCTTTAAGGCCTTGCGTCACATAAAAATTAGTGCAGTTGGTAATGACAATGTATCCATGAAAATTCTGGTAGTAATTTTACCATTTGTAATTTTTTTTTCAGAGCTAATTTTTTATGCATCAATTACCTACTATGGATCAACATCCGGCAATATGGAAGCATTCCTAAACTTAACCAATTCAAACAATTAAATCTACGATGTCTGCTAAATATTTTCGCCCTATAAGCATTCTGCTTAGTGTTACTAAAGCTCTTGAATACCTGGTGCACCCCTAAACATATTCATACTTTACAATCAGCAGCTGCTTCGACTGCTTCAAACTGTCGCCTGTAGAGCCCACGACGATTGGTCATCAAAGGTGAGTGGCTTGAATTTTGGGTGGCCAGTTGCGCCTTCCACCTTCATGTCTCCAGAATAACCACTATGTTTCGTAGCATATGTATCTTCGTTGATCATACGACGGCACTCTTCAGTTACAGCTGCTACCTTCCGTTCATGTTGCAAGGGCCCTTCTCAGCGCAGCCACTGCTAGCGCTCCGGCCATGTAGCAAGGGCTATTCTCAGTGCAGACCTATTTAAGCGCCACTACTTCTCTATTTAATGTTATGTATAATATATGTGTGCTACTTTTAAGCAGGAATTTAACATTGATTGACCTTAGGCTTTTGATTTTTAGAACATGCCCTACTACCATTGAATATAAAAAATTATCAATAATAAATACAATTATGAATAAATAAAACCAAATTGTGCCCTCTTTTAATTCGAGATGGTGGGCTGTAAAGCTTTTCTGGGTGTGCCCTATGCACATAAAGCATAAAGTCCTTAGTTGCATCATGCCTACACATCTCTCGCCAAGATGGCACTTTTTTAATCCCAGATGGTGGGGGACGGAGCTCATTAAAGACATGTTTTGTGCATTCTGTGCATGTAAAGGAACGTATCGTAGCAGAAGAAAAGCTAATATAAGATGGCGCTTCATAGCAGACGATTCTTGCACTAAAGATGTTGGCGCGCTCTGCCAACTAATTTTTGAAATAAAAAATATGGCGCCCTCTGGCAACAATTTAAATGCGCGCCCTATAGCAGACGAGATGAATTTCCGACTTTGGCGCCCTTTGAAAAGCCTGAGTTCTAATTAGAAAAAGTGTGCCTTCTGGGAATATATATTTTTTTAAAATTTAATTGTGGTGTTCCATACCTTACTTTAACTATTTCCTTAAGAGATAATATGTAAGAATATACGCACTTATTTCCTTATTATCCAACATATCTGGGACCATTACTCGCCCCCTTGCTAGGTTCTTGCTCCAGAACACCTTTGCTTCTCCTACTTACATGATCAACAGTCGTTTTAAACGATTTGATAATTTTACAAGGAACACATATTAGAATTTAAAAAATGTTTACAAGCATATGCATATTTACATGTCCGCTTTCGAGAACTAAAGGAATTATTTCGCATTATTCTTCACTAGGTACTTTTTGCAGCGGTAAATAGCATATATTGTGCCAGTTTTGTCGTGCATCTGAACCAATATCAGTATATCCCAACTGATTTCAACCCTGATTTAACTTCACCAGCTGCGAGATCACGAGAACACACACATATGTAAACAATATTTCTTCACTCAGCTATTATTAACATATAAAATTAAAGACACTCGGGCCGTAAAAAATATTACTTCAAACCTGTTTTACGGTTGTACTATAGTGATTTTTATTTTTAACCAAATTCAAAATAATGTTCAACAAAACTCATTCAATCCCAAGTACGCAACAACCACAAAGCACGGAAACGTAATAAATGGCAACCAACGCGAGGAAGTCACGGTAACGAATTATCAATTAAGTTTAAAAAAATCGGATTTGAGATCATAAAACGAATATAATTTATAAATATTTAAATAAACCACAAAAGTCATAATAGAACACTAGGTATTTTTGTATTTGAAACAATTTTTAACGTATTTAGAACATAAACAAGCATGGCTACCACCGAAGCCAAATACTTGGCTTCCACTGATCGTCAAGTAAACAGGAGGAGCTCAGTTTTGCCAAGCTGATCCATACGGGTCCATGACCACATAGTACGTACCGTTGCAGATACTTCGCTTCCGTGTCACTGTAGAGCTACGTACGAAACAACTGTACTAGTCGCGCTGAACGCAGTGGGTTTTTCACGATTTACAAAGAGTGTGAGTTATACGGTGTTCGACTGAACCCACAAATTAAAAAAAACTAGGTAACCTCGCATGGCTTTTACATTAGATATTAGTTTTGATGCTGGCAGTAGTTATAATTAACATGCAGCCCACTTAGAGCGCTAGTGTATTGTTTCTAGGAAGAAGGCATACATAGTTTTGTTCTAACAAATTTTTAAGTTCAAGAAATATTTTTGAAGTTTTGATGTAGGATCCTTCAATTATGGCGATTAGAGTTACAGTAAATCTAGGTGGGATAAATGAAACACAAGTTAAAAATACCGTAGGTAAAATTTCACCGCGGAAAAAAATAATCACCTGGAGCGCCTTCTTTCCTATTAAGAGACGAGACGTAATTATTTTCAGTCAATCAAAGTTCGTCTGCCCAGCGCGACCGCGGAACCATCAGGGATAACTAACGTCCACGTGCTCCCGCGACGGGGAGTTCCTGCTCCGACAATGAAGAAGCGTTTTCTTATTGTCCGCCTTCTAATCTCTGCGAGGAGGACAAAAGTTTTAAAGTTCGTCAAATTCCCTCCAGAGACAGATAAAGGAGCATCCCTTGTCCTTATCGCGACACTCGCAACCCTTCCAGGATCGTGGTCCCCTCCCCTACTCACCCTGTGCCACCCCCCCTGGAGGCACCAACCCCGTCCCCCACCACGCAAGTCGGAAGCACTTCCCCATTCCGCGCTGGCACATCCGGCAGATAGCGGCGCGCCGCAGTCATCCGAAGTGGCGGCAGACAAACATTCGAGGTTATGGTGTCGCGGTAGAGAGTGGAGGCGGGGGCGCTTCTAACATGATTATAACGGCGCCGGAGATAAACCGTGTGTGAATGGAACTAAGAAAACGAGATAAGGGAACGGGGAAAGTTTGTAGCGGTTTTCGGTGTGGTTGACGTGAGGGAGGTGTAAGCGTAAGGGGGGGGGGGGGGAGCGAGTCGACGGTCGGGAGATGTTAACTAAGAAACGCGTCGAGAGACAATGGAGATAAAGAAACTCGGGAGCGGGGAACAGATTGAGACGGGCCAAATCCCTCCACAAACCGGATCACGACCAAAATTTTAGTCCACTTTGATTTTAATTCACTTCACTTAAATATGATATTATTTAGAGGTAACAAATTACGATTTGGGGGGGGGGAGGGAACATTCCCTTATCAAATGTTCAAAGAGGTGAAATATCTTAATTAAACTTTACATAAATGTTCATCTTACAGCTAGCTCAATCAAAAATGTTAACGAAAAAGAAGATAATTTTTAATTAAATGACATATTTACTACAGCAAAGGAGACCGGAGAAAGTGTTGCCATTAACCTCCCAAGAAAAATCGAGGATTTTGATTCATACGTGCCATAAAGTATAAAACGCAACAAACAGTAAAGGTAGGATTTCCTTCGCAATGATTCCGTTGGGGAAACAAACGATAAGTAATCAAAATTGCATGAAACAACACAGACATTTCTTTTATATTATTTTCACCCGACCTCATTCTAGGCTAACCTATAGATATGCCACTGAATGGCACTAAAGCCAGTTGGCACAGTTTCGTAAAATATATCACATAGAAAATTGGAATTTGATGCAGGTCAGCATTCAAGTTATAAGTGATAAAATATCAAGCAATCACCGGGTTTCAACATGGACGTAAAAAAATTGTTAATAACTTTTATATCCTCAATATCACGTGCACTCTAATAAATAACAGTGACGTCACTAACTTTTCAACGAAGACTTCACCTTGAAAAAATGAAGCTTTCTTTGGATCTCCAAATACCTGAATATTTGTAGCTGAATATTTTTGTGTACTCCGTCGTAAACAGGGTGTACCCGCACAAGTAAGGAAGATGAAAGTTTTGCTGCCCACTTGATAAGTTTTGAAAAAAAAATTACGCTCCCAGATGATTATTTTTAGTTCATTTTGAAATTTAGAAAGGTAAGAGCCAGTAGATTCAAGGAAATACCATTAAATTTATGAATATACTTGGATAATTTTGACTCAGTTTTATTCGTGACTTGAGAAAGGAAATATTTTAAAGTGTGCTTCACTTTGACAAGTGCTTTCTTCAGTCCTATTTGAGGTTGTGCCGTTTAAAATTTCGAGCGCAGCGCCTGGATGCGATCATTTCAACCGGGTCTGTTAACCAACTTTTTAATGGTGACTGTATCGCACCATTAATGTGGTAATGATTACAATGTATTTTATGAGAAGTTTAATTAAAATATTTGTTATGTATATGTGAATACAATTTTGAAGTGATTAAAGGATGATTAATATCAAACTACTTCCAATAACTAGGTATTTATTGAACTGACAAAGAAAGTTACTAGTAAGAAAACTGATAAATCTAGTGTTAAGTAATTTTTTAACTGAAAGAAACCTTTAAATTCTTCGGGGAAAAAAGTATAAAGTTTCACTCATAACCTAGTGATATGCATTTCAAAAAGGTTTTACAAGTTGACTTGCAGTGTTTCAAAACAATGGTGGTTAATATTTAGATAATAAAAAGCATTAATCAATGCGGTAAGCAAAATGTGTTCAATAATAAAGAAAATAAAATTATAATCCTATCAGCTTACCAGAAACGTAATAAAACTGCTTCTAAAACTTGAAATAAATTAAATAAGTTAAGGATTTTTTTTATTAGTTAACAATTTAAATATTGTAAAATTTTGGTAGGTATTTTCTAAGAACTAATATCGCTAGTCGCTAATTCAGATAATCAACATGATTAATTTGAACTTGAGCTAATATGTTACACAGTAAGATATTACTACCGTTATGTTCCCAACTCCCGCCATACTGTTTTCTCATTCGCTGTTGAACTGTGAGCCTGTAACAGAAATAAAATGTACTGATTTTCCTTTCACATGCACCACCTCGTTCACTTTCGCAGGACCATACTATGCGTTATTGTGAATCAGCAGACTCGAAAACATTATGAAATATAGACCGGGCTTAGTGTGTTCGAGTTGCGTATGTTTATATAGGTAGAGTAAGGGTTTATGCATGCGCCATTGAACGAGTTTCTTTTATATATGTACAGGTCACGACGACAAAAAAAAGGCAAGTTTTTCTAACGTTCGACTCAAGATTCGTCAATCTTGACATCAGACTTTGGAAACACTTATTAAAAATATTAAATCAACGAATACGTTTTTTTTCAAACAATATATAACTATTTAAATCCCGTTAGAAAAGTTTTGAATAAAGTTAGCGATCCGACAACTGCTAGGAAAAATTACGAAGAATAATGTAGGAAATTTTTTTTCAAGTCTTATGTCCAATTCTAACAAGAGGAATTCTAGGAACGACGGTTCGAAGAAAGAACAGCTGGTGATAATTCCAGATAGACTCCACTCACCGGGGTCGAACTGACCAGACTCTGCAGGGAGGGAGGAATCCAAGATGGCGGACGTCTCCCGGCCTAGTTTTGAACCTCCGCCATCTTAGATCTCACCCTCCAGCTCATTCACACCAACACGACTGGAAACCGCAGCCAGCTAACAACCCGCACGCTTGGCACACAAAGAGCGCAGGGCAGGCATCTCCACTGGGATCCGAACCCACGAGCCCAAATCACACCCACACAAACTCTCCCACCATGCTTTTGAAATCGCCCCTCATCACAGCGCGCGTTGGAGTCCTCGCTGCAACCCCGACAAGATCACCCAACCCACGCGCACCTCAGGGTCACCAAACACCCGTTCTCTACATCACCATTAATCCCATAATGTCTATTTAGGCAACTGGATGCAGCGGGGCGGCAATCCGCGGCCTGGAGCTCTTCGCGGGCCCGCGGTTCGATGCCCGGGTCTGGCAGTCGCACCTCGAGGTGTTGACGGTACAGTTGCAGCTCGCCCTGAAAGGCGGCGTTGCCTGATCGAGCAACAAGTCTGAGCTGAGCTCGACGTACTCGCGTCAAAAAGACACGCGGCCGTATCCCAGCACAACCTGATCCGTACCCCCCCTTCCCCCTCTGTATCATCCATGTCTCGGAGGTCGGTGACGCCCCGGCGAAGACAAGTACGGACGTGCGCGCCGGAAGGGGTTGTTAAGAAGGAGGGGTCTAGGGGAATGCGTTGAACGAAAAGGAACGGATGGCATAATCAGATAAGACGAGGAGGAGCCCGTGGCGAATTGCATGACGGCTTTGTTAGTCGTCTGCGGAGTCTTGAAACGCGAGCGGACGACAACCTGTCGCCGTTGAAGGGGGTGTTTGGTGGTGGGTTATTTTGAACCCTCATCCCCTCCCCCTGGTTTAGTTTGTGCTTGATAAGGAGGGGGTGGGAAGTGGTTCCCGGGGTGAAGTCTCGGGAGGGCAAGAGGTTGCGGAAGAGAACGGCGGGCTGGCAGCGGTTTAATAAGGCGAAACTGGGACTCTCCTCGGTTGGCTCAAAGCAGACGTGACGGCTCCGACTCTAGAGACCTCCCTCAGATCTCTGCCGTCTCTGTGACGAGGCAGGTGACGGCCACAGACGGAGACTAATCACATCTCCGAGAATGCCCGGGGGAGGTTGTTCAAAGTTTTATCGTTTCTCATTATCATTAGAGACCTGAAAAATTCGCGGATTCATTCGGTGATAGGCCAGAATTCGAACACACATACCTCTTAGATAATTTTGCTATTGGCTTACTGTTCATCTGGACGAATCTCAACCAGTTATAAACCCTCAACCAAAGAAGGATCGAATCACAGACAAACCAGCTGAGACGACTTACAAGTCGGCAGCCAATGAACTTGCGTTATTTGCCCGCGTTTACAGGGGTTTGTGCAGTCTATCCTGAAGGCCATCGAAACCGCGAATTTTGCAGGTCTCTAATTATCGTTCATTCTCAACAGTTAACGTGTTTTAGTTTTTGCCGTAACGTGAATTCACAGAAAAAAAGGTTTTCTGTACATTTACTAAAGATTCCTTTTCAAACCAGTTGACAAAAAAAAAATGTTTGGTAATACTACAAGAAAGATAATGTAACTACGTACAACACATGTCTATCGTACTTTTTCTTATATTTAATACATTTTTCTAGACTGTGTAGGCCTATTTCTTACGAAATTTGGCGCATAATTT